>NC_031967.2:23543216-24143216 GCF_001858045.2 Oreochromis niloticus
AGGGGTGTTTTTTGTCATGAAACGCTGTGTGGCAGGCAGAAGTTGGACCCAAGATGCAGGCACTCAGACTCGAGGGATGAACTCAAAAAACTCAGCTTTATTTGCTGACCAGGGAAAAGCATACAAAACTAAACTACACAGGGAGAATAACCTTACGCTTTGCAGCGAGCCACATGAGGAAACACACAGCTTGAGGGACGACGCGACACTGACTCAAAGACACACTGGGCTTAAATACACTGAGACAGTAATCAAGGGATGAGAGACAGGAGGGAGACACAGCTGGGAGAAATTAGGCTAACGAGACAGGGGAGAGGTGAAACTGAACACACTGACATGAGACAAAGACTTTCACAATAAAACAGGAAACATGAATTACTAAACAAGCACACAGACTTGACACTGAGAGACAGAAAATAACACATGGAACTCAAACAATACATGAAACCACAAATCCCTAAGCACAGATAAACAGAAACAAGAAACTAATAATCATCATCACTACGAAAAAAAGAAAACAATCCATGAAGCAGAATTAGACCAAAATATAATAAACTCAAAATACTGGGTCCAACGGACCCAGAATCGTGACAGTTTTTAGCCCATTTTTGGCAGTGCTGAAGCACCCCCAAAATGAATGAAAGCACCTCCAAAGATTTCTTACCATATTATTCGGACCATAAGGCGCACCGGATTATAAGGTGCATTAAACGAAACAAAACAGTTAGATAAGTCAAACTTTACTCAACTCATTCTTCTTCTTCCTCCACTTCCGTACCATTGATTCATTAATGTTGAATTCTCTCGCAGCTATTCTATTCCCATGTTGTTGCAATATATGTTGTTCCAGTGTTTTTCTAGTTTTATGTAACTGTCCACTTTCTGCTGTAACAAAACAAATTTCCCACGTGTGAGACTAATAAAGGTTATCTTATCTTACATTAATGACTAACCTCGTACTGTGGATGGATCATCTCAGTTGATCTCCTGACTTAAGTTTGGTCCGTTTACAGCATCTTTCCATGCAATTGCATTTGTGAAAAACCATCGGGAACTTTTATCCAGTGGAAAAAAGTTAGCGTTCATCCTCCAGCTTCACTGTGTTATGCTTTATGTTATGCTAACATAGCTGTGTCGCTAACAGTCACGTAGCACAGCATTATATACCTGTTAGTCGAACTTCAGTAACCCTACAAACGTCACTGTTGTGTAGTTTTTGTCTTCATTTATGTTGGAAGTGATAGCAGAGCTGTACGTTTTATTTTTTTCAGAAATCTCTCAGTCAGAACATGATATATCATGTTTAGGTAACTAGCGAAACCTAGGGTGACCATATTTTGATTTCCAAAAAAGAGGACACTTGGCTCAGTCATGAAGAACTTGCTTAAAGAAACATATTTAACATATTTAACATGATGCCTTCTCTGTGCAGTTAATGAATTGTGAAATAAAATATATCATATAGGCTGTTACAAGTCAACAAGTGCAAAAAAATAACTTAAAAGCCTCTGGAATTAAATAATGGTACAGAAATAATGCCTCATCTGCATAAGAAAAGTTACCAGTACTGGGCTGGTATGAAGGAAATTTCTTTTGCAGTTCGTCTGAAAAGATAAACTTTGGATGGGATCTTTTAAACATCATTAGGCGTGTTGCTGCGCACTGTCTGTCCTGCCTGTGAGTGCAGAACAAGCAGTGTTGCCAACTCCTCAGTAAGGAAAATCGGTATTCGCTGTCCTAAAAGTCGCTAGAACTCGCTAAATGACATCATCGCCTAATTTGCATAATTGGCCACGTAATTGTAACAGACGCTGTAGGCATACGCTGTAGGAGAGAGAAATAACATTGTGGAAGAGACGTAAAGTGAGTAAAAAAACTCCCAAAAGTATTTAGAATATGTTTAGAACCACAAATTAATTGCTTTTAGCAATTATTGTTTTTTTTAATGTCACAATTCCAAACCTCCCCCTTTATCTGGACTTGGGACCGGCAAAAGTGACCCGAAATAGGCACTCTGGCGGAGTTACTTTGTGTGTCTGTGTCTGTGTGTGTTTAAGTAGTTTTAAACCTTGTGATCCATAAAAAGTAACAGTATAAGAAGAACATTTTTAACCATTAACAAACATAGCAAGCCTCACCAGACAGCTTCAGTCGAAATCGGATGTACAAGATGAAGTTAAGGCTCTAAAAGGACATCCAATTTCTAAGTTTTCAATGATGGGAATGATGTATTTTAGTGCCTTGATTTATTTTAGACAAAGAAAATGTACATTTACTCCTGCGATTCATTTGCAGTTTGTATGCATAGGGGTGAATATCTCCTGCCCTGACATCAGCTGGGAGTGCTCCATGAGGACTACCCGCTGCCTGTGAGTACTTTGGCACGGGCGAGGTGCCCATGGCAGCACCCGCTGCTTGTTGAGAGTAAGAGGGATAGGTGCTTTCACGTCAAAAAGTCGTCATAAGTCTCCGATAACACCAGAAAAAGTTGCCAGATTTGTCGCTAGTTGCTTTTTTAGAAAAAAAGTCGCTAAGGGGGTCTGAAAACTCGCTAAATATAGCTAAGTTGGCAACACTGTGAACAAGCGCTCACAAAGCAGCAGTTCGGGGATGACGTCACACACATAGGTCCTCTGTCGGAATATAGGAAAACCCAGACATTTTTATCAATCTTAAAATTCCCCCCGGACAGAACGTGAAAAGTGGACATGTCCGGGGAAAAGAGGACGGTTGGTCACCCTAGCGAAACCAGCAAGCTAACTTCCTGCTAACTCTTTGCTAACTTCTAACTCCGTTAAATTTAATAAATTCTGTTTTCATGGATGCCAGGATGTTAAACTTAATTGTTACACCTGGTAAAGCAGCAACGCTGATCATTTTATTAAAGATGAAAGAATTTAGACAGTTTTAGCTAGATAGATAGCTGTGTCGCTAACGATCATGTAGCACAGCATTATATACCAGCTAGCATTATATATCAGCTAGCCGAACTTCAGTAACCCTACAAACGTCACTACTGTGTAGTTTTCTGTCTTCATTTATGTTGGAAGTGATAGCAGAGCTGTACGTTTTATTTTTTTTCCAGTAATCGCTCAGAACATTTATATATATATCATATTTGTGTGCCGCAGTGTTCGTTTGACTTTGGGATCTGAAGCGTTCGCAGTTTTGGACCCAGATTACTATGAGTCCGCGAGGCTCCTGACTACCGTTTTTTGACCGATTTTTGAGTGCCGTGTACCACATAAAATCGGTTCATGGTCAGTAACCACAACCAGAATTCATACATAAGGTGCACTGGATTATAAGGTGCACTGATGATTTTTGAGAAAATTAAAGGATTTTAACCGCGCCTTATAGTGCGGAAAATATGGTTCTTTCTTTTTGACAATATATGATGTTTGTGTGACACACTACTAAAAATATAAAAACCATACAGTACTTGGTTGAGATGTAATATTTTAACAACAAAAGTATAAATATACCCCCCCCCCCCCCCCCCCCAAAATGGTTTGTTCCAGCTCGCCTCTCCCCTTCTCTGCCTCTAGCGCCCTTTCTGCCAGAGCAATGGTGGCTGAGACACAGTGGAGCGGAGGTGTGAGTGCCTGGCTTAAAACAGGACATGTTAGCTGCATTTAACCTTCAGTTACTCTTTATATAGTTGGGTAGGAGTCAGACCATGTTTCTTTTTAGCTAAAGAAAAACTACTCAAATACAGATAGCTGAAAATTATACAGCGAGTTTGTTGTCTTTTGTGTGAAATATGAAATAGTTCTTGGGGTACAAATTGCTGAATGCATCTTATTACTTTGAGAGAAACTGAATGAATAACCTGGAGTAAATGTGGGACAGAGTTTGTTTCAACTATATAGGCAAAATATATGAAATAGAAATCTTGTGCTCATGAGACATTGCAATAATATATTTTTATGTGTTTTTCTGTTTTTTTAATCATCATTTGTAAGAAAAGAAAACGATGAAGATTCAGTTCTTGAGCTGTACTGTGAGGAAGTAAATGACACTCAATCAGCACCGTGTTCTACCTGCAGGGATGACTGTCAGCAGATTGTTGCAGGAGGTAAAAGTCAGTTTTATGCTTATTATTGCTACAGCAGAAAGACACAATATGATGTGAGGTCTGTAAATAAAAACATTGAATATAAGTATTACCTTAATTATTCCCACAGTTACTTGTTGTCATGTGAAGACAACAGTGTTTAATATCAACAGCGAGTTAGTGTCTTGGCATTTGGACACTCCTGGTGAAAGTACGAGCTACACAGTGATTACATGCAAAAAGGGAAAAACTGTGCAAGAGTCCACAGACATGAACAGCTCAGAGCCCAACAACCTGAAGCCAGAGGAACAAAAGTCCAGCCACGCTCCTGAATGTTATGGTAAGCTGCATCTGCGAGTTGCAGTCCCAAAATGCAGACGTGCAGGTAGGACTGCACTTGGAACAGATTTATGCTGAGTTTACAGTTTAAACATCTAAACTGGGAAAGCTAACAGGATACAAAACAGACAGAATTATACAGGGAATTTCCACAGACAGGACACACACGGCAGACAGAAATGATAGAGGTGAATGACAAAGAGACTGCCGGCTAGAGCAAGTGACAGAGAGACAATAAACTAAAGCGAGGGACAGACAGAGAGAGACAAAGACATCAGATAGGTGCCTAGAAGCATGATTTGAGATACAGATAGGTAATTAATATGGAGACAAAACTGACTTCACAGGGAGACACAACTAACACAGGAAACTAGACACAAGAGGACAGAGAACACAGAGGGAGAAATAATAAGAGAAACCTAAGCTAAACAGAAAACTAAGACCTTGGGATAAAAACAACAGAATGAACACAAAGGATGAAACACTGAATAACTGAAACATAAATAAAACTTTATAAACCAAAAGTACATTATGAACCTTACTCAATACTGAGTCTGGGTCAGTGACCCAGGACCATGACATTGAAGACATGAAGGATGAAAACAACGATCAGTCTGTTGTTACCCATACGCACTTAAGTAAAAGTTGACACAAATTACAAAAAAAAGCATACAGTTTAAAAAATAAATAAAAAAAGGATGCAATGATTTTTAAATCTCATATCCACAGGGACACACCTGGAGAGATTACTGGAAGAACTTGGCTTGAAGCAGTACCACAAAGTGAAACTATCACTCAGCAGAATACTTCAGATTAATAAGAAGACCATCACTGATGAACCTGCCAAGTGTCAATCAGACCTTGCATGGTATTTTCTTAAGAAAGTAATGATGTTTAATGTAACTGCCAGGAATGTGAAATATACATTACAATGTGAGTCAAACAGCGATAATGAATCAGGGAGTACAGACTTGGATATGAATAATATAATCGACAGTCCAAACACAGAGGACATGGTGAACCCCCTCGACATAATCACTGCTCTCTTTCTGTGTTCTGATGGTTTTCTACAGCAGGAAATGGCACTAAAAATGTCCATGTGTCAGTTCTCTGTCCCTCTGCTGCTTCCTAATTGTGACACAGGACAGTGCACACTCATGCTGTGGGCCATGAGAGACATTGTTAAAAAGTACAGACCTCAGTCTCTTTCGGAGTCAAAGGGCTTCATTGAAGAAAGAATCGTTCTCTCTGAACTTCCAATGGTCTCTTTTGTCAGACTGGGTGAGTGCTCCTTGTCCAAGTCAGAGATTCTCAATAAGCTTCTGAGCAATGCTCAGCAGTACCACGACACCTTTGTTCACCACAACATGGAGTGTGGTGACAGTCCAAGAAGAATTTCCAATGGACTGACTGAAATTACTTGGTATCTTCCTGGTGGAAACACAAACATTGATATTTTCAGTCAGCCAGTGGCTGTAGCTAACCTCCGCGGAGACATTGCTTCATTTGAAACACAATACTCCTTTTTGTGTCAGACATCTGCAGCAGTTTTTGTCTTCTTTGATCATTTGGATTCTGAGTCTGAGTCTGTGATCAATCTGCTTAAAATCCAACACCACAAAGCACAGATCTACTTGGTCGGTAACTATGAAAGCAAGCGCTTCAATTTAGAGGCTGTGAAAAAAGCATCAACTGTGTTGGGCCTAACTAAAACCAATATTATTATTAAAACAAAGAAGAAAAATGATACCGACTTTGTAAAAGATTTGAGGAAAACAGTCAGAAATGTGGTTGAGAAATCAGAGCTGAAGATGAAAACAGAGAAAATGGTGAAAGTTGCCCATGAACTGGGAATCCTGGTTGATGAAGACGTTCCAGAGTGCCAGACTCCAAAGAAAAATGCAGAAGCCATCACTGCAGAAATTCAAGACATCCATAAATACAAAGAAGATCAGCTTCCTCGACAGGGCCAAATATGGAAAGATCTTACCTGCTTAGAGAAGGAAGAGTTTCGACTTCGACATGTTGGGTCTAAAAATGTTGAAGATTACAGAAGTGATCTTCAGAAACAGAAAGAAGATCTGCGGAAAATGCAGAACTCTTATGAGATGTCAGCGGCTATGACAAACTTCATCACTGGGATATTAAGCCCAGGAACAGAAAGGTTTTATTTTCTGAAATGGATGAGAATGAACCTCGATAATGTGTCTCGTGTAAGACTGTGTGAACTCAGGGAGAAATATAAAGAAAAATGCTCTGAGAACTCTGAGAACAAAGAGGAGATCAAAGAAATTGACAGACAAATTTCCAGCAGCTCACTGGGGACTGAACACTTCTTCCGTGAAATGGGTCAGATCTATGAAGCTTCACTGTCTCTTCCAGAAACAGACCCATCACGTCAACAATTTCAGCATCTGCCCAAACTGTGTGCAGAGTTGTTGCTTGATGGATTTCCTCTTGAGCTTGTAGATGGAGATGCATCCAACATCCCTCTCAGATGGGTGAGTGATGTTCTCTCGCAGCTCAGTGACTTGGTGTCTCCAAACAGAAAGATACGAGTAGTCACAGTTCTTGGAGTTCAGAGCACAGGAAAGTCCACTCTCCTTAACACCATGTTTGGAGTGCAGTTTGCAGTCAGCAGTGGTCGATGTACTCGAGGTGCCTTTATGTTGCTCATCAAAATCAATGAAGACATGAAAAATGTCCTAAACTGTGACTTTATGGTGATCATTGACACTGAGGGCTTAAAGTCACCAGAACTTGCACAACTGGACAACAGCCATGAACACGACAATGAGCTTGCAACACTTGTTGTGGGGCTGAGTGATGTCACCATAGTCAATATTGCAATGGAGAATATAACTGAAATGAAGGACATCCTACAAATAGTTGTGCATGCTTTTCTCAGGATGAAGGAGGTGGGCAAAAAGCCTAAATGTCAGTTTGTTCATCAGAATGTGTCGGATGTTTCAGCCCATGAGACAAACTTACGAGACAGGAAATTGCTTCTAAAACAGTTAAATGAGATGACTCAGGCAGCAGCCAAAATGGAAAAGAAAGAGGAGAAAAAGAGCTTCACTGATGTGATGGAGTACAGTCCAGACACTGGGAACTGGTACATTCCTGGACTCTGGAATGGAAACCCACCAATGGCACCAGTTAATGCAGGTTACAGTGAGGCTGTATATGAGCTCAAGAAAAACATCATCCAACTACTGGGAAACTGTGAGTCATCTGCTAATGATGTCATAGAGTTTAAAGAGTGGGTGAAAAGCCTGTGGAATGCAGTAAAGCATGAAAACTTCATCTTCTGCTTCAGAAACAGCCTCGTAGCTGATGCATACATGAAGCTCTGCACAGAGTTTAATGAATGGGAGTGGGAGTTCAGAAAAGACATGTATACCTGGGTAACAAATGCAGAAACTAAAGTTTACAATTTTGGTACCATTGCAGCAAAATCTGAAACATGTGACATGAGAGAATTTCTCAGATCTTTGAAAAGTGAAGCCTCCACAGTGCTGTCTACATGGGAGACAAAGATTCTAGAAAACCTGACACAGTATTTCAAGCGAACAGAGGGTCATGTGTCTCTGGTTGAAGAATACAAAGAGGAATTCTCAAACAGTTCAAAGGTCCTTCGTCGTGAAATAGAAAGTGGTGTAAAGCATCAGCTTGATGTAGCAGCAGAAATCAGACAGGGAATGATAGAAATTTATAGACTCAAAGACAATCATAGAAAAGAAATTGAAAAAGCAGTGTGTGCATTAATTCGTGACTGTCAAAAGAGAAAAGTCCAAATGACAGACACAGAGTTGAATGAAGAATTTGAGAAGATGTGGAGTAAAACTTTAAAAAATCTGTCTTTCTCTAAACAAAAAACCTCAAATGTCACAGACAGAGTGTCCTACTATCTGAATGAAAATCTGAAACACAGGGGGAGCCGTGCACGTCAATTATTAAGTGAAAAGAGTCTGAAAGATTGTGGAAAAGAGTCTTTAAAATGTACAGCTGAAGAATGGTTCACCAAAATGAAAACTGAAGCAAAGATGTTTTTTAGTGGTCAGGATCACATTAAGGATGCACAGCGTCTGACTGACAAGATCATAGATATTTGCACAGACTTTGTGAATGAACAAGTAAAAAGAAAAAACAATTACCATGAGACTTACATCCAGGAGATCCTCCACATGATTGATGAGAAGCTGCAAAATAATCAAGAAGTTAAGATAAACATCGACTTTGAAGTTTCTCTAAAACAGCACATCTGTGGATTCGCAGCCAGAGAGTTTCAGAAAATGCACGAAGATTTCATAGAAGAAAATGATCCGTACAGATGTCTGATTAAAAACAAGGAAAGGTTTTGTGATGATTTCAAAGATGTGTTTCATGAACGAGACCAGTGTCAGAAGAAGGCAGAAGAATTCACAAATCGATGTTTGAAGCCTGCTGTTGAAGACTTCATTAATCGCTCCCTGGGTCCTGATATCATTGATGAAATTAGGAAACTCAAGGAGTTCAGCACAAGAATGTCCTTCCAGTATTCAATTTTATTGCATTTACTCTTCAAGAAGGATTTTCAAGACTATCTGAACTACATTTCCTCATATGAGAATTATGTAAAGTCATGGATACTCAAGCAAATAAAGAAGCACTTTTCAAAAGAGTCATCAGTTTTTGAGTTTGAGAAGCGACATCTGCGGTCATGTATTGACAGCATAAATTCTGCCATCAACAAGGCCAAAACCAGAAAGAGTGATGACTTCAAGGTTTTTATTGAAGATATTTGCAAAGAACTCGGTGATAAACTGGTCATTTCCCAGGATGCTCTTGGTGCTTTCATGATACTGAACAACGCTGACAAGGAACAGTTTGCTGACTGGCTCACAACATCTGTGAAGTACATGAAAAAAACTCTTAAAAAGAAGTTAAAGGAATCTACCTTTGAAATGAAACTACAACATCTCCATGTGCAGCCACAGAATGAGCTTTTCAACAAATTGATTGGTTGTGGCAAACAGTGTCCATTCTGCAATGCTCCCTGTGATGCAGGAGGAAAAGCCCACACTGAGCACTTTGCTTCACTGCATAGGCCACGTGGCCTGGGTAAATACAGGTCGATCAGCACAAAAAAACTTGTCACTGACTTATGTTCTTCTGCTGTTAAAAGTGACAAAACATTTTGTTGCAGTGATACAAACAATGGCTATCACCTTTATAAGAACTACAAGGAAATTTTTAAAGACTGGAATATTCAAGCAGATGTGAGCCTTGAGGCATCAGATTACTGGAAATATGTAATGAGAAAATACAACAGGGAGTTTTCCAAAGAATATGATGCAGAAGCTGCTGACATCCCGAAATCGTGGTGTAAAATTAAAAAAGAACAGGCAGAAAAAAGTCTTAAAGAATCATTTTTTATCAAGTAACTATCCAATTCAGGGTTCTCTGTCTTGGATGGCTGGAGCCTTACAGAAGAAAACATCACAAATATTGTTTTTTTGATAGTGAAGAAAGTTTCAGATTTAAGATACTGTTAGTACATAGGAAATTGACCATTGTAGGTTTATTCGTGGCATTATAATAAACCCTGAGAAAATGCATGTAGTCATTGAATAGGTATTTTCTTTTAATGATTAAATAGACATGTTATATGAACTTTTATTGATTTGTTTTGTTTTTTGTCAGATATTCACATTTTTATTTTGGATGACTCTTTTTTCTTTCTTCTCTTTAAATAGGAAAGTAAATAATAATACTCAACACATAGTTTGTGTTTCTGTGAGGCACGTGGTGTCAAATATTTACATGTTTAGTGTTTTAAAAAGTCATCCGAGTATAAAAATTCATTTTATTCGTTTGAGCATGTGCTTTTAGTATGTGCAAATTCAGAATTTAAAATTTGTTTTTCTTCACTCGCGTGTGTGATCTTACACACACTTTTTGAAGGAGTTCCAGAATCACTCATTTTCTCTCTGTCTGTCCACAAATGAAGGCAATCATGTTAAGTAATTCAGTTGCAATCCTAAATGACCTCACTGATGTGTATGTGTCATAGTCTCTGTGTCTTTGTTATTGCAGAATGTTAAGTGACATAAGACAGGATCTAAGTGATGTGCAAGTGTTATTTTGATTTGTATCAGTTTTAATGTGTTGAAATAAACTATATGCAGCCCCAAATATATGACCACGAAGCTTCAAATGGGTGTGTCCACATACATCTGGACTATTAAACACTGGTCACAGTTAAGGCCAGAACCTTCCCTCATGGTAATATTGAGACTAGAGATGGCACAATACCACTTTTTAATGTCCGATACCGATACCGATATCATAAATTTGGATATCTGCCGATACCGATATGAATCCAATAAAGTGTGTTTTTTAATCAATAAAACTGTTTTTTTAATATCTTGCTGCATTTTGTATAAGTTCATACTCAAGTTTAAATAAACAACAACACTAAAGCTATTCTGTTATACCTGTATGTAAAAAATACACTGCGCCCAAAATATTTCATAGTTCAGCAACACTGATCAATCTAATAAACTTAAGCCTGCTCCATCCTCCCTATTCTGGTATTTTAAAGAGTACTTAGCAGAAATATTAAGCAACCTAACTAATAGGGTTGCAAACTCCCAGCAAAAAAAAATAGGGAACCACCCCCCACCCTCCACCTCATGATGCTTAATCGATGTGAATAATTAAATAGATTCAACATCTTTCTTCAACAGAATTGCAGAATTCACAGATGGTACTTTCCCAAAGGAAAAAGTACTAGCTTACTAGGGTGTATTAGACTTAATAGTTACTATATACAGTAATGGACTTCTATACATTTTACATCAGATTAAAACTTTGGGTGTAAGATTCAGATAATTATTTATTAAAAGCTAGACATTTTTAATGAGAATAAGAAAGAAAAGTATGTCTTTGTGCCCCTGTTGTGGAAGTTTTTCCACTTAAATAAAGCCTGCAGATGAGCGGTGAGCTAACATTCTTTAATCAAAGCACACAAAGAACAGACAACCAAGCTTGGTGGAGAGCCTGCATGACCACGGGGCAGGGTCAGCAGAGTCTCACTGAGCCTAGTGTGGCTCTCAGTTAAATACCTTCTCCAGGAACAAAAGGCAGTACACAGTTGTTTCACACCTTAAGGTTTACACCCCCTTGCTACCCCCCCAGAGTCCTCGAAGAGACAAAAGACTCTCCCTCCTGTGGAGTTGTCTGCTTCCCCCAACTTCCTAAATAGACCCCCACCATTTGTCTTACAGTATGAGTGTCAGACATGTTAAAATCACCAAGGCATTACAATAACGTGATTAATACATAAGTGAAAGAAATTCCATTACAATCCCACCCTTTGATTCTTAAATCAAGAATCACATTAATACCAGAATTTCTTTCCTGACATTCTGTATATCACATCAACATTATTTTACACTTAAAGGAGTTTCACACTGTGTATCCTCACTTCACTGTTCTCTCACCACCCTTTGTTCATCTTTAATCCTCCCCACAATCTAAGCTCTGACATGCAAATGGCAACAACAATGATACAGAGGAAAGGTCTTCTCCAGAGTGTCAAAATACTTTGCATGGCAAAGTGAAACAGCATTGGATGGTCATTCTCAGTTCCCGATCATGGCTCCTGGTGTCTGTGCCATTTACAGAGTCATAATTCCAACGCTGGTCTCCCTCTGCGCTGTCACTTTTGGAGCTTGGCACGCTCTCTCCATCCCTTGATTTCCGTTCCAACGCAGCTGTAGATTTAAGGCAGAGCACGTCGTACACCTTAGTTGTCTTCCTCAACGTCAACGTAGAAACTTTTCATTTCATTTTTAAGATTTTGCTGTTCAAAATCTCCTCGTGACAATCTTTTGGAAGCCCAGTGGTGCAGCCCACTGTCGTTTGTCAGTTGTCCTGCAGATGGTCCCTGCTTCTCGCTGGTCCTGTTGAAGCGTTCTCTCCCGGTCATGGTCTGTATCTGCGTCAATCCTTCCATATCCCTCATGTCACGGTCTCTGCAATTTAAAAATGAAAGCTTCCACGGAAAACCCTCTTTTGCCCTATGTCAGCTTAGCACAATTAGACATGCACAATAAAGTTGTGCATTGTCTCTTAAAAATTCACAGGGCTTCTCCCCTGGAGTAGTTTCACTCCAGGCCCTGTCTTAAGAAAAGGTAAAACATTAGCCAGTGGTGTGTCCTGCTGTAAATCATGTGATTGGATCATATGATTAACCCTTTGCTGTGGAAAAATAGATGTAGATGTTAGCGCAGCGCATCTGTATGCACACTTTCTCACAGTGACCTCTGCACTGTAAACAATACAAGGTCATGAATAACACACTGCTGGTAAATTCAAAGACACAGAAAGTGGCAGTTAAAAGGTTAAGTCAGCACGGCCCAAAAGCCCATGCAACCTGTTGCTGTCATCTTTCTGCTCCTGTAAAAAGAAACATACATACATCCACCCTTTTGTCACCGTCTGGGTGGAGGTGCAATCTTGCATACTGGTGTCAAGTCAGCCAAAGCTTTTGTCAGTCCAGTCAGTCCCCATTTTTATTTGCTGACAGTAGAACCTCGTGACGCAATAAGTTTCTACTGCCAGCAATGACGTCATTTCAAAAAAGAAAAAAGAATTTAGACTGGATTACCTCGCTGAATCCTTTTTGACAGGGACTTGTTTTCTGATTGTCCCAAATAAGTGGCTTTCTCCCGAGCCCATTTTAATTTTTTGGAGAAACTCACTTGCGATTGTTCAACATGTTGTGTAGCGCTTTCGATCCCGATCTTGCAGGCCTGCTTCAAAAGAGAAAATTGCTAAAACAAACAAAAAATATCTCAGTGCACTGTTAAAAATCAAAAAATATGAAGGCCTCTTTTTAGAAGTTGTCAAAGCATACTCTCTTAGAATTATAGAGCAAAACAAAACTAACTGGCAGTTTCAAAGTGGTACCAAAGAAAATGCAAAATCCCCAAAACGTTCATCCACCAGTCACACACCTCACACAACAATATTCTATTAGATAATGAGTTTTGTTTTCCCCCATGTACCCAGATGTGTGTTATGATAAGACCTTCCCCACACATCAGAAACAAGAAACTCAATAATCTATTAGTCCCCACTCATCTGACCCCCCTGCAGCATTCTGTTCACCCCTGCAATAATTCAATCATCCTTCCCCAAAATAATACTAGTTCACTAGTCTATGTATCACTTCTTAACCCACTAAGTGAACCGGACAAGATGATGGTAACAGCAATGCATGCTTAAAATGCTATTTGGTCTTCATGAGCTTCATTGCATGTGTGTTTGTGTTAGTAGGATTAATGCATTTTTCTGTTTGTGTAATTTTTGTGTACCTCTCCTCTTTGCGGTGCTCCAGACACTTTTCAATTCTCCACGCAAGGCAGTCATTTTCCTTCCCAGTTTCCTAAACCCAAATTTCAGTTCCCACACTAAAACAGCCATGTTCTCCCCTGCTCCTTCCACTGCGGTCTCATCTCATCTCTCCCCCCTTGCAGCAGTCCAGTGAGAGTCAGTTGTCCTGTGTTTTCCACTGTCTCATCTTGCCATTTTGCTCCAACAGTGGCAAATGTCCAACTCAGGCAGTCTTTTATAAAGGTCCATTTATACACAGTGAAGTTGCAGCTCGTTGGAAATGCACATCCATCCATTCATGATGATCCCATTTTTCTCCTTGCTGTCGCTGTCTTGCATAGCTGCTGCTGCTGCTGGACCTTTTCTTCACTGCTCAGGACACTGCTGTGAGCTCTTGAGATCCATCTCGTTGTTCTGGAACTGCTTTTCTTGTCTTCAGGGAGAGATTCTTGGAGCTTGTGTTCTCAGGGTGACAAACACATGGAAGTTAAGCTGTAAAACAATTCAGCCAAAACTTGGCTTGAGTGTTTCTAATGATGTTAACCTATAATTTCTTGCGACTGCTGCACGTGAAAAATTGATCAGGGTCTGCTCTTCACCTGCAAGTGACACACTGAGACATTTTGATCATTCTTATCACTGCTTAAAGAAACACGTCTCCCCTCTCTGGTTCTGAAGTCCCCTTTCTTAAAAACCCAGAGAGATTGTAGTTGTTCTACATTGAAAAATCACAAACCCTCTTCCTATTTTTATTGCTTATTTTTATCAACAATTCTGCTAAAAAGAAATTTTTGTGTGTCCACACTAGGGGAGCTGGTAGCCTGCAGTATCACCCTCTCCTGCTAGTTGGAAACAACTTTTACACACATGTCTACACTCCTCTCTTTTTTTTTTTTTCTTGTTTTTGTTCCCTATTTTCAACATTTTGAACCCCATTTTTCACTGTTTTTTTACACACACATCAACTTTTCCCACACAACCATTCTCTGCAATCTTTCACACCACACATTTACTCAGTTCTTACCATACAGTCAAACATTGAGTTTTGTCTCTGGCCGCTCGGCGCAACGTCCGCTGCTACTGGATCTAGATCCTACATTTACATTCAGAGCGTCCTCTGCAATGGCCTTCTTCCCTTACCGGCAGAAAAGTGCTAAAATACCGTCACTCCACACACTGTATTGTGCAGACGTGATTATCAACGGTGGACTCGAACCACCGTTCTTGTGATGGACCGGTGTTTCTGCAATTACTCTGGCAGACAACTGCTTTTCTTTTGCACAACACCGGAACCGAACACAAGCCTGGGGACTCGAACCCCAGGATTTTCCCTCCGGAGACTCGAACTCCGGAGCAGCAAGCACTTCACCGCTCGGCCAGACAAAAAAACTCTCCATGACTGTATACAAAGTTAGCTACAACTCACCCATCTGCAGGAGTCCCCTCAAAATCGATGGTCTCGGTGGTGACTGAAACACACGGCTCCGTGACTCCTCCATTTCCTTTGCTTCAACAGCCGGTAGGACAAAGGTACCTTTTCCCTCAGGGGTGATCAGCCCGTCCACGGAACCGTTGTTCAGCGACCACACGGACCACCCTGCTCGCAGCGCCATTCTGTTGTGGAAGTTTTTCCACTTAAATAAAGCCTGCAGATGAGCGGTGAGCTAACATTCTTTAATCAAAGCACACAAAGAACAGACAACCAAGCTTGGTGGAGAGCCTGCATGACCACGGGGCAGGGTCAGCAGAGTCTCACTGAGCCTAGTGTGGCTCTCAGTTAAATACCTTCTCCAGGAACAAAAGGCAGTACACAGTTGTTTCACACCTTAAGGTTTACACCCCCTTGCTACCCCCCAGAGTCCTCGAAGAGACAAAAGACTCTCCCTCCTGTGGAGTTGTCTGCTTCCCCCAACTTCCTAAATAGACCCCCACCATTTGTCTTACAGTATGAGTGTCAGACATGTTAAAATCACCAAGGCATTACAATAACGTGATTAATACATAAGTGAAAGAAATTCCATTACACCCCCCTTTTCCCTGTTAATGCCCTATCGGCCCCCCTGGCTAAACTTTGCTAGATCCGCCCCTGCACAGTTACCAGCCGTCAGCTACGTAGAAAAGGATCCTGGTGTAGAAAGTAATATTAAATACATTCTAACAACAGCTTATCAAGCTTAAACGTGCTGCTGTTGTTCAGCCGCTGGTTTCCTCTTTCTGGCGCGAAGTGGGCAATAAACAAACAAGAGAGACGGACTCGCGACAGAAAAGCCGATCAGCTGATCATTAAGCAGTTTCACGATTGAAGTAGCAGCAGGAGAGGGAGGGAGAGAGAGGCGGTCGCTCCATATATCGGTTGTTAAGCTTAACATGGGAACGCTTTACATACATTCAGAGATGAACTTACACACTTGCTTTACTTCTCTCTGGGATAACTTCCTCGGAGATGAAATGCTGGTTTGGTAGCGAGGCTCCAAATACACACAGCCGCTCTATCACGTGATGCATACTGCTCCGACTGCTACGGTTATGAGCCGAGTTACGCCGTGTCGCAACTTTTGTGAGGTGTTTTTTTGATATTTAATGGATCGGATTACATTTTTTATTTCTCGCCGATATCCGATCCAGTAATTTAGGTCAGTATCGGACCGATACCGATACGCAGAGGTGGGACCAAGTCATTGTTTTGCAAGTCTCAAGTAAGTCTCAAGTCTTTATCCTCAAGTCACAAGTCAAGTCTCAAGTAAAGTCAAGCAAGTCAGAGTCAAGTCGTAAGTCAAGACAGACAACTTTCAAGTCAAGTCCCAAGTCCGAAACTTTGAATTTCAAGTCCTTTCAAGTCTTTTTTTTTAACCGTCTGGGGTCCCGGGTATAATTGGCCATTCTTGACTACTTTTGATTTTACCTCTATATTTCACTTTTAAAATATGTTTTTCTTGCCTTGTTTGGTATCATTATTTACAGCACAACCTCAAATATCTGAAATTTGAGTTATTTTTTTCATTTTGGTATACTATATTAGCACAGTTGATCTAAATTCAGACAAAAAACTCAGAATCAGAGTAGAAAAAAGTTATATTTTTTTTGCATGTTTAACGAATCATTTTCATAACTTGAAATGCAAATAGAAATTGTACATTTCTAAAAATTATGCACAAGTTTTGCAAACAACAAAGTTATATGGTACTATTTACCTAAAAATGCAGCCAAGGCCTCAGGCGTTTTTTATATAACCATTTAAATCTATTTACAGAACAATCAGGTGAGCTGCATCAAATAAGAAGGCACACAAATTATTTGTGCCAGTCCAAAACATGTAGTTTGTGTTCAGTATAAGACAGAGGAGAACACCACAGGCCTAAACCCTGCAGGTCTGACAACTAGAGGTGCAACAGTCCAGTTTTCTATGTGGGAACAGCGTTTACACTGGAATCTGCCTTTGGCAGCTTTTTTAGATCAAATATGAAATTCAGCAGTCTAACTGACACACAATACAAAACAATAACTACACAACAAACTAACTATAACCTCCAAACACGCTAAACGTCACTAATGTCTCACATATGAAAACTCGCTCTCTCTCTTTCTTTCGCTTGCCCGCTTTCCGTCGTGGGTGTCACTCCTAAAAACTTCCCCTTCTCCCTAAACAACCAAATGTCACATGTTGCCTTATCATTTTTTTGATTGGCTGACATGGTAAACTCTCACACCAATAGGGAAGGGGTGTTTTTTCTTTTTCTTTTTTCACTCGCAAGTGGAGAGCGTATGCTAGGCTGTCTGTAGAAAACGCCGTTTTTGTCTAGCATCCCTGTTGAGAATAACCTTTGCAAATAAACAATAGCTAATAACATAAGATCAAAGTATTTTATTTGATGTATTGACATAAATGACAGAAGAAAAAGGCCATGTATAGCAGGACTACTCAATTACACACTAAGGTGGGCCAGATTTTCTAACCAAAAGAAAATTTCCCAGGCTCAGACATGCAAAAGTTAAACACGACCATACACTAATTGCAAATTAAACACAGTGATTTTGAATTGTGATGTGATGGTAAAATAAATATTTGTCAGTCTAAACTGGGTTAAATCTACGGGGTTAATGATGGGGAGGAGACGGAGAGAGACTGAGTACAGCTACAGAACCCACTTTCTGAAACAGACCCTGCTCACCATTCACCAACAATTCTGAGCTAACAAGTTGCATGTTATTCTTGGATGCGCTTGCAGGACCGGATTTAAAATAGCATGACAAACATATCATACCTGTTAAAGCCAAACAGTATCATCAACGTAGCCCGAAGAACATTTGCTAATAAGATGAAGTTAGCTAAGTCAGCTATTTCATCGTAGCAAAAAAAAAAAAAGCACCACTTACCGTTCTTTATGCAACTTCAAATGTCGGACAAAGTTGGAAGTTGTTCCATCTCCGTCTGTGATTCTCTTCTTGCATGTTTTGCATATTGCATTTCGTTTTTTGTTGACTACTTCGTAGTTTATGTACCCGAAAGAAATTACTCTTGGGAGCATTTTTGGCTCGAGCGTTTTTGTTCTTGTTTTTTTCAAATCTGGTTAATTTGATTGGCTGTGCTACAGCCCACGCTCACATACATACGGAGTGTGGTAAGAATGAATGAATGAATAAAGTGAATTAATGGTCCGCACTTTTTATATAATATGTATGTTAAATTTTAGATTTGGGTAAAATATTGTAATGACCTGGCTGGGGTTGTTAGCCAGGTGCATTCTGGGTATTGTGTTGTCTGTGTTCTCTATCGTTCTGCTAGTTCCTATGTGTTTGATTCGCATGTTGTGTTAGTGTTATGTTAATGTAAGCCACAGTGAAGTTGATGTGTGTTCCCCCAAGACCTGGAGGAGGCATTGAGGGAGGCTGAGCGGGCTGAGGAGGTGCTGCGGGGCGAGCCAGTGACCGACGATCGGCCAGGGGGTCGAGCGAGAGATGAGCGCGACCCAGTCGGATGAGGAGGAGGAGGCCAGACGAGCCCAACCAGAGGCAGTCCCCCGTCGGAGGCGCCGGACGGACTGCTGTTATCGGTGCGGGGAGCCTGGTCACCTCGCCCGGAACTGTCCTGCACCTAGTCCTCGGGCCTGAGTGACATCACCAACGGGAAACGGCCACGGGGCAGGACAGTGAGGGAACCCCCACCCCAATCGTTAAACCCTCTCCGTGACACTCATCCTGTGGTGGGCCGCTGTGGGTCCACCCGTGGACTATACCTGGACTGTATAATTGATGGACGGTCTTGCCGGGCCCTGGTAGACACGGGGTCCACCATCTGCTTGCTGCGGAGGGGGGTGCTTCCGGAGACGGGCGGTTCATTGCCGAAAGATTGGACCCCTACTCACACAGCGTTGTACACTGTCACAGGAGAAAAGACTGTGATGCCGGGGAAAAAGACTCCAACATCCCGCAGCCAGAGTCGCCGCCTAGCTCGGCAGTCTCCCCGTCACCTGAGACTGTCGCGGCAGTAGAGGAGCTTGGGCGACGGAGTGGGGTGCACCTCAGTGCGACACAGCAGCGGCAGCTGCAGAGCCTCTTGGCAGAGTTTATGGATATTTTTGCCGCCAGGGAAGAGGACTGCACCAGGACGGGCCTGGTGCAGCACACTATCGACACTGGAGCAGCTGCTCCAATCCGGCTGCGGCCCCACCGCCTGCCCCTCGCCAAACGCCAAGCTGCCGAGGAACTGATAAAAGAGATGGCAGCTAATGGTGTCATTGAACCCTCGGATAGTCCATGGGCCGCACCTGTGGTTATGGTGCGGAAGAAAACAGGGGGTTGGCGCCCTTGTGTGGACTACAGGCGTCTGAACGCGGTCACCCGCAAGGACTCTTACCCGCTACCTCGCATTGATGACGCACTGGATTACATCGCTGGGTCCAGTTGGTTCAGCTCGCTAGACCTCCGCAGTGGGTACTGGCAGGTGGAGCTTGCTGCTGAGGCACGGCCCAAGACTGCATTCACCACAGGGCAAGGACTGTGGCAGTTTAGGGTGATGCCTTTTGGACTATGCAATGCACCAGCCACGTTTGAAAGGTTAATGGAAAGGGTCCTCAAAGACATTCCCCGTGCCCGCTGCGTGGTCTATTTGGATGACTTGCTGACTCATGCCAAGGACTTTGAACAGGCTGTTGCTAACCTGCGAGAGGTCCTGACTGCCATCCGCGGGGCCGGACTAAAGCTGAACCCGGCCAAGTGCAACCTTCTTGCTCGCCAGGTGAAGTTCCTGGGACATGTGGTGAGCGAAAAGGGGGTGGCTACTGACCCCGAGAAGGTGGTTGCTGTGGGGGACTGGCCTCCCCCATCGAACGTCGCCGAGCTACGAAGCTTCCTGGGGCTGGCCTCCTATTATAGGAGGTTTGTAAAAGACTTTGCCACCGTCGCTAGCCCCTTGCATCAGTTGACAAACAAGGGTCAGCGGTTTGGTTGGACTGAGGACTGTGCAGCGGCTTTCGAACAGCTGAAAACTGCCTTTGTGAGTGCCCCGGTCTTGGCGTATCCTGACCCCAGCCAGCCTTTCCTTTTGGACACTGACGCCAGCAACGTGGGGGTCGGAGCTGTGCTCTCCCAGAGGGGAGAGGCTGAGGAGCGAATGGTGGCATACTACAGCTGCAGCCTCAGCCGGGCCGAGAGGAATTACTGTGTTACCCGGCGTGAACTGTTGGCTGTGGTCCTGGCGGTTCGTCATTTCCGACCTTACCTCCTGGGCACTAAGTTCCTGCTCAGGACCGACCACGCCAGCCTAACCTGGATGCTGAACTTTCGCCAGCCGGAGGGTCAGGTGGCCCAGTGGCTGGAAATACTACAAGAGTACGACTTTGAGGCCCAGCACCGACCAGGGCGGCAGCACGCCAACGCTGACCCCCTGTCCAGGCGCCCCTGTTCTGCGGATGAGTGCCGGTACTGCAGGCACCTGGAGGAGCTGGACCGGGGTCCGACATCGGCAGCAGCAGAACCCGAGGGTGAGGATGAAGGGCAGGAACCTTTCACCGCGGCGGAGCTGCAGCAGCACCAGGTGAGCGATCCAGCGCTGGGGATGGTGAGGGACTGGATGGAGGCAGGGACACGGCCAGACTGGTCCGCCGTGTCTTCCCAGGGGCCCGAGACGAAGTCGCTGTACTCCCAGTGGAACAACCTGGAGCTCCATGGTGGTGTAATCTACCGGCGGTGGCGAGCGCCAGACGGGGGAGGCGACATACTCCAGCTCCTGGTTCCCCGGGCCTTGCGGCCTGAGGTCCTCCGCTGGGTTCATGGGGCTGCAGGTACTGGCCATTTTGGGAATGGCAAGACGGTGCGGCGGCTGAGACGGCGGTTCTACTGGCCGGGGTGTCGTCAGGACGTGGAGATCCATGTCCACTGCTGTGACGACTGCACGGCGCAGAAAGGTCCCAGCCAGCGCTCCCATGCCCCATTGCAGCAATACCTAGTTGGGGCGCCAATGGAGCGGATCGGAGTGGACATCCTGGGTCCGTTCCCTGTTACTGATGCCGGCAACCGGTATGTCCTGGTCGCGATGGATTATTTCTCAAAGTGGCCAGAGGCGTACGCGGTGCCGGATCAGAGTGCGGTGACGACGGCGCGGACCCTGGTGGATGAGATGTTCACGCGGTTTGGTGTACCGGAGGAGCTCCATAGCGACCAAAGGAGGAATTTTGAGAGCCAGGTGCTGGGAGAAGTGTGTCGGAGGCTGGGGGTGAGAAAAACGAGGACCACCCCCCTCCATCCTCAGAGCGATGGTCTGGTTGAGCGGTTCAACCGCACGCTGGCCACCCAGCTGGCCATCCTGACCAGCCAACATCAGAGGGACTGGGACCAACACCTGCCCCTTGTTTTGTGGGCGTATCGAACAGCAGTGCAGGAGTCAAGTCAGTGTACTCCTGCAGCCTTAATGTTCGGAAGGGAGCTCCGAACCCCGGTGGACTTGGTGTTCGGGGCGCCCCCTGAGCCGGAGATTGCTGGTGGACCAGAGATGGACTACTTCCGGCGGCTCAGGGAGCGGTTGCACACGGTGCATCAGCTGGCAAGACGGACATTGGAGGGAGCCGGGGCCCGCCAGAAACGGGCGTACGATACCCGTGCGCACGGTCCTATGCTGGGGGCCGGAGATCGGGTCTGGGTGTTCTGCCCCCAGAGGAAGCGGGGGCTGACCCCCAAGCTCATGAGCCACTGGCAAGGCCCGGGCGAGATCCTGGAACAGCTATCGGAGGTGGTCTTCCGAGTCCGGATGCCGGGGCGGGGAAGGCGGGTGGTGCTACACAAGGACCGGCTGGCGCCATACCATCCGCTTGCCCCCAACCCACAGACTGGTGTGCAGCCTGGGGACTCCTTGCCCCCTACGCCCGGCCCAAATGGGGCCGCCATGGATTCCCAGTCAAGGCCGAAGCGTACTCAACGCCGGCCCGGACATTTGCTGGACTACAGAGTGGACAGTTAAGGTTGTGGGGACACTAAACCTCTTGGGGGGGGGCTGTGTAATGACCTGGCTGGGGTTGTTAGCCAGGTGCATTCTGGGTATTGTGTTGTCTGTGTTCTCTATCGTTCTGCTAGTTCCTATGTGTTTGATTCGCATGTTGTGTTAGTGTTATGTTAATGTAAGCCACAGTGAAGTTGATGTGTGTTCTGTGGAGCGGGTTGAATTGGCATGGTTGGCTGACACCGCGACTCTATGTGGTGGGAGCGTGATAGGGGTTCGGTGTCAGCAGCGTTACAGTGGTGGTAAACATGGTAAATAAATGACTGGTGTGAACCACTACTGCCTCCTGCTGGATTATTTGGGGATTATAAGCCTGCTGCTGAGACGCTCGGGGTCGTGCGGTGTATGAGGCACGAGCGCTCTCCATTCGTTGCGAAGTTCAGCGATAGCTGCTAGCGCCCCGCTAGCCGTTTTAGCTAGTGAGCAGTTTAGCCAGTTCAGCTCTACTAACCCACGGTCGCTACAATATCAAGTCTTTTCAAGTAAACAGGTTCAAGTCCAATTCAAGTCCCAAGTCACTGGTGTAAAAGTCCAAGTCAAGTCACAAGTCTTACAACCTTTTTTCAAGTCAAGTCTAAAGTCATAAAATTAATGACTCGAGTCTGACTCGAGTCCAAGTCATGTGACTCAAGTCCACACCTCTGCCGATACGTAATATCGGATCGGTCCATCTCTAATTGAGACTAAAACTGAATGGTGCACACAGACCCCATAAAGACACACAGCAACCAGTGGGTGTCTTTTTCAACACCATATTTAAATGGAAAGTTTGAAAAAAATGTGGTTAAGGCATTATGAAAGACTAAAGAGCGTGTACATAAGTGGAAAAGCACACTGAGATAATTTGGTCATCTGTTTATACTCAATGAGAGGATTCCCTAAAGGAAATCTGTGGTCCCATGGTTGAATGAGCAATCTATTTTTGCTGTGAAAGACAAACAACATATAATAAAAATTATAATTCACCCAGTGTATAATATTAGCATTGGGTTCAAAAGAAATAAACAAGAAGCGAGGAAAAGTAAAAGAGCTGAAGAAAACCTGGAACTTAGTGCATAAAATTACAGGTGTAGCCAAAGGGATACCCCAAATTTATAGGTTACACCAAAGAAGAAGAAGAAAAGGATGAGGAGGAGTTCTAACTGATAACGAAGATAACTACAGGCTTGGAGGTCCTAAAAGTCAGGTATACCAGCAACAGTTTGGGGTTTAGGGGTAACACATTTTATGTCATTATAACAATATGTAATGTATGACCCAGTTACACCTAGCAGACAAAAACAAACATTAAAATGTTGGTGAAGGTATTTCCAAAAATTGTACAGGCCTAAGCAAAACTAACTCATGGAGTAGATCAATAATCTGGTAATGGGTGGTTGCAAGATGGAGAACAAGTGGGCTTGCTTGGAACTCCCTGGACTCATGCCCACTCCTGAAATATCAGCATTCAGATGAGAGAGTAACAATGAACTAGATAAAGAATCTTTGCACATTCACAGCTGCTAGGTTATGACAGTGATTTGAACAGAAACAGGCTAGACAAAGAAATCAAGCAAACAAAGGTTTTGTGCATAATCAAATGCCATACAATTTCTTTTGGTTCAGATAAAAGCACTTTAGGCCTAAATGCACAGAGCTCATGAAATATTAATTTCAAAAGGAAACCCAACAGTCATAAATAAACCAAAAAATAAATAGTCACTTTTGCTACTTCTGATTTTACCTGTTCTGGTGAAATGAATAAAACTTTTAAGGCATTTTATGAAAAACTGTATAACAGAAACTAAAACAGGTTCATAAAATTTAACAGAACAGAACAGCCATTTGCTCCACACCAACTGTGCCAGAATAAAATATAAGTAGCAGACAGCAGGAATAAACAGCAAACAGGAGAAATATATACTAGGGCGGGTATTGTCACTGATTTCTAGAATCGATTCAATTCCGATTCACAAGGTCCTGATTCGATTCGATCCACGGTTTTATTCGAATCAGGGAAATTTTGCCTCAGACAGACAGTCAGAAATATTATAATTCTGATCACTTATCAGTACATATCCATATTTTTATATCTATAAAAAGAAATCTGACACTTGCAAGACTTTATGAAAGGTGTAAGCATCACAGCAGATGCCTTTGTGTCAAAGTAACTGAGGATAAAACCAGGGCTGGACTGGGACAAAAAATCAGCCTGGGCATTTTGACTAGAGACCGGCCCACCAGGCATTATAGTAAAAACCATAAAGCCTGTGAATGTAAAAAAAAAAAGGCTCTTGTGTCAGTGATGTTGTTAGATTTGTATTGTTGATTGTCATTTATGCTTAGAAATATTTAACCATATATGCTTAGAGGTGTATAATCGATTGTGTAGTGATAGGATGTGTGATCCTTAGGAGTCTGCAAAGACTTCGTGTGCATTCCAGAGTGTTCTGGCATTCACACCCACATCCTGGGAGCAGGGGAGAGGTCGTACCTTCTCTTATTGTTTTGTGGTAGGATAAACGTGTCTATGTCTGTTTTAGGCTAAGTGCCTTTTGTTTAGATGAACTGCTGGACTTCCAGACCAGCAGGTTTAGGGAAGTCATTTATGGGGTCACACTCTGACCACACACACACACACACACACACACATACTTACACAGCGCACAGGCAAGGTACTCTTTGTGTGTATGTAGACGTCGTATGTTAATGAACCTATGTATATTCATGTAACCTCAATAAAAGAGCAATGTTACGGGGGAGCGGACGAGACAAACTGGGGTCAAGCGAAGGAACGGCGTTTGTCCAGTTCTCTCCCGTGCACGAGAAACATAAAGAACTTTTCCTACTCGTGTCTTGCTTTGCTGTGTAATTACATTGTCTTCAACGTTCCAGCGAATAGGTTTAAGCTACAAACCTATCAGATGTACACTGTCTCATTGGTAAACATGTATCAGTCTAATAAACTTAAACCTACACCACCCTCCCTATTCTGGTATTCTAAACAGTACTTAGCAGAAACCGAAAGACTGCTTGTGTAGCCGGATGGGCTACTTGCCTTTCTTTTCTCTCTCTCGCTCGCTCGCTCTACTGCTCTCGCTCTCTCCTGCGCTCGCTCTCACTGCACAACTAGGTCAATTGGGAACCCACCTGCATATTGATTGCAGGCTGGCATCAGGTATAAAGCTAAGCCGGTGCTTCTCTGGACTATTCCTCCCATGCATTCAGCGCAAAGCAGCAGTAAATGCTGGCACTCTGCGACAGACTGATCGGCAAGAGTAGATCATATGACAGCCACAGGTATGCTCTTGCTTAACCTCAGATTCCCTCTCCGTATCAGAATGTATAGTAATAGTTTTTGCGGCCTGTTGTAGCGCGGCAGTTTGTTTTATTCCGGCGTTGTGGAGAGAGGTGCTTGTGTGATTCCCCCACCAGTGAGAGTATAGCGCCTCCGGTCCTGGGGTAAGCCGTTAAAACTATTTTTATTAGCATTAACAGCTACCAGAGGCTAAGGTTACATTTATCTGTTTTAGGGTTTGATCGCTGCCTTCACCTCCGTGGCAACTTGCACAGCCTTGATTGAAGAATCAAGACGCCTGCCTAGCCGTTGTTGTGAGGGCTCCTCCTCGGTGGAGCCTGCTGTCTTGTCTGGTCTTGTTTTGTCTATTTTGTTTTATTCTGTTTTATCTTCTCGTGAGACTGGTTTTATTACATAGGCCTACCATTTCCTGGTTCGCCTGGTTTTATTTTATTTTATCTCTGGACTGTTGCGTGTGCCCACGCTTCTGTGATCGGGCTGAAGCAATCCTTTGCCCGAGTGTCCTGCCAGGAATTTTAAATTGCCTCCGTTGCTGGTCTTAGCCTGTGGGGAGCCAGACCAGCTTGCGATTGAGGCTGGGACAACTACTACCAGTACGAGTGGACCCGTGGGGCATAAGCCTTCCAGTGTGGTGTGTGTGCATGTGTGTGGTTTCTTTTATTAAAGTTATTAAAGTGTATTTTAGTTTTTTTATGATCTGTAGCGAGCCTGACGCTCAGTGTCCCTTTTATTCTTTTAACATATTTCTGTGTTTTATTTCAGTGGACGAAGGACGTGCCAGTGGCCCTGGGACCTCAGGTGTTGGGTCGTTTTCACACTTTCTTTTGTACAGCACCGGGTGGGCTGCAGTGATTTTCATTTTGTGTGATTTTCTTTTGGGTCCACGGCTGCTGGTAAGTCCAAGTTCCATGATTGTTTTATTTTCACTTTAGGACACTGTCAACAATGATGCTACATCTTGGTTTCTAAATATTTTATTTATTTTTACTATAAATAAAACTGTTTTAATATTGGAGCCAACCTGCCTCAGTGTGCATCCTTGAATCTGTGCGGCCTCTTTTTTATTCCTTTTTATCTATTTTTCTTAAACATATATTTCCTGGGGGTGAAATTCCCCTAGGTGGCATTGTCATTTTATTATTTCTTTAATAACCCCGCCGACCACTTGGTCACACTTGGTTGAGTTAACCTCCTAAACTATCCATGACACATGGTGGAAACCTGAAATTAAGACAGAGACGACTAGAGGTGAGACATGATCATTACTGAATATTAAAAATAATAAACATTTTTCTTGTAAAACAAAGGGGGGCCTGGCAAAAAAAGTTTGGGAACCACTGGTGTACACTCAGATGGAGTCGAGTCAATTACCGCCACCTGTGGCCAAGTGCCATAGCCTGCAGCCAGGAGCGGTCCTTGCCTATTTGGTGCCCTGGGCGAACACTCCCTCCCGCGTTACTAACGCCTTTACCTTTTTCAGTAACGAGTAATCTAACGAATTACTATTTCTATCGTTACAACGCCGTTACCGTTACTAACAAGAAAATGCGAAAATGCGGTGCGGATGCATTACTATTTTTCAACACACACACGGTTCAGATTCAGATTCAGAAGACTTGAATCTGAGTCTGAACCGTGTATGTGTTGAAGCAGGTTGAAGCTGTCTTCCGCTTACTGGGAGGTAGGAGGGCAAAACAATCGCACAAGTGCTGCTGATTGGCTGAGTAAGAGTAAGGTAGTAAACCAATCAGAGGTAGACTTGGGCGGATGTTCACATACAAACAGATAGCACAGTAACAAAAGTCATGGAGAACCCGGATAATTCGAAGGTAGCATTTTTTAAGTAGAGGTACAGACATTATTTTTCACTCAAAGAGACAAAAGGCAAGAATCTGTATGTGAAATGTAACCTATGCCCTGGAACGAAGTGCCTTTCCACATCAGTTACAAGCAATTCGAATCTTACGAAGCACCTCTCAACGTCACATGCTTCAACAAAACTGGTCGCCAAGAACGACGGTGTTGATGCTAGCAGGCGCAGCTCAAACCCAGGTGAGGCTAACATGAGCTCAGCGAGCGATGGAGATGGAGCGACTCAATTCAAGCAGTCTAAGCTTGATTTCTCTTCTCCACAAACATCTGTGACTGTGACAAAGACTGAATTAAACAAACTGATAGCCAGGTATGTCGTTGAGAACATGCTGCCTTTATCAACAGTCAAGTCGGATTCCTTCAAGTCTCTTATTGCCAAGATACCAGCAAGAGGAGGGGTCGGCCCGCCATGCAGAAAGCTAAAATGAATGTCGAGCTCAAAAAGACATTTAATGAGTTAGAATATGTCTCTACTACAGCAGACATCTGGACTGCATATAATAAAAGCCAGAGGTGGGACCAAGTCATTGTTTTGCAAGTCTCAAGTAAGTCCCAAGTCTTTATCCTCAAGTCACAAGTCAAGTCTCAAGTAAAGTCAAGCAAGTCAGAGTCAAGTCGCAAGTCAAGACAGACAACTTTCAAGTCAAGTCCCAAGTCCGAAACTTTGAATTTCAAGTCCTTTCAAGTCTTTTTTTTAACCCTCTGGGGTCCCGGGTATAATTGGCCGTTCTTGACTACTTTTGATTTTACTTCTATATTTCACTTTTAAAATATGTTTTTCTTGCCTTGTTTGGTATCATTATTTACAGCACAACCTCAAATATCTGAAATTTGAGTTATTTTTTTCATTTTGGTATACTATATTAGCACAGTTGATCTAAATTCAGACAAAAAATTCAGAATCAGAGTAGAAAAAAGATATATTTTTTTACATGTTTAACGAATCATTTTCATAACTTGAAATCCAAATAGAAATTGTACATTTCTAAAAATTATGCACAAGTTTTGCAAACAACAAAGTTATATGGTACTATTTACCTAAAAATGCAGCCAAGGCCTCAGGCGTTTTTTATATAACCATTTAAATCTATTTACAGAACAATCAGGTGAGCTGCATCAAATAAGAAGGCACACAAATTATTTGTGCCAGTCCAAAAAATGTAGTTTGTATTCAGTATAAGACAGAGGAGAACAGCACAGGCCTAAACCCTGCAGGTCTGACAACTGGAAGTGCAACAGTCCAGTTTTCTATGTGGAGACAGCGTTTACACTGGAATCTGCCTTTGACAGCTTTTTTAGATCAAATATGAAATTCAGCAGTCTAACCGACACACAATACAAAACAATAACTACACAACAAACTAACTATAGCCTCCAAACACGCTAAACGTCACTAATATCTCACATATGAAAACTCTCTCTCTCTCTTTCTCCAAAAGTTGAATCTGTTCATCTGGACGTAGCGTTTTGTGGGAGAAACGTTTCATCACTCATCCAAGTGACTTCTTCAGTCTCAGCTGACTGCAGGTTTCCCCAAACCTTATAAACAGTACATTTGCATAATGACTGAAACCAGCCCACTGAAGGAACAATGGGCTGGGAGGTCAGTTCCTTAATCATAATTATGCAAATTCCCATGACCATTGATCAACAATCACTGACCAAAACCCACTGATCAAAGAACTTTTGGAGATTTACTTTCCTGGATGATTGAGAATGCATCAAGACATTTCTCTCTCTCTTTCTGTCACTCCTAAAAACTTCCCCTTCTCCCTAAACAACCAAATGTCACATGTTGCCTTATCATTTTTTTGATTGGCTGACATGGGAAACTCTAACACCAATAGGGAAGGGGTGTTTTTTCTTTTTCTTTTTTCACTCGCAAGTGGAGAGCGTATGCTAGGCTGTCTGTAGAAAACGCCGTTTTTGTCTAGCATCCCTGTTGAGAATAACCTTTGCAAATAAACAACAGCTAATAATATAAGATCAAAGTATTTTAGTTGATGTATTGACATAAATGACAGAAGAAAAAGGCCATGTATAGCAGGACTACTCAATTACACACTAAGGTGGGCCAGATTTTCTAACCAAAAAAATTTTTTTCCCTGGCTCAGACATGCAAAAGTTAAACACGACCATACACTAATTACCTGTTAAAGCCAAACAGTATCATCAACGTAGCCCGAAGAACATTTGCTAATAAGATGAAGTTAGCTAAGTCAGCTGTCTCATCGTAGCAAAAAAAAAGAAAAAAAAAAGCACCACCTACCTTCTTTATGCAACTTCAAATGTCGGACAAAGTTGGAAGTTGTTCCATCTCCGTCTGTGATTCTCTTCTTGCATGTTTTGCATATTGCATTTCGTTTTTTGTTGACTACTTCGTAGTTTATGTACCCGAAAGAAATTACTCTTGGAAGCATTTTTGGCTCGAGCGTTTTTGTTCTTGTTTTTTTCAAATCTGGTTAATTTGATTGGCTGTGCTACAGCCCACGCTCACATACATACGGAGTGTGGTAAGAATGAATGAATGAATAAAGTGAATTAATGGTCCGCACTTTTTATATAATATGTATGTTAAATTTTAGATTTGGGTAAAATATCAAGTCTTTTCAAGTAAACAGGTTCAAGTCCAATTCAAGTCCTAAGTCACTGGTGTAAAAGTCCAAGTCAAGTCACAAGTCTTACAACCTTTTTTCAAGTCAAGTCTAAAGTCATAAAATTAATGACTCGAGTCTGACTCGAGTCCAAGTCATGTGACTCGAGTCCACACCTCTGATAAAAGCTATCTTGGTGTAACAGTGTGTTCACACCGAACGTGATAGAGGCGGCCAGAACATCAGGTTTACATGTAAAGTCAATGGAAAAGTGCGATGACCCGCAAAAATTCGGAGGCAGATTTGCGTCGCGAAAACGCGCGTCAGTGTACCGCGTCTGGCGCGTTTGACTTGCGAATAAAACCACGCGTGTCAGATTTTGTGTTGCATTTTGTGCATACGCGCGTATCGCGCCAACCGCTCGAGTTGGAAAAATCTGAACTCTAGCGTCAAATCGCACCGCGACAACCAATCAGGAGCTTGGTGACGTGGCTGTGACCTAGGTCAAAGGGGCAGATCCAGCCAAAGCCCTTCATACTTCAATATGGAGCAAAGGCTGATCAACGCAGTAGCAAACAACCCGGAGCTGTATGACACCAGCTGCTTTGTGTACCGAGACAGGAACATAAAGGACCGAGCTTGGAGGAAGAAATGTGAAGAGATCGGGCAACCTGGTAAGTTCATTAATTTCTCTTTTGAAATTTTTCACTGACCCGGGGAAGCCGCACAAAAGCTAGCAAGCCACCGCTATTTTCCCACTGATGTACAAATACCATTCTGCTTTTATGCATGTTGTCATATAGGAATATATTTTGTTTATTAATAAACAGCACACAGTGGTCCCGCTCATCCGTCGCTGCCTCGCTTTTTGGCTGGGTTTTTTTTGCACAGTACAGCATTGCATTCTGCAGCCTGATTGACAAATCTCCTCCGTGTCGTGTCTCCTGCGCTTGCCAAATTTATCATGTTTGGTTTTGATAACCATCACGTCCAATAGAAAAAACAGCACAAAAACACCCATAACTATGACCCTCATTCGGAAATAGACACCTACACCGGGAGGGAAAAAGGCCCACAAAAGTGGCAGGCAGATGAAGACAAAACGCGGCATAATACTTTTACGTTTTGCAATCTACAAAGGTTTGCACTTTGAGAATCAACTTGTGAGAACTGTGACTAATGTTCATGTGTGTGGGGGAAAAAGTGTATAAAGTGCGTGGCGAGGGGCTAGTTATTCTGACAACCCCTGCTGCAATAAATGAGGGACCACTGTATATACTTTCTCTATGACTATTGTTTTCAACCTGTTAACATTTAATATTGTCTTGATAGAACCAACTGATTCTGCAGCAGAGCATCCCCTGTTGCTTCTCCTTGCTCCCCAGTCCCTCAGCTCCTGCTGCTGCACCCACAGGTATGCAATTGTAGCATCAGATGTACAGCAGCACTGATAGCTTTTTACTCGGTGGGATTCCCTTGTGATCACCTTTACTAAATATCTACAACCAATCTGATTATATATATATATATATTTTTTTTTTTTTCAATGTTGGAAATTAAAATCTATTAGCAGCCTTCTCATTTCTTTGTGTTTTGTGCTGTGTTGTACAGGCCCACAGAGGAGGACAGCTCCGAGGCAGATGAGGGACTGGTCCCAGGACGGTCCATCGGCGGTGGAGCTGGCCATCCTGGTGTCCCTGAAGAGGCCACGCCAGTCTCCAATGGAGCATTTCCTCCTCAGCCTTGTTCCTGCTCTGGAGAGCAGCTGGGTCCTTTTTATTCCTGTCTCTCTGTAAATACTTATATTCTATATATTTGTGTTTAATGTTTTTCTGTTTGAGAATTTTAATATAATTTCAAATAAATTTTTATAATGACTGTCTCAGTTCTACTACACAGCAAATGTTGGCACACGACTTGACACATGTAGAATTTATTTCATATTATACTAATGACAGAATATACTAATACAGTGGGATGCAAAAGTTTGGGCAACCTTGATAATAGCCAGTATTTTCCTGTATAAATCGTTGGTTGTTACAATAAAAAATGTCAGTTAAATATATCATACAGGAGACACACACAGTGATATTTGAGAAGTGAAAAGAAGTTTACTGGAATTACAAAAAGTGTGCAATAATTGTTTAAACAAAATCAAGCTGGTGCATAAATTTGGGTACCACAAAAAAAGAAATGAAATAAATATTTAGTATATATCAATGTGTGTGTCTCCTATATGATATATGGGGTGCCTTTGTCTGGACGTGCTTCCCATCCAGAGCTCCACAGCAGACCCACCACCTGAGGTCCCAGGGCCACTGGCACGTCCTCCGTTCACTGAAATAAAACACAGAGAAATACGTTAAAGGAATAAAAGGACACTGAGCGTCAGGCTCGCTACAGATCATAAAAACTAAAACCAACTTTAATAACTTTAATAAAAGAGATCACACACACACACACCACACTGGAAGGCTTATGCCCCACGGGTCAAACTACAACTCGTGCTGAGGGTAATTGTCCAAGCCTCGATCACAAGCCGGTCTGGATCCCCACAGGCTGAGATCGGCAATTGAGGCAGTTTAAGGTTCCCAGCACGACACTCGGGCAGAGGATCACTCCAGCCCGATCACAGAGGCGTGGGTACAAGCAACAATCCAGAATAAAATAAAATAAAACCAGGCAAACCAGAAAAAGGTAAGCCTACTTAATAAAAACAGTTTCACGACGAGACAAGACAAGACAGCAGGCTCCACCGAGGAGGAGCCCCCACAACAGCGGCTGGGAAGGCGTTTCACTCTTCCAATTAAGGTCAGGCAGTTTGCCACCGAGATGTGAAGGCAGCAATCAAACCCCCAGGACCGGAGGCGCTATACTCTCACTGGTGGAGATAACTCGAGCACCTCTTTCCGCAACGCCGGAATAAAACAGAAACTGCCGCGCTGTAGCTGTCATATGATCTACTCGCTTGCTGATCAATCCGTTGTGGTGTGCCAGCATTGACTGCTGCTTTTTGCCAAACGGATGGGAGGAATAAACCAGGAGAACACCGGCTTAACTTTATATGAGCTGTGTCCCAAAACATCGGCTGCATCCTTCGGAGGACCCGGCCTTCACGGTCTACGTGGGCTGGGTCCTTCGAAGACCGAGAAGGCCGGAAGTGCGAGGTTGTGAAATGGGACGGTCTAGCCTTCAGATTTGCATCACCGCTGTCTCGGTGGAGTTTAATAAACTCGGCCGTCTGCTCCTTGCTATCTAAAATATAACAGGACACTGGCGTAAATTCTCGACCGTCTCACACTTCTGTTTAATCAGTTTTCTGTTTAACGTTTATTCAGCTGTGTGAAAATCCCGGAGGAACCCACCCGATGGATTAATAAAGTTTTATTTAATCTAACAATCTAATAACTTTGATCTCAGCCAAACCAATTTACTCCAGAACAAATAAAACACCGAAAAAAGGCAAACAATTACATTTTTATGTTATCCGAGTGACTTATATATCATGTTTAAACTGAGTAGCGAAAGAGTGGGGGTCTGAAAACGATGAAGCCGGGAGTCCGCTGCTCTCACCGCCTGGAGTGACCATTGAAACCCCCGGCTTGCTATCGAGCGGGTGGGTAACAGACGTCTCTGAAAACGTCGGCGCACTTTTGCAAATATGCGATGTCTTGATAAAACAAGCAGATATTTGAAGTTTACACAGCTACTTTCTCGCCTGAAAATATGTTAAAAGTTTATTTTGTGACCCAGAAAGATTAATAAGACTAATTTTAAAACTTAGTAGCGGCCGCCATTGTTGGCAGCTGAAATTTTGCTGGACCGCGCTATGAATTCTGGGATATGGTGGGCCACGAAGGACACACCCGACCCATCCTTCAAATTCGGGGAAATGAAGGACGCATTTGTCGGCCGCATTTGAAGGAGTCGACGAATTGGGACAGCCTTTGTCGCCTGGCTGTGACGTAATCGGCCTTCAAATGCGGCCTCCGGAGGATGCAGCCGACGTTTTGGGACACATCTATGGACTGGCGCTACCCTGCAATTAATATGCAGGTGGGTTCCCAATGAACCTAGTTGCGCAGCCGAGAGAGCGAGCGCAGGAGGGAGCGAAAGCAGTAGAGCGAGCAAGAGAGAGAGAAAAAGAAAGGCGAGTAGCCCATTCGGCTACATAATGATCACCGTAACGCAAACCGTAAATTTTATCTGAGCTAAAAGTTTAAATCACCATCAATTTCAGTCTTTTATGTGGGAAATAGATTCAGAGTTGGGATAAAAATTCTCAATAGAGTTTTTCAGCTCAGCAAGGAAATCAGTGTCAGATGTCAGTTCATGGACAGGGCATGTATGATGCTGTGAAGGCATTTCAAGTGAAGCTGTCACAAATGCACCAGTGCAACCTGCCTCACTTTCCCTGTTGCCAAGTAATGTTGAACCAAGTCAGCAGACTTTGCTGAACTGCACCTGTGCAGATTCAGATGGAGCTGCAGTGTAATGATACACTCAAGGGAAAGTACGACACTGATTGGCCCGCACAGTTTATTAGTTCCATTCCTGAAGCAATGCCCCAGCTCCGTCTGCATGCGGCTCGAACCTTGTGTATGTTTTCATTAATTTTTTTCTGGGGTTTTTGGCAGCATGTTCATATTTCTAACTTGCATAATTTTGACAGGATATATTTTTATGAAGAGCAAAATATTTAAAGTTAAAGTTTATTTTTTTAAGTTTATTTAATCTGGAATAATATTCCTGTGTGTTTTTATTCATATTTATGTTTAAAAAACATTGTTTTAGTGTGTTCAATAAATATTTATCTTGTTTGGCCCGCGACCTAAAGTGTGCCTTGAGTTTTGGCCCCCTGTGCAATTGAGTTTGACACCCCTGCTGTAATAGGTGTAGGCTGCTGGGGGATTCCCATGATGCACTGGGTGTTTCTTCTTCACTCACTATGTGTTAACAGACCTCTCTGCAATGAATCATACTTGTTGTTAATCTCTGTCTTCCTGTGATGTTTGTAAAGTGTCCGTAAAAAGTAGACAAAGCAGTGATTTACAGTCACTTGCGTCCATATTGAAGGTCAAATCCTTCAGAGATGACAGATCAAACTCTGAAACTGGAAACTTTCCTGTTTTTAAACACACGTTTGAAATTTGATATCAGTGAGACGTTTGACACGAGCAGGGAAACTGGTGCAGATGCTTAAGTGTCACAAACAGCCAATGAGCTCTGCTCTTTGTAGCCTCCTTCAGGCGGCCGTGCTGATCAGCGATTGGATGGATGCTTTCAGCTCTGCTCTCAGTGCTATACTCTGCTGTAGCCTACAGCTCACTGATGACAGAAACAGCTGACTTTAAACACACATCCAGAAATAACTTGAAACTTGAGTGCAGTTTCCCACGTATTTTTTGGCTAAGTCCACACACAAATCTTTTTTACACACACACAAATTATTTTTACACATACAAATCCTGATTTATAAGTACAAAACTGATTTACAAGTACAAAATATTTATGACCACAATTTGAGCCGATACGGTAGTTACACTCGCAGGAGCAGGAGGGAAAGAGAGAGAAAGAGAGCCAGGGACAACAATGTCACATTAGAAAGGTATAGTAATCATCCACAACTATTTTCAGTTGCGGATCATAAAGGATTCAGAAAGTTTATTCATGCAGGCCCATATGGCAGAGAATGTGCATGTTCTTTTTGTTTTCATATTTTAATTTATATTTAATTATGTTGTGGTTTGCAGTGTTTTGTGTTGTTTCACTTTAAATTTGTTTTAAAATGAAAAAAGCTAAAAATTTAAATAGTTAAAATGTTGAAATGTAAATAGTTGTTTTTACACTGACGTCAGTATCCAGAGTCCTCCTGCTGCTCCCCCCTCAGAGCCCCGTGATCAGCACCAACACATTCAGTTAGATGACAGAGTCCAGCTGCAGCTAGAATCAGCTCCCCTCTGTGAACAACAGCACAGCATCAGTGTTTCACACTCAGTGAAAGGAGAAAACACCAGAAGAACACCAAATGTGCAGGTGGTGTGAGGAGGAGGTGGTGTATTCTAGTTAACGCAGTACTGAAACACTCCAGCAGAGGGCGCTGCAAAGTCCTTATTGTAATACAGTTACTGTGTGCAGTTATACTTCATACATAATCTGCACTTATTTCAATCAGACATGCTGTCAGTAAATGATTGGTTTCTATTTATTCTACTTCCTGTTGACCAGTTCTATTACAATGAACCATTAAAGCTGATGGTGTGACTGGATGTAAACTGGTGCTGGAGTTCACCTCCATGTAACAGGTTCACACCTGAATCTGGGCCCGGGGTGCCAGAGTGTTCAGGGTCAGACGTGCTTCAGGTGCACGAGTGCTTCAGGAGCTCAGCACAGCATGGAACATCCCATCACTGCTGCTGTGGAGTCAGCCTGGATGAAACACCTGTGAGGCTCCACAGTGAGCGAGCACACCTGCACTTTACAGCTTCTCATCATGTCACTGTTGTTAAGTTAGACTGCTGTGCAGACTGTTAGCTTCCCCAACAAGTTTTAACCTTCTTTTTACACTTAGCAACATCACACTGTGTCCATGAAGGATTTACAGATATGAATTTTGCATGTTTCCTGATACGTTTTACACGTGTGTGTGTGTGTGTGTGTTTACACACCTGTCACTGTGTCTGACATAATGTTAGTGCAGCCTGATTATGATACTGTTAGAAATACATGAACGTGTCCATAGATCAGTGTGTGTTTAACATGAGAGCTTCACAGCAGCCCTGCTGATGTGTTAAATAAAGACATGCAGGAATATTATGATTTAAAGGAGTCTGAGATAAAAACTTTATAACCTGGTTTATATTTATGATTCTAACTCTGCATTAAAACAACAAAGTGATCACAGCCATGTTGATCTGTACAAAACAAAATGAACCCGGCTAAGTTAAATCAACCTTCTGTTTGTGGGAGTACAGATTGCTGAATGTACGAGGTGCACCTGAAGGCAGCATGAATGACCCGCCCATGAACGTGTGCTCAGGCTGAAACCTGCTGCTGCCCGGAGTCAGGCCGGTTTGTTCCACTGAATGATTTCTGATGTTTCTGTGTTTTTATGTCTAACATATTTACTTTATTATTAAATAGACTGCAGGGAGCAGGATTTATAAAGAGGTTATAGATAAAGAAATGAGAGCAAGTATCTTTATCTCTCTGTGTTTGTACCAGCATTATAATCCTTTCATTTCAAACATCCTTGAAAGAGTAGTTGTCAAACAGCTAACAGATCATCTGCAGAGGAATGGCTTATTTGAAGAGTTTCAGTCAGGTTTCAGAGCTCATCACAGAAACAGCTTTAGTGAAGGTTACAAATGATCTCTTTGTCTCCAAAGAGCTGCTGATGTGTCCCATATGATCGACAAGCTTAAAGTAGGATTATAAATGTGTGCAGTGATGTGTGTGAAACCTCTGAGGACTCACACGTGTGTGCTTCAGCCCACACACACATATGAAGCACTGTGACCTCACACACAACTATTTTACACATCCAACCTGAATACATCCTGATCATTTCTACACAGTTTATTAAGTTCAGCTTCACCTGAACATCAGTGATGAAGCTCCTCTGACTCCATCACAGCTCACAGGTGTTGATGAGTCAAACATACAGAGAAGGTTCATAAAACAGCTGATGATTCTACAGAAACATGATGCAAACATGAGAATGGACAAATGATTTTTTATTAACAGACACTGTTTATTTTTCACTTTGCATGACGTCATCAACACTGTGACACCAGGGGGCGCTCATCACCAGCATGAGGAAGTGTGCAGTGATAATGGGGGGAGACGCAGTATTGGGTGTACTACAGTTGGACAGAAGGAAAAACTTCCTTCTGAAAATATTTTCATGCTTCCCAAAAGTGTTTAAGTCAAATGTTAAAAATATATAAATACAATAAAATACAGGGTCTTACATAAAATTAGTGATGCAGTTGTGCACTGAGCACCTTTCCAATGTTCCTTCCTCAGATGAGTGTCCAGCTGCTGAAGACATTGACATCTGTTATGTAAATGTAGCCGAGAACCAACCTGAGTACTGCTGGGAAAATAAAAAGGCAAACATAGAAAGTGCTGTATTATCTTATTTATTTTGAATGTTGACTTATATCCACACCACGATTTATGAAATTATAGAACTAAAATAGCAAAACTTGTCTGCTTCTTTAAAATTTCTTTTATTACATCAAACCAGTGAAAACTGAAAAAAACAAAGAGCTGTTAGCATGTTTAGACCAACTTTGAGACAGAGACTGTAAAGTTCTGCACTTTAAATCCTGCCTGTGTTCCTGCAAATGATTCACACTGAAAGTATCTTAGTTCAGTATTAAGCAGTGTTGGGTAAGTTACTTTAAATTAGTAACTTAGTTACTAAGTTGCGATCTATTGTACAATATAAAGCGCCTTGAGGCGACTTTTGTTGTGATTTGGCGCTATATAAATAAAATTGAATTGAACTGAATTACTAGTTACTTCTCTAAAAAAGTAACTCAGTTACTTCAAGTTACTCGTTACTTTCAAAGTAACTAGTTACTAGGGAAAGTAACTTTGGTTTTACTCAGAATTCTCTTGTTAATGTGTTGCTTCCGTAACTGGATACCCAGCCAGACTGCCAGTCTTCTAGCTTGCTTACTTGCCACAAGTGCACTGTGCCACCTACCAATAGAAAGGAAAAAATAATGTGCATATTTCCACAAGAGAAATCCCACGCCTGGACCGTCGTTGACCGCCGCCATGATTCTAGCCTGCTTTTTACATCCAACACAAAAACTGCAGTCGTGGTGCTTTTGATTGTACTCAGAACTTGGAAATTCTGCCTTCTGAATAGGAAGATGTAGGTAACACCAGACTGCAGATGAGCTGCATACAGAGCTGGACTGGGACAAAAAAATCGTCCCGGGCATTTTGACTAGAGACCGGCCCACCATTATAGGAAAAATCATAAAGCCTTTGAATGAAAATAAACACTGTTGTGACAGTGATGTGCACTGTTCTGATGGTATATATGTATCAATCTATCAATTGTTTGTTGTAAGACTCAGATAATTGTTTTTTTAAAAGCGAGACATTTTAAATGAGAATAATAAAGAAAATTATTTCTTTGTGCCCCCCTTTCCCTGTTAATGCCCTACCTGGCCCCCTGGCAACACTTTGCTAGACCCGCCCCTGCACAGTTACCAGCTGTCAGCTACTTAGAAAAGAATGCTGGTGTTATTTGTCTCTCAGAAACAGTTCATAACTTCCCTTCAACTCATTCATGTCACCAAAAAGGTAAACCTGTTTCTCCATCACCTGTTCAGCTCTGATGATTCAGTAAGGACATCTCCTGGTTTCATCTGCATGTTTCCCTCTCACCAGATAACCAAACTGATATCATGACCAGCAGCTTTACAGCTGTGGCTCCAACAAACATCAGCTGATACTAGAAATTAATATTAAATAAATTCTAACAACAGCTGATCAAGCTTAAACGTGCTGCTGTTGTTTAACGCGACATCCGCTGGTTTCCTCTTTCTGGCGCAAAGTGGGCGATAAACAAACAAGAGAGAAAAGCCGATCAGCTGATCATTGATCAGTTTCGTGATTGAAGTAGAAACGGGAGAGGAGAGAATGAGAGAAGAAGAGGCAGCTGTGCAGCTTCAGCTTTGTGTCTTTTTCATTGTAGCTGAAGTCCGGGACAAACTGTGTTCCTTTTCACCTCAGTACGAAACGCGTAATATTTTCTCTGAATACCAGACGATTCTGTTTTTTACGGGACGGTTGGCAACTCTAATAATTAACCTTATGAACAAAATAAAGTTCAACATCAGTAACATAGCACCCACACAGCTGTATAGAAACTCCGTCATGCTAGCTAGCACGCAGTAATGAAAATGAAAATAACGAAAATGTTAGCATAACGAAAATAAACTCCACCTAAACTTGGTTTATATCTGACCCAGATAGACTGCAGGTCATAACTTCTTACCTGAAGTTCAGTTCACCTGACACGCGGACCGGCGGCCGCTTCGGGTCTCTCCTCTTGCCTCCCTTTTCCTTCATCCACCTGCTGGCCTCCACCACTTGCTAATGTTATTGAATCTGTGGAAGCTCCGCGATATCCACCACACGAAGTAACGAGTAACGAGCCTATCTAAATCCCAGTAACGAGTAACGCGTTCCTGGTTTTGGCATAATAACTAGTTACCGTGCTCATTACCACAATAATAACGTAGTTACTGTAACGCGTTACTTAATAACGCGTTAGTCCCAACACTGGTATTAAGTGAGCCGCAAAGCAGCCTAATAGCTTTAAAAAACAGTAAAAGTAAATGAAATTGGCAGTTTCAGTGTAATTCAGACTAAAGTCCAGCTGCAGACAAGGAATACCATTAAGTCAACAGTGTCTGAGTGAGTACTTCTCTGGTTAAAGTCCCTGTTTTCTTTCACCGTTTGTTTGTTTAGATTTGGAGTCTGTGGTTGGATAGATTTAAGATGAGTCATTGTTTTTCTATCCATGGTAGCTTCCACTGCTGAGGCTCGGGAAAAATGAAGAGGTTAATTAAGAGGAACCATCAGTTCTGTCTCATCTAACTACACAGTATTATAATCATGCACTTATGTCTCAAACTAAGACAAAATGAGACAAAATGAGTTATGTGAGTCTTTAGATTATCAGTAAATTCTGGTGACAGTTTGACGCTCAGTGGAGCCATTTTTGGTTTGTGATGAGTGTTCTGTGATGGTCAGCTTCTGTTTTGTGAATTGCTCTCTCTAATTTAGAAGATCATGTAGAAATGTGCGCGCCCTTATCTGAGAGTACATGGAGAGAGTGTCGCAGACTCGAGGTGAGAAGATAAACCTCGGAGCTGGATGGCCTGCGCGTTACCTATGTGCATCTTTTCAATGACATCAAGTGAACCCATAATAAGCATTTCTATGTCTTAGACATCATATCCATTTCTAATGACAGATTATTTTTTAAATGAGGGAAACCAGGTCTAACAACACGCTTACAACAGAGCTAAAGGTTCATCACATGTGAGACGGTGGGACTCTCTGATAAGAACTGAAACACTTTGTCTCACAGCTGAGACAAAACTATATATAAACACTAATTTATTCCAATTTAGTTTACAATGATTTTTAAAGTAATGTGGAATGATTCATGTTCATGAGCTGTTACAAACACAACTATTTATTTGTCTTTATATGGTTGGACTACAAGGCTTGTGTTGAGGGTCTTGGAATAATGTGTGAATAACACCAAGAAATGATCATTTTCCCATTTTACCAAAGTGGAATAACATCACCACAGCAAAACAAATAATGTTATTGTCTGCAGCTAAAATATATAGTGAACATGGTTTTATAATAATGTGCAAACACAACCTCACTCTGCTATATACGAGGAGCCAACCACAACTGTCCGGGTCTTCATCCACGACCTCCGCCAACATTTCTTTGCTCATCATCATTCACTTAATTGCTTAGATTGGTTTAAATCAAACTCCATTACAGATTCAACTCCATTATATAACAGTATGTTGACTTTGGATTTGGTGTGCAGTGCCACCTTAAAAAATGAAGAAACTAAGAGATTACAAAAAAAAGAAGTGGAAGAGTTAATGAGCTACAGCAGATTAACAGTTTCTGAAAGTCATGTGTTAAGAAATAGGACGATTAGATTAGCTGAGGGATCCATCAACTGCTCAATGAAGCCTAATCAGAAACAGTCTCAATGGAAGGATGGCTCTATTCTTAAGGAAGGACACAGGGAGAAAGACTGGTGTCTGTCACATTACACAGGAGCTGGACTGAAAATCAGGTGCAAATATTCATCAGTATGTGCAAACATATTATAGGTATGGAATTCAGGAAAGTACCATCAGAAGTTGATCCACTATGCAAATGTCTGATTGGCAGTGGCTTCATTTTTCACTATGAACAAACTGCTAATGCAGTATGCAGCATCACAGGACTTCAGTCATGGATTGGCCTCCCCAGACCTCAACATTACTGAAACATCTTAACAGAGAATGGAAAAAAAGGGAACCAACATCCAAGAAAAGAACTGCTCCTGAATACTTCCTCACAGAACATACAAAAAAGCTTGACTAAGAGACTTCAGGCTGTGCTGAATAATAAAGGTGGACTGACTTCCAGGGTCCTTAGTATCATATAAGCTCAGTTTTTGTCTTATATACTGTATTTCTATTTATATAAGAAAATATATAGAAACGAGGGGTGATTTAAGATGTCTGTAGAGTTTTATTCATTATCTTTAAACAAACAAAGAGCTTCAGTGTGTTGATGGGCACAGCCATTGTTACCACAGCTGGAGTTGGTACACGCCGAGCTGTGAGAGGACAGAGATGGAGAACGGACATTTAACTATTTAACACGAGATACGTTACGACTAATAGACGACTACTGTTTAAATGATGTCTTTGCAGCCCTTATGGTACATGTTACACAACTTTTCTTCATGCCAACAAGACTGAGGTGCCCACATAGTTGACACATACAACTGATTATGAATGCATGTTTTACTATTGCTATTTTCACATCATCTCCTTGGCTTTATTATTGAAAGCCTGGAGATACTCTGACTTGTGCATGGCTGATGTGAAGTATGATTAGTACTACATGACTTACACCATCAACAACAGAGGCAATGAAAGCTTTGTTGTTAACAGGTTGGATGGTAAAGGCACATTTCTAATTCTACACTTGTGTTGGGTAAAGTTATTCTCACTGCAGCAGATTTATATCTGTGGTTTCACAGGACGTGATGTGGACCTCAGCGCTGAGGTGCAGTTCTCCTTGGAGACCGGCATCCTGGCTGAAAATATTATCATGCTTCCAAAACATGGTACTTTCAGCTTTTATTTTGAAAGAAACCAAACTTGAAAACTAATCCCCTTATTCCTCTTTTTATTTGTTCTTCAGAGGAGTGTCACCTGGCCAAACTCAGGGCTATTCTAGGGCCTTTGTTATTATTTGACTCCATATACATAAAACTGAATTGAATCGAACCATTTGCTGGCAAACAAAAACTCCCAAACAGCTAAAATACTTTGCTTTATTCTCTTTTTTAACAAATATGTTGAAGTACATCCATACATTCTCTGTCTGGATTAACTAAGGTTGTAAAAGCAGCTTGATGTACAACCTGTTCTTTGGATCCTCTACCAGCCTGGGCTATAAAGGAACTGTGGTCAGCATTAGGACCCTACATTCTGTTTCTTTTAAATACTTCATTGACGACTGGAGTCTTCCCTGAATGTTTTAAATCAGCTGTGGTAATGCCGATCTTGAAAAAGCCTGGACTGGATGTTGACATGGTCGCAAACTATAGACCCATCTCACATCTGTCTTTTTTATCTAAAGTCTTTGAAAAAGTGGTTTTTAAGCAGCTCACTGAGCATTTGTCAACAAGCAATCTGTTTGAACCATTTCAGTCTGCTTTTAGACCAAATCACTCCACAGAAACAGCTTTAGTAAAAGTGGTAAATGATCTGCTGGTAAATGCAGACAATGATCTCACTTCAGTTTTATTACTGCTGGATCTAAGTGCTGCGTTTGACACTGTGGACCACTGCATTTTATTGGATAGGCTTGAACATTTTATTGGAATTACAGGAAATGTTTTATCATGGCTGAGATCTTACCTGTCTGGGAGGTCTCAGACTGTTAGTTTTAAAAATGATCTCTCCGAGACCTGTGCAGTGAGGCACGGGGTCCCTCAAGGCTCTGTACTTGGACCATTGCTGTTTTCTATGTACCTGCTGCCTCTTGGTGTTCTTTTACGTTCTTTTAATGTAACCTTTCATTGTTACGCTGATGACCTGCAGCTTTATGTTCCTTTAACCATTGGAAATTGTGCTGAAGTTTCTAAACTAGAATCTTGTCTATCTGCAATTAAGGGCTGGTTATCGGATAATTTCTTGCTCCTTAATACTGATAAAACAGAGTTGATGGTCATTGGGCCACACAAATTTCAGCACTTGTCCCAAAATTTCATCTTGAGAATTGAAGACAGTGTCATAAATTGCAGGGACAACGTAAAAAACTTGGGCGTGTGGTTCGACATGGTGCTCTCTTTCGAGTCTCATGTAAAAGAGATAACCAAGACCGCCTTTTATCATTTGAGGAACATAGCCAGAATCAGACAAGTTTTGTCAAGCGACACTGCAGAGGTTCTTATCCATGCATTTGTGTCTTCACGTATTGATTATTGTAACGCTCTTCTTTCTGGGCTACCAAAGAAAAGTTTTAGAGGTTTACAGATGGTGCAAAATGCAGCTGCTCGCATTTTAACAAGGACTGGGAAATTTGAGCACATTAGCCCTGTACTGAACTCTCTGCATTGGCTACCTTGTCAGGCTCGAGCAGATTTTAAGGTCCTGCTGCTCACCTACAAGGCTTTAAATGGATTGGCACCTACATACCTCTCTGACCTTTTACATCTTTATGTTCCATCCCGTGCTCTCCGATCTCAGGACTCTGGCCTTCTAAAAGTTCCTAGAGCCAGAAAAAAGACAATTGGAGAGCGTGCTTTTTCTTTTCGTGCCCCGTTTCTGTGGAACAACCTCCCTCAAGATATTCGGCAGGCATGCTCTGTGGAGGTTTTTAAAACTAAGCTGAAGACACATTTGTTCACCCTATCTTACATGTCTTAATTTTATTGCTTTTAGTTTTTAAATTTTTACTGTTTTTAACTTGTATTGTGTCTTTTACCTGTATTGCTATGTATCGCTTTTATTTTACTTATCTTTTTAGTTTTAAATAGTTGTACAGCACTTTGTCTGAAAGCGCTTTATAAATAAAGTTATTATTATTATTATTATTATTATAACAACACAGTTGAGATCTCCTTTTTAATCAAGTGTTTACATCTACACGCTTTGTACAGATCTGTATACAAAACAATCATTTACTTCCCATAGAAGTCTAGTTACACTTAACTATACAAGAACTCATAAATGAAATAAACATAAGACACATAATCACAGGTGATAACAAAAAAGAGAAAGAATGTTTTAGTGATGTTTTTGCAGCCCTAATGGCTTATGTTGGAGAAAAAAACTGAGGTACGTGGAAAGTTCACATACACAAGTCGGCGTGAGCGCACACACAGAAAAACACAACTGAATCATCTGGTATGTTTGCTGTTTCTGCTTTCATAATTTCATTTCTGCTGCTTTGTCAGGCTGGGGGTATCTCAGTGACTTGGTTGAGGTGAAGTATGACGAGTATCCCTGATTCATTCCATCGAGACAAAGGAGAAAGAAAGCTGTTGGTAACAAACTATATGGTAATGTGGCATTTAGCTCTGATTCTACGCTCTGCTGAATCCTTTTGAACCTGTTCTGCTGATCAGTAAAGCTATACGTGCTGCAGCAGATTGACGTCATCTGTTTTCACAGGTGTGGACCTCAGCGCTGAGGTGCAGGAGAATTTCATTCAGTTCTCCCTGCAAACCAGCATCCAGCCTGAAATTATTGTCATCTTTCACAGAAATGGTACTCTTATCTCAGAGAAGTTTGATGTAAATAACTGCAATCAACAGTGATGTTATGCACAGATCACTTTTCCATTTTCCTCTCTCTAGATGAGTGCCCAGCTGCCTGACCTTGTGTCCAGGTGATCATCTCACTGAGGAGCTTTTATTGTTCTGAAAATCTCACGTCCATGACCTGTTTCCTTTTTACTTTACTATATCTGCTCTTTCTTTATTAACAATGCTCATAATATCACAAAATTATATTCATCACTTGCATGCTTTTATCCACCTGCTGTTATAACCAAACAAATAAAAAGGATGAAATGCCTAAAATCCTTTGATTTCTTACATTTTGAAACAAATATTAGTACATCCCTAACAGCACAGCTGAGACCTTTGTTTTAATCAAGCCTTTGTATCTACACACTTTGTAAAGATTCATATACAAAAAATAATAGAATTAAATTAATATAAAATACACATGATCACAGAAGATGACCAAAAAACTGTACCCATGTTCTGAATTTGCATCTAAAAACATGCATGTTTCCCTTTGTACAGGCAAATTTACACCAGACAAAGCAACACGGGTGATAGACTTTGACCGCTCCAAAAACAAAATACCCTCCAAGTCTGAAGTAGATCAGAGGAACTGTTGAGCAGACAGACTGACAGACAAACATACAGATTGCTTGATTCATTAGTGCGATCAAATGTACTTCTTTAACAGCATCACTTCATGTATTTGTTTTCCAGGAATAAAGGTCTATTTAAAGTGGACATCTCCTCAGCATCACTAGTGGTGTCATGGTTTCAAAGCTGTGCAGTAGAGAAAAGAATCTGAGGGATGATACAGAGGTGACCAACGTTACAAACAAATCCAGCTGTGCTGGAAATGTTTGCAGAGCTCCAAACTCTTTGGCTTTCTGTAGAGCAAGTATGGAAGAAGTACCTGAGCTAACTTAAATTTAGACGATATGAGGAAAAATGCCGCTTCCCAAAGTTTCCTACAAGTATCCAGTTTATATTTAGAGAAGCGAAGGCTCTTTATCCTGACAACTATTCCCTGGTGGATCCCTGTCCTGTGACAGTAGCAAAGAATGTGTATCAGTATTATCAAAGCCACTTCCCTAACCAATTTTTAAAGCTATCTAGCAGATGGACTTAAGTGCCAGTAGCCTCTGTCTGCTGTGCACAAAAGGTTATATGATTAAGCACACAGCAGATACTGCACTACAACAGTAGCAGCAGTTCAGGTTCAGTTTGGTTCAACGCCCTTTTTGACCTGTGAAACAGCAGAAAATGAAACATTTCAACACCCGTTTGTTAGCGTTAGCTATTCTGCTGTTTTTCATCATTTCACAGGTGAAATAAAATCATAGTACATTTACTTTGCTTCCTGTAGGAGTGATCATGTCCAGTCTGACTGAGACCATGTATTACTTATCAGGAAAGCCAACTTTGAGATTCCTAATCAGTCGGCTTTGGAAAAAACTGTGTGAACAAAGCTCTCCTTTTGACTCTGAGAATGCTACATCCTGCACAGATAATAAACCTCTTACATGAAGGGCTTTCAAGTAGTTTTAGACAAATGGGAGTAAAAGAGATATTAAAACCTTAAAATAGAAACTACATTTTCTAAGAACTGTCTGACGTTCACCTCTCACACAGTGGATACAATTCTGCCGCTGCAGGAATAATCTTTGTGGTTATGAAACTGTTCATGTGTTTGCAGAAAATGTCACATGTTCAAAGCTATCCCAGCACCTGGGGTTTGTATACGTGCAGCTGTTGATGGTGAGATAATCTCACTCTTCTATATAAAGAGTCACCAGGTAGCAGATCTTCATTTGTGATCTCCCCCATTATCATTTCTTCACTCTTCAGCAGCTATGGCTTCACTTCGCGCCCTTCTGGGAGTGGTACTGTGCTCCCTCATGGTTTCTGCTTCTGAAATCCTACCTCAGGCGGACTTTGATTTACAGTGGGTAAGAGTCATCCAGAATATTTTTTATTTTACCGCCCATCTATTTTCATACAAATGTCTCCATCTTATGGAAAAGGGGTACTGGAGCTTATCCAACAAGGATAGGCAGGGCCCCCCCAGACAGTTAAGCAGTCTATACAGGAGGCTGACCTTTGCAAAATGTACTTCTATAATGACTTCACCATTTAAGTTATTTGGTTATGTTTCACCCTGGATTTTGCGTGATAATATTTATTTTGTCCATTGCTTTAAAAAAAAGACAACCCCCCCCCCTATATAAATATAAAACAGAGTGAACAACAAAACATAAGCATTGGAAACTTTGATGTAAAATTCTGCAATTGTTTTCTCAAGATATAGCATGAATAAAACTAAAATACATCAGTGTATTATTAATGTGCACACACACACACCTACACACACACACACACACACACACACACACACACACACACACACACACACAAAGTGTTACAATAAACAGCTCTTATGCTTCTGTATAATTCTCAGTGCTTTCCATTTGTGTGTCCACAGATTGCAGGTAAGTGGTACTTGACTGGAGTTTGCTCTAATTTAAGTGGTTTGTCTGTCACAAAGCCAGTATGAAGTCCGGCACAGCCATGGTTGAGCCAACTGAAGATGGGTTTTTAAGGTGGCGTCCTCATTTCCTCTGTGAGTGCGAGAGGACAGACAAAGCAAACACCATTTGGATAGCATTAAAATATTTACATTGATGATTAATGGTATGTCTTTGTACCTGTAGAGATACATGTTGGAAAATAGAGACTTTAGCCACCAAGACTGACTTGCCTGGAAAATTCCCTGTGAGTACGCCCACAAAGACAGGAAACAGTTTAACCACCACGGTTAATTACTTTTTTTCTGCTCTTTCCCTTTTTGTCAGTCATGGGGTATGTGACTGAAATGCGTGTGGTCGATGGGAAGCCTGACGAGTACGGCCTGAATCATTACATCAACACCGGACGGAGTGAAACCTTTGTTGAAAAGAGATTACGGTATATGGTAAAGTTGCATTTAGCTGTGTTCAGTAAACTGTTAAGTAAAGTTACAGCAGCAGATTTACATCACGTGGTTTCACAGGACGTAGTCTGGACCTCAGCGCTGAGGTGAAGTTCAACCAGCTCTGCTTGCAGACCGGCATCCTTCCTGAAAATATTGTTCATCTTCCTAAAACCGGTACTTTTACATTGGTGGTGAAGTTCTCTATAAAAATAGCCTGAAATACAAATTGATGTTGTGCACTGATTACCTCACACTTTCCATGTTTCCTTCTACAGAGGAGTGTCCGCTTGAGTGTGTTGTCTGACTGATCTGTTGCAAGATCGTCTCACCGACACTGCATAAAGATCTGACACCATCTGTTATGGAAATGTGACTGAGCAACATCTTGAGCAGTTTTTAACAATAAAAATGCAAAAATCTAGAATGTTTTTCTTCATTATTCATCCTTTATATGAAATAAACTGAAAAACATCCATAACAACACAATTCACACGAGTATTTCACGATTCTCCACAACTGTGATCACCATTTTCTTTGTGTATTTGTAATAGTTTTTATAATTTCTAGTGTTGGACCGCTAAAAGATTAATAAATAATCATCAGATAGACCTATTATAAAAATAGTATTTGCTTCCATCTGATAGAGTTACCCTCAGCTCAAATAACTGTGACATTAAAATGCTGTTTACAGTCTAAGTGCCTCGTTCGTGAACAGTGAATTTCACACACAAAACATTCATACTTTCATACCTGAATTTGTCCATACAAGTGTGGGACTGTCTCAGAAATGATCAAACATTTGACTGTTAGATGGTTTTCCCTCCATAAGCCTGGTTACGCTGGAGGTTTCTTCCCGTTAAAAGGGAGTTTTTCCTTCCCACTCTTGCCAAAGTGCTCATAGGGATAGATCATATGATAGTTGGAGTTGGAGTTTTCTCTGTTTTCTCGGTATTGTTGTACAGTCTTTACCTTACAATATAAAGCACCTTGAGGCGACTGCTATTTTGATTCGGTGCTATATAAATAACATTGAATTGAAATTATTTTTTTTTCTTTTTTATTTATTTGCTAGTTTACATGAGCCAGCGTGTCTCAGGGAAAACAATATTTAGACCTATGTTATTGAAGCCAAGCTTATTATTTAGTTATTTATTCTCCCTCTCTTAACCACACTCTCTTACAGTATCCTCACCATTTACCCATCTTACCATGAGGTAAGCATGATTCTTTATCTGGAGAAAGAGTGTGTGACAGTGTGCAGGTTACAGATGGTGAACACTGATTTTCACTCATTTGGATTCATTAACATATGCATCAAGGAAAGAACAAAACAGGTTGGTACACATTTTATAAATCTGACAATAATTTTCATGTTGCAGTTATTTGCTACAGCCCGATGTGCCTAGCAGGTCCCTGAGGTCATCTGATCAGGGCTTACTTGCTATAAAACAGACTAAGATGAGAACTAAGGGTGACAGAGCTTTTGCCACTGTGGCCATGAGACTGTGGACTCTCTGCCTCATACATTAAGAACTGTGGAATCAGTAGTTGTTTTTAAAAATCAACTCAAAACTCACCTTTTTAAACGGTTTTTGGTTAAATTTCTGCCTGTTTTATATTGTCTGTTTTACCCTTTTATTATTTGTTATCATATGTGCAGCACTTTGTGATTCTGTCTAGAAAGGTGCTACATAAATACAATTTATTTATTATTTATTTATTTGTTCGTTGTTTTTTGTTGCACACATTAAAACATGTCTTTGCACATAGTAGTAAATGATGCCCAAGGAGTCTTCTCATATCTGCCACAAGTTTTTATGACTCCACTTACATTAGAAAAATAATGTGATGGATAAAAGGGAAAACAAGAAAAGAAGACAGGCATATAAATAAATAGGTAAATACATGTGTTTGCCAAAAGTGTGGTTAAAATATGGTGTTCATTACAGCCTCATTGCTCTTTATTGAACACCATATCCAAAGATCTTAAATATAATCAAGATCGTAGGACATGTGGAACTGAAATTAAAATATTGTTTCATCTGAACTCTATTCAGTAAGCTTTTCCAAAGTCATGCATTTTACTAGTTCAGTTTTACAACTGTCCAAAATGGCTTTCAGTAACTCACAAAGCTCTATTCAGATTCTTTTCATGACCTTGTTAAGCCTCCTCCAGATTAAATAGATGTAGAGCTCAGGTAATAGACCAGACTGACAGCCTACACTCCATATGGATCAACCAGTCAGAGTTTTTTGTCCTCCTGCAGCCACCATTAGTGATGGTAAATTTGATTCTTTTTACTGAATCGAGTTTTAATGAGTCACTCACCAAAGTGAATCGGGTTTTTTGAGTCATTTGAGTCACTGAGTCAGTTGACCAGTTGACCAGAGTGCAAAAAATGTACATTTTCACTCAAACTTAATTTGTTTCTCTTTTCATGTATATCCTACTGCTAAGATGAGTGATTGAAAAAGAAAAACAACTATTTTCATGGAGCAAAAAACATTTCTAAAGGGAAGATTTATTTTATTTATTTTTATTTTATTTTATTAGTATTTTCCTCAAATGTGTCAAATATATATTTTCTCATCTAAATGTCCACTGAGCTGTGAGCCAGGGGGCGGGAATGCACCTTAACATTGGTCTCCAACCAAGAAGAAGAAGAAGCTGTGAGCCAGGAGGGAGGGGGTGAGTGAGTCCTGAGTGATTCGTTTGCCCTATGATTCAGCACAGCAAGGGAGGGGGCAAGTGAGTCCTGAGTGATTCGCTTACGCTACGATTCAGCACAGGAAGGGAGGGGGTGAGTAGCTAAAATGTGCTGTTAGCATGTTAGCAGAGCGATGCTACTGTGAACCGAGGAGCTATTGTCTTGATGTGAGCTTCTACTCAGGGTTTTTTCTTCCAGTTCAGAGCAGAAATGTTTTTGTTAAGAAACTGGATGTGGTTTTTCCCCCCACAATTTTTATTATAAGCTAGATATATTTATACTAATGAAAAAAGTTTGCTAACAGCAACAGGGATGAGTCAGTGAGTCAGTTGGGCTTGTGAATCATGATTTACGAGTCAGTAAAGTGATTCTCGAGTATTGAACGATTTGTTCATGATTCGCGCATCACTAGAATAGAATAGAATAGAATAGAATAATCCTTTAATTGTCCCACAAGGGGAAATTTGGTTGTAACAGCAGCCAAAAAGACACATATACAACAAACAGTACACAGGACACAGAACAGAAACATACACAATTTTTCTTACATATTTACATTAAGGACAATGGATACTATATACAGAGTATTGTACAGTTATTAAATTAAATAAAAATAACTACAGATAAGAGGCAAACCAGGTTGTAGTGCGAATCGGTTAATTAACTTATTGCAGTTACAGCACTGGCCACCATAGCTAGGATTATGCACTTTGGAGGGGCAAGACAACAGAACTCAGCTGACTGCAGTCTGTAGTCTACTGACATCTAGTGGTGCACTGTTCCAAAAACAAACAAGTGGAATTACATTTAAAATTTATGATAGGAATCTGTACATTATTATTAAAAGGCACTAAATACATCTACACTGTCATGACACAGCATCCACCCTGCCTCACAGATGATGCTTCAGCTCATGAGCTGCTTCTCTCTTTCTCTGTCCTGCTAACCAGTGATCGTGAACTCTCTCTTGATTGTATACTTTAAGAGTAATACACATGTAACCTTCTTAACAGCTCAACAAATATCAGCAAACTGTTTCTGTGCAATTAGTCACACAGTGTGTCTGCTAGCTAAAGGTACATTTGCAGTATTTCCCAGGGAGAGAAAAGAATATGAGATAACATCACTCAGAGATGGAGAATGATGCACGAAACACAGAAGAGGAAGAAGAGGGATTAGTTTTAAAGGTTAGGACTGCTCGGTGGAATTTGTTCAACTGGAAATTTAAAGCTTACTTTAATTTTTTTTTAATTGATAGATGTCGATTGGATCGACAGATTGATGATGTGTTGTTGTCGAACTTCTTGCCAAATAAAGTGAAGTACACTGCACTGCACTCTTGGTGCAGATGTGTTTAGATTGACACAAGCTAACACTTTTTTCTGACAAATGATGTCAGAGCTGGGTTACATCGGGAGGAACAGACGTCTCATTTAATTTGAATGCCTTTAATTTTCTAAGTGTGTAAGGAAAGTCACCCACCTACAATCATCAGCAAATAGAGCCATTTTTTATTCCCTTTGTTTTTCCTTTGTACATTTTAGATTTTGAAGCTTTGTGAATTCATTAGAATTAGAAGTTTGTATTCCTTATATTAAAATGATTTTATTATAATATTTATATAGCAGGTGGGGGTACTTTGCGCTGCTTCAGTGCTCAGCTCCTCAATCTTCTGTCCCAGTGTTCATGTCACAGAGGACTACTTTCACTCACATCCATAACCTGCAACAGTTTTCCTTTTAATTTATTATCTCTGCTCTTTCAAACTTTTAATTAATGAAATGTCCGAAAACAATATTCATCACTTTGCTTTTATCTGCCTGCTATTATAACCATGTAATTCAATTCAATTTCAATTCAATTTTATTTATATAGCGCCAAACCACAGCAAAAGTCGCCTCAAGGCGTTTCATAGGTACAGAGAAAAACAGTGGGAAGGAAAAACTGCCTTTAACAGGAAGAAACCTCGGGCAGAACCAGGCTCAGGGAGAGGAGGCCATCTGCTGCGACCGGTTGGGGTGAGAGAAGGAAAACAGGATAAAGACATGCTGTGGAAGAGAGACAGAGATTAATAACAGATATGATTCGATGCAGAGAGGTCTATTAACACATACTGAGTGAGAAAGGTGACTGGAAAGGAAAAACTATTCATCATAGGAATCCCCAGCAGCCTACGTCTATTGCAGCATAACTAAGGGAGGATTCAGGGTCACCTGGTCCAGCCCTAACTATATGCTTTAGCAAAAAGGAAAGTTTTAAGTCTAATCTTGAAAGTAGAGATAGTGTCTGTCTCCCGAATCCAAACTGGAAGCTGGTTCCACAGAAGAGGGGCCTGAAAACTGAAGGCTCTCCCTCCCATTCTACTTTTAAATACTCTAGGAACAACAAGTAGGCCTGCAGAGCGAGAGCGAAGTGCTCTAATAGGGTGATATGGTACTACAAGGTCATTAAGGTAAGATGGGGCCTGATTATTTAAGACCTTGTATGTGAGGAGCAGGATTTTGAATTCAATTCTGGATTTAACAGGAAGCCAATGAAGGGAAGCCAAAACAGGAGAAATCTGCTCTCTCTTTCTTGTCCCTGTCAGGACTCTTGCTGCAGCATTTTGGATTAGCTGAAGACTTTTCAGCGAGTTTTTAGGACATCCTGATAATAAAGAATTACAGTAGTCCAGCCTGGAAGTAATAAATGCATGAACTAGTTTTTCAGCATCACTCTGAGACAGGATATTTCTAATTTTAGAGATGTTGCGCAAATGGAAGAAAGCAGTCTTACATATTTGTTTAATATGTGCATTGAAGGACATGTCCTGGTCAAAAATGACTCCAAGGTTCCTCACAGCATTACTGGAGGCCAAGGTAATGCCATCCAGAGTAAGAATCTGCTTAGATACCATATTTCTAAGATTTTCAGGGCCGAATACAATAACCTCAGTTTTATCTGAATTAAGAAGCAGAAAGTTAGCGGCCATCCAGGTCTTTATGTCTTTAAGACATTCCTGCAGTTTAACTAATTGGTGTGTGTTACCTGGCTTCATGGACAGATAGAGCTGCGTGTCATCTGCATAGCAGTGAAAATGTATGCTATGTCTTCTAATGATGCTGCCTAAGGGAAGCATGTATAATGTAAATAGAATTGGTCCTAGCACTGAACCCTGTGGAACACCATAATTGACCTTAGTGTGTGAAGAGGACTCTCCATTTACTTGTACAAATTGGAGTCTATTAGATAGATATGATACAAACCACTGCAGTGCAGTACCTGTAATACCTACAGCATGTTGTAGTCGCTCTAATAGGATATTATGGTCGACAGTATCGAACGCTGCACTGAGGTCTAGCAGGACAAGCACAGAGATGAGTCCACTGTCAGAGGCCATAAGAAGATCATTTGTAACCTTCACTAAAGCTGTTTCTGTGCTGTGATGAGCTCTGAAACCTGACTGAAACTCTTCAAATAAGCCATTCCTCTGCAGATGATCTGTTAGCTGTTTGACAACTACTCCTTCAAGGATTTTTGATATGAAAGGAAGGTTGGAGATTGGCCTATAATTAGCTAAGACAGTTGGGTCTAGAGATGGTTTTTTGAGTAAAGGTTTAACTACAGCCAGCTTGAAGGCCTGTGGTACATAGCCAATTATTAGAGATAGGTTGATCAGATTTAAGATCGAAGAATTAATTAATGGCAGGACTTCTTTGAGCAGTTTTGTAGGAATGGGCTCTAAAAGACACGTTGATGGTTTGGAGGAATTAATTATTGAAGTTAATTCAGAAATATCAATTGGAGTAAAAGAGTCTAACTTAACATCAATGGTACTAAGAGTAGCTGTAGATAATATTACATCTGTGGGATGATTATTGGTAATTTTTTCTCTAATGATAAAAATTTTATTTGTGAAGAAGTTCATGAAGTCATTACTAGTTAACATTAAAGGGATTGTTGGCTCAGTAGAGCTCTGACTTTTTGTCAGCCTGGCTACAGTGCTGAAGAGAAACCTGGGGTTGTTCTTATTTTCTTCAATCAGTGACGAATAGTAAGATGTTCTGACTTTGCGGAGGGCTTTCTTATAAAGCAGCAAACTATTTCTCCAGGCTAAATGATGATCCTCTAAATTTGTGACACGCCATTTCCTCTCCAGCTTACGAGTTATCTGCTTTAGGCTACGTGTTTGAGAATTATACTACAGAGTCAGGTATTTCGGATTTGAGGCCTTAGTTTTCACAGGAGCTATCCAGAGTATCCAGAGTCGTACGTAGTGAGGAGGTAAAATTATTAACAAGATAATCGACCTCTGTTGGAGTAGCGTTCAGATAGCTGCTCTGCTCTATGTTGGTACAGGGCATTGAAGATGATAACAGTGGGTGGATTATATTCTTAAACTTAGTTACAGCACTTTCAGAAAGACATCTACTTTGATAAAGTCTACTCTCCACTGCTGTGTAATCAATTATTGTAAATGTAAATGTTATCAGGAAATGATCAGACAGCAGAGGGTTTTCAGGAAACACTGTTAAATGTTCAGTTTCTATGCCATATGTTAAAACAAGATCTAGAGTGTGATTAAAGTGGTGGGCGGGTTCTTTTACATTTTGAGAGAAGCCAATTGAGTCTAATAACAGATTAAATGCCATGTTGAGGCTGTCATTTTTAGCATCTACATGGATGTTAAAATCACCCACAATAATTATTTTATCTGAGCTGATCACTAAATCAGATAAAAAGTCTGAGAAATCAGACAGAAACTCTGTGTAAGGCCCAGGTGGACGATAGATGATAACAAGTAAGACTGGTTTCTGAGTTTTACAGCTGGGGTGGACGAGGCTAAGCATCAGGCTTTCAAATGAATTAAAAGTCTGTCTTGGTCTTTCGTTAATTAATAGCACGGGTATGGTCACTTAACCAAGGGTTTGACCTCGGTTTGATCAGCTGGTTTTAATTGGGGCCACAGAATTCAGAACAGCATGGCACAAGGAATTAAAATATAGAAAAAGCTCCTCAGACACAGACTCTAAATGATTAAAAACAGCAGAGAAATGAGCAGCGGTAAAAGGCTAAAAACACAGCAGCACCGAGCAGGAGTACAGGGCTCAACAGATTGAATAAAATCAGATAAAACAGGCATGTGGTCTGAAAATACTGCATCACAAACTTCCAAGTTACAAATTGATAAACCATAAGATAAAACAAGGTCCAGTGTGTGCGCGTGTCCATGGGTTGGGCCATTCACCGACTGAGTGAGGCCAAAGGCGTCCAACAAATCTAAGAAGTCTTCTACCACAGTCTTCCCAGAGAAACACACATGAATATTAAAATCCTCAACAATTAAAACATTCTTATATGTTGACACCCACCCTAATTTCACCCCCCACCAAAAAAATTTCCCATAAAAAAATCTTAATTCTACTCTGGTGCCTGATAGATCACTGCGCACAGCATCGAAAGGAAAGCGGTCCAACTCCTCCCAAAGGACCACTTGATTGATCTTTATTATTATTTATTTATTTTATTTCATTTTATTAACTGTTAAGTTATTACAAATGAAAGAGACACAACTGAGGGATAAGAAAGGGAAAGACGTAGACAACAGAAGTTCAAGAACAGGCGCTTGGCAAAGTTAAGACCTATTTTATCCAGGCCACATTTTGAAACAGTAATCCATGCTTTTATCTCATCTTGTCTAGATTACTGTAATGCACTATATTTAGGAGTTTGGTGTCTTCTCTCTCGTCTGCAGCTGGTTCAAAATGCTGCTGCTTGACTTTTAACCAGAACTCGTAAAAGAGAGCACATAACTCCCATCCTGGCCTGGCTTCACTCCATTGGCTGCCTGCGTATCTTAGACTTCTATTTTAAACCTGGAGAACCCATGGGGTCAAATTTGACCCCATGGTTTCCCTAGAAAACCAATGGGGTCGGATCTGACCCCATGGGTTCTCCAGGGTTAAAATTCCTGTTTGTTTTTAAATGTTTAAATGGTCTTGCCCCAACTTACCTCTCTGAGCTTCATCCTTACTCATCCCCCAGGTTTCTCAGGTCAGCTGACATGCTGCTCCTGGAGGTACCCAGGTCCAAGAGGAAGCTCAGAGGGGTCACCGCATTCTCTGTTGCTGCTCCTTATCTGCAGAACAATGTTTTTAAATTTAATTCTAATTATCATTTTATACCATTTTATTTTTTGCTATTTGTACTGATTGTATTATTTTAAATTTCATTCTAATCATCATTTTATATTTTATTTTTCTGGTTCTTAATGACTTTGGCTGTGTGTTTGGGCTCGTTGTCCTGCTGCAGAATACTTTTGGGGCCCATGAACAATAATTTATGTTTCTGAAAGCATTCTTTGTTTACAACATTTTTCACACCTGCTTAAAACGTTTGCACAGTACTGTATTTAGAGAGTCCAGTCTTACACCTGGTGGAAGAAGTTACTCTTCATTATCTGTGTTGGCCTTAAGGGAACGGAAGCAAGCAAGCAATTTATTTATATTTCACTTTTAGAACAACTCCCAACTGAAAACAAAGTCCTGTACACTTGACATGCCAAAACTGATACATAGAATAAAATCACAAAATCTTCAGCGTAAAGTAGAACGAAGTACTGGAAGTGATGGTAGGGCTCCCACAGAGCCCTGATCTCAGCATCATGGAGTGTGTCTGGGATTAGAGACAGAAGGATGTGAGGAAGCATACATCCACAAAAGATCTGTGGTTAGTTCTCTGAGATGTTTGGAACAACCTACCCACAGAGTTCCTTCAGAAACTGTGTGCAAGTCTACCTAGAAGAAGGCAAAGGGTGGTCACACCAAATATTGATGTGATTTAGATTTGGCGGTTGTTCATTCACTGCATTTTGGTGATTGATGAGAATAAATGATTAACACTTTTATTTCTGAAAGCATTCTTTGTGTACAGCATTTTTTCCACACGTGCCTAAATTTTTTGCACAGTGCTGTATGGCTACTCACCATTGCACATGCACTTAATAACAACTACAATAATGTACTTCTGATCTGGTTTATCTGATATCACACCATTGCACGTGCACTTTATAACAAAATAATGTACTTAATATACCTCATAACTGTTTTTGACTGTTCACTGTCAATCCGCACACTGCTGATTTGCACACCTTTATAATTTTGATTTTTAACTTTCATACTTGATTTTTAATATTCATTTTATTCTTGTGTCTAGTTGGGAATTGTTTTTCACTACCATTTTGTTTTTCACTGTTTTTCATGACTTTGGATTTTACCTTTATTTTTCACCTTTAAAAATCCTTCCTTGTTTGATATCATTCCTTCAAGCACAAACTCACATGTCTGAATTTACAGTTGTTTTTTGACATACTGTGTCAAAAAGTATGGACACAATTGATCTAACCCCCCCACAAAAAATCATAATGTCTGAGTAGGAAAAAAAGTTATACTTTTTAATGTAATTGTTTAACAAATCATCACTTGAAATGCAAATCTAAATTGTAAATTAAAAAACCTAACAACTTATAATTAACTTAAATTACAGAATAATGCCACTGAAATTACAGAATTGTGCAACAATAAGAGACCACACAAATTATTTGTGCCACTCCAAAATCATAGTTTACATTGTAATCTGCCTGTGGTGGCTTTTTGGCTAACTTGATATCAAAGTTTATTGCTCTCTCACCACAGTCACTCCTAAAATTTTGTCTTTTCCTTAAAAAAGAAAAAGAAAAAAAGCACTATGTATAGCAATCATAGCTCTGGTTTTACGTGGCCTATTAACAGAATTTAAAAACTGATATACCATTTACAAAAAACATAGGAAATCAGGACACACCACTATACTGATAACATTGCTTAATGGTCTTCTATCAGTCCTTAGCGGTGATCAGCCCAGTACTGAACAAAGTAATATTACATATTATACCCCCAAGAACACACTATTGTTTTGTAAAACAAACAAAAGACAACAACAACAAAAAAAACCAAAACAACCAAAATATGTTGTTTTTTTAAAATCAACAGATAGATTTTATCTTAAAGTATGTAAGACACTGTAAAATGAGCCTATTTCATTATTTTAGCCATTTTGTCTCTCTACTGAGCCTCTCTTGTGTCTTCTTCCCATGTTGCTATTTCTGTTGCCAGAAAAGTAAACAGTCTCCCCATAGCACATTATGTTTTTGCTTTCACTGGTCATTTACATACTTAATATTATAGGCCACAGGCCCTTCCATAGTAAATCCAAGATAAAAGGATACTTCCTCTTGACTGTATCCACTTCGAATATCACCCAAGTAAACTGGGCGCACCAGTATTTTTAGGTTAGCTCCATAGTTAACATAAAGTTCACCATTTTCTGATTTCCCTTTGATCCTCAACAGCTCCCTCTGCACCTCTGGGTAGTTCCATGCTGCACCGCTCTGCCAAAGATGATGAGGGTTTCGTGAATAAGTACTCTCATCACTGTAAGTGGAGTCTTGTTTTGAAGCACGGGCCACAATTTGATCAAGTTTCGCTTTAGAAACTACTCGCTTTAGTCCACTGGATTTTCCAAGAAAGAAATGAGCTATAGTACTCCTTGCTGGAAACATGTAAGAGAAGCGCCGATGAAATGATTTCTTGGCTGATGTGACATATGTGCTGATATTTCGATGTGCTTCTAAGCTTTCAAGCTTCTTGTCTTTTGTAGGCCACAGGAGCAGCATGGAGAGGTAGTACAGTTCTGTTAGATTTGAATGAGTGCCCTCTTTTTGCAGTTCCTCATTCAGAAGTTCAACCAGCTCTTCATATTTTTTCAGTAACTTTGAAGATGGCTTGATGCTGTGCAAGACTATGTTTGCCAAAATGAAGCTTACGGTCTCTGAGACAGATGATGAATTTTCATAGATAAACTTCCATTTTTTCACAATGTGCTCCATTTCAGTACCATGTTTATCGATCAAGCACTGCAAAAGTCCAGCAAATGTGTCTGCACGCTTCGTTTCCAGATAGTACTTCTGGTCCAGTAACTCCTGACTGAGACTCAGATTGGGGTTTCTGGCCTTTTCAGATGCTTTCTCCTCATCTGAACTACTGAAGACTTGCATGTATTTTCTGAAGTACTCAGATACTTTTCGTTTATTTCTTTCATCGGCCATTTCCCTTTCCTTTGACCTAGGCTTTAGGTATGTGAAATAGTTCTCAAAAAAACTGAAAATTTCCTTCAGCCTTGGCCTCAAGGAGATAAGAAATTTCTTGTGTTCTGCCAGCACAGTCACAAATTCATTGGCAGTTGTGTTACTGTGATCATAAAGATTTTTCTCTTCAAGGTGCCCTTTGAGAAACTGAAGCATTTTATCTCTTTTATGTCTGCCACTAACACCAGAGAGGGGAAGATCTTTAATGATGTCAAAAAGGATCATCATTACTTCTGTCTCTCCAACATAGCCTGATGTATTGTAGGACTTTGGTCTCTTTCTGCTATGCAGATCAAAAGGATCTACTTGTTCATCTGTTTTAGCTAGCTCCTGTGACTCCTGGAATGCTTTTACGGCTTTGACACCCAATCTTAGGCATTCATCAAATTCTTCAGGAGTTAGAGAATCTTTGATTTTCTTTTTGAGGTGGCTCTTGTAAACTTGTCCAACTGTATCTGCAATGTAGGAATTTGGTTTTTTACTTTGTGCATCCAAAGCCCAACGCAGGGCTGATATGAAGTCTTCTTCTTTCAAGTAGAAGTGCCTTGCCAGTGCTTGCGGTAGTGTTGCACTTCTGTCAAACCTCACTGTGGCTCTTTCTAAGACTTGTTTGGTTTTGTCAGGTCCTTCATCAGCATATATTTCTTCAATTAAGGGAGAAAAAAGTGTGTCTTTGTCATCTCCTTGCTCTTTTCTATGGCGTGTGATGAGCATGCTCTGAATGTTTTGGATCAGAAAATCCTTTCCCATGCATGACTTGTAAACTCTGTCACAGTGCAAAATGTTGATGGTTATCTCAGACAGAGAAAGTTTATGTTTTTGGTTAAGAACTTTAAGACACTTACTTGCAATCATCTGGTGCAAGAATCGCACTGCTTGATAGGTGCCATGTTCTTCGACGGTGAAGGTTATGAGCAGTGTAGAGTAGGGATTCATTTTGTCATCAAGAGTTTCTTGCTTCCACAGGGCATCCTTTATGCCCACTAATGCTTCACACAGAGACAGGGACATGTAGGATCCATTGACATAAGTGTTCAGCAAAGCTAGGAAGGACAACAACTGACCCTGTTGGTTTGTAGTGTCAAGATCTTTAACAGTGTTGCTCACCAGATCTGTGATGTAAGTCTCACTGAAATTATTTGTCATGATCATAAAGGCATAGAAAGTTTCGGGTTTCTCATGGTCAATTTTGAGCTGTTCGAGTTTCTCAGAAAACAAAATCTGTTCTTTAGTTGACAACTTGTTTGTGATGAACACATTTTCAAAGTGGGTGTTTCTGGAGCTCTTTTCGGGAAACTGGGTCCTCTCACAGTTCAGTATAATTACCATGCAACTGTTATGTTGCTTTCTATTACTGGCAACATTCAGGATGCACTGTTTTAGGTCTTCTACATCTTCCCAGTTGTCCACCAAGAGAAGAACAGGCACATAACCTGGCTGCTCCTGTTTGCCATATATCACAAGATTCATGACTTGGGCAGCAATTTCCTTATTACTTTCCATGTTGTTTTTAACAACGGCACATCTGAATTTTCTTCTTAGGTTCCAAAGGACATGCATTGCCAGAGTTGTTCCCCCACATCCTGGGTGATGGAATAGATTTATTACTACACACGGAAGTTTGTAGCCCTGTACAGGTGTGATCAAGTCAAACAGTTCATTGTATTTGTCTCGCTTGACGAAAGGCAGACTGCCAGTCTGCTCAGAAAGGTAAAAATTCCACCATGTAACTTGTCCTCCTCTGTAAAAATCCTCCTCTGTTTTCTTCTTAAACTCTTGAAAAGAATCATTTGTTTCAATTTCTGTGTTCTCACATTCATTTTCACTCAATATGTCCAAAGCAGTAAAAAGCTCTTCATCTTTTCTTATCAGCTGAACTGAACTTGAGCCTGTGGATGGCAAGTATCTCTGGGAGGATTGTGTTTGAGGTTGTCTGAATTTTTTAATGGTGCTGGATATTTCATTCAGACTTAGTTCATAAATGCATTTACTGGTGAGATCTTCCTTACACCGATCTGCAATCAGCTTTTTCCACTGAATGAATACAGTGGAGTCTTTACATATACACATCATATTGTCAGCTCCTTCCAGTGTGCGATACATAGCACAGAATGTCTCCAGAATAGGGCTTGAAATGTCAGTTACTGCAGAGTGAAGAATAAATATCACCAAGAGTCTATCTTTGGAAAGCAAATCTGGGTTGCAGAGCACAGAAATCATTTGGGTGATTTCACCAGAGCGTTTCTTAATCCATTCACTGGTTGTGAGAGGCTTGTTTGTCTCACTATCTTCATTCACCTTTCCATTGCAGAAAATCCAACTTGTTTGCTTAAATAAGTTCAGTTTTCCAATGGTTGCAGTCAAACTGTCATGAGTGGTGTACATGTGTGGGTAATGCAGATTGGCTATATGGTCTCTTCTGTAAAAACTACATGTTCCGTTTATATCAGATTCTGGGTCAAATTCAAGAACAGCAAACAACTTCAGCTCACTCAGAAAATCCAAGTGCTCCAGTTGGGTCGAATGACATTTGTCAGTAACCACAATGACTTGCAGGGAATTCTCAAAAGAATCTTTTCCCCGACTTATCAACTGCTTTAGCCTTTGACCCTGGTGGCCTTGTGGTTGGCATTTCTCATTCTTTTCTTCTGCTAACTTGCGTGCTGATGCCAAGTGCTTGACTTCCTCAGTCAACCTTTTTATTTTCTCCTGAACGACCCGAGGATTGGTGTCTGCTAAAATATTGAAAGACCTTGGGCCATCCCTGACAAACAGGCATTCAGTTTTGCATTGTTGATTTTTTTCTGCTGTATCAATATTCAGTAGAGTATAAAAAAGATTTTCCTGAGTCTCTGAGAATGTTGGAATGACATCAACCTCAATCACCCATTTGTCTGTAGATGTTCCATTTCCATAGCAAACTTGTATAAAGTTAGGAAATCTGATGCACATTTTGGCAGCATTTACATATTGTTCTTCAAAATATTCACTCACTGATGATTTGAAGGCCTCAGTATACTTGATGGAAGATGTGATCAGGTGCCCAATAACCTGACCATGTTGTGGTCCTTGTTGGTTGTTCACTCCAAAGTGAATAGTTCCATTGGTTCGCGAATTCATGCAGCTTGCAGCAAAGCTAAATACTTCCTTTGTGAATTCATACAAGATCTCTCTTTCACTGGCTTCACTTGCACTAGGCAGAAGCTGGTACTCATGGACAGGGTCAAGGAGATTACTTGGACCAGCTGAAGGAGGAAGAACATAATTTTCAGTGTAGAATGTGGAGGAGTGCTCGTCAAAGGGACGGATCTGACATGTCGGTCTCCTAATTTGTAGAGCTGCTGTGTTGTCAGCAATTTCCACAGGTGGTTGTGTATCAATCCATGTGTTCTGGTCTATTACTGATCTTATTCTGTCTCTTGCTGTCTGCAACATCTGCACTACAGAACTTTGGCTTTGAATTCCTGAATCTGATGACACTGTTTCAGTTTCAGCAATATTTTCTGAAATACCTGCACTTTTCCATAGTTCAGATTCTCTGATCTCACAATGACTCCTTTTTGTTGTTGCACTTGAATCAGATGTTCCTGAAGGCTTCATTAATTTCTCAACCTGTTTTATGATTTGTATTGCTGGAGCAGGTGGAACACCTAAGTCAACCAAATCTTGTTTCTCAAAGGACGCCAAGCAGGCCCCTGACATTTCTTGGTCATATAGACTCTGTGCAATATGATTTGGTACTTTAAGTGTAATCACAAGCCAATCTTTTACATGTTCTTTAGTCCAGTCTTCAATCAGCAGTGGTAGTCTGAGGTAATTTTCTTTCTGTGCACCAAATGAAATTAAGAGGAATAATTAATGATAGATCAACTGACAAAAAAAGTCCTTTCCAAACAGAAATTACTAGAATTAAGATAAGAAGTGTTAACATACTATTTCTGTCCGTAGCCCACTAACAGGGAATGCTGTTCTGACTGGGCTCACATTCCTTTGAAAAGAAAAAAAGGAGAATGACATAAAATACAGTGATTTCTGTAATTGTTTTCATCCAACATTCAATTCAATTTTATTTATATAGCGCCAAATCACAACAACAGTCACCTCAAGGCGCTTTATATTGTACAGTAGATCGTACAATAATAGATACAGAGAAAAACCCAACAATCATATGACCCCCTATGAGCAAGCACTTTGGCAGTGAAAAGGAAGAAACCTCTGGCAGAACCAGGCTCAGGGAGGGGTGGCAATCTGCTGCAACCGGTTGGGGTGAGAGAAGGAAGACAGGATAAAGACATGCTGTGGAAGAGGGACAGAGATTAATAACAGGTATGATTCAATGCAGAGAGGTCTATTAACACATACTGAGTGAGAAAGGTGACTGGAAAGGAAAAACTCAATGCATCATGGGAATCCCCTGGCAGCCTACATCTATTGCAGCATAACTAAGGGAGGATTCAGGGTCACCTGGTCCAGCCGTAACTATATGCTTTAGCAAAAAGGAAAGTTTTAAGCCTAATCTTGAAAGTAGAGATAGTGTCTGTCTCCCGAATCCAAACTGGAAGCTGGTTCCACAGAAGAGGGGCCTGAAAACTGAAGGCTCTGCCTCCCATTCTACTTTTAGAATAGAATAGAATAGAATAATCCTTTAATTGTCCCACAAGGGAAAATTTGGTTGCAAGAGCAGCCAAAAAGACACATATACAAACAATACTCACATATACTTAAATACTCTAGGAACAACAAGTAAGCCTGCAGTGTGTGAGTGAAGTGCTCTAATAGGGTGATATGGTACTACAAGGTCATTAAGATAAGATGGGGCCTGATTATTTAAGACCTTGTATGTGAGGAGCAGGATTTTGAATTCAATTCTGGATTTAACAGGAAGCCAATGAAGGGAGGCCAATACTGGAAAATCTGCTCTCTCTTTCTAGTCCCTGTCAGGACTCTTGCTGCAGCATTTTGGATTAGCTGAAGACTTTTCAGCGAGTTTTTAGGACATTCTGATAATAATGAATTACAGTAGTCCAGCCTGGAAGTAAATAAATGCATGAACTAGTTTTTCAGCGTCACTCTGAGACAGGATATTTCTAACTTTAGAGATGTTGCGCAAATGGAAGAAAGCAGTCTTACATATTTGTTTAATATGTGCGCTGAAGGACATGTCTTGTCAAAAATTACTCCAAGGTTCCTCACAGTGTTACTGGAGGCCAAGGTAATGCCATCCAGAGTAAGAATCTGGTTAGACACCATATTTCTAAGATTTTCAGGGCCGAATACAATAACCTCAGTTTTATCTGAATTAAGAAGCAGAAAGTTAGCGGCCATCCAGGTCTTTATGTCTTTAAGACATTCCTGCAGTTTAACTAATTGGTGTGTGTTATCTGGCTTCATGGATAGATAGAGCTGGGTGTCATCTGCATAGCAGTGAAAATGTATACTATGTCCTCTAATGATACTGCCTAAGGGAAGCATGCATAATGTAAACAGAATTGGTCCTAGCACCAAACCTTGTGGAACACCATAATTGACCTTAGTGTGTGAAGAGGCCTCTCCATTTACTTGAACAAATTGGAGTCTATTAGATAGATATGATACAAACCACTGCAGTGCAGTACCTGTAATACCTACAGCATGTTCTAATCGCTCCAATAGGATATTATGGTCAACAGTATCAAACGCTGCACTGAGGTCTAGCAGGACAAGCACAGAGATGAGTCCACTGTCAGAGGCCATAAGAAGATCATTTGTAACCTTCACTAAAGCTGTTTCTGTGCTGTGATGAGCTCTGAAACCTGACTGAAACTCTTCAAATAAGCCATTCCTCTGCAGATGATCTGTTAGCTGTTTGACAACTGTTTCTAAAAGTTTTTAATTTAATTGCTAAGCAGATAAGCTACTCAAAAACACTTCTGTGTTTGAGGAGGCCACGTCCAGACGGCCACGTCCAGACGCCTTCCTGACCGCTCCGACTATGCACCTTTTTAGTTGTTTATTTATTTTTTGCTCTGGTTTACATTCCAAAATCCTCTAGTTTTATAGTCTACAACAGCAGATCACTTGTAAAGATCGGTGACAAGCACCGGAGAAAACGCGCTGGCGTTCAGAACAAACTGAGACAGCAGGCGCATTGCGCACCACTGCCCAGCATCCTACTGGCCAACGTACAATCGTTGGAGAACAAGCTCGATGACCTAGGAACAAGAGTTACCCTCCAACGTGACATGAGGGACTGCAGTATTATGTGATTCACGGAGACATGGCTGACCCCCACCGTGCCGGACCAGGGCGTAACTTCGTCTGATTCATTCTTTGTGCATCGCGTGGACAGAACGGCAGTGTCGAACAAAACCGAAGTTTGAGGAGTGTGTTTCATGATAAACAGAAAGTGGTGTGATGCCAGGAACATTTCTAGTCTTTCCAGCATCTGCTCGTCACATCTGGAATTCCTGAGCATTAAGTGCCGCCCTTTCTATCTGCCCTGAGTTCACCTCGGTCATCACCACGGTGGTCTACATCCCACCCCAAGCGGACACAGGTATGGCTTTTTCCGAACTACATGTCCTGAGTTCATTTCAAAACAAGCACCCGGGCACAGCCCTCATTGTAGCAGGGGACTTTATTAAAGCGAACCTCGGACAAGTCATGCCGAACTTCTACCAGCATGTCTCGTGTCTGACGAGGGGGGGACAAATTTTGGACCACTGCTACACGCCATACAAGCTACAAAGCTGTCTCCCACCCGGCTTTTGGGAAGTCTGACCATAACGCTATCTTCCTCATTCCAAAGTATACACAAAACATACGGAGGGAAGAAGTAACCACGAGGGAGGTGAAACGTTGGTCTGCCCAATCAGATGCTACGCTACAGGATGCACTCAAGGACGTAGACTGGGACATGTTCAGAGCATGCGCAGTTGACATCAACAAGTTTACGGAAGTAGCAGTATGCTTCGTCAACATGCTAGAGGAGATTATCCCCACTGCGAGATTCACCACATTCCCGAACCAGAAACCGTGGGTGGACAGATCGATCCGCGCTGCAGTGAATGCCAGGACCGCCACCTACAACGCGGGTCTCGCCACTGGCGATATGAGCGCCTACAAAGCGGCCTCATATGGCATGCAGTGAGAGATGCCAAACGCCGCTACTGGGAGCACGTGGAGTCTCGCTTCCACCAGGGCGACACATGGAGTATGTGGCACGGACTACTCACTATTACGGACTACAAAGCCAGGGACACTGCGCCGATCAATGCCGACTCTGCATTCACCAACGAGCTGAACCAGTTCTAAGCCCGTTTTGAGGTTAGCCAGGCGGCTAATGCTAACTACCGCCTGACTACCGAGGACAGTAACGTCATCAGCGAGAGACCGGTGATCAGGATCGCGGGAGCACGACGTCCGAGCGGCACTGAGTAGAGTGAACACAAGGAAAGCGGCGGGGCCAGACGGCATCACCGGCCATCTGCTGCGATGCTGTGCTGACCAGCTAGCAGGTGTGTTCACTTCCATCTTCAACAAGTCCCTGGCGAAGTCTATGGTCCCCACATGCTTCAAAAGATCGACCATCATCCCTGTGCCCAAGAACAGCAAACCCTCATCCCTGAAAGATTATCGGCCAGTTGCAGCCTTAACCCAACAGGAGAGTGAAGGGGGAGCCTGTGTCGAGAATCAAGGCCACTGATTTAGATTTCTATGAAGACATAGAAATGGAAATACTGTTCAAATTAATGAGCAGTTATAACAAATAGCTCATCAGACTACCTTTCTAATGCAACTGAATAAAAGTTGCATTAGAAAGTCAGAATTGAATAATCAAAACAAAATGTCCATGTCTTGAGGAGTGACATAAATGAGATTTAGAAGGCCAATGTTACATCCCCTAGGAGGATGTTTCTTCTCCCTACTAACTCTTTGTTTTGTCTAGGCTACACCTCCTCTGTCCTGATTGGATGCTGCTCAGAGTCCAGCTAATTGGTAATCAGCAGAGCACTACTTAAGGCCTGTGGAGCTGTGTTTCTGGGCCCTCTGGCCATTTTGATTGCCATATCTGTGCAGGCTTGCATGCCTTTGTGACTTGTATGTGCATTTTTGTGTTCATGTTCAGACTGCCTGTAGGGGAGAGCTGCCTCTTGTTTTGACACCCTGTTTTCTCCTGTTTATGTGTTGTTAGGTAGGTTATGGTTATGGGTTGTATATTTTGTTTTCTTTGGAGTTAGGTAAGTTTCTTTTATTTTCACATCAGGGATGTTTTGTTTGTTATGTTGGCCTTGGCTCTCCCTGAAGTTATACCTCAGTCTGAACCAAAATTTCATCACTAGCATTAAATAAACCTTTTAAAATTACCATCTTGGCTCTTCCTTCACTATTTACCTTTATGTTCGTCCCTTCAAACCCCCCCTAGACTAGCCAGGGGACGTAACAGCCAAGCATTGGAGGCAGCTGATATTTGCGATGTTAGTAGGAAAATATATTTTCTAGTGCTTATTTGCTGTGTATTTTGTTTTATTCATTTAATAACAGGCCAGTATATTAGAGGCCACCTTTAAGTTATAAACTGTGTCATAGGTCATTAGATTGCTTAGCCAGACTGAAACTGTGCAAAACTGGAAGCTTTGTGCAGAGTTGCAGAGAACATTGCCTATTTTTATGCTGCTAAGAGAGAATAACAGGAAACAGCTTGGGGTGAGAGAGCGTTGAGACTATGAGTGACATGCAAGCATACTGCCTTAGATGGGGTCAAGTTAACTGTCACTGTTGCATCATAATACACTTTGCTTATGCAGACAGGGCATCTACAGCCCTTTAAATAGTGAAGCCTGTGTATTGTAAAATGCCCATAAACTCCGCATGTGGCTGCACAAATTGATTTCTCATCATAGAAGAGATTGTGTATCAGAAACATCAAGAATTGAAATTTTATATTGTTAAAATGGAAAATTGGAATTTCTGGTTTGAAACTGTTTATTTCACTTTACCAAAAATTAAAATCACTTAACATGAAAAAAAAATAAACAGAAGCAATTTGTCCTTAAGTAAATATGTATTTTAAGTCAAAGGTTTAAATTAAATTATTGTCTGAGTAAAACTAATACATTTAGCTGAAAAAAATACATTTAGCTTAAATACACCTCATGTCTCAACAAGAGGTCATTCATCTGCATGGTTAGTTTAAGCATGACCCTAATGTGTTGCTGAATTGCTCCCAGCTTACAAGGAGAAAGCTGCAAAAAGTAGATGCAATCATTTTTTGGAATCAGGAATTTAAAACAACAACATTACAGATGTGCAAGCAGAGCAGCTGCAGATGAAAGTTTCAGTCTGTCTCACAATGCAAAGCCCCCAGCATCTAACATCAGTATGGAGGAAAGAAATGCACTCAGATCACTTAGTAATGACAATAACATTATCATCCTTGCAGCAGACAAGGGTAGGTGCACAGTTCTGCTCAACCAGAAAGATTCCATCCATCCATCCATCTTCCTCCACTTATCCATTGCCGAGTCGTGGGGGAAGCAGCCTAAGCAGAGAAGTCCAGCCTCCCTCTCCCTGGTTAACTCCTCCAGATTGTCCAGGGAAACACCAAGGTTTTCCCAGGCCAGCCAAGAGATATAGTCTCTCCAGTGTGTCCTGGGTTTGCCCTCAGGGATCCTGCTGGTGGGACATGCCTGAAGGAGTAGCGTCTCTGCTCTAAGCCACTCCCGGATAGCTGAACGTCTCACCCTATCCCCAAGGGAGATGTCAGCCATCCTAATTTCTGCCGCTTTTATCTGCAATCTCACTACCCAAAGCTGTGGACCATAGGTGAGGATAAGGACATAGATCAACTGGAAAGTTGAGAGCTTCACTTTTCGCACAGCTCTCACTACACCATGACTGACTGGTACAGCGTTTGCATTGCTTCAGCCTTAGTACCAATCCGTCTGTCGATCTCTCGCTCCCCTCACTTGTGAAGAAGACCCCTAGACACTTAAACTTCTCAACCTGAGGACTCGTCCTTGACCCGGAGTGGGCACTCCACCCTTTTCTTGCTGAGGGTCATGGCCTCAGACTTTGAGGTGCTGATTCTCATTCCTGCTTCACACTCAACTGCAAACCACTCCAGTGCAAGCTGGAGACCCCCACCTGATAAAGTTAACAAAACCACAACATCTGCAAAAAGCAAAGACAAGATTCTGACACTACCCAAGTGGAAGCCTTCTGCCACTTGGGTATACCTACAAATTCTGTCCATAAAAATTATGAACAGAATCGGTGAAAAGAAGAACAACGGCTGCCTAAACAAAAACCTTTAGTGATCTCTTAATGTGTCAGAAACAGCTGAAAAGCATTTTTTCTAAACACCGGGTCTCTGTGGCTTTTAAACCCCAAAACACGCTGCACCAAAAATTGGTCCATCCCAAGGATCGGGTCCCCTGACACAAACAGAGTAACATAGTGTACGCTGTTAAGTGCCAGGAGGATTGCCAGGATTTATACATCGGGGAAACCAAACAACCTCTGGTGAAGCGGATGGCACAACACAGAAGAGCTAATTGTCAGGCCAGGACTCTGCAGTCTATTTAGACCTACAGGCCAGTGGACACTCTTTCAATGATGAGGATGTACACATCCTGGACAGGGAAGAACGCTGGTTTGAGCGCGGAGTCAAGGAGGCCATTTACGTGAAAAGGGAAAGACCATCTCTGAATCGAGAAGGGGGCCTAAGGGTACATCTGTCACCATCATACAATGCTGTGATTGCAGCCATTCCCCAACTCTCTGTGAATGGTACTCATGACCATTGATCAGTGGTCTTTGGTCAGTGGTTGTTGATCAATGGTCATAACAATTTGCACATTAATCATCAAGAAACTGACCTCCCAGCCCACTGTTACTCAGTGGGCTAGGTTCAGTCATTATTACTCTATTATTAGCATTCTGTATGTAAACTTGATAGTTGGAAATGTTTTAAATGAATTAGGATAAAGTTTTTTAGGGGTGAAGAGTTGAGTCATGTTAACAATCCACTTAAATTTAGGTTAGAGCCACCAAGATCGTCAAGGTCAACTTTATGATTTATTGATTAAACTGGCAAAAAGCCTTGTACAGATACAGTCACTGTCTGGGTGGTCCTTTACAGCATGATAGCAGATCCTTTGCTACTTGATGAAATGATCTGACATGTCGTGCCTGTCCAGGTACTCCGGCTTCCTCCCACAATCCAAAGGTATGCACTTAGTGGGGTTAGGTTAATTGGTAATTCTAAATTGCCCATAGGTGTGAATGTGAGTGTGAATAAGTGTCTGTCTCTATGTTTTAGCCCTGCAACAGACTGGCGAGCTGTTCAGGGTGTACCCTGCAACTCACCCTATGGTAGCTGGGATAAACTTGAGCCACCTCGTGACCCTGACAAGGATAAATGGAAGAGCATGGATGGATGGATGGGTGGAATAATAAAAATCAAACCTAAAGGGAGAAAAAATTACTGGTGCTGACATCACTGCTTTCTCTGTAAGCTAGCCTTTTCTTTATGTAGAGAAAGTTCAACAAATGCCCAGATTGTTGTGTGCATTTTCCCTTAGTGTGTCTGTGAGGTAAAGCTACAGCTGCTGTATCGCACAAGGATTTATAAAGCTGTAAAAAACAGAACAGGTGAGGAAGATGACAGATTATTTTAAACTAAATGTCTAAGCAACCAAAATTTGATAAACTGGTAATTTAAATTTTACTTCATGTCATGTCCTCATTTATTTTAGTTTTTTTTAAACAAATATTGGATCTATACAGGTTGTGTGTGAATCCTAACCCCTTCTCTGTATTTATTATTGTAGGGTCTACCTTATAATATAAAGCGCCTTGAATTGAATAGAATAGTGTGTGCCGGAAATCAGCCAGACTGTAACGCTTGTAAAACATCTGCTTATGTCTTGTAGAATTCATTTGTTTAAATCCACAGATTAGTGAAAACTGCAATCAGTACAGAACAAAGTCATAATTTTTTCCATGCTTCTGATCTTATGATTTTTCCATCTTCCAAATCCCACTTAATGTAAGCAAAATGAATGCTTTTCATCTATAAAGGTCATCAAGTTATGAAAATACATTTAAAAAATTCTGATTTATGTGCCTTGTTTATATTTTGCTTCATTTTAACACTAGGAGCAAGCGTAAACAAAAAGCCTTACCTGACCCTTGTGGTTTGCCCTGAGCTTAAATCTGGTGGTGGGGACCTTGACTTATTACTCTTCAGAGAAAGACATGGTGATGTGGGTCTCTCCTTGTAGTACGAGTCCATCCTGTTTCCCTCAGCCAGTGCAGGATTCCTAAGACGATAATACAACTGAGTTTAATAACTTTCATGGAGACTGATGTATTGGAAAAGGAACTGAGAGGGGACAAAATATATGGCTTACTGTCTGAATTCAGTTCATTTCGATTCATATATCACCAGTTTACAAGAGCAATTTCATCAAGGCAGTTTCTGTTGTAGGGTAGAGACCCTACCATATTAGAGAGAAACCCCAACTATCAGACAACACTTGGTGCCAATCGGGAGTTAAAAAAGAATCCCTTTAAACTCTGGCAGAACTACGCCCAGGGAGGGGCGGCCATCTACTGAGACCAAAAAAAGGGGTTAGGGAAAGAGAATAGAGCACAAGAGGCAGGAAAAAAGATGAGCATAGACGAGATCCATTGTTTCAGAGAACCACTCTTTCTGTATCACTATCATACAGAACATATTTTTTCAAGCACCTGAAAGAATACGCAAGTTGCTGATACACACAGTGTCCAGTGTAACAGCTTAATTCTCAGTTTCACCTCTCATCCGAGAAGCTTCTTCAGTTCTAAAGGCCAAATGGTGGAGAGTCCCAGATTTAAACCCGGTGGGAGTATCTACCCAACGAGGGACAAAAGGACCCCGTGATGATCCTCTACCCTACTCACATGGGCCAAGGTGTGAAAGCGGGTGTGGGTCCCAATCAGCCAGGGTTTCGGGTGAGCTCATTGTGAAACCTGGCCCCACCTTATCATGCGAATTCCTGAGGTCAGATGGCCCAGGATGTGAGTGGGCATTAAGGCGTCTTAAAACTGGATTATAGATGGCAGACAGTTGGTGTCGTAAACCACCGCCTCTGTTCAAAGACGGTCGCTCACAGTGGACATAAATGGCTTCTTTCACTCCTCTTTCAAACCATCTGTACTCTCTGTCCAAAATGTGAACATTGGCATCCTCGAAGGAGTGACCTTTAGATGCAGATGGACCGCTGAGTCTTGTCCCGTGGAGGTGGCTCTTCTATGTTGTGCCATGCGCTTGTGAAGTGGCTGTTTGGCCTCTCCAATGTAGAGGTCTGGGCATTCCTCGCTACACTGTACAGCATACACCACATGTAAAGGAAGCACTCAAAACATGCGGTTATCCTAATTGGGCTTTCATCAAGTCAGCAAAAAGGCACAGAAAAGAAGATCAAACACCAGCGAGGGAGGATAAGAAAGACAGACGCAACAACATTGTCATCCCCTATGTAGCCGGTGTATCAGAGAAACTCAGGAGAGCTTTCTCCAAGCACGACATCCCAGTGTACTTCAGACCCAGCAGCACACTCAGACAGAAACTGGTTCACCCCAAAGACAAAACTCCAAAACACAAACTTAACAATGTGGTGTATGCTTTACAGTGTAGCGAGGAATGCCCAGACCTCTACATTGGAGAGACCAAACAGCCACTTCACAAGCGCATGGCACAACATAGAAGAGCCACCTCCACGGGACAAGACTCAGCAGTCCATCTGCATCTAAAGGACAAAGGCAGTGATGGGAATAACGGCGTTACAAGTAACGGCGTTACTAATGGCGTTACTTTTTTCAGTAACGAGTAATCTAACTAATTACTATTCCTATCGTTACAACGCCGTTACAGTTACTAACAAGAAAATGCGGTCCGTTACTATTTTCCAACAAACAGACGGTTGAAACTGTGTTCAGCTTACCGCATCTTATATCAGTTGCACGGAAGTAGCTGACTACGTAAGTAATCTGGACGCTACAGCTTTAAGCAGCTGCGCGCGCTCCCGCGGACGGTTATCACGATCACTTTCTAGCACAACACCTGGAGCTAAGGAGGCAAAACAATCGAGTGCTGCTGTTTGACTGAGGAAGAATAAAGTAGTCGTGGTAAGCCAATCACATGACCACTTAAAGACAAAGCAACAAGGTGATATATACCAGTTTATAAATTGTGTTGATAGGCCACGTAAAACCAGAGTCATGATAAACAATATATACGCGGCGTTTTTTCCTCAATAGTTTCATCACGTTTACTGTCTAAGGACAGCGCTAGCAAGCACTCTCTGCTCATGAGCAAAAAAATCCCCAAAACAACAGGGGAAGTTTTAGGAGTGACAGCGAGAGAGAGAGAGAGAGAGAGAGAGAGAGAGAGCAGAAAAAGAGAGAGAGCGAGTTTTGAGATGTGAGAGATTTGTGACGTTTAGCGTGTTTGGAGTGTGTAGTTAATGTGTTGTCTTGTGTAGTTAGTGTGTAGTGTTGTGGATAGTTTTGTGTTGTGTGTCAGAACAATGAGGCGACTGCTGTCTCCAGGTAGAAACAGAGGTGATACACCTGCTGCTGTCAGACCTGCAGGTATCAGGCTGTGATGTTCTCCTTTATAGTGGACAGAAATTATTTTTTTGGAGTGGCACAAATAATTTGTGTGGCATCTTACTGAATGGAGAACAGCTTATTGTTCTGTAAATAGTTTGAAATGGTTATTTAAAAAAATCAAGGTAAAAGGTAAGTGGATGCAAATAACTTTGTTGTTTGCAAAACTTGTGCATAGGATTTTAAAATTGGCAATTTATATTTGCATTTAAAGGTATGAAATATGATTCATTAAAGATGTTTGTGGTTGTTGCAGTAAAAATATAACCGTTTCTACTCTGATTTTATGTTTTTTGTCTGATTTTAGATCAATTGTGTTAATACAGTATGTCAAAATGAAAACATAAGTGTAAATTCAGACACGTGAGGTTGTGCTGAAAAGGATGATACCAAACAATGTCACGGTTCTGGGTCATTCTGACCCAGCTTCTTCAGTTCTTTATATTTTGGTATGTTTCTATAGTGTTGTTTATTGTTCTAGATTAAGTGCAGCGTCTTCTGCCTCCTTGTAAGTTGTTTCTGGTTTCCTGTTTTACTTTGGAGGTTCGTGTCTGGTGTCAGTGTATTCTGTTTGCTATTCCCCTGTCTCGTCAGCTGTGATTTCCCCCAGGTGTGTTCCCCTCCTGTGCCTCATCCCTTGATTACTGCCGTGTGTATATTAGCCCTGTGTTACCTTTGTTCTCTGTCGTATCGTTGATGTCTACTCACCTTCAGTCTGCACTCTGTTTACTGTCTGCGTGTATCTGCCTATTAGCTTGTATTTCTCCCAGTTTAGTTTGGTCCACTGTTTACCGGCAACCTGCTAATAAAGCGGTACTTTGAGCTCTACCTCGTCTCACTGAAACCTGCATTTTGGGTCCTCCTCTCCTTGCCTGCCGGTACGCGAACATGACAAACAAGGCAAATAAACAGTTTTTAAAGGTGAAATGTGGAGAGAAAATCAAAAGTAGTTAAAAATGGCCAGTTATACCCTGGACCCCAGAGGGTTAAACGTTTTTTTAAAGTAACGCAATAGTTACTTTTCAAGTAATTAATTACTTTTAGAATCTTGTAACTCAGTTACTAACTCAGTTACTTTTTTGAAGAAGTAACTAGTAACTATAATTAATTACTTTTTCAAAGTAACTTGCCCAACACTGGTCAAAGGTCGCTCTGAGGATGCCAATGTTCACATTTTGGACAGAGAGTACAGATGGTTTGAAAGAGGAGTGAAAGAAGCCATTTATGTCCACTGTGAGCGACCGTCTTTGAACAGAGGCGGTGGTTTACTATGGAACGCCAGGACTGCCATAATGAATTAATTAAATACACCATTAAATAATTAATTAAATGTGGCAATAATTAATTAAAATTGGAATTAATTAATTAAATAAATAGTTATGACACATGTAATTAATTAATTATTGACACATTTAATTAATTATTTATGTATTTCACATTTTAATTAATTATTGACACATTTAATTAATTAATTATTGACACATTTAATTAATTATTTATGTATTTCACATTTTAATTAATTATTGACACATTTAATTAATTATTTAATGACATATTTATTTATTTCATTTTGGCAGTCCTGGCGCCTGGCTCTCACCATGAAATAATTTTATCTGTCAACCTCACCCATCAAACTCAGGGGGCGGGGTTAACGCTGATCGAGTCAAAACCATTGCTTTGGCCTGGTGGCCATTGTTTCTAGCACACAACAACCGGCATGTGGAAACTAACAGAACTGAACTTTGAAAAACCCTGTTTGTGTGTCACCAAATACGTTTTAATACTTTTTTAGCCGAGAATGTAGTGGTTTAATCTTCATATGTCTGGTCGGTTTGTCAAGATACAGCCTCTTTGCAAAAGTGCTTCGATGATTTCGGAGATGTCTGCCCAGTCTCACGGCAAAGCGTGGGATAGACCCGCTCGCCTCGCAAGCAATCGAGCTGTTATTACCGCCGACAAAGCGCAGGCCCCGGTACACAGCTGTAATAGCCCCCGCTGACCCTGACTTCTTTTACTGAGGTTATTTATCGGTGTTTTATTTCCTGATGTTCTTATGTGTCCTACGTGTTTCAGTCGCCAATTCTGAATTATAACTAACATTAAAAACATGTTTAAGGAGGAGAGAGAGCAAATAAATTTGATTAACAGCTGATCTTTGGGTTTTTGTTCAGTAATCAGCGTGACCTGCGTATAAACGCATAAAAGAGATAACGTTGGTGTTTCCGTCATGTAGTAACTGCTGGCTTTAACTGTACAAAGGTTGTTCGACACTATGAAACACATACAGACTTCATGATGTTCGGCTAATATTTTTATTGTGAATATTAATCATGAGGGTAAACGGCCCTGTACACCACGGAGCGAGGTCAGCATATCCACGATATCTTCAGCTCTATGAGTTAACACAGAGTTTCCCGGCTGACTAATCTAACTGTCATCTACGAATATGTCACGGGTCATATCAATATGATTTTACAGAAAATCAACTTTATTACTGCCAACTATTCCAGAGACGTGAAAATCTACAGCATAAAGAACACAAAAATATAGCAGTCTAACGCAACACTGTAACAGAGATGAACCGTCAGTTTGTCGCAGATCAAAGTGGAATGAAAGTGATTGGTTGAACAGTTCGTGATCTGTGTTTTCTGCATTTTCATCAGCGTAAGAGACTCAGCAGCAGATTAGAATAACAGTTATACATTTAATAAATCACCAAATGAATACACGATCGAACCTGTTCTAACATCGAGAAGAATGCACGATGTGTTTCATAGTTTGTAACAAGCCTTTGACAGTTAAACATAACATGACCGAAAAAGAAAAAAAAGAGAGAGAAAAAAATCACACAAATTATATGTTAACCTCATTTATTTTTAGTTAAGTAAACTCTAAAAATTCTAACAGATACCTGGTGTTTAGAGTACAGTTGAACAACTATTAAAAACAGATGATATAATATTTCTGTCCAGGTTGCAGTCTGCATTGTGAACATGCTGTTGCAAACTCCGCTCCTCTTGGTGGAAATGCGCCTTCTCTTTCCTCTTTGTATAAAACATTTTAAAAGTCAGATTAATCTCAAAATTCACTGTTAAACCCAAAACACACCAGATAAAGAAAAGCGAATAGTTCAGTCTAACACATGTGCCAGTGAACCATTAACAACACGTCTGTAGTTATGAAACGTAACTTTAGGCTCAGCCAAACCGATTTGCTCAGTTGTAAATAAAACAGTGAAGTAAACGTGACCCGACAGACAGAACCTGAGTGAATTAAGTCCAGTGTTTAACCACTGAGAGCTAAAACTCAGGTGAGGTTTCAAAGCTGTGTGCCGGTGATTGGACATCAGCCACCGATGAAGCTGGTTCGCCTATAAAGTGCTCTGTCAGGAAACAAGCTCCAGCAGCTCTGCGCTCGGGAAAAATACTATATTATCTTGTGCAGAAAAATGCGCTGACATTGCGTTATATCGAGCACCGGCTGCCCAGTTAAACTGTGACTATCACCAGGTAACGTGGGCGTGTTTCTTGAATTAGCAGCAGGTGTTAAACAGCTGACAGGTGAGGAGGATGCATGCAGGTAAACTGAGAGTCTGTTGAGCTGATCGCTGGTTTCGTGAGAAAAATGTCAGCTCGTTCTTTATGTTACAGAAGCACAGAGACACAAGACCAGGCGGAAAGAGACGATCGTTCGGTGAAAATGAGAATCTGCGAATGCAACATGTGGAACACGGAGAGTGGAATATGTAAACAAACCGGTTAACGTAACCCCCTCGGTGCACTCTGCATGCTGACTGTTAGCAGAGCTACTGAAATCTCTGAAAACATCTGAGCACTTATGCAAACATGTTCTATGTTGACAACCTGACCAGACATGTGAAGATTACAGCGCGACATTCGCGGCTAAAACACTGTTAAAAGTGTAGTTGGTGACAGAAAAACGGGGTATTTTAAAACTACACCATCACCATTGCTGGCTGTGATTTGATCTGCATTCTGGGATACCTGGCTGCCTCAAGTCTACACAAGCAATCGATTATCTAGGATCGACCTGTTTTGACTTACTTTGCACGGCAACCAATCAAATGTTAGAGAAGCTGCATGGGCAGCGTTAACCCCGCCCACTTAGTTTGATGGGTGAGGTTGACAGATAAAATTATTTCATGGTGAGAGCCAGGCGCCAGGACTGCCAAAATGAAATAAATAAATATGTCATTAAATAATTAATTAAATGTGTCAATAATTAATTAAAATGTGAAATACATAAATAATTAATTAAATGTGTCAATAATTAATTAATTACATGTGTCATAACTATTTATTTAATTAATTAATTCCAATTTTAATTAATTATTGCCACATTTAATTAATTATTTAATGGTGTATTTAATTAATTCATTATGGCAGTCCTGGCGTTCCATAGTTTACGACACCAACTATCTGCCATCTATAATGCAGTTTTAAGATCCCTTCCCAGACGCCTTAACACCCACTCACACCCTGGGCCATCCTGACCTCAGGAAATCACATGATAGGGTGGGGCCAGGTTTCACAATGAGCTCACTCAGAACCCTGGCTGATTGGAGGTGGTAAAAGGTAGAAAGAATCCTCTGAGTGATGGTAGTTATTAAAGTATACATTAAACTATGGCACTCCTTAAGCATAATTTATGGCCCTGCAAATGTGCCCATCTACATACGGTTTCTGTTCAGACATCTGATGAAGGGCTTTCACCCACCACAAACTTTTAGCATTTGATATTTGAAGCCACTTCCCAGCAAAGTTATGAAAGTAGGGCAAAATGGGGAAGATGGCAACAGAGTTCATCAGGAATGAAAATGTGTGAAAAAGTCTAACTATGAACAGCACATACAGACTGCAGTGACACTTTTCATTGTTCTTAACATTCGGTTTCACTTCAGCTCTTTGTTTGTTAGAACTTGGCTCTGTTCTGCTGCTAACTGACAGACTAACTGAACAGGCAGGAGTGGCCCACAGACCGGCTGTTCCACAGTTTCCACACTCCCTCCAGCCAATGACTCTGCAGCCAGACTGCCTTCGCACTACCCCGATCAAGCATGAAACAAGTTTCATTAGCCAGACATTTTTCATTCCAGACTGCACCATGAAACTACTTTTCATTCAGCTCTATGTTTTTTGGGGGAGGAAATGAAAGTAGAATTTAGATCGAAGTAGATTCATGTGTTTAAACTGTAATATTTTATCACATGTTGAAATTACATAATATGTAACAAGTAAAAGCAAAAACAAATTATTAAGCTTTGTAATTGCTATTTTTACACATTATTACCTTTACAGGGGACTGATAAAGTGATGGTTGCCTGCTGTGGTAAGAGGTCCCTTAATCTGATGCAACTGGGACGTGGTTTGACACAAACAAGGGTTAAATGTAGTCAAAATCTAAATGACAAATACATGGAATGTTTTCCTCTTACAGTGAAAAACAAACCATGCACAACTCAGATTTTCAGGTTATTATCTCTAATAATTAATAATTTCAATTTTCAAATTATATTCAAGTTTGAGTTACAAACTCAAAATTCTAAGAAAATGAATTGAAGTTTTGAAACTTCACAATTTGACTTATGTATGTATGTATGTATTTCTTACCTGTTTGTCTCCCACTGTGTTTAACCATCAGTCAATAATCCTTTCAAGCAGAAATGGAAGCCGAATCGTGGTTAAAAAATAGATTCACAAAAAGTATTACCCTGACTGCAGCATTACACATTTACCCTAAAAATGATCTCTGAGCAGTCACGATCAGGTACTTGTGTGTGCGTGTATGTCTATAGGTGTGTCAGGCTTAGTCACACAAAACAAAGCCACAGAAAACAAAGAGCTTCAAAGTTACACAGTCAAGAGAATTGGAGATTATGTATCTGAATTTCAGGAGCGGGACCACGCTTCCAAACACGCTCCTTCCGGCTGCCATCTATATAGGTTCCCCTAGTTCTGCAATCTGATCATTCTCATTTACGTGGCCCACCCTCCCTCTCTCCTTCTTCTCCATTCTTCAACTTCTTCACTCCTATTTAGTACAATAGGATCTGCCAGGCCCGGGAGCCATCGCCAGTCCCCTTCGAGGCCTTCCCCAAACCGCAGCTCAATTCATGTCAAAGTATTCACTTTTACCTACTAAAACACTAACCAACTTAAAATGAGCACGTGTAACATTATCTACAGCTACTTTAAGTACCATTGATATTCATTTAGAGTCTTTTTCTCCAATTGATCTTTCTGAGTTAACGTCACTAATTACTTCCTCCAAACCATCAATCGTCTCTTAGATCCCGTTTCTACAAGAAAGAAAAGTCCTCAAAGTAGTCTTGCAAGTCTTGCAAATGTACTATTTATAATGTTGGGGAAACCTGAGGTCAGCTGAGACTGAAGAAGTCACTTGGATGAGGGACGAAATGTTTCTCCCACTGAAAACGCTACGTCCAGATGAACAGAATCAACCTTTGGGGTTTTATTTACCTGGAAGCTTGAGCATGCATCAAGAAGTTTCAGTCAGGTTTCAGAGCTCATCACAGCACAGAAACAGCTTTAGTGAAGGTTACAATGATCTTTTTATGGCCTCTGACAGTGGACTCATCTCTGTGCTCTAAACAGGTGAGTGATGTAAGATGCCAGTTTTAGGCACCCTAACCCTAAATGGAAGAGCATGGATGGATGGATGGGTGGAATAATAAAAATCAAACCTAAAGGGAGAAAAAATTACTGGTGCTGACATCACTGCTTTCTCTGTAAGCTAGCCTTTTCTTTATGTAGAGAAAGTTCAACAAACGCCCAGATTGTTGTGTGCATTTTCCCTTAGTGTGTCTGTGAGGTAAAGCTACAGCTGCTGTATCGCACAAGGATTTATAAAGCTGTAAAAAACAGAACAGGTGAGGAAGATGACAGATTATTTTAAACTAAATGTCTAAGCAACCAAAATTTGATAAACTGGTAATTTAAATTTTACTTCATGTCATGTCCTCATTTATTTTAGTTTTTTTTAAACAAATATTGGATCTATACAGGTTGTGTGTGAATCCTAACCCCTTCTCTGTATTTATTATTGTAGGGTCTACCTTACAATATAAAGCGCCTTGAATTGAATAGAATAGTGTGTGCCGGAAATCAGCCAGACTGTAAAGCTTGTAAAACATCTGCTTATGTCTTGTAGAATTCATTTGTTTAAATCCACAGATTAGTGAAAACTGCAATCAGTACAGAACAAAGTCATAATTTTTTCCATGCTTCTGATCTTATGATTTTTCCATCTTCCAAATCCCACTTAATGTAAGCAAAATGAATGCTTTTCATCTATAAAGGTCATCAAGTTATGAAAATACATTTAAAAAATTCCGATTTATGTGCCTTGTTTATATTTTGCTTCATTTTAACACTAGGAGCAAGCGTAAACAAAAAGCCTTACCTGACCCTTGTGGTTTGCCCTGAGCTTAAATCTGGTGGTGGGGACCTTGACTTATTACTCTTCAGAGAAAGACATGGTGATGTGGGTCTCTCCTTGTAGTACGAGTCCATCCTGTTTCCCTCAGCCAGTGCAGGATTCCTAAGACGATAATACAACTGAGTTTAATAACTTTCATGGAGACTGATGTATTGGAAAAGGAACTGAGAGGGGACAAAATATATGGCTTACTGTCTGAATTCAGTTCATTTCGATTCATATATCACCAGTTTACAAGAGCAATTTCTTCAAGGCAGTTTCTGTTGTAGGGTAGAGACCCTACCATATTAGAGAGAAACCCCAACTATCAGACAACACTTGGTGCCAATCGGGAGTTAAAAAAGAATCCCTTTAAACTCTGGCAGAACTACGCCCAGGGAGGGGCGGCCATCTACTGAGACCAAAAAAAGGGGTTAGGGAAAGAGAATAGAGCACAAGAGGCAGGAAAAAAGATGAGCATAGACGAGATCCATTGTTTCAGAGAACCACTCTTTCTGTATCACTGTTATACAGAAAATATTTTTTTAAGCACCCTAAGGGCACCCCCCGTTTGCGAGGTGTGCCTGCTGCTTCCCGCACAGGGAGGAGAGGGGCGGGGGATTATCTGGCAGGCTGGAACCAGCTACTGGTAGATCGAGCAGTCGCCCGAGACTGCAAGACTAGGCTGACAAACCTGTGCACTGCCTGGATTGATTATGACTCAGTGCCACTCACCTGGATCATGGAATGCCTAGAACTATACAAGATCAACAGGACCCTAAAAGCCTTCATCAGGAACTCAATCGGGATGTGGCGTACAACACTAGAGGCTAACTTATGCCCATAGCACAAGTCGGCATCAAGTGCGGGATCTACCAAGGAGATGCTCTGTCCCCACTGCTGTTCTGCATAGGCCTGAACCCCCTCAGTGAGATCATTGACAAGACCGGCTACGGATACCGACTACAGAATGGAGCAGTTGTCAGCCACCTCCTGTACATGGATGACATCAAGCTGTATGCCAAGAGTGAACGAGACATCGATTCACTGATCCACACTACCAGGATATATAGCAATGACATCGCAATGTTGTTCGGACTGGAGAAGTGTAGTCGGATGATAACAAAGAGAGGTAAGGTAGTCAGAACTGAGGGGAACGAACTACCAGAAGGCAACATTGCAGACATAGAGGACAGTTACAAGTACCTGGTACCTGGATCCCACAGGCAAACGGGAACCATGAAGAGGCCGCTCGGAAAGCTGCAACCACCAAGTACCTGCAGAGGGTCAGGCAAGTGCTGAAGAGTCAGCTGAACGGTAAGAACAAGATCCGGGCTATCAACACCTATGCCCTGCCCATGATCAGGTACCCTGCTGGGGTAATAAACTGGCTAAAGGAAGAGATAGAAGCCACTGACATCAAGACCAGGAAGCTGCTGACCATGCGTGGAGGGTTTCACCCCTAGTCCAGCAGCCTGAGGTTGTATGCCAAGCGGAAGGAAGGGGGCTGGGGACTGGTGAGTGTCAGTACCACAGTCCAGGATGAGGCAACAAACATCCATGAACACATCAGCAAGATGGCGCCAACCGCCTGTGTGCTCAGTGAATACCTCAGGCAGCAGAAACCCAAGAAAGAGGAGGACGAAGAGGAGGAACTATCATGGAAGGACAAGCCCCTGCACGGTATGTACCACTGGCAGATAGCGGAGGAGGCTGATATCCAGAAGTCCTACCAGTGGCAGGACAAAGCCGGATTGAAAGACAGCACAGATACACCAATCATGGCAGCACAAGAACAAGCTCTGAGCACAAGATCCATAGAGGCTGGGGTCTGTCACACCAGGCAAGACCCCAGGTGCAGGCTGTGTAAAGATGCCCCTGAGACAATCCAGCACATAACAGCAGGGTGCAAGATGCTAGCAGGCAGGGCATACATGGAATGCCATAACCAAGTGGCTGGCGTAGAATACAGAAACATCTGTGCCGAGTATAACCTGGAAGTCCCAAGGTCGAAATGGGAGACGCCCCCAAGGGTGATGGAGAATGACTGAGCTAAGATCCTGTGGGACTTCCAGATACAGACGGACAAAATGGTGGTGGCTAACCAACCAGACATAGTGGTGGTAGACAAACAGAAGAAGAAGGCCGTAGTGATCGATGTAGCGGTTCCGAATGACAGCAACATCAGGAAGAAGGAACACAAGAAGCTTGAGAAGTACCAAGGGCTCAGAGAAGAGCTCGAGAAGATGTGGAGGGTGAAGGTGACAGTGGTCCCAGTGGTAATCAGAGCACTAGGTACGTTGACTCCAAAGCTAGGCGAGTGGCTCCAGCAGATCCCAGGAACAACATCAGAGATCTCTGTCCAGAAGAGCGCAGTCCTAGAAAGAGTTAAGATATTGCGCAGGACCCTCAAGCTCCCAGGCCTCTGGTAGAGGACCCAAGCTTGAAGGACAGACCACCCGCAGGGGCGAGATGGGTGGTTTTTTTGGGGGGGTTTTTTTGTAGATGTGCATAAAATTTCCAAAAAAAAAAAATTCTCATCAAGAAAATGTTTTTTTAATGTCACAGCTCAGTGTCTAAATTATACTATTCATATAAAAATTGTGACTGATATGTAAGCATCTTTAAATGTTCAGAACATTTTAAATTTAATGTAGTAACTTTTGTTCAGTCTGAGAAATGCTGAACCTGTTTTATCCTACTCTCGTTGTTTCAGTGTGAACAGTCTGTTGGAGCAGAGCCAACAGTTTGTGGCACAGTATTTTTAAGACCAACATGTTGAATCCATCTCTAACACACATGTATACAAAATATTCATTTACAAAGTCCGCTCTCTGTCTCCTGCTGTCCCTGTAAATATAAACACCGGGAGCTCAGCAGCTCTCTGGTCGAGCTCAGGCCACATTCAGTGTGTTTGGTCTGATTCCTGAACTCTGATCACACACTAACAGAAAATGGTGGACACACTCGGCCTCGTTGGAAAACATTACACACTGATTTTAATGGAGAGACACACACAATAAAAACACACACAGTTTGTTGTGTAAAGAAATCTAACATGAGCTGAACAAACAGTGAAGTTCCTAAAGACAAACTGTTAAAGGAGGAAACAAAGCAAACTTACAGTTTCTTCACACAGAGACACCAACAACAAGCTCCATGCCACACCTGGACACTAAACACGAACACACAGGCGAGTTGCTTCCTGGAAGGAGGCGAGACTCCACCTGAAGCAGGACAGGTGGGAGGGGGGAGGAGGAGGCAGATTTTCAGAATAAGAGCACTTTGTTTTTGAATGAATGTTGTTAGATTTGTATTGTTTATTGCCATTTATGCTTAGAAATATTTACTCATATATGCTTAGAAGTATATAATCAATTGTGTAGTGATAGGAGGTTTGATCCTTAATAGTCTGTAACAACTCTGTGTAGCATGAAGAGGGGAGTGTGTTCACTCCTCTTCAGAGTGTTCTGGCATAGATCACACACCTCCTAGGAGAGGTCGTATCTTCTCTTGCTGATATATGGTATAACAAACACACGTATATCTGTTTGAGTCTAAGAGCCTTTTGTTTAGATGGACGGCTCTGGGGAGTCTTCCTGGGGTCACAGTTTGACCCCACACACACACATATACACACACACACACACACACACACACACACACACACACACACAAGGTATTCTTTGTTCACATGTATACCTATGAAAGAGGTCATATGTTAATGAACCTATGCATATTCATGTAACCATAATAAAAGAGCAGTGTTACGGGAGAGCGGACGAGAGCAACTGGGGTCAAGCGAAGGAACGGCACCTGTCCAGTTCTCTCCCGTGCACGTGAAACATAAAGAACTTGCCTACTCGTGTCTTGCTTGCTGTGTCATTACATTGCCTTCAACGTTCCAGCGAATAGGTTCAAGCTACAAACCTATCATTAATTGGTCCTTCGACGCCGGATCCCTGGAGTCGGCATTCACCGAGGAGAGAGAGAATTTGTCATCGGGTCGGTGGATTAGCTGTCCGTTTTCTCTCCCCGACGAATGACGATCGGCGGGATCCGAGGCTGATATTACACGCTAAGCAACGTCGAGTAAGTTGGAAGAGTTGACTGGGTTAGTGTCCCAGAACTGGGTTAGGGTCCCGAGAGAGAGGTTTTGGTAAAATCGCCCAAGCGTCCAAGCGTCCGGTGAGTGTCCGGTTTTGAAATCGCCCTGGGTTTGTGTCCCGAGCGTCCCTTCACTGGGTTTTGAGTCGCGCGACTGGGTTAGGGTCCCAAAAGAGTGTTGCTGTGTTTGTGTGAATGCTGCGGAGCAGGCGTGGTCTGTGACACGGTTGTTGTTGTTATCATGGGTTCCCGAGCAAGTAAGACTGCCTCACAGGGAGATGACACATTCATGCAAGGATTCACTCCCAGCAGCGCGAGCCATTTATATTCTCATAATTGTCATGAGCGTAAACTGGTCGTGGGAGAATCTCAAATGTTGGAAGTTTTCAGAAAACACAGCAGCCTTGAAGAGCGTGCAGAGAAGGCCAGCCCACATCAGCAGCAGTTAAGCTATGCTCTGGTGAATGGCTTTCACCCACCCATTGCTGATTTCATTAGGAAGCAAAATGTTAATCATAACTCTGACCGGTCCTTCACATGCATTAACTGCACCCGCTGTGCACAGGAAGGAATTAAAGAAACACAGAAGAAGTCACAAAACTCTGCAGTCGCTGCTTCCCTAGCAGATAAAATCATTTTCCAGGGACAGACTGGAAGAGGGCTGAATGGGGGCAGGAATAAGAGAGGTGAAGGCCCGCGGGGATTTAGGTGGGAACGCGACAGAAGGAAGGAGAAATGCTATGCATGTAGAGAAAGGGGTCACTATGCTAGAGAGTGTCCTAAGCGCAAGCCTGAGTAACCCCACCTGTAATAAATGATTAGTACCCGTCAAAACTGCCAATACACACACATGTTTAGATTTTTTTTTTTTTTAGCTTGCCCTGATCAACAACAGCCGTGCTCCAGACCACAGATTTGATTGAGGTGGATAAGTGTTAAAAGTAATCTGCATTAAGCTTAGGGTTGCTCAAATTCAGTACAATGACATATGAGATGAAGTAAAATAGGCAAATATTTTACCTAATTACATGCATAGAGGCACTTGACCTGTTTGAAAGACTGTCGTCTTATTATGAGCCATTGTTGAGATATAGAGCACACCTGTGAAAAAAACTAATATGCTGAACCCGGTATGAAACAGCTGAAAACTACATGATGGAGAAGCTGAATTGAATATGAAAGTGTAAGTCTTTGCCACTGTGGGCAAAGCACACAACCACTGTGTGAGGTTGTGTTGCTGTCTCTTCTGAGCTGATGAGCAAGCTACACATTATCAGATCAGGAGCTGGCTGAGAACTCATCAAAGAAAGGGGAAGAGAACTATGATAACTCGAGTATGTAGCGTATCCGTGAGTTCAGCTTCGTCTTTCAGATGCGCAGCAGTTTTCCTGGATCTTGATTCATGTGTGTAGAGTGTTCATAGCATCAGCATCATGTTTTTGTTTATTTGTTTTGTTGGGTTGAAAACTAACTAGATAAACTTGTGATCATACTTATGGATCACCATGGCACATATCATCAGCCATATGATTTATTTATGCAGATGAAAAAATGAGTGTGAATGTGCCTGACGTCGCAGTGTGTGTGTGCGCTGTGTAAAAGTAATTGTCTCAAATTGTGAGAGCGGTGATTCTGCAGGTCACCAGCTAGTGTAAAGAAAAAAGAGTAAAACAGAGACAAAATCTACATTGTAGATGGAAAATAATAGGAAAAGGTTTTGTGTCTATTAGCCAAGAACAACTACAATCTCATTTTCTGCTTTTAAGAAAGGAGAGATGTGTGTTGGTTAAGCAGTGATGATAATAATGAAAATGTCTTAGTTTTGTCACTTTCAGATTAAAGCAGACCTGAATCAATTTTCCACATGCAGCAGTCGGAAGAAAGTTATAGTTTAATATCATTGGAAACGTTCAGGCCAAGTTTCTGGCTAACTTATTTACAGCTCCATGTGTTCCTCAACCTCACAAGCGAGCTCTCACTCCTCCCTGAAGACAAGGAATGCAGTTCCAAAGAGCAATAACATGGCAGATAAAGAGACAGCAGCAAGTCCTGAGCAAAGAGACCCAGCAAGCAGCAGCAGTGTGGACAAACAGCAGTGGAGAAGAAGAGCAAACCATCATCCTGACTGACTGGATGAATGACACTGTGTTTCCAACAAGCTGCAAAGTCACTGTGCTTGTGAAAAGAACGTTTGAGGAGAACTGAGGAGACTGTTGGAGGTTGACATTTGCCACTTTCGGAGTAAAATGGCAAGAAGAGACAGTGGAACACAGGACAAAGCTGAAGGAGAACTGCCGGCTATTGGACTGTTGAAGTGGGAGAGGACAACAGAGTGAGAGCAGTAAGTAAGGACACAGAGGAATGCTGTTGTTTAATGTGGGAAATCAAAATTTGGGTTAGCAAACCTGGGGAAAAGAAAACCGACTGCTTAAGTGGAAAATTGTGAAGGAATCTGAACCACTGCAAAAAGAAACATATACAAAATCACACACACAAGCAGAACATGCATTAACCCTACTAACACAAACACAAGAGAGCCCATGAAGATTAGACACCATCTTGAGCATGTGAGTCTGTTTATCATCTTGTGTGATGCAAAGACCAGTGGACTCATAGCACATTGGTTACAAAATGAGGATCAAATAATAGCAGAGAAGTGTGTAGGAAAGGCAGCTTTAAGAACATGCCCTGCTGGAGATGTAGCTCCACAGACATTGATTAAACCTGCCAAATAACACAAACACACATGCAATGGAAATCAGCTTGTTATCTCTCATCAGTGTTAAAATAGTGTCAATTTAACAGAGACTTGTTATCAAATGCTGAATTTATCCAATGCTGACAGTTAACTCTCTAGGTTACAGGACAACAGTTTAACTTTTGAAGGGGAAAAAAAAAAGATTCTGGTTTGACCAACCAGTGATCAGACAATAAATTTAGTTGTTAATATAGTAAATTGGGAGATGCTTTCTGCCTGACTGATGCAGCACAAGTAATTTACTGTATGAGGGAAATTCTATTTTTGTGATAATATTTTTAACATGCATTTCTGTTGTCCTGTCAACTTAGTGGGTTAATAGCTGATATGCAAATTGGTTGATGGTTCTTAGATTAATGAAAGGTGACTGAATTCTAGCACGAGTGAATGGGATGTGTTGGAGTTTGTTAGAGTGGAGACTCTAAAACACTGAGTTTCCTGTTGTGATGTGTGAGTGAATCCTGCACCCAAATACACAACTCTGAATATATAAGAACAAACGTCTTTTGTGAAGTGCATGACAACATGTCACATGTTTTATGATGACGGGGAAAAAGGAAAACTAAATAAAATTTGTGGCCTAAATGAGTAAAAAGTACAGACCTGGGGATTAAAATTCATAGCTAATGAGACATGAGGCTTATGTTGTGTGTTGTGCGGCTGATGGTTGGGTTGGAGTTTATCTAGCTGATGATTTTTCTTTTGTTGTGAAGTTGAGCCTGCCAATTAGTATGATGGTATGATGAACCATGCTAATGGTATGATTTACCCTCCTGAGATGAGGAGCATGTGTCATGACTTAACGAGGCCTTTTTATTTTGATACTTTCACAGTGCACTGAAAGTTTTGTTTGATAATCTCTGTTTGAGCAGATCTGCACGATTACAACAGAAGCGCTATACGACACATCGTCGGGAAAATTGTTGCAAGTGAGTTTCTCCACATTAAAATGGGCTCAGGAGAAAGTCACTTATCTGGGACAATTAGGAAATAAGTTCCTGTCCAAAAGGATTCAACGAGAAAATCCAGTCTAAATTCTTTTCTTTTGAAATGACGTCATTTTGCTAAGAGTGGAAACTAAAGGCGACAATAGGTTCCACTGTCAGCAAAGAAAGAATGAATGAATGCATGAATGAGTGGAAGAGAAAAAAAGGAAAAAACACTGACTGACTGGTAAAAGCGGACAGAAGCTGACAGACTGACTGACATCACTGTGCGAAGTTAACCCCCACCTGACAAAGGTGCAGATGAATCTATGTGTGTTTCTTTTTACAGGAGCAGAAAGATGACAACAACATTCGAGGTTGCGTGATGATTTAATCTTTTAAATGCCACTTTCTGTGTCTGTGCATCTACCAGGGGTATTATTCACTACCTTGTGTTGTTCACAGAGGTGACTGTGAGAAAGTGTGTATACACCTGCGCAGCGCTAACATTTCTACAGCATTACAGTTCTTCATGTGATTTGATCATGTGATTTATACCAGGATAGCTGGTTGATGTTTTCTACTACAGGATTTCTGGGTTTATGTGTGAAGAAAACTGTGTTTACAGGTTATGAGTTGGTGATGCTGTTACACTGTGTTGTTGGGAAAATGTTAAAGGTTACTTTGACGATGTGAATAACATGTGAAACATTTCCTGTGTTGAAACTAGTGTCACTTCTTTCCACAGCTATGGATGGCTAACTTTATGGTCTTTTTATAGCACCTCTGGACCCTGTCAACTTGTGCCTGACCTCCAGGATTGTCCATGTGTGTTGCTAATGTTGGTTTTCTAAGAGTGCATGTAGAGGATTCAGCAGCAGAGACGGACAAGGAACATGAGAAAGCAACTAAGAGATGCAGTGTTTGTGGAATAGTTTAATATGGGGCTCATTAGCTGGCCACTACTGAGCTCCTAGTGTTAAATACATGGAGTGACTTTGCTTAAGGGAAGTCACCGATTACATTAATGTTAACTGAGTACATGGGATGATCCATGTTTGGGGCAAATTATGGTAATAATTGTAGTTTACTGATTTGAGAAAACCTGCACATGATACTTGTCCTGTTGATGCTTTATTACTCTTATTATATAATTGTTTATAAGTGTGGAGTTTGATTTTACTTCCAGGTCTTGTTTTCCAGGCCATGATGGTGTATATGCAGGCTCCTGGCAGAGCCAGATTTTCAAAACACACTAACATCTTTTATTGCAGGGTTATAGGTCCGGGGTGGTGCTGCTCCAGAGGGGGAGACGCCCTGATGTTGCCTGGGACATGATCTAGCTAACCTTTTTCTTTTAGACAGGAATCTAGGTTTGATGAGTTGACTCATGGGAGTGTCCATGCGTCAAGAGGAGGGGTCCAGAATTACAGAGTTACATGAAAATATGTTTTCTATGTTTTCTAAACTATGTTTTTATGATTTTTGTGTGATTAACAGTTAGTCAACAGGTATTAAACCTATGCAAGTGGTGCATCCATGTTCAGATGAGGCTTTGATGGTCCATAAATGAAGCTCACTGAACTAAAGAATGTGGTTTGATGATGATTGACATGCTTTCCAAATAGAAGTTTTTCCTCCTAGCAAGGAAATACAGGTGCAGCAGTTAAAGTATTGCTGAAAGGAATCGCCTGAGAAATCTTCTGAGGCCCAGTGAGAAGCGAGAACCATTCCAGGCATAGCTGACAGTCCAGGCAGTGGTTGAGGTCAAAGGTCAAGCTGTTTGGGGCCCATTGGGAGATCAGATTCCACAGCCACAGCAAGGACCATGAAGCTGCGTTAGAATGAGAGCTGTGCCAAGGGGGCTTTCCAGAGGCCAATAGAGGAGATTGTGGACGACAGACGGGCACCTGAAGGATGAGGGGAGCGTGCCAAGCTCCATCGACAACGCAGAGGGAGTCCAAGGATGACATCATGATTCTGTGAAAAGCACAGGAACCAGAAGCTATGGGGGTGATGACAGCAGTTTCCTATGAACATCACCTAACGCTGTGTCACTGTACTGTGCATACGATGGCACACTGAAGACTGCTGGGATCATAACAGCAGTAAGATAACTGGATCCAGCACCCTTTCCACAGAGGGTTTTTTCCTGCACAGGATGGACAATGGAGGAGTCATAAGTATCCCCCTCGCAGGACGGAGGCCTGAAGTGAGGTGATGGGGGTTGGTAGAGGCCATAAAACTAGAGTGCTGAAGAGGTCTGAAGCTTTCACGATAGCTGAGACCCATGTTGACAAACGGCAAACTCAACTGGTATGTTTGAATGTCTATTCTACATACATTTGGACTCTGGTCCTATGGACAGTGATGGAAACAACTGGAAGAGACATTTATGATGCCCTGCAGAACTTAAACCACTCTGCAGAGACGTGATTTACATGTCTTGCGGAGGAGCACCACCAAGCTGGAGTGTTCTTGAAAATGTTAATTTCTCTTTTGACCATTAACAATTCATTTGTTCACTTGTAGGATGCAGTTTACCATTGAATGAGATCAATGAGAACTTGGATAACTGCTAATACATTTGCCAGACTGTATACGTTTACATATGCTGAGTATAAAAATGGTTGCATTGACACTGTCAGACATGACGTGATCATAACTGGGTACTTTTCTAGCATAATTGCCAAAAGGGGGGAAATGTTAGATTTGTATTGTTTATTGTCATTTATGCTTAGAAATATTTACTCATATATGCTTAGAAGTATATAATCAATTGTGTAGTGATAGGAGGTTTGATCCTTAATAGTCTGTAACAACTCTGTGTAGCATGAAGAGGGGAGTGTGTTCACTCCTCTTCAGAGTGTTCTGGCATAGATCACACACCTCCTAGGAGAGGTCGTATCTTCTCTTGCTGATATATGGTATAACAAACACACGTATATCTGTTTGAGTCTAAGTGCCTTTTGTTTAGATGGACGGCTCTGGGGAGTCTTCCTGGGGTCACAGGTTGACCCCCACACACAGATACACAGATACACACACACACACACACACACACACACACAGGGTATTCTTTGTTCACATGTATACCTATGAAAGAGGTCATATGTTAATGAACCTATGCATATTCATGTAACCACAATAAAAGAGCAGTGTTACGGGAGAGCGGACGAGAGCAACTGGGGTCAAGCGAAGGAACGGCGCCTGTCCAGTTCTCTCCCGTGCACGTGAAACATAAAGAATGTTGCCTACTCGTGTCTTGCTTGCTGTGTAATCACATTGCCTTCAACGTTCCAGCGAATAGGTTTAAGCTACAAACCTATCACTTCTTTCCACAGCTATGGATGGCTAACTTTATGGTCTTTTTACAGCACCTCTGGAACCTGTCAATTTGTGCCTGACCTCCAGGATTGTCCATGTGTGTTGCTAATGTTGGTTTTTCTAGGAGTGCATGTAGAGGATTCAGCAGAGACGGACAAGTAACATGAGAAAGCAAATAAGAGATGCAGTGTTTGTGGAATAGTTTGATATGGGGATCATTAGCTGGCCACTACTGAGCTCCTAGTGTTAAATACATGGAGTGACTTTGCTTAAGGGAAGTCACCGATTACATTAATGTTAACTGAGTACATGGGATGATCCATGTTTGGGGCAAATTATGGCAATAATTGTAGTTTACTGATTTGAGAAAACCTGCACATGATACTTGTCCTGTTGATGCTGAGTGCTTTATTACTTATGATACAATTGTTTACAAGTATGAAGTTTGATTTCACTTCCAGATCTTGTTTTCCAGGCCATGATGGTGTGTATGCAGGCTCCTGGCGGAGCCGGGGTTTTAAGCAAACTTAATATGCAAAACACACTAACATCTTTTATTGTAGGGTTACAGAGCTACTCCAGAGAAGGTGAAGCCCTGAGGGTGCCTGGGACATGATCTAACTAACCTTTTCCTTAAGACAGGAATCTAGGTTTGATGAGTTGACTCATGGGATTGTCCATGCGTCAAGAGGAAGGGTCCAGAATTACATGAAACTATGTTTTCTATGTTTTCTAAACTATGTTTTTTATGATTTTTGTGTGATTTGTGTGATTAACAGTTCATTTACGGGTATTAAACCTATGTAAAGTGGTGCATCCATGTTCAGACGAGGCTTTGATGGTCCATAAATGAAGCTCACTGAACTAAAGAATGTGGTTTAATGATGATTGACATGCTTTAGGAGTTTTTCCTCCTAGCAAGGAAATACAGGTGCAGCAGTTAAAGTATTGCTGAAAGGAATCTCCTGAGAAATCTTCTGAGGCCCAGTGAGAAGCAACCCATTGCAGGCATAGCTGACAGTCCAGGCAGTGGTTGAGGTCAAAGGCTGAGCTTTTTGGGGCCCACCATGAGATCAGATTCCTGAGCCACAGCAAGGACCACGAAGCTGCATTGGAATGAGAGCTGTGCCAAGGGGGCTTTCCAGAGGCCAACAGAGGAGATTGTGGACGACAGACGGGCACCTGAAGGATGAGGGGAGCGTGCCAAGCTCCATCGACAACGCAGGGGGAGTTCGAGGATGGCATCATGATTCTGTGAAAAGCACAGGAGCCAGAAGCTATGGTGGTGATGACAGCAGTTTCCTATGAACATCACCTAACGCTGTGTCACTATACTGTGCATACGATGGCACACTGAAGACTGCTGGGATCATAACAGCAGTAAGATAACTGGATCCAGCACCCTTTCCACAGAGGGTTTTCCTGCACAGGATGGACAATGGAGGATATGTATCCCCCACATGACAAGGAGGCCTGAAGTGAGGTGATGGGGGTTGGCAGAGAGGCCATAAAACTAGAGTGCTGAAGAGGTCTGCAGCTTTCAAGATAGCTGAGACCCATGTTGACAAACGGCAAACTCAACTGGTATGTTTGAATTTCTATTCTACATACATTTGGACTCTGGTCCTATGGACAGTGATGGAAACAACTGGAAGAGACATTTATGACGCCCTGCAGAACTTAAACCACTCTGCAGAGAGACGTGTGATTTACATGTCTTGCAGAGGAGCACCACCAAGCTGGAGTGATCTTGAAAATGTTAATTTCTCTTTTGACCATTAACAATTCATTTGTTTGCTTGTAGGATGCAGTTTACCATTGAATGAGATTAATGAGAAATTGGATAACTGCTAATACATTTGCCAGACTGTATACGTTTACATATGCTGAGTGTAAAAATGTTTGCATTGACACTGTCAGACATGACGTGATCATAACTGGGTACTTTTCTAGCATAATTGCCAAAAGGGGGGAAATGTTAGATTTGTATTGTTTATTGCCATTTGTGCTTAGAAATATTTACTCATATATGCTTAGAAGTATATAATCAATTGTGTAGTGATAGGAGGTTTGATCCTTAATAGTCTGTAACAACTCTGTGTAGCATGAAGAGGGGAGTGTGTTCACTCCTCTTCAGAGTGTTCTGGCATAGATCACACACCTCCTAGGAGAGGTCGTATCTTCTCTTGCTGATATATGGTATAACAAACACACGTATATCTGTTTGAGTCTAAGAGCCTTTTGTTTAGATGGACGGCTCTGGGGAGTCTTCCTGGGGTCACAGGTTGACCCCACACACACACACACACACACACACACACACACAAGGTATTCTTTGTTCACATGTATACCTATGAAAGAGGTCATATGTTAATGAACCTATGCATATTCATGTAACCATAATAAAAGAGCAGTGTTACGGGAGAGCGGACGAGAGCAACTGGGGTCAAGCGAAGGAACGGCACCTGTCCAGTTCTCTCCCGTGCACGTGAAACATAAAGAACTTGCCTACTCGTGTCTTGCTTGCTGTGTAATTACATTGCCTTCAACGTTCCAGCAAATAGGGTTAAGCTATGAACCTATCATCCATAGTTTTGTTGTACAGCACCTTTACCAGCTACTGGTAAATCCAGTTCAATGTGTGGTGGTTTTATTTAATTTAGGACACTGCTACAGGATTGGCTGCACCACAATCCACTTTTATTGTGTTTTCTTTGTGTTTTAATTTTAACAAACACATTTAATTAAAGATATATTAATATTGGAGCCAGTCAGCCTCAGTAGTGTATTCTTGAACCTGTGTAATCTTTTCTGGTTGGTTTTGAACAGACATATTTCCTGGGGGTGAAATCCCCCTAGGTGGCGCTGCCATATTTGATTTTATTTATAACTCTTGTAACCACCTCGCCACATGTTCAAGAAACCAGTTTGAGATCATTTGCACTTTTTGACATGTTATGTTATCCTGCTTGATGTCACTGTCAGGGCTGGCGGAACAGATTCACGCACAGACTCGGAATTTAAAGCAAAGCAGTCTTTACATACAAACACATCAGGTGAACTATATACAATGTTGGGGGAAGGATGGGATCCACGGCAGATGGGAGGGAAAAAACACACTCCACACTCGCTCCTTGATCCATTCGCTCCACACGTTCCACTGCTTCGCTCAGTCGCTCCACTCCCGTACTCCGATACTCTCCACATACACTGGTTACACTCCTCGGCATACGCGCATGCTCAGTCATCCAAGAAACTCAGGAACAGGTTCAGGGAAATCTACTTACAGACAAACGAAAGAATTCAAATTCGAAGAAACCTCCAAATGTGGCGACAAATGTGTCTGTTTTCTCCGAATTTCAAGGATGGGTTGGATGTGTCCTTTGAATTTTGATTTTTTTCGAATAAACCTTTTTGTGATATGTTGTTAAAATGAGGAAAAAATGATCATCTTTTCACTGGGGTGAAGAATTTGGCCACTGTGGCACGGAGGTACAGGAATAAATCAATTTACACATCATATTCATATGAGTATGGTTTTATTAACCCTTATGCTGCAAAGAACCTGTGATGTCCAGACGGTATTCCTCTTGTGTTCTGCTGTGAAAACTTTTGGATTTAGGGATTAACATAGTTGCCATGGTTTTCTCTCTTCTCTTATTTTTTATGTGTGATCAGGACAATTCTGGAGAAGATGGGCCTGCAGGGGAAAGTCACCCTCTCACACATAAATCCTTATAAAATGTGATGCAACACTATAGACCAACTTACCTCAAAATATACACAGCATATAAATATTTACAGCAATATGATGCAACAAACACAGCAGTGCTACTAATCCAAAATACTCCAATGCTTAATATAACTGAAAAAAATATGGACATTTATTTTCAGGTACATTCTGCTGCTGATACATACATACTTTAAGTTTCTGAATATAAAAATTTTAGTCCTACCCAGAGGATCAAGATGAATTTAAATGTACGCTAGCTTTGCACATGCAACACATGCCTGATAACTGTTCTGTCCTGAGCTTTTGTTTCCTATAGCACCCAACTTGACCACACCGCCAGTTTTCGCGCTAAAGGAGGGTCATTACACATGTCTGATGTGGAGGAAGCTTAAAAAAGTGGGAGAGGTTAACCCTGACTGGTGTAACAACATCATGAATGTCAGTTTATAGGCAAATTCCTCAAAAAAACATTTTTTCCTGCTCAGTACCTGGTCAGGTATCTGCACAATGGTCCAGTTGGAAATGCCAGCAACAGGCAGGAGTGGGACCAAAATTGCAGGATTGCAGGAGGAAATAAGAAATAACCTTAAAACCAGTTTATGGCTAAGCTTTAACCAAATACAAACTAAAGCAAGTCAGGAGCAAATAATCAATCTTCTATTCCTCATGGGAAAGACAGGAGGAACACAGCCATGAAGGAGAATGTGACAAAGAGCAAGTTAAGACGAAGACAATATATAATCATACACAGGATAACAAGAGGATGGAAACAGGTAGAGATAACTAACCTAATGACTGAGGAGGATGTTAAGCTGGAAACAAAACATAGGGAAGAACAGATACCAAGATAAAAGAAGGACGAGAATGAACACAAGAACAGAAACCCCAACTTGAGACAAAGATAGAAGGGTAAACACAAAAGAAGAAAGGACACAGGGAAACAGAAAGGAATAACAGAAAATAATGAAATGCAACAAAGCTAAGGCACAAAGATACATGGCCTCAACTAGAACATAATCAGAGAAGATGAACTTAGAATCCAAACAGACTGGAAAATAGAAAGGAAAATAGCAATCTTACAAAAAAGACAAACTAAGACACAAAGCAAAAACAAATCACCAGCTTAAAAAACAAATAAATAAATCCTCACAACCCTGTATGCCAGACCCAGGGACCATGACAGATGCTTCACACAGACTTTTATTGCAAGCTGACCTGAGAATTTGTTTAAAATCTGTAGCCTGATATTGTGGTAAATAATACCAGCAGGAATAAAGAAAAACTTTAACAGTGTGCACCATATTTACATCAGGTACATTGCAGGCTTATAAACTTGTAACAAACAAGGGTTTCCTGTGCTGCATTCTCATATTTGCATTTGATTATGACTCAGAATTTTATTTATTAATTTCAATATACAGATTTTCTTTAATCTGCAGAAAACATTTGTGCAGTAAATCATCTGAGGCAGTTTGCTCTCACAAACTCTACAGGAAGTCCCATGATCCTGAGTAAAAGTGAAAGTGTAGATCTAACGGTATGAAAAGGGTGAGGCCAGAATCCCCCCTGCATTACACTGACTTTTTTTTTTTTACTGAAAATAACCACAGGAAAGCATTTAAACAGACACTATTAACAGATTTACATGTAAATACATATTGAACGGCACTAAAAACCTTTACAAAAATCACATGTAAAGATGCTGAGTGAAAATGAAAGTGTTCATCTAATCGTATCGAAGGGGTTTTCCTGTTATATGTAGTAGGAAACCGGAAAAAAATCTCACTGCTATTTGAACAGAAGCAGAAAAAATTGGATGACATTTTCAAACAATACAAACTAAACTGAAACAAGAAATCCAATCTGTAAACTAAATGAAACTAAAGAGAATTAAAAGCAATAGTTGCTTCTTCTGTCTCTGCAAATGTTAGACAATTTTAAAGGATTATAACTGTAAAACGGAATTTGTCCACCTAAGAGAGCACCAAGTCTGTCTGTATGTTTGTGTGTGTGTGTGTGTGTGTGTGTGTGTGTGAGATTGTATGTGTGTAGGATATAAAAAGTTATTATTATTCTCACATTTGCCCTTGTTTGTATTTTTATTTACAATTTTCAAGATAATCTAGCTGTTATACACTTAATTTCATTCCTTCAACCATTTACTTTCTAACAAACTCACTTTAATCTGCAGAAAACAGTTTTGCACTAAATGGTTTTTAAAGTTTTGTCCAAATAACAAAAGGTTCCTCAGCATCCTCCAGCGAATGTCTCCATTCCTCCAGTGTCATAATTACATTCATTACATACATTTTTTCGTCCACTGGAATGGCCACTGGTTGGGCTTTAGCATAGCAAAAAAGATGCTACATATTTGCAGTTTCATTAAACTTACCCATTTTAAATTTCCAGTAACAAGGAAAAAAAGGTGGTTACCACAAGTGCAAATGTCCTGGTAAGCCAACACATTAATATGTATAATCTGTCTCTAAGTAACTATCACACAAAAATGAGTTTATGAACCTTAATTGCAGTCACTGACACAGTCCTAGACCAAGCTAAGAGTGCGTATAAGGAAAACATAGTAGCATTTCTTCCAAATTATTTTAGAGCACACAGTTTAGAGACACTTCAACCTCTATACACCACAAAAACTAAACACCTCAAAAACTAAAACCTTAACCTTACCCCGCTAAGAAGAAAGTAGGTCAGGCCACACAGAAACAGTAATTGTAGTCTTACTGCACACTGTTTAAACTAAACCTTTGAAGCACATCACACAGTTGAGCAGCAGTATTTTTGTGTTTGCATGTGTTGCAAATTATTTTTATCTGCAAAGCTAATACCTCATAATTAGCATCACATATGTGTGTTTTATACTTTGCTACACACAGTGTACTGTGAGGATGTTTTGGAGGGGGAATGTTACTCTGATACTAACAGACATAAACAGAGAGAAGCATTCTTCTCTGTGGAAGTTAGCCAAGGCCATAAATCAGGTGTTAGGAGATAGTACACACTATACCCCCCCTTCTAACTCTACAGGCCTGACAGGAAGACAAGAGATGGTTTTCATGGTAACGGGAGCATCTCCACATAAAGATATACCAAGAAAGCTACAGAAAAAGAAACATGAGCCAAAGTGCTGGATCTCAGACAAATAAGGAGAACTGTGGCTCTTCTCCAACTTTTGACCAATCTCCTTAAATCCTGTTTATCACAGATAATAATTTGCTGCCTGTTGTGATGCTGTTTGTTTGTTTGTGTCTCCTGAGTGAGCAGAGACACGGCAGCCTTTTGTCTCTGAACCAGAGACGAGGTCCATGGTGCCATGTAAAAAAATTAGAAATCCTAACCATTTTGATAATAAATTGTGAAAACCTATAACTGGAGCTATTTGCCTTCTCTCTTACAAAAAACCCTACACACATTTGTGTGGAACATAAAGTTATAGTAGTTCTTTATTGAAGAGGCAGTTAGAATCCCCTCTGCACTACACTGCCTTACTGAATGAAAGTAAGTGAGGCACTAAAGCACTTTACAGGAAGTCGCATGATCCAGGGTAAAATGAAATGTTCATCTAACCATATAAAGGGGGGGGTTCAGAATCCCCTCTGCACTACAGGAAGTGACTTATCTGCAGAAACAGGAAAACAAATCTTACTGCTAGTAGTGCAGAAGCAGAAAAGGTTAAACAGGCAGATCTCTTCTGTAACGGTAGGTTGTTTAATGCTTTTTCTTTCATTCTTTGTGGCCGTAAAGTCTGATTTATGGGTTATGATTACACCTTAATGTTTTCTCAGATAAAAACAATACATAGTTATCTGATGCATCAGCACACAGTCTAACACACTGTGGTGATAAAACTACAATAGGTGCATTTTTGGATTGCTGTAGACTGATAACAGGTCACAAAGTTTGGTATAGTGGGCCAGATATTATAATGTGGTTATCACTGTCTAGATCGGGCGTGCATACATGAACCTTCAACATCAAAAGTGCCATTTCAGACCCTCTGACCGAACACTGGAAGAAAAAGACCTACATGTGCATATGTGTATCTGTGGTTTGTGTGGTGCAGATGGGAGTAAGAAATGATGCAATTCAGAAAGGACAATACATATACTTAATACAAGAATAATAAGAAGTCTTAATAAGGAGAAGAGCTTTTTTACTTTTTAAGAGCTGTTTAACGAACAATTTGAAAAGCAGAGCTGAGATGTCACGTGCTGGCCTACTTTTAAATACAAATTCATACAGTATGATCCACAAGCTTAAACTGAGCTTTTAATGATTTATGTGAAACCGTTGAGGACTCAGACATGCTTCAATATACAAAAAATACCAAGCAATCCGAATGTAATTTAAAAAGTTTAAGCTTCATGAATCTGACCATTTTGACTTTCAATAACCTTTCTGTTTGTACAAATGTCTAAAACTACCTGTAACATTTCTCTCGCACACTCACAAAACCTTAAATACGTATGGACGAATCGCCTGACATGTATAGATCATGTTGCATGTGCCACGTGCAGTTTCGAGGCATATTTAATGCTTCCACCTTCTGCATTCAACTTTCAGTGTGAAACAAATGCATACAAAGCATTGCTTGTGGATCATATCGTAGCCGTATGCGAACCTCATGAGACATATTTCTATATGTTCATATTGAAAGCATAGTTTTTCATTTTCAAGTAAGAGTCGGGCTCGGTAGATTTATCTCCAGATCCACGGCTCCGAACAACAGTTTTAAAAACTAGGTTGTTAAAAAGTATTTTTAATTTTTTTTTCACATCTAGTTTTAGTTTTTAAGTTTAGTTTTAGTTGAATATAATAACCTTTGTATGTGTTTTCATTTTTTGCTGAAACAGTTCTACCCTGTTTCATGGCTTCAGCTTTCACTTTTTGAAAAAATGTCTTTAATCTGCAGAAAACATTAGAGCAGGGCGATATGACCAAAAATATTTATCACAATATACATTTGAAAATTTGGGGTAATGATGTAACTGACGATATAATTGACACTGGACAAAATACTTTACAACTCCACAACTTTATTAGTGCAAATAAAAACCCCATCAATGTATTTTCACTTAAACAAGCAGCTGTTTTTTATGTGCATTAAAGTTATGTAAAAATTTAACAGTGCAAATGCAAATTCCTTGCTGACAGTTTAACCAAAAGGCATTTCCTGTGGAAATTGGCCGACATATCCTCAGCATAACCATGTATAAAATCCACAAAACTTAAAAAGAGGTTATACACACACAATACGGTAATATTATGTTGAAGCACAGTACGTATCACTCCGCGAGGCTCCTGCCTACGATAGCCGTAACGCTCCGACAATCCATCAAGCGGTGCGGCTTCGTACCTTAGCAAAGTCGTACTAAAACATTTGAGAGATTTTCGAGCGCCGTGTACCACATAAAATAGTTTCGAGGTCAGTAAACACAACCAGAATTCATACATAAGGCACATGGGATTATAAGGGGCACTGTCGATTTTCAGAAAAATCAAAGGATTGATTTTAAGTGTGCTGTATTTTCCAAACAACACGGTAATAACGACGGCCCGCTAGCATGTTCTACCAAAAATAGTGCTTTGTTGTGTATCTGACGGATGAAAGCTAAACCAGTTCCACACCACTGAAGTTGCAGCATTTTTACAAACCAATTCTGGTTCATCCGTTTCATTCAACGATCCGCTTTCGCTCTTCTCGTTCTCCGTCGACGCCATGTGCGTATGAAAACAAAGGCACTGCGCATGCGCGTTTTAACCATATTCTATTGCGGCATTTCATTTTCTTATCGTTGCCCGACATTATACCGGTATTACCATGAACGGTATGATATGGCCCAGCCCTAATTCAAAGTATTCATCTAACAGTTTGTACAGTACCTAAGGTCCACTAGGATGCCTCACAGAATGAAAGGAAATGAGGCACTAAACACCTTTACAAAAGGTCACATGATTTTGAGCGAACATGAAAGTGTTCATCTAATATTATAAGAGGAGGTGGGTCGAGTATCCAAAAATTGTACTCAAGTAAGAGTAGCATTACTTACTTTTACTTACTCAAGTAAAAGTGAAAAGTAGTCATCCAAAGAATTACTGAAGTAAGAGTAAAAATATAGTTGGTGAAAAGACTACTCAGGTACTGAGTAACTGGTTGTAATGTCTGATTTTTTTTTTTACTTTAAAAAAATGCTTATCAGACAGCTCTACTCCAAATGGCACAGCATCCTCAGAGAAAACATTAGAGCAAGGCAACGTCAACATATGTACATACAAGGCTGTAAATGTTTAGCAGTGAACAGGAGTCCTGCCTGACTAAAAAGTCCTTCACAAGCTCCAGATGCAGGAAGAGCTGTACTGATTATGCAATACATCCACACCTCCAGTGAACAGACATGAAAGATACCTCTCCAGCTCCCCTGCTTCTGGTTTTCCTAACTCCATGGATCCAAAGCAATCATCTTCGTCGGTTAGGCCGCTGTTTGTGCTGGCCTCATCAAGCTCTGTGTCTAGGTGATGTCTGATGAAGTTCAGACCTGTGGAAACATATACGGTTTTCAAAAGAATTAGGTTTGGGCATTATAGTGCTGTATAGACTGCCAAGCTGCGGATGTGTGGCATGAATATTTTATCACGCTGGAGATATTTTTTAGTAACTCTTGTTGAAAAACGAAATCATACATATCCCGCACAAACAGTTTGCGATGAATTCCAGATTAAGTTCAAAATAAGAATGTATGCATGGCTAAGCAGTGCTAGCCAACATATTCTCATTCAAAAACATTTTTTTAGCCTTTCTTCTTAGTTATAAACTTCTACACCTCATAACTGTAGATCACTGAAGGAGGAGTCAGGACCAAAAGTCACGTTGAGAAAAAAATATATAAAAATGGCTTAATTACTAATGAAAATGGCCTTTATTTGTATAGAGTTTTACTAGTCCCCAAGGACCCAAAAGCGCTCACCTCATTCAGTCATCCACACATTCACACACTGGTGATAGCAAGCTACATTGTAGCCACAGCCGCCCTCGGGAGCACTGACAGAGGTGAGGCTGCCGGACACTGGTGCCACCGGGCCCTCTGACCAACACCAGTAGGCAATGGGTTAAGTGTCTTGCCCAAGGACACAATGACCGAGACTGTCGGAGCCGGGGGCTCGAACTAGACAGTTGCCTCTCATGTTATCATGTTTCTGCTTTCTGTGTCTGCTAGTTTGAAAGGCTCTGCCCGCCACAGTTTATAAACTGGTCATGTGACTGCATGGCTACATCTTATTGGTGAAAGAGTTAAGGGTAATTCCACTGGCGGCATGATCCATTGTTATCTAATGTGTGAAATTAATTATGTAAAAAAAGTAACAAGTCAAATTTAGCGGAGTAAAAGTAGCATTTCTTCTTCAAAAATGTACTCAAGTAAAAGTTTTAGAAGTACATTTTTTTCAAAAACGTACAGTGTTAATGTAACTTGTTACTACCGACCTCTGAAGAGGAGTGGTCAGAATCCCTGCTGCACTACACTGCCTAAAGAATCGAAAGGAAGTGATTTACAGCAATAGTACAACAATTTCACTGCCAGTAGTGCAGGAGCAGAAAATAGATGAGTTTTTGTGTCAGCTACTAGCCGAACCACATTCTGCTTGTCCCCAGCCTCCATCAATAGTTCTGCTGGAAGTGGGAGTTGAAGATCTTAAAGAGTGGGGCCTCTGTCAGGCATTCCCATTACACCATCCTAATATGTTTAGGATTGCCAGGTCTGTCAGGTGTCGTCCCCACCGCCTGATCCAACTCACCATCAAGTGGTGATCAGCTGACAGCTCACCTCAGCTCTTCAACTAAGCGTGCAGAAGATATGGCCACAGATCGGATGACAAGATTACAAAATTGAGTGGGTGCGTGGGTTCTCTCCGGGTACTCTGGCTTCCTCCCACATGGACATGAAGTTAATGGGATTAGGTTAATTGGTAACTCTAAATTGCCTATGGGTAGGAATGTGATTGTTAGCCCTGCAACAGACTGGCAACCTATCCAGGGTGTACACTGCCTCTTGCCCTAAGACAGCTGGAATAGGCTCCAGCCCCCCTGTGACACTGAAAAGGATAAGCAGAAGAGAATGTATGAATGTTTTTTTTTAAGTGCTCAAATTGTTTGTGTGATTAAGGCGAGAGGTAGGGAGTTTGCATTTTTTTCAAAATGCCAACCATAAAATAGTCTTTGGAGCATAAATAGTTAAATATTTTCCTCTCATTACTTTCAGGGAGAAACTGGCTGAATAACCTGGAGCAAATGTTGGATGACAGATTCTGTATCAACAATGGAGGTAAAATATATGAAACTGAAATATTGTTCTTTGGAGATGTTGTGTTTGCAATAATATATTTTCATTTTTTTTTCTCTTTTTATCATCATTTGTAAAAAAGGAAAACAATGATGAAGATTTAGTTGTTGAGTTATACTGTGAGGAAGTACATGAGCCTCCATCAGCACCATGTTCTACCTGCTGGGATGACTGTCAGCAGATTATTACAGGAGGTAAAAGTCAGCTTTATACTTTTTACTGCTACAGCAGAAGGACACGATATGATGTGAAGTCTGTACGTAAGCACATTATTAATATTATCAATATTACTGTCATTATCCCCACAGTTACTTGTCGTCATGTAAAGACAACAGTGTTTAATATCAGCAGTGAGTCAGTGTCTCAGCATTTGGACCCTCCTGCTGGTGACAGCGAGAACTACACAGTGATTACATGCAGACAGGAGGAAACACAGCAAGAGTTTACAGACATGGACAGCTCGGAGCCCGACTACCTGAAACCAGAGGAAGAAAAGTCCAGCCAGACTCCTGAAGACATGAAGGATGAAATTAAAAGTCAGTCCTTAGTTACCTTAACGCACACAGGTAAACGTTAACACCAATTACAAAAACGATGGCATACTGGTTAAGTTGTAAATAAAAACAGAATGTAATAACTTTTAAATCTCACATCCACAGTGAAACACCTGCAAAGCTTTTTAAAAAAACTGGGCTTGAAGAAGAGCTACACAAAGAAGCTATCACTCAGGAGAATACTTGGGATTAATAAGGAGACCATCACTCATGAATCTGCTAAGTGTAAATCTGACCTACCATGGTATTTTCTGAAGAAAGTAATGATGTTTAATGTCACTGCTAGGAATGTGAAATGTACATCAGAGTGCGATTCAACCAGTGATGATACATCAGGAACTAAAAAGTTAAATCTTAAAAATTTGGTCAGCAGTCCAAACACAGAGGACACGGTGAACCCGCTCGACATAATCACTGCTCTCTTTCTGTGTTCTGATGGTTTTCTACAGCAGGAAATGGCACTAAAAATGTCCATGTGTCAGTTCTCTGTCCCTCTGCTGCTTCCTAATTGTGACACAGGACAGTGCACACTCATGCTGTGGGCCATGAGAGACATTGTTAAAAAGTACAGACCTCAGTCTCTTTCACAGTCAAAGGGCTTCATTGAAGAAAGAATCGTTCTCTCTGAACTTCCAATGGTCTCTTTTGTCAGACTGGGTGAGTGCTCCTTGTCCAAATCAGAGATTCTCAATAAGCTTCTGAGCAATTCTCAGCAGTACCACGACACCTTTGTTCACCACAACATGGAGTGTGGTGACAGTCCAAGAAGAATTTCTAATGGACTGACTGAAATTACCTGGTATCTTCCTGGTGGAAACACAAACATTGATATCTTCAGTCAGCCAGTGGCTGTAGCTAACCTTCGTGGGGACATTGCTTCATTTGAAACACAATACTCCTTTTTGTGTCAGACATCTGCAGCAGTTTTTGTCTTCTTTGACTATTTGGATTCTGATTATGAGTCTGTGATCAATCTGCTTAAAAGCCAGAACAAAAAAGCACAGATCTTCTTGGTGGGTAACTATGAAAGCAAGCGCTTCAATTTAGATGCTTTGGAAAAAGTAGCAACTGAGTTGGATCTAACTGAAAATAACATCATTTTAAAGAGAAAGCAGAAAAATGATGCAAACTTTGTAAAAGATTTGAGGAAAACTGTCAGAAATGTGGTTGAGAAATCAGAGCTGAAGATGAAAATAGAGGAGATGGTGGATATTGCCCATGAACTGGGAATCCTGGTTGATGAAGACGCTCCAGAGTGCCAGACTGCAAAGAAAAATGCAAAAACCATCACTGAAGAAATTCAAGACATCCATAAATACAAAGAAGATCAGCTTCCCAGACAAGGCCAAATTTGGGAAACATTGACATGCTTAGAGAAGGAAGAGTTTCGACTTCGACATGTTGAGTCTAAAAATGTAGAAGATTACAAAAGTGATCTTCAGAAACAGAAAGAAGAACTGCGGAAAAAGCAGAACTCTTATGAGATGTCAACAGCTATGACAAACTTCATCACTGGGATATCAAACCGAGGAACAGAGAGGTTTTATTTTCTGAAATGGATGCGAATGAACCTCGATAATGTGTCTCGTATAAAACTGTCTGAACTCAGGGAGAAATACAAAGAAAAATGCAAGAAATCCGAGAACAAAGAGGAGATCAAAGAAATTGACAAACAAATTTCCAGCAGCTCACTGGGGACTGAACACTTCTTCCGTGAAATGGGTCAGATCTATGAATCTTCACTGTCTCTTCCAGAAACGCACAGATCACGTCAACAATTGCAGCAACTGCCCAAACTGTGTGCAGAGTTGTTGCTTGATGGATTTCCTCTTGAGCTGGTAGATGGAGATGCATCCAACATCCCTCTCAGATGGGTGAGTGATGTTCTCTCTCAGCTCAGTGACCTGGTGTCTCCAAAGAAAAAAGGAACGAAGAGAAAGATACGAGTAGTCACAGTTCTTGGAGTTCAGAGCACAGGAAAGTCCACTCTCCTTAACACCATGTTTGGAGTGCAGTTTGCAGTCAGCAGTGGTCGATGTACTCGAGGTGCCTTTATGTTGCTCATCAAAATCAATGAAGACATGAAAAACGTCCTAAACTGTGACTTCTTGGTGATCATTGACACTGAGGGCTTAAAGTCACCAGAACTTGCACAACTGGACAACAGCTATGAGCACGACAATGAGCTTGCAACACTTGTTGTGGGGCTGAGTGATGTCACCATAGTCAACATTGCAATGGAGAATTTAATTGAAATGAAGGACATCCTACAAATAGTTGTGCATGCTTTTCTGAGGATGAAGGAGGTGGGCAAAAAGCCTAAATGTCAGTTTGTTCACCAGAATGTGTCGGATGTTTCAGCCCATGAGAAGAACTTACGAGACAGGAAACTGCTCCTGGATCAGTTGAATGAAATGACTCAGGCAGCAGCCAAAATGGAAAAGAAAGAGGGGAACAAGAGCTTCACTGATGTGATGGAGTACAGTCCAGACACTGGAAACTGGTACATTCCTGGACTGTGGAATGGAAACCCACCAATGGCACCAGTTAATGCAGGATACAGCGAGGCTGTATATGAGCTCAAGAAAAACATCATCCAGCTTCTGGAAAACTGTGAGTCATCTGCTAATGATGTCATGGAGTTTAAAGAGTGGGTGAGAAGTCTGTGGAATGCAGTAAAGCATGAAAACTTCATCTTCAGCTTCAGAAACAGCCTCGTAGCTGATGCATACATGAAGCTCTGCACACAATTTAACAAATGGGAGTGGGAACTCAGAAAAGAAATGTACACCTGGGTAAGAAACGCAGAGACTAAAATTCACAATTTTGGAACCATTGCAGCAAAATCTGAAACATCTGACATGAGAGAATTTCTCGGATCTTTGAAAAGTGAAGCCTCCACAGTGCTGTCTACATGGGAGACAAAGATTCTGGACAATTTGACACAATATTTCAAGCAAACAGAGGGTCATGTGTATCTGGTTGAAGGATACAAAGAGGAATTCTCAAACAGTGCAAAGCTCCTTCGTCTTGAAATAGAAAGTGGTGTAAAGTATCAGCTTGAAGCAGCAGCAGAAATCAGACAGGGAATGACAGAAATTGATAAAATCAGACACAATCATATAAAAGAGATTGAAAAAGCTGTGCGTGCATTAATTGATAAATGTCGAAAGAAAAAAGTCAAAATGACAAACAGAGAGTTGGACAAAGAGTTTGAGAAAATGTGGAGTGAAACTTTAGAAAAACTGTCTTTCTCTCAACAAAAAACCTCAAATGTCACAGACAGAGTGTCCTACTGCCTGAGAGAAAATCTGAAACATAAGGGGAGCCGTGCAAATGAGTTATTAAGTCAACAGAATCTGCAAGATTGTGGAAACGAGTCATTCAAATATACAGCTGAAGGATTTTTCGGCAAAGTTAAACATAAAACAAAAAAGTGGTTTACTGGTCAGGATCACATAAAAGATCTGGCTGACAGAATCATAGCTGCTTGCACTGACCTTGTGAATGAACAAGTAAAAAGAAGAAACGATTACCATGACACTTACATCCAGGAGATCCTCCGCATGACTGATGAGAAGCTGAAAAACCATCAAGATGTTAAGATAAACATCGAGTTTGAAGTTTCTCTAAAACAGCACATCTGTGGATTTGCAGCCAGAAAGTTTCAGAAAATGCACGAAGATTTCATAGAAGAAAATGATCCGTACAGATGTCTGCTTAAAAACAAGGAAAAGTTTCATGAGGATTTCAAAGATGTGTTTCGTGAACGAGACCAGTGTCAGAAGAAGGCAGAAGAATTCACAAATCGATGTTTGAAGCCTGCTGTTGAAGACTTTGTTAATCGCTCGCTGGGTCCTGATATCATTGATGAAATGAGAAAACTCGAGCAGTTCAGCACAAGAATGTCCTTCCAGTATTCAATTTTACTGGATTTGCTCTCCAAGGAGGATTTTCAAAATTATGTGAGCTACATTCGCTCATATGAGAAGTATGTAAAGTCATGGATACTCGAACAAATAAAGGAGCACTTCTCAAATAAGTCGACAGTTTTTGAGTTTGAGAACCGACATCTGCAGTCATGTATTGGCAGCATACATTCTGCCATCATCAAGGCAAAAACCAGAAAGAGTGATGGCTTCAAGGCTTTTGTTAAAGAAATTTGCAAAGAAGTTGGTGATAAACTGGTCATTACCCAGGATGCTCTTGGTGCTTTCATGATACTGAACAACGCTGACAAGGAACAGTTTGCTGACTGTCTCAAAACATCTGTGAGTTACATGACTGAAACTCTTAGAAAGAAGTTCAAAAAATCTACCTTTGAAATAAAACTACAACATCTTCATGTGAATCCACAGAATGAACTTTTCAACAAATTGATTGGTTGTGGCAAACAGTGTCCATTCTGCAAAGCTCCCTGTGATGCAGGAGGAAAAGCCCACACTGAGCACTTTGCTTCACTGCATAGACCAGAAGGTCTGGGTAGATACAGGTGGGAGTGGACAGAGCGACTTGTCACTGACATATGCTCATCCTCAGTGATCAGTGACAACAGATTTCGTTGCAGTCATACAAACAATGAATGGCACCCTTATAAGAAATACAAGAAAATTTATAAGAACTGGGATATTCAGCCAGATAAGAGTCTCGAAGCATCAGACTACTGGAAATATGTAATGAAGGAATACAACAGGGACTTTGCTGAAGAATATAAAGCACATTGTGCTACCATCCCATTATCTTGGTATCTAATCAATAAAGATCAGGCAGAAAAAAGTCTTGATGAGGCATACAAGTAACTACTCGTATTGCTCCTCATTTCCTTCTGCTGTACAGAAGATATCGCAGATGTGGTTTTTGTAATATTAAAGAAAATGTCTCAATATTTTCTGAGACAAGGGTTAGGGTTAGTACACAGAAAATGTACCAGTGTGGAACTCTTCCCCTGAGTTCAATTTAACTGAATTAATGAAAAATAATCTGATATCAAATATAATATGTGTTTTGTGTGTGCTGTTTTTCTTCTCTTTTTTGGGGGGTAATTGATATATTCACATTTCTATTATGGATAAGTCAGTTTTCTTCTCTTTTTCAATAACAAAGTAAAAAAAAAAAAGAAGAGAGACTCAGACTTTATAAATAATTTGTGTTTCTTTGAGGAGTCTTATGTTGAATCTTTACACTTACACAAATAGCAAACTTTAGATCAAACTGTGTGTTATCTACAAAAAATAAATTGTAGTCTGTAATTCAATCCACCATCCCTCAGAGCCCACTTCAGTCTCGCCATCTTTTCACAGCATGGTTCCCTGTGTACGATAGGTTTATACACAGGGAGAAGGTAGACCAGGTTGTGAATTGATCCTGATGAGCTATCCACCTTTTTTCTGTAAGCACACAGTATATTCAGTGTTTTAATGTCTCTGGTTGGGTGTGTTATCAAAATGAGACTTTCTATTGTGTTTTATAAATTGCAGTGACAACAGATCAATAAATCTGGGGGAAAAAAATAACATGTATTTTTCTTGACATCTCGTATGTTTCATCATCTGTTTTATAAATTAGTTTCTTATTAAATAAGGAAAATTATGTGAAAATTCATCCTCCCTGTTCTCTAACAAAGGAAGTGGGGTAAACGGTGTCTTTCATGGGTTTGAGCTTTTCACAAAATTTTGGATATAGTCCATGTGACTGTCTCTAGAACCAGCTTACATATTTTTAGTCTTAAAAAAAGAGAGTTTTTATGTTATATTTTTATCTATTATTATGTAGTGTTTTTACGAGTCTGAATAATGCAACTTTTTAAAATAATCATATTTCATTATGTAACACCTGCTAAGTATAGTTAGGCTGGGCTTATAGACTAGATTCGAGAGGAGTAAAATAAATTTGAGAGAATTGAATGTTGAACAGCTGGCAGGTTTATTACAGTGTTTACATTGGTTTATTGCACCATTGTAAACAACAAAGAAAATTAACAGAGAAGATTAACAGAGAAAAGCGCTTTTTTGAAAATAAAAGCAAAAATAAAATAAAATGAGTAGTCTCTTCAGACCTGACTCCTGATGAAGAGGATATTGCGAGTTTGAGTTCCTCCAAAGAACAATCCGTATGGAGTAATGGGTTTTGTTCTTTCTTATCTGAAATCCTGTGGTTTAAAGTAATTCAGTATGTAGATCTACTCCTGCATCCAGAACAGCTGGCCACACTGCTTTTGGATTCGCCAAGAGTTTTCACAGGGTCTAGCTCACCATCCATATCCAGAACCAACTTCAGGATCCAGGATCACAAAAAAATAGTCTGCATATACAGAAAAGAGCAGTGGCGGAGCGGGGGGCTGGCTTACTGGGCTTAAGCCCGGGTTGTTTTTTCAGAAGCCCGGGGTCTTTTGGAGTGTAATTTTTTCATAGTTAGATGCCTGGCTGACAACTGTATAAAACAAAAACTACACACAATATTCGAAGCACATAGTGCACACTGTGGGAATTTACGACTGTGCGTAAATCCCCCCTAATATTGGTATGATCCGAGCTCAGGCACTAAGCGACTGAGCGAGGGGGTGGGGGGAGCTGCTGCCTGCGAGTGCGCTGTTGGAGAAACGGAGCCAGGCAGACAGAGGAGAACTGAAGTTAGAGGAAACTTGTTTTGTTTTGGATAAATAAATATTGAAATATCTTTTGAATTAGTTAAATGTCAGAATAAAGAGAGACAGAGCTGTCTATTTTTTATCACTTTCATCAAATTTAGGAGTACATATACACTAAGTTTATTGTTAATTAATAATAAAACTCCAGACGATTCCATTCTGAGCTTAAGAAGCTTCTGATAGGTTAGTAGAGTCCATGTGAGTAAATTGGTGGCACACCTGTGGATGCATATAAGGCAAAACACAGAGCCTGTTTCTTTGAAATGGGAAAATCAAGAGATGTCAACCAAAACACCAGGAAAAGAATCGTGGAGCTCCATAAGTGTGGCTCAATTTTGAATACAATTTGGTGCCATTTACAATTAAGAAATACATATAGTTTCTCTCTTTACTCTTAAAGTTAACAAATATGTTTTTTATATTTATCAATCTAAAAAAAAGAAACATTTAGTCTGATTTGATGTTACAATTAAAAAAGTGTTTGTGTTTTTATCTGAAGAGTATGTAAATATCTGGTTTCAACTGTATATTTGATGATTGTCAGCACAAAGATGGAGAGAGAGGAACAGAACAGAGATGGAACAAGAGCAGGTGAGACACATGTTAGTCAAATGGTTGTTTAACAAAAGTATCACCGTATCATAGGTACTCATGTATCTCGTACCTAGTGTTTCTTTTTAGGTTTGTTATTTTTCAAATTCTATATTTATTAAGTTATGCAGGCTTGTTTGCACAACAAGGCTAAATAATTATATAAACTTTTCTGAATCTAAATAGTGTACTTTGGTAGAATTAAAAAATAAGTGTAGTGCAGGTCTATGATGATTTTCAGTGTTTTCATTCTGTTTCTGTCTTGGTTAAGTCCTAAAGTAGTCCTGATTTTGAACTGTTGTAGTCCTGTTTTAATTCCGGATCAGTTCTGGGTCTGGTTGAATTGGGGTTTAGTCCCTGTGTCTTGATACAGCCCCGACTTTGCTCTGCCTTGCTGCTTAATTAAAAAACTAGTTTAAGGTGTCCTGCAGATGTGATATTTATTTTCCGATATGAAGTCATTCTTTTTTGAACAAAACTCAAAACAGAGCCTATTAATCTTTCAGTCATTTCAACCCCCCCCCCCCAAATCCCACATGCATACTATCAAATGTCTGCCTCCGCCTCTGGTACAGAGCAATGAACAAAATAGTTCTTAACAGTTGTTTCTAAATAAAATGAGATCTCATAAAGTTTTCAAAATCAAGTACACTGTTGTTCTAACATTGTTTCTGTTTCTATGAATTCAATTTGTATTTCTTTAGAGCATTCAAATATATTTATACACCCCTTTTTAAGGCATGTGTAATCAAATCATGAAATGTTTTAACTTAATTATATAATTATATAAATTATTATTATATAAACAACTCATTTATATAAAATAACTCATAACTGAAATGACAAAGTGCAGAAAAGGCACTGAATAACATGTACAACTAAAATAAAAGTGCATCTTGTATTAATTTGGTGCATTTGTGAAAGTGCCTAATCAAATAGACAATGAAATAAAAATATAACACTCCATTTCACACACAGTTCAAGTACTCCAACTGGTTTTAGCTTTTTTAGACAATACAGAGTAGTTACCACGTTTAAAATTAGCATAGGTTTTCCTGCTAACTTGTCATTTATAGTAATTCACCGGAGTTTCCAAGAAACAAACACACGCTCCACCTGGTTTGGTCGAGAGCAAAACACATAAAAGGCTCCGAAAAGTACATAACTTCAAGTTAGAGATTGTTAAAGGTACATTCTAACACTTATTTTATATCGAATGTCTTCCTCTGCCTTGTCTAGCTTAATGCAGTAGCGTGCTTATGTTGCATTCACTGGACTACAGAAAATCACAGTGTTTTCAAGAGGTGTTGGAAATAATAGTATAAGGCGAAAAACAAACAAAAAAAAAACAGGTCTATATATAGGGGTTACAATTAGAATACCTTTAATGTCTTTAGCAGTTTTTATAATAAGTCTTGAGTTTAAGTTGAACAAAGATTGTATAAACATCACAACAAGTGCACATCTGGTGGAGTAGCTGCAGGACTAGTTGCTACGGCAGACCAGAAGTGCCACTACTAGCTGCTGCTGCCATGAATTGAGCCAGTCCTTTCTCCCACTTACAAATGAAGTCCATGCGACGATCCTTTTGGACTAAAATGTTTGTTGCTTTTTTGTACTTGACTCGCACCTAACCATCGACTGATGGGCTGTTTCTCAATTCTCAAGTCTGCAAGTCCGATACGCAAGGTGTAGGCCAATTATGTCACAGCGAGGCAACAAAGGGTGCCCATTTGTGGCCCACAAATGCGTCCTTCTTTTTCCCAGATTTGAAGGACCGGTCAAGTGTATCATTGTTGCCCACCCTATCCCAGGATTCAATGCGAATCTAACATTTGAAAAAATATTTGGGAAAAAAATAGCAGCCGGTCAAAACGAAGCAGTCCGGAAAGAAACTTTCAAACGTACTGGGGTTTTAATCACTTCAAATATCCTGCGAAACAAATGTTAGCATAACGAAAAAATGTAAATGTTAAATTTAGCTAACCTTCGTCTATGTTACATGACATCAGTTTTCTATCAAAGCAGTGTGAAGCCAAATGCACCTAAACATTTTAGGAAAAACCGAATAGACAGCGCTCAAAATATTTGGCCTGTAAAATGTGGCAAGGAAACAGACCTTAAACATGCTGTGCTGAGGTTTAGAGTTAAAAGAGCTGCCATCCTATGTAGAGACACTTATAATAAAATGGACAGTAAATGGAGAAGTCCTCCTGTTTCTGTGTGAATTAGCCAACCTTCAAAGAAAGGTGGCTTAATGATTAACACTTTTGACTTGAACCCTTTCTGTGTCCCGTTCAAGGAGTTTTAAGGTTTGCTTGTCCTGCTTTGATCTGTTAAGTTTTCACAGGTAAAGTTTCAAGTTACCATAGTTTTTCAACATGATAGCACAGTTCATCTGCAGGAAAACTAAAAGGAGTGAACAAAGATTGGATATGCACTGAACAGTTCTGAGGTTGGACTTCTGTGATAGAACCATGGAGTGTCTGTCCTAAGCGGGTTTTGACTGCTGCAGGATCCCATAAGCGCCATGTCTGACGACAGGAGGAGCAATAGGAGTAATAAGGTGGGTATGATCAGAGCCTACAAGCAGAAATGGAGATGCTTGTATTTCCTTTGAAGAGACAATACGAGGTACGTATGGTCTGAAAGTGCTAGGTGGCTTGCTGGAAAATTTGGAAACTTGCAAAGAATCTTGAATGGTTTCAACTTCTTAGCAGACAGTTCTAAGTGATAAGTTTTCAACTTTCCACTTTAGGTGGAGATGCTGAGCAGATCATGTCAGAAGAATGGTGAGTTGTGAACGACTGTCAAGAGCAGCATGCGTTTCAAGCATTCACAGGGACAATCACTGAGTCTATCAAAATACAATGTCCTTACTACAGACTAGCTCTAGTTGTTCAGTTCTTCAAACAAAAATTAAAGTTTTTGTGCTTTAAGCCTTCTGTTAAAAACATCTCTAAAAAGCACCTTTTTCTCCCAGCAGCATTATTGTAGTGACACTTTAACATACTGCTGATACTTCACATCACAATCTTTATGATAAAAAAACCCCACATTCTCACGATAACAGATCTCTGTGCTGTCACTTGTTATGAAAATGGACAGAACCTGGGATCAAGCTTCCTGTTCTTGTTTCCTCTTTAATAATGACCACATATCATTAAAAGGCACCACAAAATATGTGTCATATTATCCCCTTCTATCCCCTTCACCACAGCCTTCTAAATCGCCGGCTGTTGTGAGTGAGGACTCTGTTTCTTTTTCGAACTGTGGGACTATTTATTCAGGGGCTGTGTTTTGTGCGGCGGATAGCAATACGAACAGCAATACACCTGCCCAGCAGTCACTTCCAGCTCAGTTTGCTGCCCAGCAGCCACTCTCAGCTCTGTCACCAGTGTCAGCAGCTCACTCGCTCCCCACTCAGTCTCCAGTGCCTCCAGTGTCACTTTCAGTTCAGTCTCCAGCACCTCCAGTGTCACTTTCAGTTCAGTCTCCAGCGCCTCCAGTGTCACTTTCAGTTCAGTCTCCAGCACCTCCAGTGTCACTTTCAGTTCAGTCTCCAGCGCCTCCAGTGTCACTTTCAGTTCAGTCTCCAGCACCTCCAGTGTCACTTTCAGTTCAGTCTCCAGCGCCTCCAGTGTCACTTTCAGTTCAGTCTCCAGCACCTCCAGTGTCACTTTCAGTTCAGTCTCCAGCACCTCCAGTGTCACTTTCAGTTCAGTCTCCAGCACCTCCAGTGTCACTTTCAGTTCAGTCTCCAGCGCCTCCAGTGTCACTTTCAGTTCAGTCTCCAGCGCCTCCAGTGTCACTTTCAGTTCAGTCTCCAGCACCTCCAGTGTCACTTTCAGTTCAGTCTCCAGCGCAAAATACATGATGGTGGAGAAAAAAAAAAAGTAACTTTGTCATGAGTGATTGTACTTTCATGTTCACCAACAGCTCTGGAAGTCCTGTATTATGAGTATGAGTCTGTGGTCTGGGAGAGAGTCCTGTAACTCTCTGTCTGCAAAATACAGTATATAATGAGCAATTTTAGGCAATTAATTATATAGTTGCTTCTTCAAAAAAGTTACTGAGTTATGCAAACAACAAAGTTTTTTGCAGCTGTTTACCTAAAAATGCAGCCAAGGTGGGTTTTTTTAAATAAACATTTCAAACTATTTACAGAACAATCAGCTGTTCTGCATCAAATTTGATGCCACACAAATTATTTGTGCCACTCCAAAAAATAATTTCTGTCCATTATGAGATAAAGGAGAACAACAGCCTGATACCTGCAGGCCTGACAACAGGAGATGTATCATTGCTGTAACACCTGTAACATTCAGCAGTCATCTCATTGTTCTGACACACACAACAAAACTATTGACTTCACTGCACACTAACTATACAAGACAACACACTAACTTTAGACTCCAAACACACTAAACGTTGCAAACCTCTCACATTTCAAAACTTCGCTGTCACTCCTAAAACTTCCCCCTTTCCTAAACAACTAAATGCCTTGTTGTCATAACTCTGGTTTTACGTGGCCTATCAAGACAATTTCAAAACTGCTATAAAGTCCACACTTTTTCCGTCAATTGTTCTGTCTGTCCTGCTCACATCTCCACGTTGTCATTAATGTGGCTTTACTCCACATCAACCGCTTTGCTAGCTAAAACACCGGTGTCGGCACATAAGGACGCTGTCATAGCCTGTCAACGACGTTGATTAGCTGCATATATACGAATGTGAATTGCATTATTGGCTGGACTATGGGATAAGGTGGCATCGTTCTAATCCCATACAGGAGGAGCCAGTCACTTACTGACTAACACTGCAAAACAGAATTGTTAAAGTTTTCATTTCAATTCAGGTTAGGTTTTTTTTTTTTTTGGCGCAACAAAGATTTTCTTTGCGCAGGTACCATTCCAGCAGTGCGCAATTGCACACGCGCTCAGCTAAGAGGGAACTTTGGATGTTACTAATGCTTTCTTTTCATTTCTAGCTCCGGTGAATTGACACATGGGAGTGTGTCAAAAAAAGGGGGGTATTCCAGGTTTAACATGATACAATAGTTTCCGTGATCATTTTTATGACTTTTTGACTTTTATGACTTTTAAGCTTTTAAGCTTTAATGATTAAAATAAATGGAATCGCGTTTAGAGGATAAAATGCCTGTGTTCATGAGAAGCAGAGTATCACATTGGAGGGGAAACTGTGTGTCAGCAGGCTGACTGAAACACATGCTTTGTGAAAGGAGGGAAGATGTTTGATTTCTTTTTTTGATCTCTTTTACTAAAATAAGTGGTTATAATCATTTTCATACACACATTGCAAATGTGCTCATAAGAGTTGACACTCAGCCTTCAGAAGGTCATAAGCTTCGTTCGGTGTGACTGTCCGGACTGATATATTGTAGGAAATGACTTAGAGTGCAGAGGGGTAAATGCAAACACGCTTACACACATAGATAATAATTAGACAAATTCTCTAGGTCAGAGAGTCCCGAACATGATATTCTAAACCAACTTTGAATCACTAGAAGAACAATGGATAATAAAATTAGACGATTGAGGCTAGGCAGAGAGGTGTTTTCCTTTACTGTCTCTTACAGAGGTAGGAGCAGACACCGGACGAGGTCACGAAGATATGAGGATCCTTCGCAGCAGAGACAGACACAGACTGCCAAGACAGCAATTGGGGTCAAGGGCCATGCCGTTTGGGCTCCTGCTAGTCACAAGAGGATGGACCCCAGAACCACAGCAATAACCACAAAGGGGTTGGCGGAAATCCAGAAGCACCAGACCAAGGAGGGTCTGGCCAAAAAAAAGGGGGACACAGATGTGACCCCAGAACAAATAGATCTTTGACATAGGGGCAGAATAAATCCCCTAATCTATGCAACGAACTGAAGGGTAGTCTAACCCCTGACGTTGAAGAAAGAAGAGGAGAAGAGCGCAGAGAATCGCCCGCCCCGGAAGATTAGTTGTTTAACTGTAAAAAAGGTCAAAAGCCCCTCAGACAGAGGTTCTAGTCTGAGCACAAAGGTAGAAGCAGGAAACAACCAGAATGGAGATCGGGGAGCTGAAAAGTCATTACTTTTCAGCTCTGATAATTCGTTTTAGTCGTAGTCTGTGATTTTTATGTGTAACATTTCCCCAGGCACAGCAGTCGTCCCATATGGTGCAACCATTAAAGGGGGCAGAGGGGGCAGACACCTAGTGGGTAAAAAGGGTGTGTGTGTGTGTGTAATGTTTGGAGAGATGTGCTGCACTTTCATTCCCAGCAACCCCACATGGTTCTGTAACTAGAGCCCTGCGAAAGTTTTATTTAATCTAATCTAATCTAATCTCAGCCAACCGATTTACTCCGGAACAAATAAAACACAGAAAAAAGCCAAACAATTACATTTTTTAGTTATCCGAGTGACTTATATATCATATTTAAGCTGAGTAGCGAGAAACAGCGGGGGTCTGAAAATGATGAAGCTGCCCCATTATGAGCACCTTCTACAGAGGCACCATTGAGAGTATCCTCACCAACTGCATCACTGTGTGGTATGACTCCTGCACTGGGTCCTGCAGGAAAAAAATGACAACGGGTAGTGAGAGCAGCGGAGAGGATTGTGGGGACCTCTCTTGCCTCCCTCCCCAGGAGATCTACTGTGCCTGCCTCATCCGGAAGGTCCTCTCCATTACAGGTGACTCCACTCATCCCTTCAACAGCTTCTTCAGTTTGCTGCCATCAGGAAGGATACTGAAGAGCCTCCGGGCCAGAACCCGCAGACTGAGAGACAGCTTCGTCCATCAGGCTGGCAGGATGCTGACCATCTCTGAATCGAGAAGGGGGGGACCAAGGGTACACTGAAAAAAATAATCAGTGGGATAAACATAAAAAAATTATTGTAAGCGGTTGCACGAAATTAAGTTATGTTTGGTTAACCTGAGTTTTTCATGTTATACCTGCACACATTTATCTGGTAACATGAACATGACTTTTTTATGTTGTTGTTACGTTTTTCATTCTGGTCAAATATTTATAGAAACCACTTGTTTATCAGACATGAACTTTTTGTGTTAATTGTATTGGACTACTATGTGTTATATTGACAAGATTATTTTATGGTAAGCTTATTTTATTTATAACAAATTTCTAATATATAATATATAATCTAATATATAATTGAGTGTTCAATAAATAAAACTAAATTAAGGCTGATCTTACTGTATGTACTGTACACTTTCTCTTCAATCAAAGAAAAAAACAAAACATTTTTGAACAATGACCTGTATTTTTGAAAATACTACACAGTTGTAACAATGGACTTTCAATTCATGCTTCCAAAATATACATGAGTCATATTTGTACAATGCATCTCTTGAAAAACATTCCACAACATTCCTCAAAGTTATCTGCTGTAACCTGGATTCAACATTGTGGGGCCTTATGACATCACGCTTATGTAAAAAATAGTTTTTTAAATGTAAGAGCCATAAGGTAATATGGCAAAAGGGGTGTAATTATTAAAATGACACAAAAAGGAGACTTAAAATAACATTATAATCCACAGGCACAAAACCAAGAGACCTAAACTGATTAGTATTGGCTTGCTTCTATCACTAAACATCACAATCACTAATACTAGACCATGCAATCTGTTTGTAGTGGTGCACCTTGGGAAAAAAAATTGCTAACTGGTGAAATTGGTGCAAGGCACCATTTCCATTGAGAAAAATGGACATTCAAAGTTTGAATTTTTTTTCAAAAGAGCCATGGCTTGAAAAGTGAACACTGAACACTGCAGTAATAAAGGCCCCAAGTTGAAAAGTGCCAGAAAAATAAGTTTCACTATGTACTGCAACTTTACCAGTGCTGGCTTAAAAGAAAGGATGGTACATATTCGAAGAGGTAAACATGTTGTTCCCACATCATAACTGGAAAACTGTTCAATCGTACAGTCTGGTCCTGAAAACCTGGGCCTTCTTTGAAAGGCTGTTCCTTTTGAGCTCCATAAACAGTTTCTATAATACCTCCAAGGTATACTTTTCCAGTGGGTAGGTGAGGTTCAAAGTGTACATTAGTCCAAACAGCATTGCAGCTGCTAGGGTATAGTTATCCAAATCCTGCCAGACTCTCTGGCCTTCAAGGACTATCCCGATGTCCTCAGGGCTGCCATTGGTATCTCTTGACTTTATGATGTAAATTCCCATGGTTGTTTCCTTATTAGATCGTTGGATAATGGCTTCATCTGCGGCCTAGAAAATGCAGAAATCCAAAATTTAATTAAACAGAACACAGGTCAAAGAACATTATACCAAATCTTATTTTAATCTGTGTCACTATTCCAAAAAATGTTAACATTAACACATTAGGTGAACAAAAATGGATTCATTACAGCATGTGATTTGAGTCCTCAGAATGCTTAAAAAGGTAATGCATTTCTGAAGTGAAATCTCCATGCAAAGAAGCAGAATACTGTCAGAGCATAGAGAGGTGTTCAACTATGAACTCCACACATAGTTCTAATGCAGGTAAAAGAAAAAAAAAACCCGCACCCATGGTAAATTGTGAAAATCCCAGGTGATTTTCAACATAGTCCTGGCATAGAGTGACAAGCAGCATTTGGTTAAAATTATTATTTTCCCTAAAGTGTATACACAAATTTTTTTTTTTTTCTTACCTGGGCCGTGGGCTCCAGAATGTTCTGAAGTCTTCTTCCTCTTTGTCCTCCTCGCCTTTTGAAGACCTTTATTAGTTTGTCAGATAGCACATCTATCTGCGAGAGTAATCTGGACTGCAGTGGCATGGTGGCAATGCGCTTAAACTCTGCATTTATCTAAAAAGAGAAGTTGTCACATAAAAATGCTGTCAAAATCTCAGATCTCACAAGGTTACATCCACACAAAGTTGTTATTTTTGTCATATTACTATTTATTAGCTATGGGTCCCATGTTGCTGAGCAGTTCCATAGTTGCCCTTACTTCAATACCACCCAAAGCCTGTTTGCAACCACAGCAGTTGCCTCCTTGTGGCCATTTGGCAGTTCTGCCAAATGACCCAGAAACTACATCTATTAGTGTCATATACACATCAAGGTCTTTCATTAATACTTAGTTAAATTAATTAATTTGACCTTTCCAGAAAATTTACCTTACAGAATGTGAGATAACATATGCAAAGCTTCACTAATAAATAAAATAATGTTATTAAAACCTTAACTGTAACACCTCTACGTAACAACGCTAGAGAATTGTTCTGAAGCAACACCAATCTGCCCTTCAGCAGGGATAAGCACCATATATCAATACAGAAAAAATAAATTTAACATATTTATATTGTCATTTTTTCTTATCTCTTTAAGCCCTCCTCTCAGTCTCTCTATAAATCAGTTAAAATAATTTGTTGGGTTTTTGTTTGTCTTTAACATGTTATCAGTACATTACATTCACTGCCCCAGAACATGAAATAAAGCCCCAAGTCATGCACTTCCTATCCTAATGAGTACTGCATAGGTGTCATGCCCTAAATAAACCGACTTTAGTGAAGACCCCCACCCCCCCCTCCGAACACACACACACACACACACACACACACACACACAGAGCCCACCCATGGCAAACTAGCTTGTTTAACTGTTTAACTAAAACATTTTAGGTACAACCAGTTAACTAAATGGACATAAGTTAGTTAGTCTGTATTCACTGAGAAAAAAACAAGCGAATGTGACTGGGCACACACTGAAAAAAAGCTAATGCACATAATATTGTCCCGCAGCTTAAGCTAGCATTATCGTTAGTTAACTTAAGGAATGACTTGTTTTTTCCATTATGTTGCTCAACGGCAATTCATGAGAAAAACTTCCCCATCTAATGGATGTTCTCTTCGTTTCCTCTCAAACATGTAGTTTGAAGTTTACCTCGACAAAGTAAAGCTCAGCACCAAAGGTAAACGAAGCGAAGACAAAAAATGGCGGACTGCCACAGTGAATTTTCCCTCACAGAACACACCCTGGGGGGTGGAGTTTCAACAGAAAACATAACTATTTTCTGTTATTTTGATATGACTGGTTTTAAAAGACTGAACATCCTTCTAAAACAAGTGAAAGGCGTGAGACTTAATTATGTTTAGACCAAAAATATAAATTATTCATGTTGGATATATTTACTGTATTTTTACTAATTTAACAACCTCATCATTGCATTAGCTTTATGCTATAGCATTACGCTTACATTAGCTTGAAGCTCAAGGTCGTCATTTTATTTAATTTCTTTTTCTGGGCTTACAAACAGGACACACAACATTTAGATAACCGTTACACTGAATCTTGGGTCTGTGTTGAGTCTTCCAGCTGCTGACTACAGAAGCTAGATTGACCTTTTAGCATGTTTATAGCGGCTGTGGCTATGTGCTGGTAATGTTACCATGTGTGCGCAGTCACATTGGCAGCAGACATGTTTCAACAAACTAGTCATATCCCGGCCCTACATTAGCTTGTTTAATGGTTAAGACACTGCAGGTACCACCACTTACTACAGACACCGATGCAAGTTTGTAATAGTCTGTTAATTTAGACTGAAAGAATATATAAACAATATTAACTCACATTATATATGTTAATTACTAATTTGCTTATCGCATAATTTCGGTTACCATTAGCTAACTGGAGCCTAACATTGGCCTTTCCTGGTTTTCGATAAACAGCCCACATACCTGTAAAATAACAACACCCCAGTAAAAGTCCACATATATAAAGGGTCTACACTCTTTCTCACTGGTGTGTTAGCTTTAAAATCTTATTTACCTTCAAGTGTAAAACTCCAGATGGTAGTAGATTTTCCAAAGCGAGAGACAAAAATGGCGGACAGTGCAGCCGATTTTTCCTTTCCAGGGGGCGGAGCTTGAGGATAAAACACGACTAACTTGTTTCTTTTCAACATGATTTATTCTAAAAGAATGAATATTCTTAAAGAATATGTGAAAATTAAAAGACAAAAATATGTTTAGATGTGAAATTTAAATTAGTCATGCTGGATATATGAAGTAATTCTATGCAAATTCAACAACCACCCTATTGCATTTTTTTCAGTGTACATCTTTCGCCATCTTACAATGCTGTGATTGCAGCCATTCCCCAACTCTCTGTGAATGGTACTCATGGCCATTCGAGAATCTGTGTCTTTGATTAGTAGTCGTTGATCAATGGTCATAAGAATCTGCATACTAATAATCATGGAACTAACCCCCCAGCCCATTGTTCATTCAGTGGTGCTAGTTTCATTCACTGTGCAAATGTACTGTTTATAAGGTTGGGGAAACCTGCAGTCAGCTGAGACTGAAGAAGTCACTTGGGTGAGTGACAAAACGTTTCTCCCACTGAAAATGTACAGATGAACAGAATCAACCTTTTTACTTACCTGGATGATTGAGCACGCATCAGGACATTATTTTATTAATATTTTTGAAATGATAGCAGCACAAACGACAATTTTAGCAGCACAAACCAGCACAAACGTAGCACAAACGTTTGATACCACTTTTGTTGGATTTGGGTAATGTGGAGGGGCCAACTTCACTCACATCAAGCTTCAATGCTTCAGAAAGCTTCATTAGGCCACTACTTGCAAAAACAAAACAAGACTCTAAACAGAGGCGCTGGAGGACTGGACTGGACTGGACTGGACTGGACTGGACTGGACAAACACACAGCAAGTTGAGGGTACGACACGACAGAGAGCATAGGAAAACGCAGGGCTTATATACACAGGGGAGTAATCAGGGAATGGGCAACAGGAGGGAGACACAGCTGGGAGAAATTAGGCTAACGAGACAGGGAAGAGGTAAAACTGAACACACTGACATGAGACATGAACTTTCAAAGTAAAACAGGAAATAAGAAACAATTCACAAAAACGCAAACTTGACACTGAGAGAGACAGGAAGAATATGACACAAAACAGAGGAGACAGTGACTTAAACTGAAGGCCAGAACACCAAATAAAGTAAAGAGAAGAAAACCAAGAATAACCCTTAATACAAAATCAAAGCAGCACAACTCAAAAACCCAAACAATTCATATATTTAGAAAAACAAAACCGAAACAGAAAAAGCTGGGTCAAAATTGACCCAGAACCATGACAATTAAAAAATCTTCACAAGAAAAAACAGCTGAATTAAATCTTAAGCACAGTGTGACATGGTTAACTGTATGTGTCTGCAGCAGGATTTAATATCCATGAAAAATAAATGTGGTCTAATGGAAACTTTGAACATTGAGGCAACCAAGTGATTTCTGAGAAATGTTCATCTGATAGTGTTGGCAACTGTTGAACTTGTCTGTTTGGCTAAACCGGACATGGCAGAAGTTTCACTCTCTGTAATCAATCCTTTCATTACTAACATGCTAAACAAGTTCTTAAAAGTTTCATACATAGTTTCAAACATTGGCTTATCAAGTCTAGCCATTGTTAACAAGACATGGATACGCCCAATAGAATGCCTACCCCAAACAGAAACTACTGTAAATGAGTAGGAAAATCATGCTCAGCTTTTTCTCTCCAATTTCACTCATTTGGTTTTTATAGCTTATGTTCATGAAAGTGCTCAAATTAGTTAAAGGCTTGCCTCTCATTACTTTCAGAGAGAAACATACCAAATAACCCGGAGCAACACATAAAAATAATAGATTTTTATATGTGTTTCTGTTATTCTATAAGTCCAGTCAGGCTCCTGAAGACACAAAGAACAAAAGCAAAAGTCAGTCTGCTGTTAACCCTACACACAAAAAAAGTAAGTAAAAATGAACATGAATTCCAAAACAATTAGGATGCTTGGGAAACGATTGGGAGACCCATGGGCTCAGGCAACATGAGAGTATCCGAGTTGGATATTGGATATGTTGTGCGGGACCTTCAGAAATCTCAAGTTCCGGCTCAAGCAGTGCAGCACCCTTGGGCTCATGAGAGAGACTCACAGGCTCAGTGGAAGAGCTGGCTGGTTGTAGTGAGGATGCATTCTGAGGAATCAAATGAGTGGGGAGGCTGTAATCTGAATTTCTTCAAGCGCCCTTTATATAGTTAAAAAAAATGTGTGAAATTATTGGGGACTGATGCAGTTGAGGGTGTTTGTTAGCAATTTCCCTTATGGTGGAGAGTCCCACTGACAGTATGTGCATATCCTCAGTCATAATTCTTTTTCAAACTCTTTGAGATTCTTAGAAACTCTAATCTCAGTTTCTCATCTAGAATTTGTGTCTAGTGTTGGTGTGATGAAGCCCTGTGAATGTGACAAACTTTTCTGACTTATTCTGGCCAACCTTTCCAGACAATTTTCATCAAAAAGCAGGCCACTTTTTGTCACACACACACGTCTGTGAAGGTTCTCAGTCATCCAGGTCATCGTAGTCAAAGGAGTTTGCAAAGAAAAGCGTCTGGACTTCTTTAAGTTGCTTGAAGACGTTTCACCTCTCATCCGAGAAGCTTCTTCAGTTCTAAGGTCAAATGGCTGAGAGTCCCAGATTTAAACCCCGTGGGAGTATCCCCCCAAAGAGGGACAAAGGACCCCCTGGTGATCCTCTAATCACATGAGCCAAGGTGTGAAAGTGGGTGTGGGACCAAATCAGCCAGGGTTTCGGGTGAGCTCATTGTGAAACCTGGCACCACCTTGTCATGTGAATTCCTGAGGTCAGATGGCCCAGGATGTGAGTGGGCGTTAAGGCGTCTGGGGATATAATCCAGTTTTGAGTTCCCTCCCCAGACGCCTTAACGCCCACTCACATCCTGGGCCATCTGACCTCAGGAATTCACATGACAAGGTGGGGCCAGGTTTCACAATGAGCTCACCCGAAACCCTGGCTGATTAGGTCCCACACCCACTTTCACACCTTGGCTCATGTGATTAGAGGATCACCAGGGGGTCCTTTGTCCCTCTTTGGGGGGATACTCCCACGGGGTTTAAATCTGGGACTCTCGGCCATTTGACCTTAGAACTGAAGAAGCTTCTCGGATGAGAGGTGAAACGTCTTCAAGCAACTTAAAGAAGTCCAGACGCTTTTCTTTGCAAACTCCTTTGGTCTCACACACACACACACACACACACACACACACACACACACACACACACACACACACACACGGGTCCATAAAACGGGTGACATTTTTGGCCATTAAAAGTAAACTTTTTTGGCTTAAAATGAAAAACTCTACTATTAGAAAAATACTATTCATGATAAAAATCCACATTTTTCCTGACCATAGTTTTTGAATTATTGAAAATAAAGTTATGAAATAATAATTGTATTAATATCCTAGGTCATATATCACTCATTTTTACATAACGGGTTTAATATCCCTCCGTCCGTGTGCTGTTCATTCTGGACTTCCTGTAAGAGCTTTTGGGCTGGAAATTTGTACGAGTAGTATAAAGGCCCTTGGGGGTCATTTTGTGGTGTTTTTGTATTTGTTGGTTTGTTTTTATTTTGTTTTATTTCGCGAGCTAGTTATTAGATGCCACCCAGCCCCTCTCTTTCCGGTGCAGCAAGCAGCAGGTGCACCTCACAAATGGAAGGCGCCAGTGGCGGTCCTAGCCTGTTTGGCGCCCTGGGCGAACACTCCCTCTGGCGCCCCCCCTCCCCCACATACACACACACACACAAACACACACAAAACATATTAAGGATTGTACATTAACATAAAACTGTTGTACACACACACACATATAAGGAGAGAGAGAGTATGCATAGTATGCAAACGGCTATAATGTGTCATACAATGAGAACAGAACAAATCAACAACTGACAATGACTAATTAATATTATAATGTATTGTTTGGAGTTTAGTCTGTTACTGTTACTATTTTACCATTTCTTCTTGGAGCAACTGTAACCCACCTAATTTCCTTAGGGATTAATAAAGTATTCTGATTCTGATTGTTTCAGGATGACCTGCCATTATCCAATCACACATCTGCTTACCTGTATCATTTGTTCGTTTCTTCTCCTCTTCTTTTCTCTTTTTTCTAAACTGAGCACCTGATGGCTTTGAACTTTTCTTGTCCATCTTCCATTGGTTTTAATTTTGCACTCCAGTATGAACACCCATCCCTCAACCAGAGGATCACCACAACATAACCTAACAGACCTACACCTTAGTTCACAGATTCGATTTGTCTAGGGTGTATTTCTGGGATTTCACACAACCCAGGATTCAAATCATGACAACACAATGGGCTTGGATTTACAACATTATGAATGAAATGTGCTCTATTTGGAAGAAGCCGGCCCCTCCCCTTTCGACGGGTTGTGTGTGAGACTTTAAATCATCAAACTGTAAACTATAAATTTTAAATTGTTATTGATCCCTTTACCCCGAGTCCTAAAGTGTGTATTTATTTTCTTTCTCTTCTGATATTTATTGTTTGTTTACTTGCACTGCTGTAACTGGAGCCTCGTCGTCTCGTCTCTCTATATACTGGACTGTATGTAGCGGAGGTGACAATAAAGTTTACTTACTTTGACTTCAGCAGCGAGCAGGCGCACCGAGGGCTCTCGCGCTCACTTTTAGAATTTTGAAAAAACATCGGTGCAAATTATAAGTCTGTATCATAATGTCTGGTGTTTTCGTGTTTGTTGGTTTGTTTTTATTTTGTTTTATTTTGCGAGTTGGTTATTAGATGCTGCTCCAGCCAGCCAGAGAATCCCCCGCCGCCCCGCCCTCTCCTCCCTGTGCCGCAAGCAGCAGGCGCACCTCGCAAACGGAGGGCGCCCTTACTCCCAGCAAATGGGCCATAGAAAACCGATTGGTGCCTATGACATTCCCAATATGCCCTGGCTGATGTCGGGGCAGCATGAGTACGAGCACTGTTTTTTTTTTTTTTTTTGCCGATGCCCGTGATGCCGCCCCCACCACGATGCCGCCCCGGGCAACCGCCCGTGTCGCCCGTATCTAAAGCCGCTACTGGAAGGCGCCTATACTCCCTACAAATGGGCAGTAGAAAACCAATCGGTGCCTATGCAATCCCCAGAATGCACTGGTATGATGTTGGGACAACATGGGCGAAAGCAATGTTCCCTCTAAGCTGCGCGCGTGCGCAATTGAGCACTGCTGGCACGGTCTCTGCGCACAGAAAATCTGTGTTGCGCACCAAAAAAATCTAACCTGAATTGAAATCAAATTAAAACTTTAACAATTCTGTTTCGCAGTGTTAGTCAGTAAGTGACTGGCTGCTCCCGTATAGGATTAGAACGATGCCACCTTATCTCATAGTCCAGCCAATCACGCGATTTACATTTATATATACGCCCCAATCAACGTTGTTGACAGGCTTTGACAGCGTCCTTATGTGGCGGTGCTTTAGCTAGCAAAGCGGCGTGGCTGATGTGCAGTGAAGCCACCTTAATGACAACGTGTACAACCATTGGAGATGTGAGCAGGACAGACGGAACAACTGACGGGAAAAGTGTGGACTTTATACCAGTTTTTAAATTGTGTTGATAGGCCACGTAAAACCAGAGTCATGATAAAAATATATGCAATGTTTGGTTTATTCCTGAATACTAAAACAGTAAAAATGGCGTTTTATAAGGAAAACGCTCGAAAGTACTCTCCGCCTGTGAGCAAAGACAAAACCAAAAAAAACCCACCCTTTCCTATTGGTTGAAAAATGTACCATCAAAAAGCACCAATCAAAAAATGATATGGCAACATGGCATTTAGTTGTTTAGGAAGGGGGAAGTTTTAGGAGTGACTACAGTGTTTTGAGATGTGAGAGATTTGCGACATTTAGCGCAAATCTTGTGTAGTTAGTGTGTAGTGTAGTCAATAGTTTTGTTGTGTGTGTCAGAACAATGAGGCGACATCATCTCCTGTTGTCAGGCCTGCAGGTATCAGGCTGTTGTTCTCCTTTATCTCATAATGGACAGAAATTATTTTTTGGAGTGGCACAAATAATTTGTGTGGCATCAAATTTGATGCAGAACAGCTGATTGTTCTGTAAATAGTTTGAAATGTTTGTTTAAAAAACACCTTGGCTGCATTTTTAGGTAAACAGCTGCAAGAAACTTTGTTGTTTGCATAACTCAGTTACTTTTTAAAAAAAGTAACTATATAATTAATTGCCCAACATTGGTCATTATATACTGTATTTTGCAGACAGAGAGTTACAGGACTCTCTCCCAGACCACAGACTCATAATACAAGTCAGCTTTATAAAAAAGAAAGAAAGAAAGTTGTGTTTTCAAAATTGGAGTTCAAGTTATTTTTACTTCCAATAGTGTTAACATACTACACAGGTCATGAACAAGATTTTTTTAAATTTTCATTGTAAGTGGGCTAAAGCAGTTAATTAAAAGTAACATGTAAATGCCGTAATTTGATTATTTTAATAAACCATGTAACTTGGATGGATTCGAATCGTCTAATGTTGCTCACAGTGGTCCAAGGGATCACTCAGGGAGTTTGTGTGTTCACTCAGACACATGAAAAATTAGAGGGAACATTGGGTGCAAGCAACTCTTTTGCCAATGCCCATGACGCCACCCCCACCATGATGCTACGGCCCATGTCGCCCATATCAAAAACTGCCACTAACCACCACCACTTTTTTGGGGTTTTTTTGCACAGTCGAGGAGCGTATCAGGTCACATTTCACTGCCTGTTATACCTGTATAACCATGCACGTGACAAATAAAGAATCTTGAATCTTGAATCTAACTACACTGCCTTACAAAATGAAAGTAAGTGAGGCACCTCACCCCTTTACGAGAAATCACAGGATCTTGAGTAAAAATGAAAGTGTTCATTTAACAGTATAAAAGTGGTGGTCAGAATACTGGCTGCACTACACTGTCTGAGGAATTCAAAGGAAGCGACTTGTCTACAGAAACAGGAAAACAATCGTACTGCCAATAGTGCAGAAGCAGACTGAGTTAGACCGACAAATCTCTTCCATTTCGGTAGGTTGTTTAATACTTTTATTTATTTATTTTTCATAGGGATGTTTCTGTTATGTGGATGATAAGGAAGACCAGATGTTAACTAGTGAATTCACCAAGCTGCTTTTCTCAGTGATTATCAATGCAATAGTCTAGTCTGCAATAAGCAAAAGATTTCTCAAGAAAGGCTTTCATTCTTTGTAGACTTACAGTCTGATTATTGGGTTAAGAAGAAGTATGCTTCAGCACACATTAGTCTAACACACTGTGCTGACTAAATTGCATTATGTGCATTTTGGGGTTGGTATAGAACAATAACAGGGTACAAGTCAGATGAAATTGGATAGAAAACTATCCAAATTGGACAGGATGCATATACTTAATACAAGAATAATAAGATAAGGAGAAGAGAGTTTTACTTGAAAGAACTATTTAACAAACACTTTAAAGAGCGGAGCAGAGCTGTCATGTGCAGGCCTACTTTAAATTAAAATGCATGTGAAATGATCCACAAGTGTAAACCAAGCTTTACAAATGTGTACAATGATTTCTATGTCACCTTTGAAGACTCACACATGCATGCTTCAATTCCCACACAATTACTAAGGAACACATGTAAAAGCATTTCACGAATGCATACATCCAAACCTGAATAAATACTGATCATTTATGCACAATTTATTAAGTTCAGCTTCACGAATCTGATCATTTTGACTTTCAAAAACCTGTCTGTATGTACAAATGTCTAAAATAACACATAACATGTCTCTCGCTCACCCACAAAAGCTTAAAAACCGCATAACAACAGTTTTTAAAAAGTAGGTTTTGACAATTTTGCAAATTACTATAAAAGCTGTATAAGAAACCACATGAACTTGAGTAAAATTGAAAGTGTTCAACTAACAGTTTGTACCACACCTAAGGTCCACTGCACTGCTTTACAGAATGAAAGGAAAGGAGGCACTATACACCTTTACAAGAAATCACATGATAATGAGTGAAAAAGAATGTGTTCATCTAACAGTGTAAGAGGAGTGGTCAGAATCCCTGCTGCACTACACTGCCTGAGGAATTGAAAGGAAGTGACTTATCCACAGTAATAGTACAACAATTTTACTGCCAATAGTGCAGAAGCAGAAAAACGTTATGTTTTATTTAGCTACTGGTTGAGCCACATTCTGACAGCTCAGCTCAGCTTTTCAATCAAGTGTGCAGAACATATGGCCACAGATCCGATGATATAATGACAAAATCGATCATCAACCTGTGACCTAGTTTGTCCTAGTGCAAGTGCACTTATGGACAATGTTACTTGACCTGAAGTCTAATAATAGAACATCACTTGGGTGCAGGCAGGCTGTTAACCCCACGCTTTTAAATTCATACTGTATTAAAGGACAAAAATAGTTAAAAACCACAATTCAAAACCCTTATTAACACAAAACAATTGTTTTGTGAACCACATGTTTTAGGGCACAGGGCTGGAAACGAGTATGAAAATCATGCTCAGGGTTTTACTCATTTGCTTTCTATTGCTTATGTTATTGAAAGTACTCAAATTGTTTGTGAGATAAGGGGAGAAACGGAGATATTGTTCTCTTGAGATGTGTTTGCAATAATGTATTTTGATGTTTTTTTCTCTTTTTATTATCATTTGTAAAAAAGGAAAACAATGATGAAGATTTAGTTGTTGAGCTATACTGTGAGGAAGTAAAGGATCCTCCATCAGCACCATGTTCTATCTGAAGGAATGACTTTCAGCAGATGCTTACAGGAGGTAAAGTCAAGCTTTATGCTTTTTATTGCCACAGCAGAAGGACATGATATGATGTGAGCTCTGTAAATACAACCATTATTAATATTATCAATACTACTATCATTATCCCCACAGCGTCTTGTTGTCATGTGAAGACAACAGTTTTTAATATCAGCAGTGAGTCAGTGTCTCAGCATTTGGACCCTCCTGGTGGTGAAAGTGAGAACTACACAGTGATTACATGCAGAGAGGAAAAAACTAAGCAAGAGTTGACAGACATGAAGAGCTCAGAGCCAGACAACCTGAAACCAGAGGAACAGAAGTCCAGCCAGACTCCTGAAGACATAAAGGATGAAACCAAAGGTCAGTCTGTTGTTACCCCTACACACACACACACACACACACACACACACACACACACACACACACACACACACAAGTAAGTCAAAGTTAACCCCAATTTGAAAAAAGTTGGCTCACTGATTAAAATGAAAATAAAAACAGAATGCAATGTTTTTGAATATCATAAATCCATATTTTATCCTCAATAGAGCATAGAAAACATCAAATTGTGAAAAGGTGAAAGGTACAGTTAATGAATATTTTGATAAACTGTTGCAGAATAATCACTAGACACAGTATAACCTATAAAGGTTAGCACAGAGGGCACAATAGATCAGATCAACACGTAATTTAAGTTCTTGTGTGAACAAGGCCATTAATTTTAGATCTGTGTCTTGCAGTATTAAAGAGACAATAGTTACTTTGGAAATAATACATATCTTTCTATCCACAGTGAAACACCTGGAGAGCTTATTGGAAGAAATGGGCTTAAAGCAGTACTACAGAAAGAAGCTATCACTCAGCAGCATACTTGAAATTGATGAGAGGACCATCACTGATGAACCTGCCAAGTGTAAATCAGACCTTCCATGGTATTTTCTAAAGAAAATTATGATGTTTAATGTAACTGCTAGGAATGTGAAATGCACATCAGTGCCTGAATCAAACAGTGATGGTAAATCAGTGAGTAAAAAGTTCAGTCTTAAAAGTCTGGTCAGCAGTCCAAACACAGAGGACACGGTGAACCCGCTCGACATAATCACTGCTCTCTTTCTGTGTTCTGATGGTTTTCTACATCAGGAAATGGCACTAAAAATGTCCATGTGTCAGTTCTCTGTCCCTCTGCTGCTTCCCAATTGTGACACAGGACAGTGCACACTCATGCTGTGGGCCATGAGAGACATTGTTAAAAAGTACAGACCTCAGTCTCTTTCACAGTCAAAGGGCTTCATTGAAGAAAGAATCGTTCTCTCTGAACTTCCAATGGTCTCTTTTGTCAGACTGGGTGAGTGCTCCTTGTCCAAGTCAGAGATTCTCAATAAACTTCTGAGCAATTCTCAGCAGTACCACGACACCTTTGTCCACCACAACATGGAGTGTGGTGACAGTCCAAGAAGAATTTCCAATGGACTGACTGAAATTACTTGGTATCTTCCTGGTGGAAACACAAACATTGATATTTTCAGTCAGCCAGTGGCTGTAGCTAACCTCCGTGGAGACATTGCTTCATTTGAAACACAATACTCCTTTTTGTGTCAGACATCTGCAGCAGTTTTTGTTTTCTTTGACCATTTGGATTCTGAGTCTGAGTCTGTGATCAGTCTACTTAAAAGCCCAAACCACAAAGCACAGATCTTCTTGGTGGGAAACTATGAGAGCAAGTGCTTCAATTTAGATGTTTTGGAAAAAGTGGTGCTGAAGTTGGGCTTGACTGAAAATATCATTATTAAGACAAAGCAGAAAAATGATGCAAACTTTGTAAAAGATTTGAGGGAAACAGTCAGAAATGTGGTTGAGAAAGCAGAGCTGAAGATGAAAATAGAGGAGATGGTGGACGTTGCTCATCAACTGAGAATCCTGGTTGATGAAGATGCTCCTGAGTGCCAGACTGCAAAGAAAAATGCAAAAACCATCACTGCAAAAATTCAAGACATCCATAAATATAAACAAAATGAGCTTCCCAGACAAGGACAAATTTGGGAAACACTGACCTCGTTACAGAAGGAAGACTTTCGACTTCAAAATGTTGGGTCTAAAAATGTAGAAAATTACAGAAGTGATCTTCAGAAACAGAAAGAGGAACTGCGGACAAAGCAGAACTCTTTTGAGATATCAGTAGCTATGACAAACTTCATCACAGGGATATCAAGCCCAGGAACAGAAAGGTTTTATTTCCTGAAATGGATGCGAATGAACCTCGATAATGTGTCTCATATGAAACTGTGTGAACTCAGGGAGAAATACAAAGAGAAATGCAAGAACTCCGAGAACAAAGAGGAGATCAAAGAAATTGACAGACAAATTTCCAGCAGCTCGCTGGGGACTGAACACTTCTTCCGTGAAATGGGTCAGATCTATGAAGCTTCACTGTCTCTTCCAAAAACAGACCCATATCTTCAACAATTGCAGGATCTGCCCAAACTGTGTGCAGAGTTGTTGCTTGATGGATTTCCTCTTGAGCTGGTAGATGGAGATGCATCCAACATCCCTCTCAGATGGGTGAGTGATGTTCTCTCTCAGCTCAGTGACCTGGTGTCTCCAAAGAAAAAAGGAAAGAAGAGAAAGATACGAGTAGTCACAGTTCTTGGAGTTCAGAGCACAGGAAAGTCCACTCTCCTTAACACCATGTTTGGAGTGCAGTTTGCAGTCAGCAGTGGTCGATGTACTCGAGGTGCCTTTATGTTGCTCATCAAAATCAATGAAGACATGAAAAATGTCCTAAACTGTGACTTCATGGTGATCATTGACACTGAGGGCTTAAAGTCACCAGAACTTGCACAACTGGACAACAGCTATGAGCACGACAATGAGCTTGCAACACTTGTTGTGGGGCTAAGTGACATCACCATAGTCAACATTGCAATGGAGAATTCAACAGAAATGAAGGACATCCTACAAATAGTTGTGCATGCTTTTCTCAGGATGAAGGAGGTGGGCAAAAAGCCTAAATGTGTGTTTGTTCACCAGAATGTGTCGGATGTTTCAGCCCATGACAAGAACTTACGAGACAGGAAACTGCTCCTGGATCAGTTGAATGAGATGACTCAGGCAGCAGCCAAAATGGAAAAGAAAGAGGGGAACAAGAGCTTCACTGACGTGATGGAGTACAGTCCAGACACTGGGAACTGGTACATTCCTGGACTGTGGAATGGAAACCCACCAATGGCACCAGTTAATGCAGGATACAGTGAGGCTGTATATGAGCTCAAGAAACACATCATCCAACTATTGGGAAACTGTGAGTCATCTGCTAATGATGTCATAGAGTTTAAAGAGTGGGTGAAAAGCCTGTGGAATGCAGTAAAGCATGAAAACTTCATCTTCAGCTTCAGAAACAGCCTCGTAGCTGATGCATACATGAAGCTCTGCACACAATTCAATGAATGGGAGTGGGAGTTCAGAAAAGAAATGTACACTTGGGTAAAAGATGCAGAAACTATAACTTCAAATTTTGGTACCATTGCAGCAAAATCTGAAACATTTGACATGAGAGAATTTCTTGGATTTTTGAAAAGTGAAGCCTCCACAGTGCTGTCTACATGGGAGACAAAGATTCTGGACAATCTGACACAGTATTTCGAGCAAACAGAGGGTCATGTGTCTCTAGTTGAAGGATATAAAGAGGAATTCTCAAACAGTGCAAAGATCCTTCGTCTTGAAATAGAAAATGGTGTAAAGTATCAGCTTGAAGCAGCAGCAGAAATCAGACAGGGAATGACAGAAATTAATAAAATCAAAGAAAGTCACAGAAAAGAGATTGAAAAAGCAGTGCATGCATTAATTGATAAATGTCGAAAGAAAAACATCCAAATGACAAACAGAGAGTTGGACAAAGAGTTCGAGAAGATGTGGAGTGAAACTTTAGAAAAACTGTCTTTCTCTGAACAAAAAATTGTAAATGTCACAGACAAAGTGTCCCACTGTCTGAGAGAAAATCTGAAACACAGGGGGAGCCGTGCACATCAATTGTTAATTGAAAATAGTCTGCAAGATTGTGGAAACGAGTCTTTCAAATATACAGCTGAAGGATGGTTAAGCAAATTTAAACACACAACAAACAAAGTTTTCACTGGTCAGGATCACATTAAAGATCTGGCTGACAGCATCATAGCTGCTTGCAAACACTTTGTGAATAAACAAGTGGAAAGAAAAATCAATTACCATGACAATTACATCCATGAGATCCTCCGTATGATTGATGAGAAGCTCAAAAACCATCGAGATGTTAAGATAAACATCGAGTTTGAAGTTTCTCTAAAACAGCACATCTGTGGATTTGCAGCCAGAAAGTTTCAGAAAATGCACGAAGATTTCATAGAAGAAAACGATCCGTACAGATGTCTGATTAAAAACAAGGAAAAGTTTTGTGATGACTTCAAAGATGTGTTTCATGAACGAGACCAGTGTCAGAAGAAGGCAGAAGAATTCACAAATCGATGTTTGAAGCCTGCTGTTGAAGACTTCATTAATCGCTCCCTGGGTCCTGATATTATTGATGAAATGAGGAAACTCGAGCAGTTCAGCACAAGAATGTTCTTCCAGTATTCAATTTTACTGGATTTGCTCTCCAAGGAGGATTTTCAAAGCTATGTGAGCTACATTCGCTCATATGAGAAGTATGTAAAAACATGGCTACTCAAACAAGTAAAGAAGCACTTCTCAAATGAGTCGACAGTTTTTGTGTTTGAGGAGCGACATCTGCGGTCATGTATTGACAGCATAAATTCTGCCATCAACGAGGCCAAAACCAGAAAGAGTGATGACTTCAAGGCTTTTGTTAAAGATATTTGCAAAGAACTTGGTGATAAACTGGTCATTTCTCAGGATGCTCTTGGTGCTTTCATGATACTGAACAACGCTGAGAAGGAACAGTTTGCTGACTGGCTCACAACATCTGTGAATGACATGACAGAAACTCTCAGAAACAAGTTTAAAGAATCTACCTTTGACAAGAGATTAGAACATCTCCGTGTGCAGCCACAGAATGAACTTTTCAAACAGCTGATTGGTTGTGGCAAACAGTGTCCATTCTGCGCAGCTCCCTGTGATGCAGGAGGAAAAGCCCATACTGAGCACTTTGTTTCACTGCATAGGCCACAGGGTCTGGGTGAATACAAGAAATTCTCAACAGGTATACTTCTCACTGACTTATGCTCTTCCAATGTGAAAAGTCACAAAAAATTTTGCTGCATTGAAACACAATATAAACCACACCCTTATAAGAATTACAAGGAAATTCTTAAAGACTGGAAAATTCAACCGGATGAGAGCCTGGAGGCATCAGACTACTGGAAATATGTAATGACAAAATACAACAGTAACTTTGCTCAAGAATATGAAGCACTACCTGCTGTCATTCCAGAAGTTTGGAAAAAAATCAACAAAGAACAGGCAGAAAAAAGTTTGAAAGCATCATTTAACATCAAGTAACTTTCCAATTCATGGTGCGCGGTTGACTGGAGCTTTACAGGAGAAAATATCACAATAAGTGTTTTTGTCTAACTGAAGAAAAATGTCCAAATTAAGATATTGTTACTATGCAGAAACATAACTACTGTGGTTTACAATAAATTTAAAAAACAACTCAAAATGCTGGCTGATCACTTTCATCAAGTTCATGAAAAATACTCTAATTCAGCGGTGCCCAACCCCTGGGCCACGGACCGGTACTGGTCCATGAGTCATTTAGTTCCAGGCCACAAGAGTTGAGGCTCGGGTGTGAAATGTATGGTTTTTCAGGGTTTTTTATCGGTTTTTATCATTGTTTTTTTTTCATTGTTTTTATCATTAACTCAGCTTCCCTGGGTCTTTTCCTGTCTGTCATGAATAAATCTTCTTTGTTTGGTACTGATATTGGTTTTATTTTGTTTCATTCTTCATCCGCGAAACCTTAAAGTTAGTGAAAAAATTGTTGGACATTCGCGGCAGTACAATAGACACTGAGAATATGCATGTAGTCACTGATTAGTTATTTTAACTTTTAAATAGATATAATATGTGACATGTAATTGATTCCTTTTGTTTTTTGTTAAACATTTGTTTTAAATGACTTAAAATTAAAAAAAATTCAGTATATATTTTTTATTTCTATGAGGATTATTGAGTCAAATATTTAAATGTTTAGTATTTTAAAAGATCATCTGATTACAAACTGTTTTTTATTTATTTGACTATGTGATTTTGTTTGATTTTGTTTAATAGAAATTATCATAAGCTTTTCTTTCACTGACATATCTGATCTTCCACCCAGTTTTTAAAGGACTTACAGGATTCATTTTCTTTCTGGTGAGATCCACAAGTTGAATTAATTATATTCAGTCACTCAGTTCTAATCCTAAATGACCTCAGTTATGTCTGTTTGTCACAGTTGTTGAGTCTTTGCCATTGTAAAGTGTTAAGTGACGTGACACAGGATCGCAGTGATGTGTGATTTTGATTTGTATCAGTTTTTATGTGTTAGAGTTAAATAAACTATATTCAGCCCCACATATATGACCATAATGCTTCAACCGTGTGTGTCCACATACATCTAGACTATTAAACACTGGTCACAGTTCAGGCCAGAACCTTCCCTCACAGGTCGACAAAAAACTGAATGATGCACACAGAAACATGATGATCCTATTCAACAGGTTTTCGGGAATTGTAATTAACCACAGTAGTGACAATAATGGATACAGGCTAATGATGGTGGTTGAGTTTAATGATGTTAAATATATTTTGATTTGTGTTTATAATAATAATAAAAATAATGGATTGGATTTATATAGCGCTTTTCAAGGCACCCAAAGCGCTTTACAATGCCATTATTCATTCACGCTCACATTCACACACTGGTGGAGGCAAGCTATGGTTGTAGCCACAGCTGCCCTGGGGCAGACTGACAGAGGCGAGGCTGCCATATCGCGCCATCGGCCCCTCTGGGCAACACCAGTAGGCGGTTTATGGTTATAACAAAAGAGCACAGATCAAACAACTTTACTCTTCCTTGAATAAGATGTTGGAGGAATGGAAAGTGACCTATAATACTCCAACACTGAGAAAGTCATAGTTGGAGGAGACTTTAATTTGGTCCCTGACGTCTATATGGATCGCCCTCCTCCAAGAAGAAATAGCCACTATTATGAGGAGATTGTAGCTGAATTTATTACTAAAGGAAATCTAATTGATTTTTGGAGAATGAGAAATCCCAATGTCAAACAATTCACATGGTACAATTGGGCTAATAATGGTCAATGTTCAAGGTTAGACTTTGGTTAATGTCTACTAACCTGATAAATAAGGTCCCTAAATGTGAAATATCAGCATCACCCCTGACTGACCACTGTGCTATTTCAATGTCTTTTCAACCAGGTGGGGTTAAGCATATCCCTAACTATTTATGGAAGTTTAATTTTGCAATGAAACAAAAAAACTTGTTAAACGAAATTAATCTACTGGAAATGTCACCCTTGAGTAAATGGGAATGGTTTAAAATTTAAAATCAAAGAGGTTGCCATAATAATAAGTAAAGGCATCTCAAAAGTTAAAAAAAAGAAACAACATGATATTATTAATCATATGAACAGATTACGTCAAAAAGAAGACCCATCTGTAGAAGAACAAATCAAACTAAATAATCTTCAAAATCAGTTGGATAGTTTATATCTGGAAAGAGCAAAAGGAGCATTTATACGCTCAAGAGCTCGTTGGCTTGAGGAAGGTGAAAAAATACTTCTTATTTCTTTGGCCTGGAAAATCAAAGACAAACAAAAAAGAAAATCAATAAACTACTTGTTAATAATCTTAGGAATGATAGCCAAGAACAAATAAATGAGGAAATAGAACATTTCTATAAGAAATTATATAAATCTAACTTTTCACTCGATGATTGTCAAACATTTTTTGAAATAATTAGGCCAAGTAGTACAATAATTGATGAGTCTTTTAGGCAACACTTAGAATAGATAGATAAACTTAGAATTGCAGAGCTAGATAAAGCAATTGGGCATATGTCAAAAGGAAAGTCACCAGAACTGGATGGGTTAACAGTGGAATTTTATATTCATTTTTGGAATGATATCAGGGTACTGCCTTGTAATGCCTTTTTGAATGTACTTCATCTGGTCATCTCTGTCGTCTACCATGAAAAGGGGTGTCATCACATTAATTCCAAAACCCAGTAAGGACAAACTATTGCTGGATAACTGGGGACCAATTACTTTATTATGCAATGAATACAAGTTGCTAGCTCATATTTACTCCAATAGATTGGATTTGGGGCTATCCAAAATAGTGGATGAGTGCCAGTCAGCCTTTGTGAAGGGTAGAAACATACATAACCACACTAGACTGATTCTTGGCCTGCTAGACTACAGAGAATTTATCACAACAGTGTTGTTTCTGGACTTCTTCAAGGCTTTTGACACAATCGAGCATTCCTTTTTGTTAAAAGCTTTAGAATTTTTGGGCTTTGGAAGTAAATTTTGCAACATGGTTGAAATGCTTACACTGACATCAGTAGCACGGTCTCCTTGAATCCAGGAGTCATTCCTGGATTCAAGGCGCAACGAGGAATCTGACAAGGATGCCATATTTCCCCAAAGCTTTTTATATTGGCAACTCAATTCTTAACACTATTAATCAAAAATTCTAACAACATACAAGGAATATCAATTTTTAACAAAGAGTTCAAAGTCAGTTTGCAGATGATACATCTATCTTTTTGAAAGATAAATCAATGGTAGATAAAACTTCAAGTACTATCTCAATCTTCTCTAAAGCTTCCGGTTTATCTCTTAATATCAAAAAATGTGAACTACTTCCGATTCATACAAACGTGTACTGTTGTACTGTTCCAAATTTTCATTTGTATTATTACCTGTGTTATCCTCTTTGAGAGTTTGTATTTTACATTGCTCAAATACAAAAAAGAAATCTAGGTAGCTAGTGACCAGCTGTTTGCCACACACAACCTTTTGCAGCTGGCAGGTGGTGGGCAGCCCTCTTCCAAAAAAGCAAAGAGAACATATTTAGAAAACAACAAGGGGAATAACTGAGTGTACACTTAGGGATCACTTTTGAATACATAAACTTATTCCTGGGGTTTTAATTAGTGCTGTTTTTCCAGAGCCATTCACATAGATCAGACAGCCCCCCCCCCCCCCCCCCCCCACACACACACACACAACATGTGTCTTTTGTTATTACTGTGTATTGTTGTAAACACTGACTGTATAAAATATGAATGTTCATTTTCTGTATTGGAAAACCGAAGCCAAAGTGTCTTAAACCTGCATTCTGTCTAAAGACCACCAGATGCTAATTGCTGTAGTTTCAAAAACACTTCAGGTCCTATAAATGTCTATGGAAAAGCCTCTGTAAAAAACTTTCCTGCTGAGTTTATAGTCTTAGTCACTCATAAATAATATGAAAAACTCTAATGTTAAGGCATTAAAATGGGATTTCATAAAGGAATGAATTCGCCATAGAGTGTAAATAGACAGATTCTTTATTGATCACGCAAGGGAAATTGCCGTCTTGCAGCAACACCACCCTCTACAGGAAAGGGCAGAGCAGGCTGTACCTGCTGCGGAGACTCAGGTCGTTTGGAGTGGAGGGCCCACTCCTGAAGACCTTCTATGACTCTGTGGTGGCCTCAGCCATCTTCTATGGTGTGGTCTGCTGGGGTGGCAGCATCTCTGCTGGGGACAGGAAGAGACTGAACAGGCTGATCAGAAGGGCCAGCTCTGTTCTAGGATGCCCTCTGGACCCAGTGGAGGTGGTGAGTGACAGGAGAATGGTGGCTAAGCTGTCATCCCTGTTGGACAACATCTCCCACCCCATGCAGGAGACTGTGACAGCACTGAGCAGCTCCTTCAGTGGGAGACTGCGGCACCCACGGTGTGGGACGGAGACATTTCGCAGGTCTTTCCTCCCCACTGCTGTCAGACTCCACAACAAAGACTTCAACTGATCAAACACACACATCCACACATGTGCAATAACACTAATGTGCAATAATCTTTTCTGGCATCGTTGTATTTTTACTCAATTGTATATAGCATTTGTATTCTATTCTTATCTTATTGTATATTTTATTCTATTTTATTCTACTGTATATAGTATTTTATTTTATTCTATTCTGTACAGTTGTGTACTGTATTTATTCTTATTTTATTTTATTCTAATTTTTCCTTCATAACTTTTGCACTGTCCACTTCCTGCTGTGACAAAACAAATTTCCCACGTGTGGGACTAATAAAGGTTATCTTATTCTTATTCTTATAAGAAGTAAAAATAAAAATTGTATAATCCACAATAAAAACAACATAGGCAGTGTAACAATGTAATTTGAGGTCCATACAGTAATTGGTCCATACTGAAGGCCTAGTAATGTGAAGTAGTCAAAAATTTCACATACTACAGTGATTAAAAGAAAATAATACCATAATGAAAAGTCACACTTTATTTTATTCATTTCTATACAGGCAATCGCGTAAACCAGCCCTGTACGTCTTTCCTGGGTCCCTCGCAGCAACACCCTTCCAAGATGGCAGCCAACAGTAGCAGCACGGGTAGCAAATCCAGCAACAGCAGCGGTGGGAAACAGTCCGGCCCGTCAGCTGAACAGGTACCCTCCCCTCCACCTCAGGCTGCTTCACCGGTGCAATCGTTGATATTGTTGTCGTTGGGCCTTGTGCGGTGGAGTTACAGCCACCAGTTTGAGTCCCGGATAGCTAAAGCTAACGTTAGCTTCCCATCGCAGTGAGCCAGGTGTCCGGCCATCAGTCTGCTCTCTAACAAGCAGCTGGTGTTAAACATGAAGATTTAAGCGTTCATATAATGAGCTGGGGTCAGGTGTGCGCTTCTAGAGAGCGGTTTATGGCTGTTAGACGTATTTAAATGTGCGCATGTGTGTAACGAGATGGTGTAGCTGTGTGAATAGAAGATGCTATTTTTATAACTGAAGACCACCCAGCCCGACTCAATCAACGTGAAGCCACATTACTCAGATATTCATAAAGTATCTGTAATGATGAACTGAGTTTGCCGTAAAAGTCCTGCAGTGTAGCTGCTCTCAACAAAAGTATGTGGAAAGCGATTAATGTGATCAATGCAATGGTTTCATGTGGTGCTCCTGCAGGCTGTCCATCATGGATCAGTTTGCGTTTGTTGGTGTCAGCTGCCCTCTGCTGTCCCAGCGCAGCACAGAACAGCATAGAGTACGGCAGTGACCATCACAGACTCATGCTGAGCGGATATTAAAATACCTCAGTCATCTCAGAAAATAGTGATGGCTGTGTATGTTCTTGTAGAGAACTTATGTGTTTTTAGTGAAGTCTGGTTAATTGTTAATGTGAACATTCCTTGACAGTTTCCACTGGTAGAAACAGGGCTCACTGATTTTGATCACCAGGAGGCGTTTAAGTTACTTGAAATTAAAATGCCATTATTTTTATGATATAGCCAAAAAAATTACTGAAAATGTGTGAATTTCTGAGTGTGGTGAGGTTACATAGACTTTTACACCTTAACTATGTGTGGATCAGACATGCTTACATGTCCGGTCATCTCCAAGAAACGTGAATATAAAAATAACATACCATATGCAATAGCTCTGCTGGTCCATGATGGTGCTCACTCTGGTTTTGTGTGGCAGGTGGTGGCAACATTTCAGAGGATGCGTCAGGAACAGCGCAGTATGGCTTCTAAAGCTGCAGAGTTGGAGATGGACATCAACGAGCACAGGTTGGTACAAACCTTCTGATCCGCTCTAAACAGTTTACATTTACAAAGAAGTTTCATGCGGCAGTTCAAGAAAGAGAGAACTGAACATGATTTATTGATACACAGAATTCAGTTATGCTATTTGGCGACTCCGATGCTACGACAGCAGAATGAAATCCTAGTGGCGATAGACGTTATCTAGGCGTCAAGGGTCATGCCTTGACTCTAGGTCCTCATCAAATTCTAGCTCAGGTTCTAGCTCAAGTGCCCCTCCAGCTCATAGAGGATCTCAGAGCAGAAGTCCAAGATGGTGGAGTTTAATCCATCTGACCATGGCTTGCAACACACACTGGGAAGCAGCTAAATTATTTTATGGTTTTACTGCGTGCCTTCTCAAATGTTGGCCCAAATGTGTGCGCGCACACGTGTACACAGAAAAAGCGGACAGATGATAGAAAAACACACACAGCAAGTGTTTATTTCTCACTTCCAGTATTAGGAAACATTTGCATGTTTGCAAACAGTACTGATTGCAAACACTTCATTGGCACAACCGGAACAGGTAGCTGGTTTGCAGCAGTTACTTTGGTAACTGAGTTTAAGTAACTGATCTTAAAACGTTTAAATATAAAAGTAAATAAATGCTTAAATGAGGTGTCAGAAATACTTGTATGGGTATTAATATACTTGGTGGAAGACCTGATGGCTGAGTAGTTATTCCTGTTATACTTCTTTTAAGTTCACCTCCCAGAGTGGATGTGTGGTCAGTGCATGGTGAAATAAAGTCTCCGTGGATAAGTCCTTGTAGACACATGGACCCTCACACTCACTGTCTGATGATGAAATTTATGATCCTAGTGGACTTGTGGATGTGGAGGTTAATTGAGACTTATGGCCTGACGTTATAAGCATCTAAATACGTAATAAGCTCCAGGGCAGACCAGGTGGTGCATGTGAATGTAACACTGAATGCATGTCCTTAGCCGCAAATATTTCACAATCTGGGGAATCACAATGTCAGCTACCAGCTGAGGCATTCCTGTGATACCTTTTGAGTTGAATACGTTTTCTTTTTAACATTTCTGTTTTCCATTCAGCTTAGTAATAGACACATTGAAGGAGGTGGATCCATCGAGGAAATGCTTTCGTCTAATAGGAGGAGTGTTGGTGGAGAGGACAGTAAAAGAAGTTCTACCTGCCTTGGAAAACAACAAAGAACAGGTGATGGAAGAGGAAATGATAGCATATTACAGTTTTCACACTGTGCTCTGCTGTTTAATAGCTTCATATATTGTACACAGACTCTTATTTCGCTCACGATTTAATTTTCTTCCTCCTCCTATCTTCACAGATCTCCAAAATAATCGAGTCCATCAACTCACAGATGCAGACGAAGGGGCGGGAGCTCACAGAGTACAGGGAACGCTACAACATACGTTTGGTGGGAGAGGGCGAAGGAGAGGAAAAGGGCCAGTCAGCCGCTCCCTCCAGGGACAGCGAAGGAGGCGGATCCAAAAGCGGAGCCGGTGTTTTAGTTTCATAGGTAGTGAGCATGGACAGTGACAGCAGGGCCCTTTGATTTCTGCAGTGCTGAACACGTAGATGGAGTCACACAGTTTAGGTGGAAAACAAACTCTTTGCAGGATAACTCTGGATTTGAAGTTTACTGAAATCTCTGCTTAATCTAACGCACTTGTTAATTTGCAGCAGGTATATTCTGCTTCCTTATGTTCAGTGTGAAAGTTAAAGCTGTCTTATGTTTGCCTTTTTTAATGGTGAAATACTGTGACATCAGTTCACTGATTGAATTCAGCCCCCTGAACATTTACCCGCACTCACGCAGGAGCAGCTAAAAACATGATTTTGCTGTCTTCAGATTATCGAAAGTGTTTTTCCCACACAAGATACAACTGCTAATGTGTTTGGCCAAAACTAAAGAGTCATTTCGAAAACTAAGAAGAAATGGGACACCTAAACATCCAGTAAAATAAATAACGAAGAGATCATTTTGAAAGATGTGCAAAAATTGGATTTCATAGTGCTGTAAAAAATGATTAAGTTGAGCATAAGTTCATGCCCATGAAGGCATTTAAAAAGCACTCGTCTTTAGCATGAACATCTAAATTTACTCTAAGTACATCATCAGACTTAAAAACAGACACGTTATATTCAGCCTCCCTCTGTGACAGTACGTTTCCTCTGAGCTTGTTTAGCTCCACACATGAGCCATGCAGAGTATTAGCTCTGAATGAGGTCTGTTTGTGTTCAGGGGTGACGAGCCTGGAAGTGTAACTGTCACATCTTAATAATAAAAACCCACCATAACTGAGGAAATGCCTCCTAGGACCCCATGAGCACTGTCCACACGGTTAATGTGTTGTAAGGCCTTTGTTTTTGTTAATGATCATGAATAAAAAACATGTCACAGTTGTGATTTGTTGTCCTCAGTTCATCTCATCACTTCCATTAGGAGTGGAGCCAACAGGAGTTTTAAACAAGATGAGACAAGGTTCAACAAAAGTGCATCATAAATTATTCTCATATACAAACGGTGAAGAAAAAAAGGACTAGTTTAAAGAGTCCCTCTCATAACATGGTTTGTATATTCGCCTGTATGTGCAGCACCTGCTTTCAAAGGATAAACCTCTATCAATAATTATAGCTCTGTCAAATCATGACGTTCAGAAACTGAGGTATCCTGCATGGTGATCTAAGACTGATTTCAAGATGGGGAAAGTCTTTTGTATTGAGTTTTTATAAAAAGACCTCTGAGGGTTTTCTGGGATAGTGAAAAGTTTGCCACTCACCAAAGGTTTTGGACACAGTGAAAGGAAGATAACGTTTACTCAAGCACAGAAAACCCCTAAAATGTATCAATAGGAAAATACACGTCAGTTAAAGTAAGATATAATACCTTTACTATACATGTGCTCACTTTCATTCTAAAACAAAAAAAGAGCAAAACCACAGGTCAGCCAACAGATTTTGGTGTCCAAGTTTTGGATTGCTCCTAGTTTGTCTGCAAGGCAATTATAAATAACAAAAATTTAAACTTAGTGTGGGGAACTGAAAGGGCTTTAACTGAAACACCACACTTCAAAGAAAAATGGAAAGGATGTTGATTGTTTACAAACTAAACCAAAAAATACACAATAAATGTCTTTAGTTGTAATTTTTGTAAGTTTAGTTAAATTTGTCAAACACAAAAATACACTGGAGCTTATGTTTAGTTGAGACGAGTATGTGGTAGAGAGCCGTGTGCTTTTGAACTTATTATCTTACCTATGACAAATAACCACCAAAAACAAAACCAACAACATAATAACTATAGAATAATAACGAGAATGAACCAAACCAAAAACTCTTAGGCAAAAACATAAACCTTAAAATATCAGATTAACTCGTGAAACTAAAGTAAACTGAGACAGGGGAAAAGAAAAGCTAACAAAAACAATAAAAATGCGAGCTGATATTTTCTCTGGACGTCTGTGTGCACTGCCATCTCTGCACCATCTCTCACATCTATATTTATCTCTTTCTATGTGTATATATATATAGCTACACTTTATAGTATTCATTCTGGGTTTTATATGGGATTGAGGCAGATTGATTGAAGCTCCTTCATTTGTAATTTAAATCTCTTGGTCCGTTTGGACTAATGTGAGCAAGCGATACTGGGCAATTGAGAGTTCAGATTATTTATAAATATATGGCGTTACGTAAGTGACAAAACACGTGATTCAGGATTAAGAGGGAAAAAGTGAAAAGCTACCGACGAGGATGGGATTCGAACCCACGCGTGCAGAGCACAATGGATTAGCAGTCCATCGCCTTAACCACTCGGCCACCTCGTCTGAATGTCTCTTTCGCAACAGCAAATTGTATTCAAGGGCAACATAGAAGAACAGTGTCCATATTTATTTAGCTTATTTCTAAAGACTTCGTTCTCATGTAACGGCACCGTATTTAGAACATCCTCTAGTTCACACAGTGGCCTTTAGGACAAATTAAAAACAAGCGCAAACACTTCTCCCGGAGTGAATTCAGCGGCGCCTTTACTTTCGTCATTACGGTTATAACACATCGGTGTGCGCCGCTGTCGCAGCAGCAGCAGACTGCTGACAACTGTGCTGTGCTTTGATGGAGATCACAGAAACTGGATGGTCGCTTTATTTGTTCTTTTCTGAGTCGTGTGGAAATCTAGGTCAGCGTTGCCACTAACCGGGAAAACATGCGATCGAGTATTCGTTACATTTCCAGCCGAGGAGGCTGCAGTTAGCACCGAGGCAGCAGTGTCGGTGACGCTAGCTGGGACAGAAATAGAGCAGTAAGAGGCATCCAGCTGTGGTTTTCGGACCTCTTTGTGTCCTGCAGCCTGTCTGGGATGCATCTCTCCAAGAAATGTTCCGCCTTCAAAGTAGTGCTGAGCGCCCTGCTGATAGTGGCGCTGCTGCAGCTCATCTACCTGTCCTTCCTGTCCAAGTTTCACGGTAAGCAGCAGCGGTACCGATACTCGGAGCTCTTCGGAGGCTCCGGGGCCAAGAAAAATGCCCACCCGGAGAAAAACTCGCGGAAGGAGCGCCTGAGGTACTCGCTGTCCACCGGCGGGATCTTTGACAACAGCGGGCAGTACCGAGTGTACAAGAACTTGATCAAAAGTGACTTCACCACGAATGAGAAGCCGGGATCTGACCCCAGCTCCAACATCCTGGCTCTAGCTACACACACCACTATCAACAACCTGCACTACCTGGAGTCCTTGCTGGAGAGGTGGCAGAACCCCATCTCTGTGGCCATATTCGCTCACGGCCAAGATGTGAAGTTTGCCACAGCTCTGGTGTACGCTCTCAGCTTCTTCTGCCCTCACATCCAAGCCCTGGTGGACTTCCACTTGGTTTGCCTCTCTGGAGAGATGGCCAGCTTCCCGGAGCAGGACCGTGAGCATTTTGCAGGTCTTGAGGACTGTGCCTCAGTGTTCTCCAGACTGGAGACTCACGGGGAGAAGTACAAGAACTATGCCATGAGCGGAAACATCTCCTACCCCAACAATCTTCTTCGTAACATCGCCAGAGGAGGCACGGAGTCCTCCTACATCTTGGTCATTGACATGGACATGATGCCAAGCGCCGACCTGCACGAGCAGTTCATGGCCATGATCGCCAAGCATGAGCCAGCGAGTGACGAGGTCTTCGTCCTACCGGCTTTCGAGATCCGCCACGCTAGGAAGATGCCAGCCACCAAGGCAGAGCTGGTTCAGCTCTACCAGGTCGGTGAAGTCCGGCCCTTTTATGAAGAGCTGTGTCCTCGTTGTCAGGCCCCCACCAACTACTCACAGTGGGTAAACAGCCACGTCAGAGAGACGGGAACCCTGGAAGTTGCCTACACGCTCACCTGGGTGGACCCCTGGGAGCCCTTTTATATCGGGCACCGCTCTGTGCCTCTCTACGATGAGAACTTCAAGCAGTATGGCTTCAATCGTATCAGCCAGGTTGGTATGAGAAAGGTGGTCATGATTTCAAGAAGATCTGCCTGTTAGCTGAAGCCCATGAGGTGTTTAAATACAAAACCACAACAATCACTGAACATACAGGAGAGAGCTACCACACACTGTCAGCATCAGTATCGCTCTTAGACTAAAACCTGAAAAACATATATCACATCTGCATGTAGACTACACCTGTGCTTGAATTTTGTTTTTTGGTACTCGCTGTTAAACTTCTGTTAAATGTCACTGAGGCTGCAGCTGAAAGCATAAAAACTGACACTGTTTTTTTTTTAAAGATGATTTTAATCCTGTGTTTTAGCGATAGAGCTGTGATGTTTCTAAGTCTGTCATCTCACACACTTATTATTTAAGTTGCCTCTCCTTCCTGTGTTCACATTTGCTAAACTTTATCAGTACAGCAGATCTTTTAGCATAATCCCCATATACACTGTAAAGAGGGCATGGAGCTGGACAAGAGATCACAAATGAAGTTTAATGAGTTACCGTAGTGGGAGAGGACGTGCCCCAGAGCAGGATGAAATCCCATAAAATATCTTTTTTTCATAATCCTGGACTTTTCAGACTAAAACTGGGTCAGCAGCTTTTTTGTGGAGTTTTAAGCTTCCTAAAACTTCTGAGAGACGTGGATGGTGGATGTAAATGCAGTAAGAGTTACATATTTTAAAACTAAAACACATGATTGTTTACTGAGGACGAGAATTCACAGGACGTCTGCCTCTGGTGCATCAGCTTTGACCTCTCACAGGTTCCTCAACTTTAGGAAAGTCTGATATTAAAGGAGTGAAGGCCCCTTCAAATTAAATTAATCTGATCGTTAGTCTGTTCGACACAGATCGTTTTTGGTGGTATCAACCCACCAAAACTTCTAAACCTCATGGCCTTCTTTTTCTAAGCTTCTCCTTTCCCCTGTGGAAATGTCTCCACACCTTCGTCAGTTCCATCACTCCACACAGCCTCTCCCTGACACCTCGTACCTGAAGAAGACGTTTCATCTCTCCTTCATCACGCCCGCTCTCTCACCTTTGTTCTCACGCCTTCTGCCCTCGATACCAAAACCGTCTCCTGTGTCATTATCTTCTCTCACCTCCCCCCGTTCGCTCTCATCACTTCCCACCTGCATGTCTGTCTTCTCATGCTGTTGTTTAATCTCCCTCCAGGCCTGTGAGCTCCACGTGGCCGGATACAGGTTCTCCGTGCTGAGCACTGCCTTTGTGGTGCACCGCGGCTTCAAGATCCAGGGGGAGTTCCACGCTAGGAAAGACGAGGAGAACAAACGCAACCGGGTTCTGTTTCGCAACTTCAAAGAGGGCCTGAAGACCAAATATCCGTCCTCCGCCCGGCGCTGCTGAAAAAAAGACGAGGACATCGGCCGCCGATGACGTCGCTGCGAGCTGAAACGACGGACGCTTTCTTCTTGTATCCAGATTTAGCTTCCTGTAAAACTCTTTCTGCCCAACTTTCATAGTCAGCACATCAATTTCCTAGTTTCTCTCTGATTTTCCTTTTTTTTGTGATGGTGGCACAGTAGGCGTTTATTTCAAATTTTGTGAAAATGAGCATCAGGGAAATGCTGCCTGGGGATTTCTGAGTGTTCGCTTGGATGGGAGAAAAAGAAAAGATCATTCAAGAGTGAGAAACAGGGCAGAAAATCTGGAGTTCACTGCGATTTCACTCAAATGCGCATTCAGATAACATTTGGGGTCATTTTAAAGCGCATAAGGAATGCATCCTATATTTAGAAATAATTTTACACTCGTCCAGATTCAAAAATGGAGCAGAGTCCTAGATTTCACTGCGAGTAACATGAAGTTTAACGTCTTACATTTCAGACATTGTGTTTAACGTTAACAGGCGTGGTGGTGTTTGACAGCAGCTGGCAGAAAAATGAATTGGCTGATACATCAGGGACCAACAGTAAGGACCAGCTGCTTAATGTGGAGCTCCTGACCAGCTTATTCTCCTGCAGACTGACTGAGCAGGTTCATTTTTAGGAAGGTGGTGGAGCATCACAAAGGTCTACTTGTCTACAAGGAGACATCAGCAGGAAGGCAGCGGTGTTGTTTTCTAGAGCGATGCTGAAGATGCTTTAATCAGGCTTTCTGTACAGAAACAAGTTCTCCATCTACATATATACAAACACCAACAGCCCTCTGACTGGAAGTGAAGCTAAAAATGCTACATTTTTTCCTTTTGGGGATTTGAAGGGTCTGATTATTATATTTCCTCCAAGGGCAAAAACACTAGTTTAAAGATAAGGCTGCTCCTTGATTCTGACAAGGTCGTCACAGCAGACAGGTCTGCATCTTTTGATTTGACACAGATTTCTGTGGCTAAAAAAAACCTCACACTATTTAACTTCACTTGTTTGGCCTGGTTTCAGACATTTATGTCAGCTATTCAAGAAAAAAAATGATGAAGTAGTCTGATTGTTGCTCTGCAGACCTGCAATCATGGGAGTAAAGTGTGTTCTATAGTGCGCTCTGACCACAAGGTGGCAACAGTCGCTCGAGTGTCCCGGTTGTGGTTCGTTTTCAGCCTGTAGTGAAAACAGCAGAGCGCTCGCACATCAGCGGCGCTGTTTGGTGCTCAGGACGTGAAGCAGCTCCGCAGCACGGCCGTTAGCACATTTGGCTGCGAGTGCTTGTCGGACTGAAAGGGTTAATCTCATGAGAACAAAGCTCTGGGAGCCTGTGTACACAGATTATGTACAACACTAGCTTTTTGCATACACTGTGGAGAACTGCTGTATTTATAACACTGGGGATCTGACACTGGCAGTCCTCTACATCTATCAACAGATTTTTTGTTGTTGTTTTTACCTCTTCAGCTGGAGTGTGTGGTGAGAACGGGCAGCTACAGGCACTAATGTAGCACACATATAAAGCATAATCAAAGTGTGAACCACAAACAGGAGCAGCCTGTGGTGTTAAAGGATTGCTTCTCTTGCTACTATTGGAGTAAAAGACAGCAAATGTTTGATCTTAGGCTTTATTCTGTAACTATGGTACATACATACAGTATTAACCTCGACTACCACTCTTCTTCTTTGTTTGTAGTGAATGCATATACACTTCAGATATGTTTGACTCACGTGTTTAAATGTTTAATTTTAATTTAATTCTCGATTCGAGATGGACTGACGTGTTTTTTCTTCCTCACTCATCATGTTTGTGATATATTTATTGTAAAAACTCTTCTTTGTTAACAGGAATGGTTTTTTATGACCTCGAGCAACAAAGAATAACCTGTAGCACCAAATTTAAATGGAACATTGTGATTTTTTTTAAACCACTATGAAATAATTTATTTAGCATTTTTGGAGCAGAATCAGTTTGAACACATTACCTTATGTGATTATGTGGTGCAGTGCTTTCTCCTGGTGCAGTGTTTCTTCCTTATTTGGAAATTTATTGTTTTTGTATTTATTTATTTTTTTCTCTATGATGCCTGATTTGTATTGTTGAAATTTCTAATAAACCTGGATTATTTACATTTGACCCGTGACTGTGATTGACTCCAGCTCTAACTCAAGAATAGAGTAAGTTTGTGAAATCACACCTGGTTATATCACAAACTCAGAGTATGCGAAAGAAAGAAAGAACCAGCTGTGGCTCAGGTGGTAGAGCAGGTCGTCTTCTAGTCAGAAGGTCAGTGGCTTGATCCCTGGATCATCCAGCCCACATGGCTTGGGAAAGATACTGAGACCTGAGCTGCCTCCAGTGCATCCACTGAGCGTGTGTGTTTGTTAGAAAGCACTTAATGCGCTGCATGAACATGTCAAGTCAAGTGACTTTTATCATCATTTCAAACATGTACAGTGGTTCAGTACAGAGTGAAACGAGACAACAATCCTGATCCTACATATGACAGACAAACACAGGACTATGTAAAGTGCAATGTGCAAAAAAACAAGACAAGACAGTGTAATGGAAGTGTGCAAAACACTTAATATTGTAATTTCTTTATTTTATATATAACCATTAATCCTGTGCAGTCTATTTACCAACATTAGCAAACATACTACACGTAGAAACGTCAGAAACCCATTTTGGCCATTCAGTCAGTTTTCAATTCAACAAAAGTCGAGAGGTTTATAAATATTGAAGGTTGTTGATTCATAAAGGGGAGAAATACAAATATAACACCTCCAAGAGGTATCTGGGAAAAATTGGGAAAGGATCTGTGCTAATGGCTCTAATTTATTGACACTTACGGGTAAGACTGATATCACTTAAAATATCACATTATTTCTATTGAACCTACAGCAGGCTCAGACTGGACTTCATTAAATCATAGGAAATGTAACAGCATCCACATTGTGAACATGTTTAAAATTCAGCTGTACTGGACAAAAATAATGATTATTTAGATGTAACTGAGATGTAGTGAGGCCTGTGACAGACTGGCACCTGTCCACAGAGTACCCCGCCTCTCACCTCTAACCCCTGTCTTAGCCCCCACCACCCCCCGCGACCCTGACAATTTTTTAAATATTGTAAAGCATTCAGTCAAACTTTATCACGCACTGAAGGATTAGACAACAATCGCAATAATGATTGGATATTAGACTCGTTTTTAAAAAAAATGAAAGAATTCAGGAAATGTTCCGTTAATGAGTCGCTTTACAAATCAGGGAAGTCACTGATATGAAATAATGTCATATAAGATGATTAATAATGTACAAAAATCCTTCAAAATTAAACATGTATATATATTAGCATTTATGCATGAGTAAAGTGGGAGGATGAGGAAATGTATTTGTCTTTTATTTTATTAAACTGAAACGCTTATTTGGCATAAAAATGGGTCCAAATTCTTCTGTTATAAGATGAGTAAAGACTCCCTTGGGCTGAATTTTTAAAAATGCATTCATTCACCCTACAAAACTGTAAAATAACTTTACTGTAGGTGTTTTTATACCACCAGTTTTTACAAATAGTAATTAAATATTATTACATTTTTTTTCTTGTATTGTTTGTGTAAAGGTTTCTAATGAAAAGTAATTTTAAAACAAATTGCAAGTAAGAAAACAAACATCCTCAGTCATGCGAAGGTTCCTTGAGCACTTGGAAATGCTCAAATCCAATCAATTAACTTCACCAGAGGGATTTGCAATGACATCTAATGTCAACAGAGTTTCCAGAAGCATCATTTAAAAACAACTGCAACACTTCATGTCCAAGTAAAGCGTTTCAAACACAGCAGGCTTCGCCCGTCTGAACTCAGAGCGTGCGTGACGTTACGTAAAACCTTCATATGTGTCGAGGCGTGTCGCTCAAAGTGAGAAAACTACGAGTTATCAGAGGAGTATCATTCTCCAAAACACTTGACCTAGTTGACTCTAACCTGTGGTGTAACGGGGTTTAAGATGGGGAGGCTTTAAAGCCATCCCTGCACCAACAGCATGTGACGGGTGATTACAAGGTGAGCTGGGACAGCATCCAATTAAAAGTTCATACTTAGTAATTAAGATCTCTGTTACAGTGGAGTTTAATGAGTTCTCTGTATGGCTTCTGTTTCATATGGACTGAATTCCCTCTGCGATGACACCCATGGCCAGTCAGGTTCCCAGGAGAGCCTTCATTGTATCCTGATAAATAAAAAAAAGAAAGGTGATGAAGAAAATAAAACACGTCAGTATCATTGTGCTCAGCTGTAACGTCGCTCGAGCGTTGATGGTTTAACCAGCCATCTGTTGGTTGATAAAGTGGAGCACGTGTGACATTCAGCACTCGACAACTGTGCGAGGGGCCGTGGCATTTTGTGACTAAGCCTTCATTATTGGGTCCAGGCACACGAAGGCAAGTGGCACGCAACGCCATGCTATGACTTTAGATCAGCTTCCATTGGACGCACACTTGGTCATCACCAGCTTTATTAAGTTAGGCTTTGTTTTTGCCTTCTACTCACTTCATCCCAACCTCCGTTATTACTCACGTACAGCAGCGAGGCCTTAAAAAAATAGCAATAACCTTAGAGTTAGAGTACTCGTGCATTTAAGTTAGGTTATTCATTTGTTTTACATACATACTATATATATTTGGTATATGCTTAGTCATCTTTTTTAAATACAAAGACATCAAACTTTAAAACCCATGATGTACATTTTTTTCTCCCCCTGCTCAGGGTGTTAATAACGTAGCAGAAGGTGCGGAAAGGTTAGGAGGGGGATGGTGGATCAGGAGAGGCAGGTTTGGTGAGGTAAAGTGGGGTTTATCTCAGCAGCTTTGGGGAGTGAAGGCTTATCTGGGTCAGAGAGCTTTATGACATAAGCAATTAGGGTTTCCTTCTCTTGTGGATGCTAGCAGGAGGGAGGCCTCCCGCTATCTAGATTAGCCATCCTACTCAAGCCAGGAGAGCTCGGCAGCTTCTGGACAGTGGAGGGAACCAGCTGGAGGGCGAGATGAGCAGGCGGCAGGGGGTTCCTCGATGGGGATGGGGGGGAGTGAGGGCAACAAGAGCGAGGGGTCAACAAACATATCTTGTAGACATGCAGGACAAGCAGCACGGGTCAGTGGAGGAGCAAGAGCAGAAAGACGGAGTCAATGACCCAGACTGATGAGAGGAATTCACAGAATGAAATGTGGGGGGAACGAAGAGGGCGTTTGTTCACTGTAGCATGTTTAACAGGAGTGTGGAGAGAAAACGACCACAGAGGATGTTTATGGTTACTCAGCTTAATGTCATCGATTTCTTCTCATGAGCCACTTGACTCGAAGGACTTACAAGTGATTAGGACAATTGGTTTAGAGAAATGGTTTAAAAGATCTCTATATGTGCTCAGCTCGTGACTCAAGGCATCTGACAACATGTGAAAATATGAATTATGGATTTTTTATTTTTACTCGAACTACACATTTCTACCCCCCTAAAAAAGTAAAAATGTGACTGTAACTCATCATTTCACATTAAGCTATTGCAGTGATGTGAAGCAAAAGCAGCCATGCAAGCTGAATGCTGTTATAAGAATCACATTTTATGTGTTGTAAACAACACTTATGACGATTTGTTAATCTCTGATGTCAGATAACCATTGGAAAAAAAATTCTTGTTAATCCCAACCTGACCAAAAACACATAATTTTACATAACAGCGTAACAGAAATGGTTACATATGAGCTGTTCGAGACATTAAATGTTGGCTGTACTCACACGATGAATGATTGTAATGATTGATTATTTATTGTTTTGTTATCAGAAAAAAAAGGTTAAATATTTAAACTGGTCTGATCTCTGCTCTTTTTTTTCCTCCTGAATCTTTAAGAGTTGAAGTTTATGGTTTACAAATAACAAAAGCTTTCATTATTATATCATTTTATTATTATCATTATCATGGACTAGATTAGAATTATTTTCTCTGTAAATACCACAAACTAATCAGTAATAACTTTTATGACCTTGTCTGATGGCTTGAAATTTCTTTCTCTAACACAGAGTCAAACATGTTTGAAAAAAGGCCACATGATCTTTACACATAACTAAATAACAGAAAAAGGAGCAAACGCTCACTTTTATCAGGGACCACAGTATCTCCCACTTCAAAAAATTACTTGGATGTCTCCGACTGGTCAGAATTTTCTCCCGTTAACTTTCTGCTAGCCAACTTGTTTTAGATCTATTACAGTGGTGTTTTGTTATATTTCCATATATTTTTCTTCCAAGGACACAGATTTTCTTAACAATAATTCTCGAAGATTTCTGGAGGTCTGTCAACTGCTTTTTTACTCAGTTTCAATCCTTGTACCTGTCCATTTTCAAAGGAATGGTTTTATCTTTGTTAAGCCACTGACATTGCACTTGATCCAAATTCTTTAGTTGAATCTGTGAAAAATAGCAAAGGTGACACAGTTTGACAGACATAAAATCAAGGTGATTCCCACAGAGCTATTAGCTGAAAACCTGGCATATCTCAGCATGATGTGCAGGGTCAGGATATCTACAACAGATGAATAGTAGCTGAGAGTCATACTCTTAAGAAACAGGAAACAATCCTAACACAAGGTGAGAGAGACATTTGGTCCTTCAGTTGATCCATCTACTGTTCACTGAAGCCTCATCAGAAATGGTGACAGTGGAAGGGTGGGTGTCAAGAGGCCATGCTTACAGAATGGAAAGTATGTCAAGTATGCTGAGATTTGGCAAATCACACAAGAACTGACATGAAAATCAATGGAACAGGTCTGATGGAGTCATGAATCAAAATGTGAAATGCTCAGGCCAAATCATCATCAATATGGCAGCAGCTTCATATTTCAGCATGATGACGATCCCACACATTGGATTGGCCTTCAACATTATTGAAGCAGTGTGGGATCATCTTGACAGAGAACAGAACATCAGGCAGAAACATCAAAAGAAGAGCTTTAAATGACCTTCAAGAAGCCTGGAGAACTATTCCTGAAGACTACTTAAAGAAACGAGAAGAGAGCTGCCTCGAAAGTTCAGACTGTGCTGAATAATAAAGGTGGGGGCTTGTTAGATTAGTACAAGTTCTATCTATCTATCTATCTATCTATCTATTGCAGCCTCCACCCTTCTCCTTTTCATTCTTGTAATGGTGCCTGTTAATAAGATTCAGGTCTCAATCACAAACACAAAGACACTCTTGTTTTGATCAACAATCCCAACAACAGATTGTAACCACACGCTGAGCATGTCTATCTCTGTGATGCATGCATCCGTTTCACTTAAACAAGCGAAGGCTTAGCTGCCATCCGCGCCAGCTTTGGGAGAAGTTTACCTGTCTACTTACCGAAGAAAGCCTCTCAGGCAAAGGGCACACATATCACTCTACCTCTAAACCTGGTGTTCCTGGACGCCCCGGCTGCCTGCATTTTAAATGCATCCCACTAAAGCCAGACTATCCAGGCTGGAGGACAGAAGTAATGAGACGTGACACTGCCCAAGGGAAGGAAAAGGAGGCCTAACAGATATAGGTAATCCTTCTCACCAAGCTAACGCCTCTTAGCCTCTCGCCCCTGCTGTCACATGAACCCAGCAGGAAAAGATCCAGGAGCCATACGCATATAGACAAATGCAGACACACTAGCAGCATAATCATTAGAAGCTGTCAGCTTTGTATTCATACACGTGTTGTTTGAAGAGAATACACTGTTCAGCCACAGCACTAAAACCTCTGACAGGTAAAATTAACATCGATCATCTCATTACGATGCAGCGTTCAGCAGGGAAACCTCATTTTGCTCTTACTTTGACACTCACCACCAACTTAAACATTGTTTAACCAGCCGCTTAAGCTACCCCCCCCCCCCCCCCCCACAAGGACAACACGCACCACCAAACCGCCAAAACTGCTAAAGAACAGCTTGAGGAGGCCGACCCCAGAGGCCTGGACATGTTAGAGGTAGCTTCTAAGCACAAAACAAGGCAGGTGGTTTCAAAAAAAGGGAAACATATGGTCTGCATCAGCCACACACACTCACACACACTTACAATAGCTTCTGCATCGATCGATGTGCTAATGCAAGGCTCATTTATCACCATAATTCACTAACAGATGTTGGGCGCTATGATACCATTACCCCAATGTTTGCACAACACAACCCGGGTGTATGACAACAATGTCTCAGAGATGACCTGACTGATATTATCTGCATCGATAGAGAAGGTGATGGATTGTTGTGTACTTGTAAAAGGTTTATGAAGTGTAGCAGTGATGGCTGAGTAGAAGCACTTCTGCTGAGCAGTTACAGACGTTAATATACTCGATGTAGCGGTTGTGGAACAGGAGATTAGGTCGGATTTATTTTACAGATTAAACTTTAGTTGAACTGTCAGCCACTGTATCAAAGGATCACACAACATGGCTTTAATGGAAATCAATATAAGCCACGAGTGAGCGCGACTATTTGTTTTCACTATTTCTTTCTTTGTTGTGTATTTTAGTGCGCTCATGAGGTCAGAGGTTGTGTCGAATGTTTGGAGGTGCAACAAAACCTTCGTTTGACCAAAACTGCTGCATTTATTACAGTAACACAGACTAAAAAAGGACTATGATACTGATATAAATACAGCTTTCACATACTTACTGTTTGCTGGAGCTGAACTTTAAAGATAGTTTTGGTTTTGGTTGAAAAATGCAGCATAGTGCCCTCAGACCCTCTGCTCTGTACGATTTATTTAAATACACCTAATAAATGATCAATAAACTAGTAATTAGGTCATATTATTCCAGCTTTTGATACGGCTAATTAATTGCTATAATTGCAAAACTCAATAATCCACACAAACAATTAAAAAATCTAAATGAGATTTCAGAACATTATTTATCATTACAGCTTAGTACAGCATGAAGAGGGCTGAAGGCCCTGAAGGCTGAATGACCACACGTGGCTCCTCGTTAATGCATCATGTCAGTGTGTAAGTGTCAACATCAGCTCCGATCGCAGAAAGATAACTGAAGTTATATTCAAATTTTGCAAACAAGTTAACTCTCCACTCAGTTTATTAGGTACATGGTGCTAGTACTGGTTTTCTTTCAGAACTGCTTTAATTCTTCATGGCTTAGATTCAACAAGTTGCTAAAAATATTCCTGACGTGACAGCATCACACAGTTGCAGCAGATTTGTCGGCTGCACATCCATCATGAGAATCTCCCGTTCCACCACATCATAAAGGTGCTCTGTTGGACTGTGTTCATGTTGCTAATGCCAAACTCTGACCTACCATCTGAATTTTGCAGCAGAAATCAAAACTCATCAGACCAGGCAACAATTTTACATCTAATTTGAGCGGCTTCCAGTGTGGTCTTCTGCTGCTGTAGCCCTTCTGCTTCGAGGTTCAATGAGTTCTACATTCAGAGATGCTTTTCTTTTTTACATATACCTTGTGTAACCGGTGTGTTCGTGCAGTGTGTCTGACAATGAAAGGTAAAAAGAAAGTTAATAACTTGCCCGCTCCAGCTCCTCTCCCACAGGGGAATTGTAGAAAAGGGCGCAGTATTTAATTTTACATTAAAGTAGAAAACTTACATGCAACATATTTCACACAGATCAGGAAAAAAAACCCCAGGGTGGATAAAGATATAATTAGTGTTGGAAAAGAAATGACACGAGCTTTCCTACAGAGGAATTGTCGAAAAGGGGAGAGGCCGAAGGGCTACCCCAAATTTATAGGGCTGCACCAAATTTATAGGGCTGCACCAAAGAAGAAGAAGAAAAGGATGAGGAGGGGCTCTAACTGATAATGAAGATAACTTCAGGCGTGGAGGTCCTAAAAGTCAGGTATACCAGGAACAGTTTTGTGTAATTATAAGAATATGTAATTTATGTATCAGTTTATTTCAGGGACTGTTGTCTTTCTATGAGCTGGAAGCACTATGGCCATTCTCTGACCTCTGACATCACCAAGGCATTTCCAGTCAGAGATCTGCCGCTCACTGGATATTTTCTCTTTTTTTGAACCCTACAGATTCAGATCTACAGATCAGCAGTTTCTGAAACATTCAGAAGAGCCTGTCTGACAACAACCACACCACGTTCAACGGCACTTAAATCCCCCTTTCCCCCATTCTCACAGATATTTACACACAGTGTATTATTTACTAAATTACCAGAGTAAAAGAGTAAATTACCAGTTAAGTGCAGCATGTTTTGAAATGTCACATTTTGGTGTGAACAATTATCTTCTTATGATTTAGTACAGCTTGGAGGAGACACATGTTGACACGTGTCACAATAAACTTGGGGCTCCCTCCATATGATCCTAATGTTTTCAGACATGAACCTATAGAAACCACAAGACTGTGTGTCTGTTTTTGCTGTCAGAGACAAACTAAAAGTTCATTAGTGCGGATGACCTGGTGGTTATAAAGCAGTAAAACGTGTCTTACTCTGAATGAAGTTCATACTGAAGCTCAGAAGTTCAGAACAGCAGCAAACATTATTGGTATGTAATGTGAATTTATTTAAATTAAGTTCTGCTTACATTTACTAATGTATACTTTTAAGGTATACCAAAAACACACCAAATTATAACTGCAGAATCATTCAAGTCAAAGTATTAACATCCAGTTAATTTACTTTTTTGTGGGTTTGTCTCATATTTATCCCATTTGACCTCAATAACATTTCAGTTTGCTTATATTTACAACACATAAACGTCAGACATGGACACATCTATCTTTCAGTGCTGTATTATCCTCCCGGGGCCTCGTCGAGGCCCTGACAGCGTCAGCAGCACAGAGGGCAAGGCTAGGCTGGGCAGAGCCGGGCGGTCCAGAGAGGATCAGGGGAGGTAAGTCACCAAAGCAGGAATTAATGAGCATTATAGTATTAGGTAAAAATAAGTCCCACCTTAAATCCCTCAGGATTCCTAAACAACCACCAGCACCTGTTACATATGATGAAGAGGATCAGAGAGGAAGACCAGGCTCCTGTGACAAGACAGATAAATGAAAAAGGTCTACGCTGTTTGTGTAACTGATCTAAAATCAAAGCTTGTGAAATGATATCAGCGCACACCGTTTCCTCTTTACTGTTGTACTGAATATTTCAGCTGTACATTTAGTTGAACATATCGACCTTTTTATACAGGCTGCTGTGCTGTTACATTTTATTTCTTTGTTATATTTTTTTAACTTCTTCCAACATAAAGAAATGTGTAAATTCAGGTCTTTTGGTTTTCTGGGTGTTTCAAAGTGTGAAAATGGTTCATTTTTGCTCAGTCTGTTATCTTTTACCTTTGCTCCCCACGTAGGCAGGTCTATACAAAGCTCTGCGACCACAATTAGCAAAGAAAAGAAAAGAAACAAACAACAATCCAGTGCGAGCAGTGATTTGCTGGGCTATTTTTTCTCTGGCTTAAATTAGTTTGCCGGCTAACCGTGAGCTTGTGGTAAGCTGATCCCACAAACAGGGAACATGATACTGTCTGGAGGTGGTTCATTGTGCTGGAGGGAACAACAACCAAACCCACCTATTGGTGATACCTGGAAAGCACAAATGTTACAAATAATAGGGCTGAATTTTCTTTTAAAGACCCTGTTGCTTTGAGCCACTAATTAATTCACAGAGTTCAGATTTCCCTTGGAAATGCTGTAAGGTCAAGAAACCAGGCACTACGAGGAACTGCACATGCCTCGAGATTACTGACCTTTAAGAGATTCCTTCAGGGCTCTGGAAATTAAATCTTCTAAATATGCAGTTGTGAGTGCTTTAACTGTGGTTGAATCTCATAACCGGGGTTATTACAGTTAAGTAAAACAAATTAAATCAAAGTATATTTAACTGAAATGAAAAATAAAAGCTAAATAACTGAAACCTGAGACCTACAACACTCTGTATGAAGAAATCTTTGCAGGTTTGGTCTAATTTGGTCACATTTGTCATGTTTAGATTTTGATGTCTACATGACTGCGAGTGAAGGGTTTGCATCAGAATATCTGCTATAAAAGGCTTAAATTTGCAGCTGACAAATATGACCTGAAATGAAGACAAAAAAATGAAACTAATTCAAAAACTAGACCAAAATGAGCAAACCTTGTAAATGAAAAGAAAAATGTAAAACTAAGTAAAAATAAAACCTATAAATTATTTAATTAACCAGTTAGTCATTGGCTTTAATGAGCTGTTCCTAACGCTGGATAGTCTGAGCTTATCAATACAGTGGTTTAATCAACTGTTTAATCACCTCATGATTAAACAGTTTGTAGAGCTTTAGCTGCAATAACTTTTCTGTGTGATGTATCAGTCTCTCACATTATTGTGGAGGAATATTACCCCACCCTCACACTCTTCACCCTGCTGCCTTCTGGCATGAGGTACCGAAGCATCCGGGCCCTCACTGCCAGACTGCGAAACAGTTTCTTCCCCCAAGGTTAGACTCCTGAACACTCAGTGACTGGACTGGCACACACACTTTCATACACCAAGTTACTTTTTGCACAATGCTCAGTCTTTTGCACAGCCCACTATCATTGTTGCACTTTTCTACTGCACTGTTGTGTCTGTATCGTTCTGTTCTGTCTGGTGTTGCACTCTGTTTTGTTTTTTTGTAATTTTTGCACATTGCACTTTATGTGGTTCTGTGTTGATTGTCTGTTATATGTGATGTGTAGCACCACGGTCTTGGAGGAACGTTGTCTCGTTTCACTGTGTACTGTACCACTGCACATGGTTGGAATGACAATAAAGCCACTTGACTTGAATTTTGGGTCAAGTGGGTCATATTTACATACTTGTGACTTCAGTTTGCAGGTATTTGTTCATGCACAGCTCTCTTAAGGTCCCACCACAGCATTTCAATCAGGTCCCAACCTGATTGAAATGCTGGACTTTGGCTGGATCATTGCAAAACTTTGATTCTTTTCTTTTTCAGTCATTCTGTTATAGATTTCCTGCTGTGCTTGGGGTCATTGTTCTGTTTCATGACCCAGTTTTGGTGAGTTTTAGTTGTCAGACACATTTGACTGTAGAATATTTTGGCATACAGAGGAGGTCATGGCCAACTCAGTGACTGCGAGGTGTTCCGGTCCTGTGGATGTAAAACAGGCCCAAATCGTGACCCCTCCACCACCGTGCTGACAGGTTGCACACCGAGGTGTTTGCGCTGATATGTTGTTTTTGTTTTTTACCATGGTAGTGTGCATTACGACCAAAAGTCTCCACTTTGGTCTTGTCTGTCCAAAGTACTTTTTTTTTTTTTTTTTTTTTTCAACTCTTGTGGTTTGTTAAGATACAGTTTTGCAAACTGAAGCTGTGCAGCCATGTTCTTTTTACAGAGACAAGGCATTCTCCTCCCAAACAGTTCATTCTTGTTCAGTGTTTTTCTAATTGTGCTGGCATGAACTTTTAACAAGACAAATTATGTTTAACAGGCTAACCAAATTTTCTAGGGTCTGACATGTAACTCTTATGTTTTGTCATTTCCCAGTATTGTACAGTCTGAGCTCGGTTGAACGTCCACTCCTGTCTTGAGTTTGAATGCACACTTGAATGCTCCAGACCAGCGAGCTTTCAAGACCTCTGCTTTTATAGAGATGCTCAAACTTGCTTATGATCAGGTCATTGAGTCAAGCAGCAGTAGTCTCACCTGGCTGTTACTACTGCTGCTTAATTCCTATAAAAGCATTGAGGGTGTCCTTAGTTTCTCACAGGGCTGATCTAAATAAAGATTTTATTTAGAGGCCACAACATTTCTCAAAGAGTTTGTTCAGTGAGGCATCTTCAGTTATACCAAAGCAATGACATATTTTAGATCACACCTGTACAAAGGTATGGCTTTTCCCTTTTTTATTCTTTGTAGTCACTGATAACCCACCAAATGTTGTTACAGTTATCTCCTATCAGTATTTTCCATCCACGCTGACTTTATATCACCTGTGTCTATATAATCAAGAGATCTTCTCTCTCCTCTTCACACCCCACAGCAACAGATCAGGAAGTCACTTTTGTCGTTTGTTTGCTGAGTGCTCCCGGCTTGAGCTGAGAGGTAAAGCTAACATGCAGGAGTTTGGGGGTGAAGGGAGGGGAGGATGCAGAGGGGGTGGACCTGTCTGAGAGGAGACTGCTATAGAGTTGTAAATGAGCTTGTAATTAGCTCTTACACATTTGCCTGGAGGGAATTAGTGTGTGTGTGCTTGCGTGTGTGTGTGTGTGTGTGTGCGTGTGTGTCATTGTGTGTTTTTTAACCCCTTTTCCTTAGAATAGGGGTTGATGGTGATAAGCAGATAATACTAATTACTTCTCCTCCCCATTGCTTGTTAATTGTGCTTGGTGTGGATTTATACAGCATGGTAATACCCCCATTCCTCACACACACACACACACACACACACACACACACACGCACAAAACAGATGCATGCCCCCTGCTTTGTGGGCAAAATCAACAGGTCATTTTTTAATCAGGATATTTCTGTTTAAGCCGTTGATTAATTATGCCAGTTTGGTGCTTCATCATATATTAGTCCAGCCAATGAGGCAGTGTGTGTGTGTGTGTGTGTGTGTGTGTGTGTGTGTGTGTGTGTGTGTGTGTGTGTGTGTGTGTGTGTGTGTGTGTATGTGTGTGTGTGTCTGCTTCTTTTAATATATTCATGGAGGTTAAATACCTGGGGTCTGACAGCTTTGGGGTCAGACCTCTACAGTATATGGAAATGAAAATGCTGCGAAGAGTAATAAATGGATTAAACCTCATTTTATTGTTAGAGGGTCTCTCACATACATGACTGAGTCAGGCCAGCAGTCGGCAATGATCCTCTTTTGTTAAATAACACATTACAGTAAAACTTGAAGTATAAATGTCAGCCTTCCTGTCTCCATTTCAGCACTAAATTAAGTTTCTTCACTGCTTTTCTTTTTTTTAATGATTAGCATCACACCAATCTGGGAACCCAGTGACTATCATGTGATAACTATGAGATCCAGGTTTGTCATTCTGTAAACAAATCAGGCAACATTTCAAAAAGCTCAAGAAAACTTAGCATCCGAAGTTCAGCCAACTGGATCTACGTCTGCTCTCCTGAAAAGTGATCAATCACTACGAACAGAAACCAGAAGATTTCCTCCAATTTACTATTGTTAAGAATCAGCATATGGTGTCAAGAAGATGAAACTTAACACAGTGTGTATTGGGAAAAAGTCAAGGTATACTCTAGACAGACCGTCAGTCTGTCACCTTGTTAACACACATAAGCTGTGTACCAATTCAGGGACTGGAGTGTGTATTCAAGACCAGGTACATCACGATGGGCAAACGACACTCAGCGTGAAAACTGCTTCATCAGGGAATCTCGAATGAGCCGCAAACATACGGAAAATGCAGATGATGATTTTTTTTAAGGAAAAATGTGGAAATCAGTAAACTGGACAATATTCTTTGCACATATACATAAATAATATTAGAATATTTTAGATGTTACAGAACTATTTGTAGAGGCACCACTTGAGTAATTGAGCAAATTTAAGCAAAACGGCAAATATAACAATCAGGAAAACAGAATTACAAAACAATAAGATGACATAGTTAAAACATGATTAAAATAAAAACCTATGCTGTTCACAGAAAGACGCAGTTAGTTTCTAGTTGAGATTTAAAATCTGTTTTGTGAGGCCGACAACCTGAACTGTAGGAGGAGGCTGCTCCAGAGTTTTGGAGCTGCGTTTGCTGCAGCTGATGTCAAGAGAAAAAAAAAAAAAGAGTCACAAATGCCTTGTAATGGGTCTAAATATTTTTGTTCTTTTGATATTTCAGCTTTTGTTTTTTAAAGTGAAACCTAGATAGTCCCTAAAATTCTGTTTGTGCCTTTTCATAACAGGGAAGTGAATATAGAGTCATGAAAATCAATTATTTTAATGATTTTAGGAAAAGGCCGAATCATAAAAAATAGTAAAAGAACACGAATGGACTAAACAGTAACTGAGAACATACCAATAAGCTAGTCGTCTATAATGTTGTTAGACAGAATTATTTTTCTGCAGTAACCGTGATTAGGTTGAGATCAGTTGATTGACTCAGACACTGATGAATGTCTCATTTCTTGGCCTTGAGAAACTCTCGGGTTGTTCTCATACTTTGCTTTGGGCCATTATCTAATTGCACAGTGAAGCTCTGTCTGATCAGCTTTGCAGCTTTTAGCTGAATCTGAGCAGAGAGTACAGCCCTGTACACTTCACACTTCATTCCACCTCCACCGTGTTAGACAGATGAGTGTGCTTCAGTTTCTCTCTCCATACTTCTCTCTGGTACAAGTTCATCTTGGTTTTCTTCTTGTTCTTGAGTGTAATATTTGGTTTTCACCTTGTTGTAAATTCTCTGTATTTCCCTTCATGAAAGCATCTCTTGACAGTAGCATTTGACAGTGACACTCCTACTGTACCACCACAAGAGTTTGCTTGACTTGTTTAGATGTGGTGAAGCTGATTTTATTAACCATGAAAATAATTCTGTGATCATTCACTTTAGTTTTGGCGTCTCTGAGCTGGTCAGGATATTCACTCTTTATAAGCAATACCCAGATTATTGATTTGGCCTCTCCTAAAGTTTTTGCTGTCTCTCTGATATATAGTTTATATTGTTGTTTCACCCCGTGAAGGCCAAAGGCCTCCCTTACATTAACAAGTCGGACCTCCCATTGAAGCTCCAATAATAAGATTTTTTTGAAGTGTTTCCTAAATCACCATTAATGTACACATGGTTCAGTTGGATATAATTAAAATAGTTGAGCTGGAAGCTTTTTATGAAGAAGAATTACAAACAATAACTGCACTTCTGATTTCACAGGCATGACACTAATTATTTTGTGAGTTATTTTTATGATACAGGACTTAGTTTTGTTTAGAGGCAACATTTCATGATCCCTTTTTAGTGTGTACAGTAAAAAAACAGTCACGGTGAGTGATTTTCTATTTTAATATAATTTATATAAAATGAACCTTCTGAGCCCCCACTGCCTCCTCCCCTCCACAAACACATGCATAATCTTTTTATTCCTCCATCTTATTATTCATTCTGCTCTAACGGCTTGGGAGTACTTAAGCAGATTTTGGTTCAGTCTGCTCTCAAAGTGTTAAACAGATTGGGTAGGGGGGGATTTCTTTCAATGAAGGTGAGTGTGTGTGTGTGTGTGTGTGTGTGTGTGTGGTGGGGTGGTGGTCAGTGGCGCAAAGTGTCTGAAATTTGGACGGGTTAGATTAACTATGAGCATGATCTTCACTGAGCTCATTTCCCCCTTTCTGTCACAATGAGTGTGACTGACACACACACACACACACACACACACACACACACACACACACACACACACACACACACACACACACACACACACACACACACACACACACTCGCACACACTCACAGCTAACCACTTTTCCATTAGCTCACCAATCCCACCTGGTATTTTAATCTAGATTTAGGCTCTAACACGTATCAAATGATGGCCTTCTGCTTACAAAGTAATTCTACACCCTTTCTATACCCTAAACTCTCGTAAACAGCATCTCAGGAACAGATCTGGAAAACCTCTAAAAGATTAATCAACTAGTTATTAAAGGAAAATCAGCTAAAGTCATTTAGCTGAACTGGATCTTCGTCTCCTTTCAGAAGGTTGGAAATAAAGTATCCAAATACACATTTAGGTGTTTATTTTAACACAGTTTGTTTATTTGACATTTATGCAAATTGGTGTGTGATTAATGAGCTACCTCATTTGCATATTTTAACAACTTGCCTTTAGAAAAATAACTTTTGTAATGTAGTAACAAGTTGGAGAAACTTCATGGTGATATCTGTTACTTTAAAGAATGAGTTATTAAATTAAATTAAAATGAATGATTTTACTATATGTATCAGTGAAGACTCTTTTCTTATACTTTAAGTAAAATTTCTGCACATCAGCAGCACTTACACACATCAAATGTTCCAGTTGTATTCCTTATTATATTTTGAGGGATTTTAAAAAATTTAAAATAAAAAAAATATTAAAGAAAAAACAGTGAAAATTCCTCCTTTTTTTACCTTATGAAATTATTTTCATAGACTTACACAATTCCCTGTAAATAACTTCACTATTTCCTAATTTGTCAAGAAAATGAAAGAATCATTTTAGGCCTCACTTAATCCTGCATTCACATTTTTGTTCTGGACAAGTTTGGAAAAAGGTGTATTTTTTTAGATAGATAATAGATATATAATGCCATGCTTGAATTATTTATTTACTATTTTTTTTCTTTGAGAAGGGAATAAACATCAGAATAGGGAGAAACAAGTGGGGGGAAAAATATAATCCCAAACTTCCAAAATGTTTTAGAAATTACATCTTTGACTGTTTTGACTTTTCACCACTTGGCTCATAACTGTCTGTAGTTGTACTTTAGTTCTTAAGGAAGGAGTTATTGTTTTTCTTTTAGCATATCCAGTCTCCGTCCTCGGCGGATCACATTTGATCCTTTTCCCTGTAAGAGCGGTTTTTCATGCGATAGTCAAAATTTTGAAGAGGTAGATATCCTCTCTTCTAATCATTCCACTGCTGATCCCAGATACATCTGTAGAGGTCCCACAATCTAATAAGATCTCATAGCTGACGATTGGTGTGTCTTACACGTGGAGTGCTAATCACTCTCTAATCAGTACACAGTTTTGTCCCTCTTACCTCACTTGAAGTTTTAAAAACAACATTTCTGAATACTTGTAATATCAAAATATTACTTGTTATGTAAGTAAACAACTGAGGAAAGAAAAAAGTTTCACTTTGTTTTCCTTAATTTATTTGACCAGTTGCAGGTTACTCAAATATTACAATAAAGTGAGGGTTAAAATCATTACTTAAGTACCTTATCAAGGCAAAATAATCATTTTAAAAAAAGATATAAAAAGTTTGCTGTATCAGAGATATGGGTCCTGAATATGCAAGCCTTGATTCCAAAAATGTTGGCACAGAGTTTTGGAAATAAAAACAGAACGCAATAACTTGCAAATGTCATAAAACAACATTTTATTTGCAATATATATAACAAATATTTAAACTGAGAAATGTACCTTTTTTAAAATACAAAAAATACATTTTACACAGTGTCCCAACTTTTTGCCAATTGCAGTTGTGCAAAATATTCAACCTTTGTGAGTAAAGGCTTTTTTTGTGAAAAAGGTGTTCAAAGCTAATTTTCCTGTTTATCTCATTGTGTATTTGACGTGCACACAAAGGTAATTTACGTGTCAGCCTGACAGTCTGTTTCACATGAACACAATGTTAAGACTCCAGATGTTCATAGCTCAGCCTTCGATGTCTGCTGGGCTCATATCTCTATTCTAGACAGAGTTTGAGACAAAAATTTAAGCTCCTTCTACTTATTTTAAAGCAGATGATCCTTCACCTGACTGCAACCTTTATGCAAAGTTAAATTCACTCCAGGGAGTAATCGTGTCTGCCTGCGGAGGAACTTTTTGCAGATTCTAACTCCACATCTTTATAACAGGTTCACTTTTTCCTCAATGTTGTGCTTTATGCAGATAAAGTTTATGTTTGCAGCTGACAGATGCTTTCAGGGTCCTTAACCTGATTAATAACAAAATTGCCCTCAGACTGATTAATGAGCTGCTGAGATCAGAAGGATTGAACCGGGCAGCGGATCATTAATTCCGTGTCCTGGAGTCGCTCTGCCGCACGTCGATGTCCAGCGGCGTTTTCATTATGTCTCGGCCTGACGAGAGGTCGCAGAGGATAGCCGACGTGCAACCACGTCTGCTTTAATTACAGGGGTATTAGCTGGTGGGGGGATCCCTACAGCTTTGTGTCCCGACATTCCCTCTGAGCCAAATGTCCAGGCAAATGTGACATTTTTTTTATATCATCGGGCATCACGGTTTCATTGTGGCATCCAAGTGTGTGGCAGAAATATTGTCAGTTATCAGACTATCACTGGTGACATAAAAGCAGAACAGCTTTAACAGGAAACCTCCCAATAAAATTTGTATTAATTTTGCATTTTTTGCTTGTATCTTTCAGAGTCTTGGTTGGCCTCCTCTCCAGACACTGAGCCATTTTGTGGCCTGCACCCTTTCTTGCCCAGCTTTCCTCCAGCCCATCATCTGCTGCTCCAGCAGGGCTCCAACTCCACTGGTCCATCTCCACCGATTAACCAACCTAACCTCACTTGTTTGCTCACTGCAGTCATCCTGGCAGTCAATGTATCCTCAGGCTAAGCCAAACAAGCTGATCAGCCAGCCACCTCTGTACACAGTACCCCCCACTAAGAGGCTAATGGCCGGGATGTATAATCCTTCTCAAAACAACCACAGAGATGCTAATTGTATCCAGCTATAAATACGAGCCGACTCCTTGTCCTCTTTCTTCATTTGCCTATGCTCGTCTAAACCTGGAACAGCCTCCGCCCTTCACACCGGCTTCCCCGAAACAATTTGCACAGATACCAGGAAAAACTCCGTTACATAAGACAGGCTCCAGATAATTGAGACAAGTGTCAATAAACCTACAGCATCTGAAAAAAAGGGAGAGAGGCAGAGAGCGCGCGGGGCTTTACGCACGGATACACCATTTCATGCGTCTTTTGGCTACTTCTTCACTTCTTCTCTGAGCTGCTGCGAAGCAACAGGTCGAGATGTTCCCCCTGCCGATGTTCACACCGGACCAGGTGGCTCGGGTGTGCGAGAACCTGGAGGAGACCGGGGATATCGAGCGCCTCGGTCGGTTCCTCTGGTCCCTGCCCGCCGCCGTCCCTGGCTCCGCCGGGGAAGCGCTCAACCGACACGAGTCCATAATGCGAGCCAGAGCGCTGGTCGCGTTTCACGGGGGGAACTTCGAGGCTCTTTACCAAATCTTGCAGAGTCACCGTTTCACGCGCGAATCTCACGCCAAGCTGCAAGACCTGTGGCTGGACGCGCACTACCGAGAGGCGGAGAGGCTCCGTGGGAGACCCCTGGGCCCGGTGGAGAAGTACCGCATCCGCAAGAAGTTCCCGCTGCCCCGCACCATCTGGGACGGCGAGCAGAAGACGCACTGCTTCAAGGTAGGGTTGTGGTTTCACTCTCGTGGCTTTTGGTGACAGAGTGCTGTCGTGATATTCCAGGTTTGCCCACGTGTTTCCTCATTTCTGAGAAAAACACGGACTCTGCAGAGCCATCACAGGCTGCTACAACAAGCATAAACATTTCTGTAAACTACGCATTAACTAATAAATCAGGGCTTTTTAACATAACTGTTGTATTCGTGCTGGCTGGACTTTGTTAAAATGATGATGGTCAGAGTCACGGGTTTCCCCTCAGATCAGAAATTTCAGAGACTTCTCTACTTTAAAACAAAGTTGAATAATTTCTTTAGAGTTAAACTGTTTTTTGGCAAATATTACAAAACTAATCTAAGCTTATATGTATGATGCAGGTGCGTGTGTGTTTTAAATTAAAGTACCTCTGTGTATCTGTGTTATTGTGGTTTCAGCAGAACTCCTCTTCTTGTTCTGTAGCCATGTTTAAGAGGACCATTACTTATGCACACCTTGCAGACTGCTGGTTTGCACAGCAAGACTTCTGAAGAATTCTGTTAGAACTTTTTTCTTGTGACAAATGAACAATGCTATGTCCAGATGTGCAGAGAAGCTCGACTCAAAAAAGGGAAAGAAAAAGAAAGAAAGAAAGAAAGAATTTTAAATTTTGATGCCATGAGATTTGTTGCAGTTCCTCAGGAGGCAATTTGGCTTTTAAAGTGCAGTTTATAAATCATAAATCGGTAAAATTACACAAAGAACTGCTTTAAAGATACAATATAGTATATTTGGGGGAAGTAAACATGCACTTTTCCTCTTGGAAGTGTGTGTCTGAAAGTGTGAGCGCCCTCTTGTGGCAGGGTGGTGAAGTATCATTCAGAGTTAATCTTTAATTCCAACCCTCAGGAGGGATAGCTTCTCCAGCAGCTTATTAAACCACTTAGCATGATCCAATTTAGTGGATAAACATCGTTATGTGTGCTTCTAATGTAGATTGTGTTTATCTATTTATAAATCCGGACTAATGTGATTATACCAGGTATCATATAAGAGCGATTGTTGCGGTTTAATAGGATGATATTAAAATAACACTAACCACTTTATTGTCGGCACCTTTGGTTGATCCGGCATATGAGACACGTTGAGTCTTTTATGATCCACATCATTTTAACTCTTCCCCAGGAAAGAACTCGCAGTTTGCTACGAGAGTGGTATCTCCAAGATCCGTATCCCAACCCGTCCAGGAAACGCCACCTGGCCCAGGCCACCGGGCTCACACCTACCCAAGTCGGGAACTGGTTCAAGAACCGCCGGCAAAGAGACAGAGCTGCCTCAGCAAAGAACAGGTATCTCAGAAATTCCACATTTTATACATGTTATGACTCAGAAAGAGAGAGAAATCCTGTTTAGTCAAGTTAAGGAGACTAATTAGGTGAAGTGGCTGTACTTGTCTGAAGATCAGCTCTGACACTCACACTCATAAAAACAAGACTTCTCACTCTTCTTCTCTTGTCTTTCCATCCATGCAGGCTGCAGCAGGATCCTTCCCTCCTGCCCTCTGAAAGCTCTCCCGACGGCTCCCTCCAGGGACGCCATCATCACCCCCACCTGCTGCCCGCTTCCCCTCGCCACCCAGGGAGCCCCGAGGCCAGCGACTGCAGCACAGAGCCCGAGCCCAGAGGAACCGGAGCCTCCACCCCGGAGATCTCCGTCAGCAGCGACAGCGAGTTTGAGTCTTGAGACGAGGGACTCTCTGTCGCAGACGGCAGACTCTTACTACTGTCTGTGATCAGACCCAGACACACTTACAAAGACACTTGAACTTTCAGCGCGACTGTGGACATATTAGAGCTGTTCTCGGTGGGAGGAGGGCAAGGATGAGACCACTTGCTGTGGATGTGAGTGGACAAAGTAAAGATATGCACTTAAAAAAAAGCACCATGGCACATGACCCTGACTGTTATGTATTAGTTTAATGTGACTCAGTGCTGTAAAAAGATAAACATCCAGTTGAGTTTCAAACTCTCGGGCGAAGTATTTGTAGAGATCATGCCTATGAGCTTTAGAAGAGATGTGAATATTAATATTTTAAGGTTGAACGCTATTTTAGTAGAGACAATTTTCTCAGTTTTTATGGAAGCTACAAAAAGAAAAATGCCTTGTGCAGGCTGTTATTGTATGTCAGTATGTTAACATGCACATTGTTTCGTTTGATTATCTTCAAATTAGAACCAGAAACAAACTGTGAAAATCCCCTAGAACTGGCAGAGACACAGTGTTACAGTTTTATCACTCCTGAAAAATTACACTAAAAAAAAAAAATGCACACAGTGGTGACACGCTTAATGATAATAAAGTTTAGGCAAATTTATTAAAAACAGCCAGCGTAAATGTGCAAAATCTGTCTTGCAGCGCTGCAGTTTGCATGTTAACATAGGGACGTACCAACTCAACACATTTCACTGCCTTAAAATGGAACTAAGGGCATCACTGTTTTGCAATGCAATAACAAGCAACACGTTTAGAGAGACTGAGCTGTAACTCATCACCCATGCACACATGCTGCTTAAAATACAAACCATGTCATTGTGGGCTGTTTTACCTTTTCTGCTGATTGAAATCTGCTGGAAATGCTCCTGAGCTGCTCTGATGATGACGAATTCCTGCAGGAGCCGACGCAGAGGTGAAAGAGGAATCAGAGGGAATAAAACACACTCGTCGGTCTTAACTCAATGTGCCTATTACATCTGAGAACAGTGAGACCTAATCAGGCGTGAGACTGTCCTCATGACAACGACACACTCAAAGGCCTACTGTTTGCTGTCTTTCTTAACGACCATCATTTCTCATAAAGTATTTCTGCGTTTCAATGATAAATGTGTATTTTGTAATGTTTTGTGTAAATAAATGAACCTATTTTTATCTAAAGCGATGCAGTCTCTTTTTAGTTATGACCAGTATGAATACACTGTGTTTGTCTTTCTTTAAATCACCTTCAATATATAAAAAAAAAAAAGAATTTTTGAGCTTTTTTCACCAAACAAAATCAGCATGAAGCCACAGATTTACTCAAACTTTACAAAGAATCAGATACAGCCTGTTGAATACCCCTTTAAGTATCAACGTTAATATAAGGTGTAAAAATTGAGCTTTTTAAACATGTGAGTACTCTGCAGTTGGTTACAGTTACAATTGCAATACCAGGACTTGAATCACCTTTAGTGTTAATAATAACTTGAAGCATTCATTTTCTGTGTGACTTGTCAGTCTTTTGCATCACTGTGGAGAAATTCTGGCCCACTCATCTTTACAACGCTGCATCAGTTCATTCATTTATGCACAGCTCTCTGTCTCACCGCAGTATTTCAATCAGGTTGAGGTCTGTACTTTGGACCATTGCATCCCTTTGATTCTTTTATTTTTTCAGACTATTTGTTGTAGATTTGCTTCTCTGTTTGACATCATTGTCCTGTTGCATTACACAGTTTCAGCCAAGCTTTAGCTGTTGGACAGATGACCTCACATTTGACCTAGAATACTTTAATAAACAGAGGAGTTCGTGTTTGACTCAGTGACTGCGACGTGTTCAGGTGCTGTGGCTGCAAAACAAGCCTAAATCATCACCCCTCCATCACTGTGCATGAGGTGTTTGAGCCGATATGCTGCGTTTGGTTTCAATTTGTGGTGCCATGCATCACAGCCAAACATCTGCAGTTTGGTCTCATCTGATTTGTTCACATGCAATTTTGCAAACTTAACCTGTGCTGCCATGTTCTTTTTTAGAGAAAAGAGATTTTCCATACAGCCCATTCTTATCAAAAGTTTGTCTAATTGAACATTTAAAATGCTAACTGAGGCCTGCAGACTCTGAGATGTAACTGTAGGTCTTTTTAAAAAAACTGTGAGCATTGTAGTGGCTTTTTGCTGGGAAGATAAAGGCATTATGTTACACACACATGTATGCTCCAGCCCAACAAAATGCTCACACTTCTGCTTTTAGGGAGGAGCTCACAAATGCTCTTGATCAATTAATCAAATGCAATTCATCAGCAGCACGTGGCTGATACCAGCCCTCTAAATTCCCATGAAAGCAATAAGGTTGTGCTATGAAAATGGTCTTTTTTACGACAGTGTATACAGCCAACACAGTTACACATTAAGCAAATGCAAATTCATTTAGAATTGTGACCTTGTCGGACTAGATAGATAGATAGATAGATTATTGTGGTTTATCACAGCTAAAACTTTAGTACTAGCTAACTCTTTTACACTAACAGACACCAAGCTAGCATATTTTTGTAAAGAGAAATGCACAAAATGTATGCAGCTTACATAAATATATATATATGTTGTTTGGAGAGACTTACCAGACTTACTGATTAAAGACATTTCAAAAGTCTTCCATCCAGCTTTAGGAAAAAACGCTGTCTGTCTCTCAGAAAAAAAGACTTGCTGCTCTGTGGATGAGGTTGGTTCTCAAACTAAACAAAGATGGCGGCCGGAAATGGACGGTTTTTTTTTTTACCCTAAACCTAAAAGAAGTTGAAAGTAGAAGATAAGCAAGCTGCATGACGAGCAGAAAGGAGCCATTTCATTACAGGGATTACAAAACAAACCAAAAAAGGTAAAATATTAAACCAGGTTTCTTCTGGCACTCACCCGTAATTTGGATTCATGCTAAATGTTGTGAAATTGCTGAAATATGGGAAATTACAAATGATTTACTGTTTTTATCTTGTTATTAAAGATAAAAACATAGACATTTAAACTATACATTTTAATCATATGTTGCTCTGTAATTTCAGTTTAAAACTATGTCAGCGCTGGCAGAGAACACGCTGCTGCCATTCAAAAAGTTCTGCACCGTCAGGCCGTTATAGGTTAAAACTACTCAGATATTGGATGTGTAACTTTAAAAAAATGAACAAAGGGTGTATAGTACAAATTGCTAAATATTAGACCTCCAACATATTGTATAGTATTATGTTCCAAAGCAACAACAAACAAACAACAAACAGTTGTTTATCAACCTGAAAGTGAACATATACAGAAACGTTTCCTCCTTTGTGACTAAAGGACATTTAAAGGTAAGTGAAATGCATAATGTGCAAAATGTCAGTCACATATTTGTGTAAATTCCTCTTTTCATATCTCATAACAAAACAGTGTAGAATAGTTCTTCCTCCCTCCTGACCACAAAAATGGGTGTTGTCACACTCAGTAATCCCACCCACACCAGAAGTAGTAGCAAACAGACTTCTCCTTACCTGTCACTTTTTAGCCACTGCTACACTTATGTGCAATCTTAGGGCTGCACATAACACATAATCGGCTGTGCGTCAGTGAGGTTCCTGTGCAGACAGGTGGGGGTATTTTGAGGTGTTTGCAATATTTATTAAGAATGGACAGCCAGGGGAGGAAAGTGGTGGTCAGTGACAATGGGACAGGGGTAAGTCAAGCAGTCCGGAGTATATTACCACATAGTCAGATATCCTGTTAACAGTACTGGATGTTGTCTTTTATTTTTCTTTCAATGAGCGTTTAGTTTTAGCATGAAAAATATTACTAATCATGTTAACTGCATGTCTCTTTAAGATATCTTGATGCAAAGTAACCTTTTGCGTCGATGTCTATCTTATTTGTTTTATCGTCAATCATCTGGATCACTTAATGGCAAATATGTGAAGAAGTCCCAGGTGTGAGACAAAGTGCACTGCTGTGTGATTCCACATCTGTCTGGACTTGTCCCTCCTGACTTAAGTATGCACACACCACCATAAATGGTTGTGGTGCTTTGAAGTGAGCAGACATTGGACAAAAACCAGGAAGAGAGACGTATCAGAGGAGATAAAATCACAGAAGTGGCACTCAGATGTTTATTTCCGGAGGAAGTCAAGTCAAGTCAAGTCAAGTCAAGTCATTTTATTTATATAACACATTTAAAAGACATCTAGTGTCGGCCAAAGTGCTGAACAGGGATAATATAATCAAATAGAAAGAATTAAAATAGATAAGATAAAAACATTTTGTCAATGTGCATTAGGAAGATGCGCATTGACAGACTTTACCTGCTGCAACCAGAAACAGTCATATTTTTACCCCTGTTAGGAATGTATTGCATCCCTCCAGGCTAAGGAATGTGTGTCTGTGCCCACACGAACAAGTTAAGACAGTGTAGTAGGAGGTGTAGTTATGGCAGATTGGGAAGCATGGAAAATTTGGTAAATCTGTTGCTGTTTAAAGGCAGCATAAAATACATCTATATATATAGTGTGCTTTCCAAATGAGTTCCAATAAACATGATGAAATTGCAGTCGCCGCTGTCTGTTAAATAAGAAACAATTTGGTAAATGCATTACAGTAATACACTCTAGGTCAGGTCCTTGGAGGCAGATTAATCCCAGCATCGGATTAAAATGAACAAACCTGATTTATGAACGGAATTTTATCTGCACAAAAGGCTTTTAGTGCAAGAGTACAATTAATACGTTTAGCCTTAATGCAGGGCTACACAAACACAAACTGACTCTCAGTTTCATTTTCACATCCCCGTGCAGTTTGTCAAGTGTGGTTTTGCCGGATCCAACTTCCCGAAGCACATCTTCCCAGCCCTGGTGGGCCGGCCAATCATACGATCATCCACCAGAGTGGGCAACATCGAGATAAAGGTAAGACTGATGTAAATGAAAGGCCTGCACATGGGTCTTTCAGTTAACCTAAAGTCAGAATAGCGGAACATTAAAACAACATGAAATAAGTGGAAATGGGGAAATTACATCTACTGTATGCAGAGTTCTGTTAACAGCAAACAGCATTAAAACCACTGACAGGTCAGTCATCCTGTTACAGTTCAGTGCTCTATTGGGAAACCTGGTGTCGAAGCATTACAGCATTCCCAAGAAGGATAAAGGGCCCTGCAACACCACAAAAACTACTACTAAGAACATAATAAATAGCCAAGATGTAGACCACAACCACAATGGTCCCACCCAGTAACCCACAGGACACTCGAGGTCCACGTCTAGACAAGTCAGAGCTGTTCTAGCAGCAATACAGGGACCTGCACTATATTACTCAGGTGGTTTTAATGTTTGAGATGGCACAGTGACGTCTGGAGCCTCTGTATGTGGAGTGTGTGTTACCCCTGTGCCAGATTGGTGCCATGGTGTCGCACCATGTGACAACTAAGATAGGCTCCAGCAACCTTGGATTGGATAAATGGAAGAAATTGGATGGTTTTAATGCTGCAGCTGATTGGTGTAGCCATCTATAAGATCTAGATACACATCCTCTGTATCTCTGCTTCTCATCAACTTCCTGTGTCTCAGCTTAAAGCGTCTTAGAAGTGCACAGCTGCTAGCTTCCTAAGATGCTGAGACTGTTGAGTTCATAGACTCATGTAACCTGAGATCATTCAGACCTTTTAACCTGATAATCCCTGCAGGATCGGAGCGGAGAAAGCATGAAAAGGTCAGTGGTACAAATAAATAAGTAAACAAATAAAGGCAGGCTGCTATGTAATAAACATTACGCTTTCATAGATTTTTTTTATCAAATGTTGAGTTGAAACACCAGGTTTCCCAGGATAGCTGTCTCATATTTGTACTTTTGTATGGATGTGTATGTTTGTGACTTAATATTTTATACAGTATATTTAAAACTTGCTGATAATTTTCAAACTAAAAATCAAACTGAGGCTTTTTTATTATTATTTATTAAACCTATACTTTGCTGTAGGTCAGACAAAGAAGAGCAAAAACAAAACCATTAATATTTCCTGTCTCTGTCATCTCTTCCACCAGGACCTAATGGTGGGAGAAGAGGCCAGTGAGTGTCGCTCCATGCTGGAGATGTCCTACCCCATGGAGAATGGCATGGTGCGCTGCTGGGAGGACATGCTCCACCTGTGGGACTACACCTTTGGCCCAGAATGCCTGGACATCAACCCACCAGAATGCAAGGTATGAACAGGTTTAAGACACACAAAGACTGAAATGAATCAAAAGAAAAACTGTACAAGTGCTAGATTATCATTGAGTTTGTGTATGTTTTCTATTCAAGATCCTACTGACTGAGCCGCCCATGAACCCGACCAAAAACCGTGAGAAAATCGCTGAAATCATGTTTGAGAAGTACCAGTTCTACGGCATCTACGTGGCCATTCAGGCTGTGCTCACTCTGTACGCTCAGGGTAAGAGGTCGTGAAACGCTGTGCAAAATAAACGGTTTAAATCCTGACCTGCTGTTAACGGTGCAATATTTGGTCAATTTTAACTCCCGCTTTGTTAAATGACTCTGTCCACAGGTTTGCTTACCGGTGTTGTAGTTGACTCAGGAGACGGCGTCACCCACATCTGTCCAGTGTACGAGGGCTTCTCTTTGCCCCACCTTACACGCAGGCTGGACATCGCAGGACGTGATGTCACACGCTACCTCATTAAGGTGAGCTGGAAAGATCAGCGTTTGGGCAAAGAGTTGGGTTTTTTTTAGTGTAAGGAAAGTATATGTACAGTTTCACAGCAAACATATGTGTGAAAAAAATGTTCTTCCCATCAGCTCCTGCTGCTTCGCGGCTACGCCTTCAACCACACTGCTGACTTTGAGACCGTGCGCATGCTGAAGGAGAAGCTCTGCTATGTGGCATACAACATTGAGCAAGAGCAACATTTGGCCACAGAGACCACTTACCTGGTGGAGACATTCACAGTACGTTGGGGAGCAAGCTTTAATTTATTCTGCCTCCTAAAGTCGAGAAAAGTCAGAAAAAATAACCGATTCCTCTCATTTGTGCAGCTTCCTGATGGCAGGCAAGTGAAGGTGGGCGGAGAACGATTCGGGGCTCCTGAAGCTCTTTTCCAGCCTCATCTTATCAACGTGGAGGGAGCCGGAGTGGCCGAGCTGCTGTTTAACACCATCCAGGCTGCAGACATTGACCTCAGGTCCAATCCTTCTCCCTCACCTTTCTCTAATTAATGAAGCTGAACTACTGCAAACACGCCTTCATCAGGTCCATCTCCCGTCTGCTTTCCCATGCAGGGCCGACTTCTATAAGCACATTGTTCTGTCCGGGGGGACCACCATGTACCCGGGCCTCCCATCCAGGCTCGAGAGAGAGATCAAGCAGCTCTACCTGGAAAGAGTGCTCAAGGGAGACACTGAGAAACTATCAGTAAGAGCTTTCATATTAATGTCAGTAGAGAATGGATTCGATTAAGAGCCTGTAAGGAGTTCTTCAGTGCATTTGCATAAATATAATTTTACTGATGATCAGTGTCATCTGTATCATGAGCTGACGAAATGTTAATAGAATACATTTTCCAGTTATTTAATAAATGTCACCAAGCATTTATATAGATGCTCTGTTTTATTCACTGAACCTGAGGGCTATTGCGTGCAGGTTTTTCTACAGCAGGTCCAGTTTGGCTGTGATATAAACTCTCTGAATTTAAATATCTTTATGAGTTAAAAGTTTAGAAAAAGCTTGGTTTGAATACTATATTTGACTCTCTGCAACATTTAAGGTTAAAAGTGACCTATCTCTTTTTCTTTGTATTAAAAATAAGAAGTTTGGGCTATTTTATTACAAATACCAAAATGCATTTACTTTTTGTTGTTTTAAAGCCAAACCAATAAAGTGTGACATTTGTCACATTAATTAAATATATATCTAGAAATTGAAAGTTTATTTTATTAACCTCATTACTGAGGTTGTTTCTTTTTTAGCACTTTTCTTCGTAGCGGCACAGAATATAAAAAAAGGCTTAAAGGAAAGAATTGTTGTACTTAAATATTAGGGCTCTGTGTTTTAATGACATCTCCTGACCTTTCTCTTCACCCCTGCAGAAGTTCAAGATTCGAATCGAGGACCCTCCCAGGAGGAAACACATGGTGTTCATGGGTGGTGCCGTGCTGGCCAACATCATGAAAGACAAAGAATCCTTCTGGCTGACTAGACAAGAATACCAGGAGAAAGGCCTGGGAGTGCTGCAGAAGCTGGGAGGTGGAGTCAGATAAAATAAAACGAAATTAAACAGAATTTTAAAAACACAAATTAAAAATGAGGAAAATGTGAACTAGGTTTTGTACTTTTAAATATTAACTCTGTGTCTCTCACAGTCTCATCTCTATTCGAAACAGTTTTAACTGACAAAAATTACGACTTTTATCATTAAAAACACCATTGTAGGTTTTTTCAGCTTTTACATACTAAATATAACAGTTGTGTTTTTTGGACTGTGCAGGTGCTCGCTTATCCAGGTCGTGCTTTTTGGATCATTTGATAAACCTTTGATGACTAATGTTAAAAAATGTCAGGAATTCATTTGTTGCATTAATAGCAAGTTTAGGTTTTATTTAACCTTTTTAAAACTAACAGATCTATGCAAACCCTTCAGTACTGTGCAAAAGTTTTGAGTCACCCCTCATTTTTTTATATGTTGCTTAAAAAATGGGAAATAGATCCAGCAATGTATTGAAACATGTGCAAACATATATAGAAACTCAGTAAAGGAGGTCAAAACAAAGTATTAAAGTTCTAACGGGCTTGAAAGTCAACATTTGGTGTGACCGCCTTTATTCTTCAGCACAGTCTGAACTCTCTTAGGCAGCTGAAAAATGAAGCCAGTCACATGCATCCCTGAAAGGAAGTCTTTGAAAAACCTTTAGAAAGTCTGGAGAACTATTGTTAAAGACCATTTTAAAAAATACAGAAAAAAACTTTTACATTTTATCTTAACTGAGTCTTAATTTATCCTTGTGCAATAAAGGTTATTATAAAAACAAAAACATGAATATTTGGATGAAAATGACTTAAATGTAAAGCCAAAATTAAATTATTTTGTTAAACTCCATTACTAATTCATTTTGGGACCCCACATTATGCCAGCCAAACAGTAACCTGTTTGCTACTGTTTCTTAGAAATATTTGTCAGTAAAGTTTACTCGCTAAACTTGATTTAATCAAAAATAGATTACAGTCAATGATCTTCCCCAAACACAAAACTTACCCAGTTTTTGCTTTGGCTAGCTTGGCATCTAATCACAGGAATCCTCTTTTCTTTACTCTGTTTATATGGTTGGTGGTGTTAGCTTAATGTTATTGTCAAGAGCTTAACTTTAATTATTGGCTCATATGAACTATTAGTTTAGGTCTTTTGTGCTTTTTTCCTGCACTTTAATCTAGTTTTGGTTGATGTATATTGTAATTATTATTAGTTGCAGCCTCCCGGGGGTTCCTGGTTGTTCCTCCCTTTGTGTTTCCTTACTCCTGACTTGTTCAGTGTGTATGCGGGTCTGTGTAGCACTCTGGGGTTATTTTTATCTGTTTAACTTTGAATGTTAATATAGCTTCCTGTCTGTCCTCCCCAAACCCCCGACTGTGACCGACTGTGTATTACTCTCACCTGCATCTCGTTCCTCACCTGTTTGTCACTTCTCAGTGTATTTATAGTTTGGCCTTTGTTATAACACCTGTGTTTCCGCCCTTTGGTGCTGCTCATTTTGCCTCGGTCCCAGTTTGATTCCTGATTTGTTGCTCCTCCCGTTCTGAACTCCTCTGTTTCGGGCTGGGATTTCTACTTTGTTTTTGTTTTGAGATTGAGAGATTCTTCTTATTAACTGTAAAAAATAAGTGTTCAATGGACTGGCAAATACAGGCTGAACATTTGAATGTTCTGAATGGAAAGAATTTGTCTGTGGGTTTGTTTGGATTTTTTTAAAATAAATGTCAAACAGAGGTTTTTTTTATTGTACATATTTCTTGCTGTAAGCGATGAAAAATGATGCAAAATGTGACCTGTTACTTCTCTCATAAATATAAAATTGGGTACATACACTGACTTAATTGGGTACACCAGTTCAGCTGCTCATTGCTGCAAGTAACTAATCAGCCAATCAAACAGCAGCAAGTTAATGCATTCAGCTATATAGACAGGGTGAAGACGACCTGCAAAAGTCCAAACTGAGCATCAGAATGAGGAAGAAATGTGATTTAAGTGGCTTTGAATGTGTCATGGTTGTTGGTCTGAGTATTTCAGAAACTGGTCAGAATATCTGCTGGGATTTTCCCACAAAAACATCTCTGTGGTTTAAAGAGGACAGTTTGGGGGAAAAAAAGAAAATATCCAGTGAGCAGCAGATCTCTGCATAAAAATGTCTTGTTCAGGCCTGAAGTCAGAGAGGTGTAGCCCAGATTGCTTAGTAAGTAAGTAAGTCAGGTATGGAGAAGCGCATCTCTGAATCCACAACACATTGGCCTTGGAAGCAGATGTGCTACATCAGCAGAAGACCACACCGGGTGCCACTCCTGTCTGCTAAGAACAGAAAACTGAGGCTACAATTCAAACTGGACAACAGATGATGAGAAATGTGTTACCTAGCCTGATGTGTATCAAGCTCTGCTCTGACCTTTGGAAGGGAGAGTCAGAATTTGGCACAAACATGGATTTATTAATGTTTCAGCGTCGAGGTGTATTAATGTGTGGCACATTTTCTTCGCACACTTTGGGCTCCTTAATACAAACTGAGCATCATTTAAACCCCGCAGCCTGCCCGAGTACTGATGTTGACCATGTCCATCCCTTTATGACCACAGTGCACCATCTCCTTATTGCTGCTACACACCATGTCCCAAAGCTCAAATGAAACTGGTTTCTTGAACATGACAATGGGTTCACTGAACTAAAATGACTTCCACAGCCACAAGATCTCAGACCGACAGAGCACCTTTGAGATGTGGTGGAAGAGGAGATTTTCATAATGGATGAGCAGCAACTGTGTGATGCTGTCACGTCAACATGGACCAACATTCCCGAGGAGTGTTTCCAGCACCTTGTTGAATCTTTGCCATGAAGAATTAAAGCAGCTCTGAAGGTAAACGGGGCTCCAACCTGGTGCTAGTGACCACTGAGTGCAATGTTAGTGCCTTTCATTTAAAAAATATAATTTAATCTTTTTTCTTTCTTTTTTTATGAGACCTTTTAAATAACATGATCATACATCCAAAAGCAGGACTTGGCTTGATGGGTTAATTAATGTATGAATACATGAATTACTAAATAGTCAGTGATAACTCTCAACACTCAAAGCCTGTAAGAAATAAATGTGAAGGTGTGAAATGACAGTGTTAGTATTTGCTGCCATCTGGTGGTTAAATCTGCACCCGTCAACACTCCCAGCCCCACTCCAGCACTCCACTCACCGTAACCACATGGCGAACAGATATTGCAATTTTTTTTTATTGCGATACTGAGTTACCTGACAAAATACAGTCATGTGTTTTTACACTGAAAAGAAATAGTGAGCTCTCACAATGAACACATGCTTCACGCACACATACACGCACACGCACACATACGCACACGCCACATTCGCAGAACCTTCACGTTAAAATGAAAAAAGCATGCAATAATGTTCAAAACACATCTCAAGAATGAACCTCCTCCCCTCCCCCGACTCGGCTGATCGAAAAACTCCAGAAATGTTGGAAAGTCCACACGTTTAGGTTCGATATCTACCCAACAAGTTCAACAATTCAAAGTTAGTTTTAAATACACAATAATGATCATCGATAACGACACTGAGTCGAACAGTCAGTCGATAGTGATGACTTGCAGCAGGAAGTCACCAAGAGGCTGGCGACGTGTACATTTACATTCTACCAGTCGCCGCGAGGCTCCCGGTTTTATTGGTCAGACTGTCCTCTCAGTCCGCTTATAACAAAAAGAAAGAAAGAAAAATAAATGTTAGCTCACGGGCTCGGCCAACAGTACAACTCAAAAGCGGTGAATCGAGACATGAAACGGATGCAGTTCTGAAAAGGAATAAACACTGAGAGAGATCTTAAATACATTCGCGAGTCATTCAGTAAAATCTGTTGTCCTGGTGTGTGGATGTGATGCGCTTCCGTCTTTTTTCTTCCCTCACTTGGTTTAAAAACAGAGAGAGATGATGCCTTTCTATCACTTCCCTCCTACTCGCCCATTACTCCACCTGCCAAAACCATTAAATAGAATACGCAAGCTGGGAGGAGAGCTTCTTCTTCTTCTTTGCTTTCCTTTTTTTTCTCTTCAGGAAGTAAAAATAAAATAGTCTTTGTGGGTGAGCCTAAAAATAAACAGCTGATTTAAAGCTTCCCTCATGATTTCTTTCAAAGCAAACAGCTGTTGTGTCACAAGATGGCCTTTCTTTTATCTTCTTTTTTTGTCACTTTGGTATTGAAGTTTGGTCGTGGCTATCACACATCTCACCTTTTTTGTCACTGGGGTGGGGGGGAGGGAGGGGGGCACAGAAAGCCTCGTACCCCCACCTTTTAACAGCATAGTTCCATCCAGCAATCAATCTGCAGACTTTTACACATAAAAGGAGCAAAAAACCAAAAAAAGGTAATAAAATATCCAATTTTCACCCAGAACTATACAGTGGAAGGGTTACATCACCGCGGTGGACAATTTGCCTTCTCGAGGCGCGCGCTCGCAGGAAGTGATTAGTTTCCAGGCAACAGTAGTCTCACAGAATTTGTCTTTGGATTCGAGCCTCTTCACATGTTTTTTTGTTTTTTTTTTAATGATGTAATCGCTTCATGGTATAACTCTGGGTTCATGTTTCAAATAACAACCAAAATCCATTTATTACACATTTTCCATTGTCACAAGCAGCACACTCCTTTACACTAGCAGCCACACTGAGTGGTACATAGTACAACTTTTTGGCAACACTCCCCTACGTTGGTCCTGCTCTGTTCGGTCCGTTTAGGGAAGAGTTTACCGTTTGTTTGTTTGTTTGTTTGTTTTAAAGCTCTGCTCCTGGTCTGGAGAAGGGCTGCAGTTTGTCACGAAAAAGTCCCGACCCACGACGAGACACAACACACCGTCGGAGAGAGAAAAGAGACAGAACAAGAGAGAGAAAGAGAGAGAGAAAGCAAGAGCCACCATCCATCTCCTCCTCCTCCTTCATTTCCTTCCTTCCTTCCTTCCTTCCTTCCTTCCTTCCTCCTCCTTCCTCCTCTATGCCTCCCACTCACTCCTCACACACCGACTCGCTCAGGTCCACGGCGCCACCCCTGGTGAGCCGCCGCATCTTGCTGAAGTCGTGGTCGGTCCTCAGGTAGGAGAGCGAGGGCCTCCCTCGCTGTGGCTGGCCAGGTCCTGGGGCTGGGCCTGGGGCGGCAGGGCCCTCATCTCGCCGCCGCTGCGCCAGTACAGGGTGTATTGCTGCGGGTCGGACACTCCGAAGGTGGCGGCACACAGCTGCGCCAGGGCCTGGCTCGTCTCCCCGGCTCTCCACTGCAACGTCCGCACGGCGCTCCGCTCCCCGTCCTGGAACAGTATCCGAACGCACCTCTGGAGGCAGCGAGGGAGGGAGGAAGAGAGAAAGAGAGGGAGAGAGCAAAAAGGAGTGAATATATATACTGTATTTATGCAAAACACAGGTCAAGAGGCTTATGGAGTGAGGGCAAACGAGGGGGAGGAGAGAGATGGAGTCAGAGGAGGAGTGAGGACTGTATAAGCACGGGCTGATACGCTGCCACAATAAATGAGCCCAAAAAAAAAAAAAAAACAGAAAAAGGACGATCATGAAAGAAAAATGCCTCTTAAACAAAGCTCCTGCTTCCCACACACAGCCGGCAGGTCCGAGCTTCATGCGAAAGCCATCTTCATGAAACTGCTCTTTTTTCCCCCCCCGCTCTGCTTCATGTTACAGCTTCACTGACAAACTCCCGGCATAAATCCACTCGAGCAAGTCCACTTCCAAACTCAAATATCATCCATTAAACTCGCTCTGCTCTGGTGCTCTGCTGAAGTCCCCCCCCTCCTCCACCACCACCACCACTCAGCAGACACAAACTTTTTTCACATTTTCCACAGAGCAAAAACAGAGCAAACCCAAAACTAACAGGTCTATCGCAACAATCGCTGCTCTTCAGGCACTTGAGCCATTATATAATGTCAGATTCAACCACCTACAGACGCCCTCACAACTCTCTGTAAAGCACACATACACACACACACACACACACACACACACACACACACTGTGAAAACATGCTGGACATAATCCTTTTTACCAAACATCCAACCTTGAGAAACCAGGGAGAATCCTTTTCCCTGTCGCTCACGGAAACACACAAACAGACAAGCCATCCAGCCTGCCTCCTCCATCACACACACACACACACCACAGATGAATAAGTGGCTTTTAAAAGAAGCAAAAAAAAAAGAACGAAAAAGCACTCAGTAGCAAATATAATCAACAGGTCAGCCATAATCAGAACTTACAGAGTCACTGAGCTCCTCGCTGTCCGTGTGCATATTGTGTTTGCCTGCTTCGATGGGTAGATGCAGCTCAATAAATTTCATGTTATCTGACCGCCCACTTCTTCATAGCACTTGGCTCACTGATCCCCGCCTGTGTCAGTGGAAAATCTGGCTGCCGGGTGAGTTAGATCGGCTATTTGAAGCCAGGAGAGGAACCACGTGACGAGACAGAAACGTTGTGGATGACAATGCCTGTTTTCCATGGCATCTGGTGGACCGTTACACAAACGTGGGGCCAGCGGGGTGATAATAGGAGAGTGTAGGTAAAAAGTCAGCGTGCGTGTGTGTTAGTGTGTGTGTGAGCGCGCATCAGCGCACGCCCGGTCGTAAGCCGGCGGCCCCAGATCAGAGGATTACCTCTAAAAATGTCTAAAAACTAATCCCCCTAAATGAATTTGAAACGTGTTTGCACTCAGAAAACAAAAAAAAGGGAAATCCAGGTGTGCTCTTTCACCTCTGGCTCTCCCGAAACTCCAGCTCTGTCCACGACTTCATCAAGAAGCTTCAGTGGTGATGCCCGAAATCAACTTTGAGTCAAATGTGGGTCACTGCTCCTTTTTTTTCTACCCCACCTGCCAGAGTCACAGATAGAGGACAGTGTGATGTTCTCAACACTGTGTTGCCATCAGTGTAATTAATGTGCTGTAATATCTGACCTCTTTGGATGGATTATCACCTCCTTTTTGATGTCACTTGCTTCTTTCGTGCAATTTTTATGTGCCAAAGCTCACTGTGACAGTTCTAAGCAGATGCTGGCCGCTCCAAGCTGCAAAGACCACACGTTTGATACGAGAGAGACTTTGATTGTTCTGCCAGAAGAAAAGAGATTTTAACTGGTGCCATCAACGATGATTTGCTTTGTTATTCTCTGACAGTCAATTAAAGACTAAGCCAGGGTAGCCTGCTTCTGAGTGCAGCTTTGTGTTTAATCCATAAACGTGCAGAAAATGGTTAAAGCTATACTGCTGTCCAACACCAGCACTAGTCAAAGCAGCATGCAGAAGCTTTGCAGCTGCATGGAGACACTTGTCTTGGCCCTTGTAAGAGATAAGCTAGAGTGGATCCAGAAAGTATTCACAGCCATTTACTAAACAAGCTATTTCCAGTAACTCTGTATTTATGCTGAAACAGCCAAACTGATAAATCAAACACACAGATTCTTGGTGAAGGGGTGAAATCAAAACCCCAAAGCTCCAGTGGAGTCCTCTGCAAAGAGAACAAAACCTGCAGATTGACAACATCTGAGTAAAAGATGCTCTGGTCTGATGGGCGGCATGGTGGCGTAGTGATTAGCACTGTTGCCTCACTGGGTTCGACTCCACCACCAGGCCGGGGCCTTTCTGTGTGGAGTTTGCATGTTCTCTCTGGGTACTCTGGCTTCCTCCCACAGTCCAAAGAGATGCAGTTAGTGGGGTTAAGGTAACTGGTGATCCTAAGTTGCCCATAGGTGTGAATGTGAATGGTTGTGTGTCTCTCTGTGTTAGCCTTGCAGTGCAAGCATCCTAAACTGGAACCCCGATGGATAGATACTCTGTTCTGATGAGCCTTATAACCCCAAAAAACATTTAGAGAAACAGATTGGGACAGGAGATAGTTGCCCTCAGATGCCTTCTTAAACCTGGAAATAGCAGCAGGACAGAGCGTGCAGGATGCAGGACATAAAATGTCCACATCCTTGCCTCGAATTAGACCTACAATTACTTCCTCTTTCTCATAATCTAAGATGTGCTGGTGAGCAGACAGGGGATAGACTGTTTAATACCCAAGTCTGATGCTTTGCTTCTTACACTGGGCAGCTGTAGCTCAGGTGTTACAGCAGGTCCAATCAGAAGGTCAATGGGTTAATCTCTGACTCCTCCATGCCGCATGTTGAAGTATCCTTGGGTAAGATACCAAACCCTGAGCTGACCCCCCTAAACCCCCTTGAATCCATCTGTTGGAGTGTCAGTGTGTGTGAAATGGTGGATGTCCAGGAAACACCAGGCACTGCTCATCTTGGTAATAGCTTCAAGCTGAGGGAAAGGCAGACTGATCAGAGCCGAGAGAAGAAGATAAACCACCTGACAACCAGGTGATGGTTCCCCTTTTTTAGCATGACAGTGACCTGAAGCTAATAACCAAAACAGCCACTCTGGAGTGGCCTCGGAGCAGGTCTCTGCCTGTCCCTAAGTGACCCCATCAAATCCCAGACTTAAACGCCACAAAACATCAGTCGAGAGGTCTGAACAGACGCCTCGCATCCCATCAGGCTGAGAGAATCTGCCAAGAAGTATAGAATAAAATAAAAGCTTATTTTGGCTGCTCCCTAATTCACGACGGGGTGCCACAGCAGGGTAGCTCTGCATGTTTAATTTGGCACATTTTTTTTATGCCAGATGCCCCTACTGATTCAACCTCAAAGGGATTTGTCTCCTTCTGGGATCAAACCAGAGATCTTCTGCTTGTTGGACAAACGTGTAAACCACTACATTATGGAGCCAGTCCAAGAAAAACGGAATAAAAAGCCACACTTTTACAGGCTTGACCAGAGTTATCCAAGAAAGCTCAAAACTGTAAGGAGATTTCTGCAAAGCTACTGATTAGCATTAGTTTTTCTATCCATATCATGAGTTTAGTCAATTTCCCTGCGTTTGTAATAACCTTCATGTAGAAAAACGGATTAAAGAAAGAAAAAAATAAGACATCCCCCTCACATGTGTTTGTTTTTCTTTTGATCTTCATTCATCCACCTGTAAGATTTAGTTTGTGTCTTTAAACTGTTTCTGCCGTTAAGTCGTCCGCACGGTCCAGAATATCCCATTAGAGTTGTCTCACTGCATAATAAGCAGCTGTCCACACATAAATCAGCATTTCACACAAGAGAGGTTTGTGTGAAGGCTATATACTACATTACTCCACAACAAACCCACATGTAATGCTACGAGGGCTTGTGCACTGCTACAATCGAAGCAGGCGGCGCCTACTTGGCTCTGCTGATTCTCTTTCTGTCTCTGGGCCTCTCGGCTCCGTCTGCAGCTCCACTCTTTCAGCGCTTCTTGGACCTCTGGCGTCAGGCAGCCCGAGAACGGCTGCTCCTTGTCCAGGCTCTGGATCAGACGCAGGCTGGCGTACACGCTGGTCAGGTAGTAGCCACCTGTAGGCGAAAAAGGTGTAGGAGGGAAAAAGAGTGTAAAAACAGGACTAAATCTTGCATCACATAGTACTTCCTCCTACTCTGTCCTTAAAAAGATTGTCTTAAAACTTCCCTGCCATGTACTGCTTTCAAGAGATTTTTCTTTTTTTTGTTATTTACTTCCTAAATTCACTTCCTACACTCTTCCTGTGTAAGTCAGAGGTACGAATTAATAATAGAGGATAATAATAATCAGTGCATGTAGTAACAGCTACTAAAATACAGATAAGACAGAGTAGATTATGAACAGTCAGTGCAATTTTAAGACAAAAAGCGAGTAAAATGTGAATCATCAAACACAGATTTGTGGTAATATTTGAAAATATGCATTTTTTACTGATATGAAAGCAGGAAAAAAATAAACTAGCCGTCATAGACCTTCATAACATCTGTTCATTTTATTTTGCTGTTACCTGTTTTCCTTCTTTCTGTCTTTTGTTAGTTTTTCATCTTTAACTTCCTGTTTTAGATTGAAAGGTTAGCTTTTTTTGTGTCTCTTCCGGTTTTAATTCCTGTTTGTCTTCCTTTCCCATTTTCACACTTGTGTCCTCTCTCCTGCATCCCTGACGATTTTTGATTGTCAAATACATCCAAGTATCTATAAAAGTGTCGCATCAGTGTGTTTTTAAAAACCTCTTATTTCTACTAATCAAATTTATTCATTAAAGTGACTTTTCTTTATATGGGGATAGGTATGTAGTATGAGTAGAAGTCCAACAGCACAGTGTTTGTGAGACTAATTTGCATTGCCACCATATACACAAAAAAACACAAAAGAAAAGCTTCACACAACAAAAAAACACCAAATCATTTGTTAATGACCTTCTTAAAAACGGTTTAAGGTTGCACTTAAAAATATCCCAGTCTGGATACAATTTGATTTCTTCTTCCTCTTTCAGCTCCTGCCTTTACAGGATGCTGCACTGGATCATCTGCCTCCATCTCACCCCATCCTCCTCCGTCACACCAACACTCCTCATTCACTACACCCAAGAATCTCTTCTGTGGTCTTCCTCTTCTCCTTCTGCGTGGCAGCTCCACCTTCAACATCCTTCATCAAATATATCCACTCTCCCTCCTCTGCACGCGTCCAAACCCTCTGACCCTTGTTTCTCTAACTTCCTCTCCAAACTGCTCAACCTGCGCCGTCGCTCTGATCTACTCATTTCATCTCCAGCTCCAGTCTTTTTTATCACTACCACCGTCTCCAAAACATACATTACAACAGGTCTTACTCCCATTTTGTAAACCTTCAGTCATGCTGCCATCCTTCTGTCATAAATCACCCCTGAGACTTGTTTCCATCCCCGCCACCCTGCCGAATCTCTCTTTTTTTATCTCTCTTGTGCATTGTTTATTGCTTTGGATGGTTGACCCCTCTGTAGATAAAGATTTGAACACCGAAAGAGTCGACTGGGTTTTTCTGTCCAAATGAGGATTTAAATAATGATACCTTGCAATTCCCAGAAGAAGTTACTGACCCCCAAACTCAGAGGAATCAAAAGCACCTCAGAAGGTAATTTGATCCTATCAGCCTTTGGCCCATAAATTACTTTTGATTGTTATATCATCAAATGTTTATGTTGTCTGGCTATTACAGACGGTGGTTAAAAAATAACCTAAGTCATTTATGTGCTGTGCTGTCCCAAAACAAAGACAGCAAATGTAACAAAAGTATTGTGATAGCTGCTCCTGCACTGCACAGTAACAGAGGTTTAAGGATGGCTGTTGTATCAAAGATATCCTGGGACGACCTGAGACAGTGATGCCGCAGTTTGGGACCTACCCTCTCCTCCGAGCCACGAGGGCTCCAGCAGCTCCATCATGTACTCCACCTCTATGAGGATGTGAGGCTTGTTACACTCCACGATCACGTAAGACAACGACGGCAGGAAGTCGTCCCAGCTAACTTCCTGTCCTGCATATATATTAAGAGAAGGAAAGGAAAAGAAGAGGCTGTCATCGTTCTTTCTGACAGCTTGAAATGAACATTGTACCAAATAAACAAGTGTACAAAAGCGAGCAGGTCGTGCTGCTGCCCACACAGATACAGTTTTAAATGTGAAGGTTTTGACAGTGAAGAAACGCTCTGCAGAGACGCCTGACCTTCATTTTTTCCTTTTTTTTTTCTTTCTTTTCTTTCTTTTTTTTTACAGCCAGGATCACAAACAGCAGCGACAAAGCCCTTTATTGTAAACGCTACAGAAAGTGAAAAGTCTCCAGTCTCAAACTTGATGTTTAACTAAAAACATCACAAATCCACACAAACTCCAGCTGAAGTGACTCCATCTCTGGCTACCTGTGTTTCTGTCTGTGCAGCATGCAGCAGTCTCACCGTGTAAGGACCCCATGGCCTTGTGCACACACTTGCACACTTGGAGCAGCAGCAGCACCTTGTCGATGGGCGAGTGCGTCCGCTGCATCAGGACCAGTTTCTGCTTCACCCTCTCCACTTCTCGGCTGTCTGGAACGCCCGTCCGAACACTGAGCCGCTCCATGGTAGCGTCCCCTTTCAGCTGTAGCAGGTTCTGGGTGAGACACTGGGTGGAGCCGTCCTGATTGTGCAAAGCGACCAGGGCTTTCTCGAGGTGGGACCTCAGAGGCCTGAGCACACAGGAGAACATGGAGCGCTCCAACGCCAGGTCTGCAAAAAAGGGGAGGGACTTGTTATTCGGGGAAACCAGCATTTACTCTGACAAACTGATGCACAAGGAAGGAAGAGAACTAATTTTGATGTTTTGTGCGACAATAAACAATAAAAATACAATTAAAAAATTGGCTCCCCCTCCTACACTGTGGTTTGGTCTTCTGCAGAGGCGTGTCTAGAAGGTGGGCATGGGTGGGCACCAGCCCACCCTCAAAATGTGATCGTCCGCCCACCAAAGCCTTCAGACCAGAGGAATGTTAATCTTGTAATCCCTGATACCACTGGATGAGAGCACAGATAGGACTAGTAGGAATGTAACTGAGTACATTTACTCAAGTACTTCACTTAGAGTTAATGTACTTGTACTACATTTAAATAATGTATTTTGAAAGCAATTATTCCACTTTGTTCTCCGTTTATTTTAAAGCTTTCGTTACTTCTTATTTTGCAAATTAAAGAGATTCACACATCAGTAAATCAATAATTATAACCCCAAAACATCCTTAGTACATTTATTTTAGATACTTTACATATATTTGAAGATACAACCTGCAAACTATTGAGCCAGTTAAAGTGGATTATAACTGTTACTTAAGTTAAACATCTAAATCCGTTTTTCCACTTTGCAAAACAACAATTCATCACAAGATAATGTTTAAATTCTCATGCAGTTTCACTTTTCACACAATAAATCTGCAAAGGCAGGTCTGTATATGCGCTTTAAAATTATGTCATTAATGTTATAATTCATTCAATTTAATATTTCTAGGTAAATGCCAATGTCAGTTTTTTTCTATAGCACATTTAAAAGCAACAAGGTTAAAAGTATCAGTGCTTTGCAAAACAAGCAAGATAAAACCACAGATCAGTAAAATAAACTTTGCAAAAGTGAACTTAAAAGAAAGCATATTTGAGACACTGTTCTTTATGCTCACTAGTCAATAGAAGAACTTTTTTTACTTCACACCTGAGTCTTGCGCTTCAGTGCTGCCTCCCTGTATAGTATTAACACCCATGCTGCAGCGCAGTAACATCACCTGATCCATGCTAATGGATTAATGAAATCAGTTAAAATAATGACCTCATTAACCTTGCTGAAATTTTAACCAATTTTCAAGTGGTTCGGTTTAGTATTTGTTCCTGATTTCCCATGAGACCCCACGGCTGGCTCTGCATCCCAGCCCACTGCCACTCCATTTACAAAATCCTGGAAACGTCTAAGGGGGGGGGGGGGGGGGGGGGGGTGACATTACGGACATTACATTTATTTTAACGATTACTGCTCTCAAATACTCAGCCATCATCCAGTGACCTGCGATAAAGTGCACATAAAGTAAATTTACCTTCAGAAAACAGACAAATATATGAAAATACGTTAAAAATTCAAACAAATAACATTGGCTTGATTTTTTTTAATGATCTCGCCCACGCCGTGTCAAGTCCCATTGTCTGGTTTCAAATTAATATTTAGATTATTTATTTAGAACCTTAATTTAGAGGAAAATAATCATTCAGATAGCACTGAATCTGACAAAGTACGCTTAATGGAGCGATCCACAGAAACACAAATTACAGCCTTAAAAGGTTTAACTACTAACACACATTACTCACAGAGCGTACTGTACTTGACTGTGGGCTTTCTGTTTTGCCTCACATCATATAAAATCAGATGTGCTTTGGATTCGGGAGATTATCGCTGACTGAAATGGCTGTTTAAACTCTTCTGCTGTAGTGCAGAATATTTGTAGAAGCAGCTCCTATTTTGCATGGTCACATTAACCTGACAGCGACCCTCCCTGCAGTTCACCTCCCGGCACAGTTTTTCCATTAACCCTTTTCTCAGAGCACAAACCTTTGCAGAGACACAGGAATCGTTTCAAGGTAACACAAATCAAAGTGATCAGCAGTCCTGCTCTGGCTGCAGACTGAGACTGGGATTTGTGCCTGCTATTCTTAGTCAAGACATAGTTACAGCAGCACATAACTGCTCCAAGAAAAAAAATGTCTAGACTGTCATTTCCATCATCCCTCATCGCCTTGGGCGTGTTAAAGCCTGGGAAGATTGAAGGTGGTGAGATACTGTGTAAAAAAAAAAGAAAAAACTAAGAAAAGTGATCTATGACCTTCTGACAATTTATTATGAACGCTTATTTCCAGAGCTAAATCAAAAATTCTAGTTATTATCTCAAAATTGAAACTTCAGAGTGAGTCGAATTTTTGAGTCTTTTTAGTGACAGAAACACATTTCCATAATTTATGGCAAACATCCTGGTAGTATCATTATAATTAATAATAATACAATCTTCAATATGATGTCGGCCCACCCATTGCAGCTATAACAGTTTCAGCTCTTCTGGGAAGTCTTTCCACAATGTTTAGAAGTGTTTGTGGGAATTTTTAAACATTCTTCCAGAAGCACATTTGTGAGGTCAGACACTGATGTTGGGCCAGAAGGCCTGGCTCTCAGTTTCCAATCTAATTCATCCCAAAGGTGTTTTTTGGGGTTGAGGTCAGGACTGTGTGCAAGCCAGTCAAGTTCTTCCACACCACACTCACTCATTCATGTCTTTACAGACCTTGTTTTGTGTAATTCAATTCAATTCAATTCAATTTTATTTATATAGCGCCAAATCACAACAAAAGTCGCCTCAAGGCGCTTTATATTGTACAGTAGATAGCACAATAATAAATACAGAGAAAAACCCAACAATCATATGACCCCCTATGAGCAAGCACTTTGGCGACAGTGGGAAGGAAAAACTCCCTTTTAACAGGAAGAAACCTCCGGCAGAACCAGGCTCAGGGAGGGGCGGGGCCATCTGCTGCAACCGGTTGGGGTGAAAGAAGGAAAACAGGATGAAAGACATGCTGTGGAAGAGAGACAGAGATTAATAACAGATATGATTCGATGCAGAGAGGTCTATTAGCACATAGTGAGTGAGAAAGGTGACTGGAAGGGAAAAACTCAATGCATCATGGGAATCCCCGGCAGCCTACGTCTATTGCAGCATAACTAAGGGAGGATTCAGGGTCACCTGGTCCAGCCCTAACTATATGCTTTAGCAAAAAGGAAAGTTTTAAGCCTAATCTTGAAAGTAGAGATAGTGTCTGTCTCCCGAATCCAAACTGGAAGTTGGTTCCACAGAAGAGGGGCCTGAAAACTGAAGGCTCTGCCTCCCATTCTACTTTTAAATACTCTAGGAACAACAAGTAGGCCTGCAGTGCAAGAGCGAAGTGCTCTAATAGGGTGATATGGTACTACAAGGTCATTAAGATAAGATGGGGCCTGATTATTTAAGACCTTGTATGTGAGGAGCAGGATTTTGAAATCAATTCTGGATTTAACAGGAAGCCAATGAAGGGAAGCCAAAACAGGAGAAATATGCTCTCTCTTTCTAGTCCCTGTCAGGACTCTTGCTGCAGCATTTTGGATTAGCTGAAGGCTTCTCAGCGAGTTTTTAGGACTTCCTGATAATAGTGAATTACAGTAGTCCAGCCTGGAAGTAATAAATGCATGAACTAGTTTTTCAGCATCACTCTGAGACAGGATATTTCTAATTTTAGAGATATTGCGCAAATGGAAGAAAGCAGTCTTACATATTTGTTTAATATGTGCATTGAAGGACATGTCCTGGTCAAAAATGACTCCAAGGTTTCTCACAGTGTTACTGGAGGCCAAGGTAATGCCATCCAGAGTAAGAATCTGCTTAGATACCATATTTCTAAGATTTTCAGGGCCGAGTACAATAACCTCAGTTTTATCTGAATTAAGAAGCAGAAAGTTAGCGGCCATCCAGGTCTTTATGTCTTTAAGACATTCCTGCAGTTTAACTAATTGGTGTGTGTTACCTGGCTTCATGGATAGATAGAGCTGCGTGTCATCTGCATAGCAGTGAAAATTTATGCTATGTCTTCTAATGATGTTGCCTAGGGGAAGCATGTATAATGTAAATAGAATTGGTCCTAGCACTGAACCCTGTGGAACACCATAATTGACCTTAGTGTCTGAAGAGGACTCTCCATTTACATGTACAAACTGGAGTCTATTAGATAGATATGATACAAACCACTGCAGTGCAGTACCTGTAATACCTACAGCATGTTCTAATCGCTCTAATAGGATATTATGGTCAACAGTATCGAACGCAGCACTGAGGTCTAGCAGGACAAGCACAGAGATGAGTCCACTGTCAGAGTACTGGTGCAGAGTCATGTTGGAACAGGAAGGGGACATCCCCAAACTGCTCCCACAAAGTTGGGAGCATTTAACTGTCCAAAATGTTTTGATTTGCTGAAGCGTTACGAGTTCCTGTGTGATTGAACTCTTGCCTACTACTTCATGGCTCAACAGCTGTCGTTCCCAATCGCTCCCACTTTGTTATAACACCACTAACAGCTGACTGTGGAATATCCACATAGCAGTGAGGAAATTTATTGGCTGGACTTGCTGCACAGGTGACGTCCTATCACGGTACCACGCTGGAGTTCACTGAGCTCCTGAGAGTGAGCCATTCTTTCACAAGTGCTTGTAGAAGCAGTCTGCAGGGCTAGGTGTTCGATTTTATACACCTGTAGTCATGGGATTAATTTGAACAATGATTTGGATGGGTGGATGAATACTTCTGGCAATACAGTGTATTCATTACATAAACTAGGGATCCCAGAAACTACAATAGTGGCTCTAACTAGCAGCAGGCATAAGCTATACTTTCTCATCTTTGTTAGTTTTTCTGGGAACTCCTTTGTAACTCCCAGCCAATTTTCCACCTCGCTTGCACAAACCTGGCTCCCTCCTCGCTCTAGTCTCGCCTGCTTACCCACAATTCTTAGAGAAGTGCTTCACAGATGTTACAGAACTGAAATAAGGGTAAACCTTAGCTTTCTGTTCAGCAGGTCCTCACATACATTTCCCTAAAGATAAAACACGCTTTAAAACCTGCCTCTAATGAAGAAACGAGCATATTTCTGCAAATGTTAAACGACTCCTTTAAAGCTCCCTGATCATGTAATTAGAAATGACATTTTCCCATCCTCTGAAAAGCTCAGGAGTGCATGATTTTTTTTCTTTTGGTTTTGTTTTTCATTTTGTTTTGGGGTGACAACAGTGAACTCGTGTACATGTAACGGTTCACATGCGAGCCTTCCCTTACACGTGTAAAAAACACTCACTCGGTGGTTCTCCTGCAGTCAGTGGGCAGTCCTGACTAAGTGGGTAACAATTCTCCAGTGCACACTGTTTTTCCACTCATCATCAATATCCTCCACTCCCTCCTCTCCATGCTTCATGTTTCCCTGCTGCATAATCCTTGAACATCTCCCCCATCTACCTTACTATAGCACTCCCCCTTGTGATCAATCATTCCCAACCTCCAGCCTCTGTTTATCCACCTCCCTCTCTGCTCGATGTCTCTCTCTCTCACAGCTCTGGAGAGTAACAGATTACATGTAATGTGATTACAGCCCCGTTACAGAAAAAAAGCTGACTTTTTCTTTTCTCTCTTTTTCTTCTTGTTATTTTTTGAGTTGTTACTCACAGTTCAGTAACTGATTACATTTTCAAAGTAACCTGCCTATTTCTATCTCTCCCTCCCACCCTCCTCTGAATCGTGCTGCTCTTCAAGTGAGCGTGGGACTGTGATATCTTTTTATGATAAACGAGGGGGAGAAAAAAAAAATGCAAATGCCTCCCACCGACGCAAAGCGAGATAAATCAAAATCGCAGCGCAGGAAGGAAGGAAGGAAAGGGAGGACGGGAGGCAGCGGCCGACCGCTCTCCCCTGAAGCCTGTGAAGCCAGGCAACCATCCGTCATCACACATTTACACACAAGCACACGCACCTGCGAGCGCAGACGCACACACACGCAAACGCTCGGCCACACACAAAGCAGTCCAAACACGACCAAACCTACGCAGAGGAGCGTGTCAAAAGATCTAACTAGAATGCTTCCAGAGTAACACCCTGCGATGTCTTTACAATAATGAGACGAATCCCGCTTTGAATGCGATGGATGTGAGTGCAGGCGCGTCGGGCCGGGCTTTCCTAATGCTATTTTCTAAATACCAGAGACAATATGAGCTCCGCTGAATGAGACTCTACCCCCCCAACCGCCCCCCCCCCCCCCCCCCCCCCCCCCCCCCCCCCCCCCCACGCAAACTACTTTGTGTTGACAGTGCCTTTCACTGGAGCCCGAGCAGCCCACTATTTATCAGAAAAGGCTGTCTGTTTCCACAGACCTGCGTCCTCTGGCACAGTGTCTATTGAATCACTGTTTTCTAATAGTACAGTTTGTTGTTTTTTTTGCTTTGTTTTACACATTTCTATCTCTCCTCGGTCCCTCGGTGCACTCACCATCGCCTCCTTTTTTAAATGTGATAAACCAATCAAGCATTCATATGAGAAAGGGTGGTGAGGATATTGTGCTCAGACTGTGATCCAGCACAGTCAGCTAAATTCGATCGAATCCTTCCCTCGGCGAAGCAAACTTACTTTGAGCTCCTCTGTGGCTCAAACTGAATGTCGTACAATCATGTTTAACTGTTTAGTTTTGCTTTGCGGTGTGAAGTGCTTTTGAAGATACATGCTGAGGAAGTGAAACAGTCCAATCGGAGCAGGGCTGGCAGGGGGGAGTGGTGGGCAGGATCATCCACACCAATCAGATTATTGACAAAATGACCGAGCTATAGAAGCAGAGGACCAGCAGTGCCAACTACAGCATTGAAAAGACTCACAGCTGAATGGATAACACTGATCATCTCACTAAAATGAAATTTAGCTTTTATATGGATGTTACTAGTTTTTGTGAGTTTTTGAGGCCCTCTTCTTCTCAGGGTGTGTGGCTTGATCTCCACATGGGGGATCATCATGTATGAAATCACAGCCAGTCTGTTCTCTGGAAAATAGCATCACCATTCCTGGAAGATCCTTCAGACCTCTGTTTGTGGACAGTTGGAGGGTCTAAAGTTTTTTAATAGAGCATAAAGTCTCTGTGTTTCAGTAATTGATAGAGATTCTTAGACTCTTTCTTTTAAAACTGACTACGATTTTTCATCAATTTTATTGCTCTATAAGCATCAAGATATGATTCTGAAATGGGAAACGGATGTGTACTTGTGGACTTTATATCAAATTCATGCTGCATTTGAATTCTGTTTTTCCATTGTTTCTTTACTTGCTCAGAGAACATTAAACCTCACTGGTGCAGCAGGTGATAAAGTTGTGATATTGAGAAGTCTGTTAACCCACGCAGACGGGCTCTCCTTCCTGTCTTTAAATAGATTAAACTTTGTGAATATTGTCACTCTTTACTTACTTTTAATCCTAAACTACTGTACAGAGTTTGTCTTCTCTCTCTCACACACACACATTGCTGATTTGTCTGCAGCAGCTGTGTCACTTTCAGTCCATAGTGTTTAACCTCTTCATATGTTTTTTGTAATATTGTAGTTTTATCTTCCTTCGTAAAAATCAGCCACTCTGCTGCCTGCACTGTTATCCATGATTATGATCACAGGATGCTGCCAACACTAACCCGTTCCTGTGAACACACTTGTAGCTAGATTGATAAAGCCTGGTTTAACTCATTGAGCTGATAACCACCTTCGTGTGATCACTTATCCTGATCACCAGTGTAAGAGTAAGCGAATCCAGATAATGGGAAAATAAGGGCACAGGTCCAGCAGACTAGGAATACCCCACCATGATAAGAGCACAAAGCAAAGCCAGCAGGACAATGCTCATGTCTTCAGCTCGAACTATGAGGACTGACTTCACCTCAAATTCTCTACAACAACATTCAATCTGTGCAATGAGCTCAAAACAATTCGGATCCACAGAGGCCACTCAAAGCAACCATTAGGACACCGCAAAACACCCTCAGGAGGAAACTCAACTTAAAAATACTTCATGTTGAATTCCAGTTATTTTTATTTGTGTAACAAAGTAAAAACTAAATGTTCCTCACTGGAATAAGATTCTGCTAATAAACCTGCTTCAGCTCCAGCTTAGAGAAATTTCAAAAATATGGATCAAACTATGCTTTAAATACACCGTGTTTCATATGAAAGTGTATTTGCATGTTAATTATGTTTGCATTTGCTTACCCTTCTCGTTCTCTGGCACCAGGGTTTCAATGGGAGGCTCCAGCTCTCCGCTGTCCAGCAGGCAACACTTGGCCTGGGACAGAAAGAGGCGCAGACCCTGCAGAAGCTGCACGGAGGTCACGCGTGATGAGGAAGATGCCGAAGGCGAGGACGTCAGGGATTTGAGCACCTCTCTCTGCTCTAGGAGGAAGTCCTGAACCATGCCCCCGAAGATTGAGCGCCTGTCTCTGGACAGCTCCTCCACCAGCCGGGTGAGCCGCTTGTCCGGTGCAAAGAAGCACACAAACGCCTCGCTCATGCGGTGCAGCCCGCCGCGACCTCGAGAGCGCACGAGCGGCGGGCGATGGTAGGCGTGCATTTGGGTTTGGAACATGCTTTCAGGTTCCGTGTCTGAGTCATGATCCTCATCCATACTGCTGAAGGAACTGCTGCTGTCGAGCTCAGCCAAAGATGGAGCCGGGCGGCGTTCCAGGGCCAGAAGTGCCACCTCGATGCCTGGCTCCTCCGCTGGGCCAGACGGCTGGGGCTTCGGAGGCTCCTCCACCTTGGGAGATGTCTTGAAGAGAGGAGAAGTTATTGCATGATGTGAAAACTGACATATTTAATATAAATCAAGACAGAAAGGAGGTGTGCTCACATATGCGTATCAGTATAAGCATGCTTTGACGTGCAAATAAAGATCCTGACTCTTATTACTTGTGGCACATAGACAGACATCAGGTCATCCTCCTCAGCAGATCCAGGTGAAACGGCAGGGGTTCTCCTCAGGACGCCTGCACCGGCATGAACTCTCCTCTGTGGGTTGGTGTTGGTCTTGTTCAGCCTTTCTGACCCACCAGGTTGCTCAACCGAAGGGGGAGGCGAGTAGGAACCAACCCCCTCGAGGGACAGATTCATGGACGACTCAGAGAGCCGGAGCCGCATGCTGCGCTTGAAGCGGTGCCGTTTATTGGAGGCACTGTGGTTTGTGAGCTGTGGCTGCTGTAAAAACGGAGGAAATGGATTCAAGGGTGGATTGATGAACTGCTTATTTTTCTATAAGAGATGAAGTAAAGTGCAGGGTGTAGTTATTTATCAGTTGCACAGAGGCTTCGATTTAGAGCACTTGTAGAGGCCAGAAAAGCACCAACGGGTGTCCTTGAAAGGTCTCAGAGAAAGCTTCTAACCAACTAACCTTGCAAACCTCCAGCTGCAGAAAGAGCGGGTTAATGAAGCACAGTTTGCCTTGTGTGCCCCTTGACAGCAGGGAACATTGGTCCTGGACCCCAGTCTGGGCCTGACTGGTGGATGCAACTGGCTCCATCGGTCCATTTTGGATGTCTGAAGCACTCGGAGAACTCCAGAAGTCTAATTGAAAAACCAGGAGAGGGGATATAACTTAAATATTTTCGTAAGTCTTTATTGTACTTTATTGTACAAGTGTTTAAACAGTGTTCCCATTTTTTTAAATGTTTCACATGCTTGAAAACTAAAACAATACACAGCACAACACACAACATTAACCTGTGTTTTTTACTGCAAGCTGATCCAGAAGCAGACTGATTTTGCAGAAGCATGATGAGAAAGAGTCTGGTTATCACTTTTCGCAATGAAGTCACACCTCACTGCACTACAGAAGCATGCCGCGCATTTAAAAATAGACGCAAGCTGGCAGCCACCACTTTAGTCAGCTATTACTTTACTCTCTCATTTTTAAACTTTGGTTTTCTGTCAGCGATCTCGTCCTGAAAACATCTTTAAAGTCCTTAAATCTCATTTAGGTTCAGTGTTAAAAGGGAAGAAAGTCCCTCAACAGCCCTCTGGTTAGTGAATTATGAGAGAGTAGGACCAATAGGAAATACTGTATGGTAGCAGCTCTGTTGGGCTGCAGTATTTAGGCAATTTAGACAATTAGATAGGCTGACCCAAAAATGCTGATCTACGTTAAGTAACACTTATTATTTGGAGCAAGTGAATGTACCTGCTGCTGCAGTTTATTTTTTAAAGAGGTCACCAGTGACCGACCTTGTCCCATGTGTGAGATGGCCTCCAGCTGCCTGTGTGTTGACGCTCTAGCGATGGCATCAGGTAGCTGCAGAGGCAAAGGCAACACATCCCTGCAGATCAAAGAAAAGAAAAGAAAGTTCAAGTTTGAAGATATGTGAGATCATAAAATTATAACTAGATACAGTCAAGTTTACTGCATGCAAGGAAGTCTGTGGACAGCTAAAAATTACGGGAATAAAACTGGTTTTGAAAACCAGTGGGCATTAAGATGCAGAAGAAGATTTAGGACCCAGCGTGCAAAGACTTTGCTCCCATTTAGGTGCAGGCATTAGGGGAGATCTGCCGCTTCTGTTAAGAAGTAAGATTTGGGCATTCGGCCATCCATGTCATTCCAAATATTGGGCTGAAGTCAGGACTCTGTGTAGGCCAGTGAGGTTTAATGTTAGCAAGAAGAATGATTGAGATTTATTATCAGTTATATTATTATTACCTGCTGATACAGTAGAAGGCCACCAGTCGACACAAGTCAGGGAAGCTGAGTGCTGAGCTCTCCAAGGCGAACGCTGGTTATACACAGACAGAGTTTGATTGACAGCTAATGGGAGCAGTGGGACACTCGTTCAGCTTTAACAGGAAATGTGCCAGCTGCAAAAAAAATCTGGAGGACCCATCCTCTCCGGCCCACATCACTTCACCGAGTGAGTGTCTGAGCTGCACTGCGCCACAAACGCTGACTGGGTTGTCAACTCTCACACTTTTGACATGAGACACCTGTTTTCAGTCTGTCTCACACTCTCATGCTGCCAAAACAAATCTCGCTCCAATTAAGAAGAAGCCACGAAAAGAATCCTTTATGAAAAGCAATCCATGTTAAACAGGCTTTCTCTCGACAGTCTGAACACCAACATCACAGAAAGCACAAGAGCTGCAGTTTAGTTCGTCTAGTTAGTGCACGCACACTTCGCCAAACTTCACCAAAATCACAGATCGACTTCCGTGGATGTTGAGTTTTGCCTCGTTTACTCGACTCTACATTTTTCATCTATTACACATCGAAACGCCTACAAGAGAGTAGAAAACCACTGTGATGAGTTTGTAACAAATTTGACCTTCACCAGTAATAAATGTAATCCATTTCTGACAAACCTTTAACAGAAACTAAAGTTTACTTTGTTTTATTGATTTATTTGATTATTGGATTTCTTTAATGAACTTTTCTCTGAGTTTATTAAATATTTGTTGCGTTCAACAGCAGCAGGATCCATACGAGCATCTCAGAAAGCAGTGCAGCCATCCTCTGTAAAGCCATTTGTTTTGCTCTTATTAACAGATTGATGTGTAAAGTAAAAAGTTTTCTCGTTTATTGCTTTTTGAAGTTTGAAGTTTTTGAAGTAGCAATGATTTGTATCATTGTACCACCTTTCTGCTCCATCTCACCCAAACCCAATATTCTGTCACACCAACCTCAAGCATGTCCTTCTTCACTACATCCATGAACCTCCTCTGAGGTCTTCCTCTTTTCCTCCTGTCCAGCAGCTCTATATTCAGCATCTTTTGTCCAATATGTACACTATCCTTCCTCAGTACACATCCAAACCATCTCTTGCTTGTCTATCTTAACATTTTCAACTCTGCTTCCTGTCTTTTTGTCAGTTCCTATGTCTCCAAACCATACATCACAGCAGGTCTCACTACCATCTTGTTGTAAACCTTCCCTCTTACTCTTGCTGCTATCCTTCTGTCATAAATCACCAAGACACTCGGCTGCCTCCACTCCTCCCTCCCTTCACTATCCTATTGCTTTTTCTGTTGCTTTGGATATATTTAAACTCCTCCATCTTTACGTCCTCTGCTCCATGCATGTTCACGTTTCCACCTGTCTCCCTCTCATTCACACATGTATTCTGTCTTGTTTTTTACTGTCTTTCATTCCCCTTCTCTCCAGTGCATACCTCCACCTGCTCCAGGCTCTCACAACAGATCATTATGTTTTATAAAAAGGCTCATTTTGAACATTACATGTGATATGATAAAATAATTATCAGTTAATTTTGTTTGTGCACATTTAAAAAGATGTAAAAGCATGTCTGACATGGTCTGTTTTTGAGATACAAAGATGACAACTTAGTGGCTACGTTGGTAACTTCTAAAAAATAGGAGTCATGTGGTTTGCAATATCAACCCTGCTGCACTAAAACACAAGCCCTCTCCCCCACATCCCCTCACCCCTGATCTCACTCGGCCTGACTCTTGGCAGCTTTGGACGTGTTGAGTGTTATGTGTATTGCTCCAACTGCAGTTGGCTGATAATTTAGTTTGTTTTATACTCACTGGAGTCCTCCTCACAGATGAAGCACTCCTTAACAGAGGAGGCACTTCTGTCTGCTGTCACCCTCAAACACAGCACCTTCCTCTGGGTAGAGCTGCATTTGCGCACTAGAAATGTCTGTAAGCACAAAAAAACATCACAGAAAATAAGAACAAAACATTTTTTTAAGTTTCTCAGGTCTAGGAGATGATGTCCACTTCATGATTAAGGTTAATTGTCATGGTTTTCAATCAAACACATTTCATTTTAATTAGTGGAGAATTGCAGTTGGCATAAATAGCTTGATTTGTGGTACTTAGATGATGATGATAGACTAGGACATTTAGACCACCCTCAGTAAATATGAAGCTAAAGCAGGGAGAGCCAGGAATCATATCCACCTAAGATTTTACGAAACCCTGCTTTTTTAGTTACATATGTAACCGTCCAGTTCATTGGTATGCACAAAAGATTATATCATTTATTGTTTTACCTGATTAAATAGTATGAGTAATATGATTGATATTTCCTCACCCCGACAGGTTCTCTGAGCAGGATGTAGAGGGCAGCTTCTTGGTTGAGTGACAGCTGCAGCCACACAGGATGTGTGAGCAGCAGACGATCCAGGACGCTGAAGGCCCGCTGAGAGCCTCGCTGGGAACTGCCCACCTCCTGCATCTGCAAGACAGATGCAACCAGAGAAAAAACAAATCAGACGAGCTGTTCCTGTCAAATATTTCAAAATTCAAACTTAAAATCATGATTTATTTTAAGGAAAGCAGTTTAGAGAAGCAGATTGTGGTACAGCAGCACAGTACCAAGGAGGTTAGCACTGTTTCTACACAGCAGGGATGTCCTGGGATCACATTCATAATGTGGCCAGATCCTTTCTGTGTAGAGGTAGTAGTTAGGGTGGTTAGGTTCATTAATTAACAAATTGTGCATAAATAATCTGTCTTTCTCTGTTAGCCCAGTGACAGACTGGAAACCTGTCTAGTGTATACCTCTTCTAGACAGGTTAGACTCCAACCCCTGTGACCCTGATAAGAGTAGGAGGATGGATGGATGCGTTTACTCTCTGCCCCCATAAAAAATGATTAGGTTTCATATTTTCTGTATAACTGTATGTCTCAGATTTCTGTATAGTTTTTATTTCATATTTATATCCTGTTCATAGCCTGTACATAGCTTGTACTCACTACAGCCTGTACATACTTATAGTTATAGAATATTCATAACATACTTCACACTGTGTACATTATAACATACCATAATAGACCCATTTCTGTAATATACTTACACATCTCTATTATTGCTAATTTATATTGTAATATATCTATATCACGGCTAAAACACTTTCTGGATGGATGCAAACTGCATTTCGTTGCCCTGTACCTGTGACATGTGCAATGACAATAAAGTTGAATTCTATTCTATTCTATTCTATGCTATATTTTAATTGCTGTTGTTAGCATTTTGTACCAAGGGAAAGCTTTGAAATGTCTTTACGTTAGTTTTATTAAATAGTCATGAAGCATTTTAGGCTGTAATAAAAAAAATAAACACATGTTAGACTACTACTGATAATAATGATAACAACAATCTATTTGCTTATGAAGTCCCACAACATCAAGAGTCATCAAGAGCAACCAAATTGGGCAAACAGGCAAATCTCAGGCCACCAAGGTTCTTATCCATATCAGATATCATCATGTTGCCTAGCAACAGGCAAAATGACCTATTAGTGGCATTTAAGGATCTAGTACGTTTTAGAAAGGTATGATGTCATGTTAATTACACAGCATTAACATAATATTTATACCCACAACAGTTGAATTACACATAATATATTATGATGTCACTACACTGCCTGGCAACAACCGAACAAATGACCAGTTTTTAGCTTTTATGTACATAACATGTTTTTATTGAGGTGTGGTATCGTTTTTATTCAACAACAAAAACATCACACATATGTCCTCAAAAACTGAATTGTTCATGATAAATTATAAACAGCATCATGTTATCTAGCAACCACCAAGCAATGGCATAAAACAGCATTTATGCACCTACCACACCTTATAAAAGCATTTCATCATTCCAGTTTCATGAACAGGCCAAACAATACTGTCGCATGGGCATACAATAACAGTAATAATAACAAGTTATTCACATGGTGTGGCCCTTCCCCACCAAAAGCTAGCATGACTAGCTTTTTGTGTCGTCCACCTGCTAGCTTAGCATTAAGCTAGGCTCCAACACTGCTGATGGGACACTTCTAATGTAACACCAGACAAACTATAACACTTCACTTGAGTAGAACAGACTAAATTGTTCATTATAGTTCAGAAGAATATATTATGAATATAAACAATAGTGTTAAATGTCAATAACTGCATGGTGTTAGAGTTAGCTTTTATACCCAAGTCCTCCAAAACCTAATCAGTGTCAGTATGTTTACACTGTTGTCAGTTGTACTTCCTGTCTTTATCAGCGTCCCCTCCTTTTGTGATGGTTTGCCCTCATTAGTGTGACCTGTGTTTAGTCTGCAACACCTGTTTCCAATTAGTCATCAGCTTCCGTGGAGTATATAAGCCTCTAGCTGTTTGCTTACCACCTGTTAGATTGTTAATGATTTCTGTTTAAATATGGCTTGACTTTTGCCTGCCCCTCATTTGGCTTGTTTGCCACACAAACTGATATCCTGTGTATGACCATCGTGTGTCTTCTGGATTAAAGACTAGATTTTGGACTTTTATTCTGTCCCAACCCCTCTACCAGCCCCCTCACAAAAGCCCACATAAAGTCTCAGCAAAGTGTTATTTATGTCGTGCTGCGTGTGTGATTTATGCAGAGTGCATTCATTTTTATTTTTTGCATATTTTATAGTGTGCTGTAAAACTGTACTTGCTTGAGATAGATAGCATTATTAGACCAGAGAAAGTCAAGAGATTGAAGTGGTGAGTCAATTTTTTTCTCGATAGAATATTCATGGTCTCATTTAGATCATATTAGCAATCCATTCCTGAGCTTGGTGGAAGAAACACCACCAGTTTCCTGCCATGTTTTTTTTTTAAACTCAATGGCCCTAGTGATGACACTGTGGCTCCTTCAGGCCTGCGCCACACTCGGACTTTTACCGAGTGTGGCGCAGGCCTGTTTCACCAAACTTCAGTTCACAGTTCCTGAACATTTAAAGCAGCTTTACATCCTTCTGTTCCTTCTATAATCTGCCAAAGTCTGTTGTGCATCACATGCTGCACACCTCTCCTCCTTCTGTCACCACTATAGCAGCATTCCTAAAGAATTTATTGCACTTGCGCTTTCTAAACAAATTCACCTTTACGTGGACGTGAAATTAAACTAATTCACTGCTTTTTGGGATTTTTTGTGTTTGCTTATTTTTGGCTCTTTAATGTAAGCTCTCAGTCACAGTGTTACTTTCTCTGTAAGACTGGCTTGCTGCTGGATGTCACACTGTGTGGGCTGCCGGCGAACGCTTGCGAGCGTAGCAGCAGATGGTTGCTATGGCAACCTGGGCCTACACATCCTACCAGGCATTCCCACTCAGTGAAACACCCTTTCTCTAACAAGTTGGAGATGCGCGCACACACACACACACTGTTGGCTGACGGGTGACAGGTTTTTCCGGGGTGCAGAGGTGTTTTATTTCTAGGACGTACTTCTTTCCTTTCTAAAACGTCACTTTTATTCTTAAGGAAAGTGAAGAAATGATGTCATTAATAATCATTATATTTCCAGTTCCTTCCTCCCCTTACATCAGACCGCCGAAGCACAGCTCACACGCAGCGACCTGTTTCAGCGATATTAGTAAAAGCATTATGAATGTTGTTTTCCTTTCAGTATCACATTTGAAATTTTCACATTTTTCATCACCTCCTGTCACCTATTACATAACCCTCCCCTCCTCAAGGAGAAACCAGTTCCCAGTCTGCACCCTGCAGGACCATTAACAGTAAACAGCACAGGAAAGGTTAGGAAACAAGTGCAGCACATATCAGTCACATTAGGCTCTGTGTTTTATGATAATAGCCACCTATATAAGATGCTTTCTCCATATGTGAGAGGAGAGTTTTAAGTGTGTTGTTATTCTTCTTTAGCCTTTTTTTAAACCCAGAATGCTAGTTGTCCAACAGCTGTTAGTATTAAGGTTACATATTTAATTTAAATAAAGGAAGCCACTTGCTGCAAAGGTCAGATCCAAGAGTTGAGCTGCGGACCATAAAATCAAAGAAAACATGCTTTATTATCTCAACTACCTTAAAAATACAGACATCTTTCATTCTGCGTTGGTAATTTTACAAGACCTTTCCACATAAATTGCATCCATGTGTCGTTAAAAGTGGTGCGCTTTAATCAAAAAGCTTTTTCACCATGTTTCATGTTTGTTAATGTTTAAAAAACTACTTACCAAATATTTGATGTGGCAGCAGCACCTCAGCTGTCCTGTCTCATCAAGAAGATGGTGGGAACGCAACAGATTAAAGTACTGCATTTACCAGAGTACTTTGCAGAGCTAAAAGTCTTGTCTCTTTTTTAATTTTTAAATGTTCATTTACTGGCCATGTTAAATGTAGATACCAGTAAAAAAAAATTAAGTGCCTTAAAGCTCGTGAGTCGTGGAAAACATCAGCCAAAATCCCCAATAGACCCAATGTGGCCCACACGTCCCCTCTATGGCATTGTGACTGAGCGGTGTATGTGCTTTGGACGTCACATTTTACACCAACTCCCGCACCAACTGCCCAAGACTGCCCAAGCAAACCAGACCGCCCCCATAACATGCCGAAGGACTTTCGTTGATGATTTACGCACCTTAACCATTGCATGGGATGAGGCCGAAGAAGCTGTAGCTGATCGATTACACCTGCGGAGATCTGCCACCCAATACGCCGAACAGCGTGGGAGGGTAAAAAGCCTTAAACCTGGATTCCTCTTAATTGTTAAAGGAGGCCAAAATACCTGTGACTACAAAGAGTTCTGGCTCCATAGAAGTGAAAACCGACCTCAGACCTGACTACTTTAAGCACTTCCCTGATGACTTAATGCTCTTAATTGCTTATTTGAGGTCATATAGAATAATATACATGAAATCAATTTTGGAAAATTTGGCCACAAGTTTCAGAAAGGAGGATTATCCAGGATGTGCTCATAAATATGGTTTCACAGTAGGATCAGCCCCTCGTTTATCATATCCAAAATACCAATATAGGGATGGAAACATCAGCTTGAATCAGACAAAACACAATAAATAGTAATAACATTGTCTTTTGCAACCAGAGGTGTTGCCCCTTGTGGGTGTTAGGAAAAATGCAGGTGTAAGTACCTCCACTGTTTATGTGTTCTATGTCCTTCTGCAGTCTATGCCCTATAACATCTATAACAGCCTGATCTTGAGGTTTTAGCTAACTTCATTTAAGAGTTCCCATCATTAGCCAAAGCTGAAGTTAATAAAATCTCCTATTTCTTGATATTGCCTGTTTCATCGAGCTGTGGTCGGCTATCGGCCATGCCTAACTGTCCACTGTCAGAAATTTCAAACCTAATTTCAAACAAGAAAATCCCATTTTGTTGGCTTGAAATACGAAGACTGCTTTTGTTTACTTCGAGTAGCTATTGTTTCAGAAAATACTGAATTGTGAAGCTGCAAATCTGCCACTGCTATCTTGGCAAGCCTCACGACAGGCAGTTTTAAATGAATAAAACAAAGGATGAATGTTTATCCTTCAAAAAAATAAAAAACTCAGACACACTTTACATGTGCGTCACAAGTCAACAAGCAGCATCACTGTAAAAGTACAAGTCATAAATTAAGCTGCTTTAAGAATAATTAAAATTTTAAATAAGTTGTTTGTGTGTATATGTGCATGTGTTTGTGACTCTGAGTGGGTTTGGAGAGTCACATCATTGTGTATCTGGAGTCAACTACAGTCCAATGACCCGAACAGACACACACACACACATACACACACACACACACACACACACACACACACACACACACACACACACACAAGGCCACAAGACGAGCAGAGAGAGAATGAGAGAAAAAACATAGAGCAAGACAAATGTTTCACTAGCCACTTCCAGGTCCACCTTACATAAAATGCAATGCTGCCCACACACACACACACACACAGACACACACACAAACACACACACACAGAAAGTCTTATGTAATTCCCTCAGAGAAAGAGAGAGGGAGAAACACAAAAGAAAGATAAAAGATAAAATGATGAAAAGAGAAGAGAGAAAAGCCGGCACTGCAAATTAAAGCTTGGATAAGGAAATCACAACATCGGTGGGCCCGCAGCGCTGTGAGCTGGCAGATTGGAAATGTAATAAGCAGAAGGAGACGACGCACGCTGTATATCTAACAAGGTGTTTTTGCACCTGAGGGCAGCAGCTGCAGCATAAGCAGCAGCAGTGGGAGCCCAGCGGGGTAGAGCATAAAGTCTGATGCTGCTGATCGCACTCAGTACTTAACAAGAAGTAGATGAAGAGACAGTTAGGGCAAGACTTGACTGAAGCGGGATGGGGAGAGGAGGAGGAGGAGGAAAGGAGTGCTGAGCCCAGTAGTGCGATTCAGTGGGGAGTTGTTGAGGATTTTTAGAGAACCTTAAATTATGTTCCTCTTCTGGGAAAAAGGTAGAGGGGAGAAGAGCTTGTACAGTCAAAACTGGAGTGAGTGCTACAGAGGGGGGAAAAAAAGAGAAGCAGCAGGCTGTTGGTGGGTAATTCGAGCAGGAAACATCAGATTTTATTGTGCAAATAATGACTGACTGCTGGAGAAAACCTGACTACACCTTTTGGAGAGGAGATGAGAAATTTTGAAAGAAATTCGAACATGAGCGCGATGCTGCACAGAAGGACTGCGAGCGATGACGGGCTGACGGAGTGACTCAAACCCTGACAAAGGACGATTTTACAACAGATGTGAGAAAACACAGCAGGTGCAATAGGTATCAGTGTTTTGTTTAGATTTCATAGGCAGTGGTGCATCATAAAAGGTGCACAGAGATTACATCACCACCTGTCTGTCACTGGACAACAACTCAGGACTCGAGAGAAAAACGGCTTTTAGGGCTGAATGTGAGTAAGTCACATTGTGGGGGATGAACGAGATCGCTAACAGTGACCAGCTGCTATGCTAGAAGCTCAGCTTCATGCAGATGGTCAACATCATGGTGTCCAGATTTGCAGGACACAGTTTGTCCGCCTCCACAGCAGCGTCCACTCAGGATGCACAGAAGCACAGTGGCGCCCCCAAGGGATCGAGCTTGTTTGAAGACTTCACAGACAATGAACCCAAAAAGCTTTGCTGTGTCATGCATGTGAGGAAGAAGAGTATTGTCAGGTGTGCAAGGCAACTACTGGTTCTACAGCCGTGAAATATGATTGGTCTTCTGGAGCTTCTACCCACCCACCCCCACCCCTCACCAACACCACTGGTCTAGAGTACAGCTGATCTGCAGATGTACAGCGCCATTGGATCTAAGAGTGGATAGGACTGTGCATTGCACATTAACTCAATGTGAAAGGACTCATTACCCTTTAATTATTGTTTTACACCATTATTAGATATTGAAAGCAAATGCTTTGTACTTTAATACATTTCATGTAGATTCATGTTCATTTTAAATATATCTCTGAAAATAAAATAATCCCACGTTATCAGCAGCTCAGGCTACTGGTGGTAGAGGTGGTGCAAGGTGTAGGGGATGTTATCTTGACACACTCTGGGCCCTTTAGTACCAAATAAGAATCCTTTAAACACCACAGCCTGCCTGAGTATTGTTGCTGACCACATCCATCTGTTTATGACCACAGTGTGTCATCCAGCAGGATAACACACCATGTTACAAAGCTCAAAATATCTCTTGAACTACCAACCTCCTGAGCCACATCCAGACCACGTGGCACATCTACAGTCCCATTAGTGGTGAACAGTGAGTTTGTGTTGCAGTTCACTGTAGGAAAAACCATCCAGTGCTGCAATCAATGCAAACAGTAGCTTACCACATAGATCAGCAGTCCCCAACCCCCGGGCCACGGACCGGTCTGTGAGTTGTTTGGTACCAGGCCGCAAGAGTTGAGGTTCAGGTGTGAAATTTATGGCTTTCAGGGTTTTTATCAGTTTTTATCGTTATTTTTTTAGCGTTTTTAGCGTTATCGTCAGTGTCCCTGGGCCTTTTCCCGAGTGTTATGAATAAATCTTCTTTTTTGGTACCGGTTCTGGTTTTATTTTGTTGTATTTATACGCGACACCTTAAAGGCCGGTCTGTGAAAATATTGTCGGACATAAACCGGTCCATGGTGCAAAAAAGGTTGGAGACCGCTGACATATATGATTAACTAAAACTTGTGCATCCTTTCTTGCAACAAACCATAGATGTTTGCTTTGACAAATTACCTTCTGTTACAGTAAGGAGGAAAAAGTCCTCTTGCACGAACTTTAGACCTACCTGAGACACAACAAGTAATCCATCAAAGAAAGCCTAGTGTTTTGCAGTCACAAGGAGGGAGAACATTTAAAAATAAATAACAGACTGTGTGATAAAAAACCTAATGTAATGTAACATTAGTTATAACCAAAAACTTGATGAAAAATCCAGAGTATTGCAAAAAACAACCCTCCTGAAATGTGAAATCAGTCTGTCCCAGCTTGTTGCATGCTGCCCCTTTATCCTCCCTCCTGCTTCACACGGTGGACTCCTGCATTTCCCAGCATTCATTTCAGCAGCCTCCAGAGAACACTCATAAACTTGTTTTCAGCTGAGTTTTATGTGTAGGTGGATGTAGCCATATAATGACAGAGGTAGTAATAGCAAAGCAGCGCAGGCGTCCAGTTAAGCAGAAACCTCCACGATTTACACATCTGCAAGCTGTGATCTGCAAGCCTGATCAGTTATCCCAAATAATGAGATGGGAAATGCTGCTGGTGATTGATGCACTGTCAAAAACGTCAAAGAAAATTCTAAATCATCAGTACAGTACTTCGCATTTTGCCAGCTATTCACAGGGGAAAAAACAAACCCTAATGCAATAAGTCCAGGGAAAGTTAGAGAGGCTCCTGAGACGGCAGCAGAGGAGGAACGAGGCGGAAACTTAAATCTCAACAACCCACCCACTTTTCACTGAGCTGATGCGGCTACGCTGCCTTCAACTTCTGCCACACCGAGTGAAATCCACCGAGTTCTCACAAATGTAAACTCCAGCCAATAAACATGCAGCGACAGTAATGCTGAAAGCAGATAGCAGTGCCGTGCACTTTGCTCATTGTTACATCCTACATACGGTATTTCCATCTGGAGTCTTTGATAAGCAGGTGCTGGAAATTCACCTTTTTTTTAAAAATCATCTTTTACAGATTTTACATTTAGCAGGGACATTACATTTCATGGATATACGCTGATGTTGCAGCTCTGAGAAATCCACAGGATGCACAGATTTCTGCACGTTTATAGCAGCTTACCATCGACAAATGAACATGACTAATAATAAAAATTAACAGGTTATTGTGCGCATTTATTAATCACATACAGACGAAAATGTATTTTTCCCAAGTGCTGTTAAACAGAGCAAGGAAAGTTTAACACAGATTTTCCAAACATCCTAGATGCTTACATTATTTCACGTTCCCCATGGTATCAAAATTTTGACCTCCCTGATGCTGAAAGTCAGTTGTGTGTTCTTTTTGCTGGATAACAGCCTGCAGTCGTTTGTTGTAGTTTTCAGTAAGTATCACTCACGTCTCCTCAGCAATCCCAGCCCATTCTTGTTTGATGAAATTCTCAAGCTCCTCCAGGTTTGATGGTCTTCTGGCACAGACCTTGCTCTTCAGTTCACCCCACAGATTTTCAAGTTGGTGCTTTATGCAGGCTAGTCAGTAATGTTCACTGTGGTCTTCTGAAGGTAGGTCTTTGGGTCATTGCTGTGTTGGAAGACTTGGGTTTTTCTTTCTGAATCTTCACATATCTTTCTGTCATGATTCCTTCCACCTTGATAAGATTCCTGGTTTCAGATATTCTGAAGCATCCCCACAACATAATACTCCACCATGTTTCACTGTGGAGTTGTTTTCCTCTCCCTTCTTTCTCCAAACATAAGCAGCATCTCTGTGGCCAAAGAGACATAGTTTTTGGGTCATCTGAGATCTTGTGCCACACTTACAGAGTACATAATCTTTCTCCAGGAGGCCCTTTAATCAGTCAGTAGTCAGTAGTTTTCTTTCCAGAGTCCTTGAAATCTTTGGCTTCCCACCTCTGCCAGGTTTAAACTGTCTAAACTGACTACTTTTGTTTTTGACATGATGCTTTTTCAAGAAACAGCTCCAACCCATGCTGGAGGTTTTATACTGTGTGTAAATTGAAAGTTAAGCCATACTTTTAATTTGATTTTACAAGTTTTGAGCATCACAAAGTTAAACCACATCATTGCACAATTAGAGGTTTGTGCTATGGCTCAATAAACATCTCATTTTTTCTGTAACTGTATAGAAAAAAATATTCATTAATTCTTAGAAATGCTTTAAAGAAAATGCTTAAAGAAAAGTAGAATGTTTAGAAATACTATGTTGACAATCCCTTAACTGTTAAAAATGACTTTTGACAAAAACTATAAAATTCATAGGCCGAATAGCTGTCCTCACCTGTATAGCATTCACTCCAGCAGATCAGCTGATCTCAGTGCTAACCCAAATCAGCTGTAGGTTCAGCTGATAAGCCTTTCTACATTCAGTTGGCAAATGTAGCGTAGAACATGCTTTTTAAGTCTTTTTAGCTCACATCAGTTGTTGCTTATTGCAAGCCTCTTTGCAACCCACTGTCACCACAACACCTCTTCTCTTGTCATTTCAGACAATGTGTCTTACTGCTGCAGCAGAAAAGGTTTTCCTGCTCCGAAGAGGATAGTGGCAGGAAAAATGTGTACAGGCATTAATGTATTGCGATTAATTTATATTTGTTTTTTCTGACCAGTATGGCGGCCACATTGCTGGAGTTATGAGCGGTGGCCAGTGGTCTATCAACATGAATGTAACTACACACTGTTATATACACAGCATACGCCAGCTCTAACTTCATAATAGTCGAAGCCTTAACATTTCGAGCAGAGGTACAAACACAAATCAGACTAACAACTGTGTACTTAACGTTCAGCATAAATTCTTGCTTTGACGCCAGCCACTCTCTCATCAGTCTGTAAAATCTCTCATTTGCATAAGAGTGACCATGACAGTGGATAAGTATAGCCAGCAGCCCATCACTGCATGCGTAGGATGACTAATGGAACAACATAATTGCAGTGGGCTATAAGTATCCACAGGGGGCAACAGTGGGCACGGGGGCCTGCTGACTGATGACAGGTGTCCGTTTTGATGCCTGCTGCATAAGCGGCATAGCAAAGGCACTCAGGGCCAGTGACAAGGAAGTGAGAGCTGTGTGTTGTGTGTATGTGTGTGTGTGCATGACGAAGTAGTACAAAGGCATTAGTATGAGTCAGAAGCAACACTTGGGCTGTAGGAGAGAAGAAGGACTGTTAGCATAACTGTGAATTTTCATAATTTTAGAAGCATATCGGTTAACTGATGTGGTGATTCAGAAGGAGCATTATCACAAATAGTTCTGTCAGACCAGAGATGCGTGTCTGTGTGTGTGTAATGAGAGAAAAGCTAAATGTAATCCATTATGATGTCAAATCATTTAACTGTTCCATTTTTGGTCCATAGTGTGACACAGAGGTCAGCCTGCAACCTATAATCATTCAGCTTTTGTTGGTGGCAGCTTTACGGATATAATGCATGTTAAAATCTTATGATTATTTGAATTCAGGATAATTTGGCGTGAATAATTGCGTGTTTAGCACTGAAAAGAGCAAATATGAGGTGTGGAGACCGCAGTTATTATGAGGCGCAAATCTAATATAGGATATTTTTAGATTTGATACAGATCCCAAATTGGATAAGTATGCACATTCAGACAGAAAAATAAAATGAAGCATGATTTAAACATAAGAAATGAAAAAGATCGTCCACAGTATTGAATTCCTCCTATTAAAACTATGTATAAAAGCACATTTAGACTGAAAATAAAGTATAGTATAGATATAGTACACATTTACAGCAGTCATTAACCCTGAAAAAGGAAAAACTCTGAAAAGCACCTACTGAATACAACAACATACAGATATTTTTCTCAGGAGTGACTAAAAGCAGAGCTGAAAGTATGTGAATGTTAGCACTAAATTCAGCAGGTGAACAGAAACACCAGCTGAATGATAGAGCTGGCTGTTGGCTGGAGTAGATGCACGTGTTAGCTAAACTATTAGCTATAGTAACTCGCACAGTAGTGCCAAGCAGCAGCTCCTGGGGCAGTAAAATAAATTTAATGTGGACATGCCAAAACTTGAGTTCACTTTGAGAGCAAATGTTTCCCTCTAATCAACTGTACAAGGAGTCATGTTTGTCTGAAAGGTTGAAAGTTATCATTATTAGAGAGGTGGATGCTAACACAGCGGGCTATTATGCTAGCTCTCTGCTAGGTTTTCACCTATGTTATTTTAAGTCAGTGAAATTCACATATTTTTGGTGTTGGTGCCTTTATGAATATTCCCATTACATTTTTCAGTAACACATTTTCAATTCAGTAACATATTTCTAACTGTAATCACATTACAGTTAGATTTACCGCATGCTAACACAAAGCTATAGTGAATAACTAAGAGTGATGTTAAGGCTGAGTCCTGGGCCCAGCCCAGCAGCCAGAGGCTGAACTTCAACAGGTAACAAAGGCAGTGATGAGTTTCTACCTGTTCATGTTTCTAATGTATTGATCGCATTAAAGTCTCAGATTCTCAACTTTGCTCTGTGTTCAGACTTAAATACTCAAACAAAGATGTTGTATGTTTGCTCACTAGGATAACCGTTTGTGTTGGTGTGCGGGACTGTGGCCTCAGGTTTATATTGTTAACTGGTTATTATGTGACAACGCATTTAAGCCATGTTACAGAGTAACGTGAAAACTAATTAACAAGTAATGTAACAAATTACTTTTTTTCTGTGGAATAGTTAAGTAATGTACTGCATTACTTTCAAGAATAGCAGTGACTAATGTGTAATACGTAACCTTTACTGAATAACAACCCCAACACTGCTTGCTAATAAGGGAGCAGCTGAAAGACAACTTAGCACTAATTAGCAGGTATCTGTGTCTGTGGGTACACACATGGGATAAAGTGGGCCAGTGTTCCAGCACCTTCAGCTAATGAGTACTTAAATCTTACAGTTTATGATACAAAAATACTTTCGAGTAAGCATTTTTGTTCTGTGCAGTTTGACACAATGTGTCTACTAGCTAAAGGTACAAACACTGTATTTCACAGGGACAGAAAAAACAGAAACAACATGTTAATGTGTAAAACTGTCAGAGGTGGAAAAAGATGTGGAAGTGTGGAAGAAGAGAGGACAGGAAAGTAAGAAGAAACATTTAAATGGGAAATTTAAAGCTTACATAATGTGATGTGCTGCTGGAGTTGTGTTTTTTCATATTGTGAAATTTTTCTAATAATAACTTCATGTTAATCAAAGGTTATACTCTACAGATAATGCAAGCTGGGTAGTATACAATATTGCGGTACATTTTATAGTGATTGATGTTAAACGGCTGCAGGGCAGGCTGTGGTATCCTTGGTAACTGGCAGGTTAGGTCCTGGCTACTATGAGAGACATTGTAAGAAAGAGAAACGGCACTAAAATAATTAGGCAATGAATTTTGTGTGAGAATTTTGCAACAGGAGGGATGCCTTGAAGGTTCAAATAATTAAAACCACTACAAGCATATAGTACACGATGGCACTATTTGTACCGTATTTGTATTCTGGCTACAAATAAAGGACAAAAACGACAAAACAATAAAGTACATCCGTTTCCCAGGTGACCAGTCCATTTTGCATGTGTCACCAGAGGGCACCAAAGGCCCATAGAAAGCTTTTTCGAAATACAAATGAACTTTAACCTAATGTAATCCTAAATGCTTATTTCGTAACCACAATATTCTGATATGTGATTTGAATGTGTGTGCACATATAAGCAGCATTTATAGACTATTTACATATAAATAATATAAATGTTCTTCAGAAATGTACACATTAATTTGACTGACCAAGCGGTGGTTAGCATACAGCCCAGACTAGCAAGTTTAGACATTAGCAATTTAAGAAACAATATACACAACAAATACAGCTGTTGATATCTATAAGTATTCTCTAATATTGATTATAAATAACAAATTAATAAACTTACGTGAGTGCATTTACGCATGCTCAGAACAGACTTTAGCAACTGCCAATCCACTAAGTCTTGACCATGCTACATAATGCTGTAGAAGAACAGCTATTGGCCAATAAACCCAAGAAGGACCAGTCAAAGAGCTCAAAACTAAACCAATAAAATCAAATCTTTACTGAAAGCATTTTTATCACGAGTGGTTTAGCTTGAAGAGGAGAAAACCTTCTAAAGTCTTATTTGTGGTAAAAGTAAGCAAACTTTTAAAAAATGTTTTTAATCAGATATGTTTTTAATATCCTGATTTAAATTTAAAGTTGAATTTGATAATGCTTCAAAATGTGTTTCAGTGCAGCCGCTGAGTAACAGGACCTGCTTCCAGAAGAACTTTGGTAGGAGTCATCAATGTGAATTTTAGCTGATATTTCACCTTTTTGCTGTCTTTTTATTAGCTAGGATTTGGAAAGCATTCATGATGCCTCATATAACATCTACTCATATAGTGTAGGATGCAGCTGGGTGAATCCAGGAAGAGCAGGAAACCTCAGAGCCAGCAGTCAGCTGACTTCAGCTGGTCCACAAAGGAAATGTGCTGGAGCCCACATTAGACATGTATGCTGCTTTTTTCTAAGTGAGTCATGAGCTACCCATGCACCTTGCTAACTAAGCTTGATAGTATTAGCAGGTAAATTCATATTCAAACCACTCATTCAAATATGTGGCACAGCACGGGAAAAGCCAGTCAGAGACGCCAACCAACTATCCTGCCTGTGCACAAAAACAAACAAAACACAAAAGACAAAAATCACGAACAAGCAGACGTTCCAATATTTCTAATGTTTGTTATCTTAACTTCAGTGTCTGCAAATACGTCTCAAAACTGTCAGAATTTTTGTAAAATGTAAAAGAATGTAAAAAAGTTCAAAGAAAAACTTAACCTTTGTCTGTCTTTAGCATGTTAGCTTCTAGTCCCCCAGAAAACAAGACTAGAAGTTCACAAGGCAGTAGGTGGCGTCACAGTGGCCTCATCTGTTTTCTTATACAGTCTGTGGTCCCACAACAAAACTAAGTGGATGATCATTATCAGCTTTGAGAAAGTCTAAAAAGTGTGGACTATTTGTGAGCAGTGACTATTATTATTCTATACAATTAATCAGTGGATAAAGTATTGACTGAGGTTTGAATTTACTGCAAATCTTATTCACTGTGTCTTTTTCCCACCGTGGTTTGGAGCTTATCTGGAAAGCCTGTACTCGACTTGGAGTGCCAAAGTTGTCCATCTGAACAGGTCATTGAATCTTGCATTTTCCTCATAATAAGAGCTGGAAAAGTTGCCAGAATAACAGCCCGGCCACATTCACTTGTCTCCCACGAAAACTGGAAACCAACTTTCTTCAAGATGCTGTCACTTTGCCGTTGTCACTTCTCAAAAACACATAACAACTGGAATCTCACCACGCGACTGCCAGATTTTCTCACACCGCTTTCAGCAAAAACAAGGCGAAACACCTCTCCTCTCCTTCTTAATCTCTCTTTATCCCGACTGCGGTTAAAGCTGCGATCCAAAATGTGCTTGGAAACAATAGGATCCATACCCTTAAAAAAAGTCTTTTCAGCATTGCAGTTCCTCCTTTTTTCTGGTCGGGCTTGACCTCTGCATGACTGCGTGATTCACAGTGTAACTAATGACGCATGAGGAGCTCTTCATACAAAATGGTATTTTTGTAAAGGACTGTTAGGTAATGTCAGAGGTTTTTCCATAAGCGGGAGTGAATAATATCTCTAAAAGCTGAGCTTTGTCAGGGGTCTTTGGAGAAGATATTGATTGAGTAGATACAGCATCTCGCAGAGTTTGTGCTAATATCAGTTTTAGCAGCTTTTTAAGACTTTGATTAGGAACTTTAAAGTTTAGTTTCATTCTATCAAACACTTTCCCCGAAAGAAACCTCAAACTAGACGATCATGAGTTAGAACTAAAAAATGTTTCCTAAACTATTTGCTGATAAGACTTCAGTGTGTGAATGTGCGTCCATACATTTGATTTGTATTTAAATTCTCCGGCTTTCCTGCGATATCTACCGTGGATTTAATCTCACGAGCGCGGACTTGACAACGACAAAGAGGGATCACTTTCATCTTTCATTTTCAGATTGTGTTAGAGTGACCACAAGAGGACAAAAGCCTGCATTAATACTGTACTCTCTCTGAAGAAGCCGGGGAAGGAGGACGACAACCCAGATCTGTTGGTTTTCAAGTTCTGCTCTATTAAACGACCCCTACTGATTTTTTTAAAGTCCTGTCACAATAAACTTAAAAAAACAACAGTCAACTATATGTTTTTTGACATATTTAATGAGTCAGATTTGGCAAACTCGTCGTCTTTAATCCGTGAACCAGATTCAAATCTTTTATTTTGTAATGTTTTGTTGAGTCAGTGTAGGTAAGCCCTAAACCTCTCGTCTTGAACATTTACCTTGGAGCATTTATCCACCAGACGTGCTCAAGCCTGAGGGAAAAAGCTGTCTGGTTGCCTAAGAAACACACCTATATTAGGACTATAACAACACACTTCCTATATTAATTACACTGCATGAAACAGGTGGAAACACTAAGTGTGTGTTTCTCAGGTTCCTGATAGTTAAGAACATATTCAGCGCAGCTTAAAGTAACTAAACGGTATCCTCCAAATCCTGCCGTTTTACATCAACTCCATCAGCGCTGTGGTGCATACGGTAACAATGAGGAGACTGGGCAGGATCTGTGGTCTTAGCCAGGAAGTAATGAAAATGAGGCAGTGCAGAGCTTCTGATCACATCATGTCTTATCAGTTTTGGAGTATTTGTACTTCGAATGTTGTTTTTCAGAACTCCATCTGTCAATAACTTGTTGAGGAGGAACTGATTAATTTCAACTCCAAAACCAATAGAGGCGTACATTTGGGGATATATCTTTTATTACACAAAAGGCACTCTGTAGTTTGTGATGTGTCCGTGACCTTTTACTTGTTAATACTACATATTTGCTTGCGAGGTAGAGGAGTGCACGTGTGCAGTACGACAAAAGTGTTTGCCTGATCACTTCAGTCATGGTTTCTTTCAAGTGGTTATGTAGGTGTGTTATTTTCTGCTGCCTCTTTAGATGCAGGCGAAGCTTTACGATAACGTTACGAATGCAGCAATCATATCAGCAACTATAAAGACGATATCTGGGGACCTCCCCTCTACCTCTAATGAGAACTACTGACACTGATAAAGATCAATGACATCATTAAGACGTGTTTCGACCACCGGTAGACCACACTCACTTGAAGTTTGTTTCTGCTGCTGACAAACTAAAGCACTTTTTGGCATCTGTAAGTCGTAAGTTTCAAGTTTTTTGCTCAGAAGTTTTGCATTAGCAAGTCAAAGTTTTGAGATAAAACCTGGAAATTGGGACTCAAGTTTCTGAAAAGATCACTTGAAACTTCGAGCTTATGGATGCAAAAAAAAGATGTTTTTCTAGAAATGATTTGCACTAATTATTATGAAGAAATTGGAAGCTGTGTTTTTGTTTGTGTTTGTTAATTCTTATTGTGGTTAATATGAAGCTATAAACAGAGAGCTATACCAAACATACCAGTGAGACAATATCATTAATATCTGCTGTTTTCATACAACTTAAAGTATCATAGTTGTGCTTTAAGTTCTCTCTGTTAAAAGCTAAGGGTGTTGGGGTGGTGACCACAGCTCCAGCAGCACCGTCATGACCGTGGTTGGATAAGGAGTATGTATTTTCCCCATTTTGCATATACTTACAAAAAATACAACTTTTTTTACTCGTATCACATCGCATGCAGCGTTGGGTGCTACTGAGAATTTGTTTTCCTGTTAAAGTGCTGCCCTGCCCTACTGTGCATTTAAATTAATCTGACTCAAGCTGACTGGAGAAGGCGTTCGCATTGGAAAGCGAGCGTCTTACATCCTAAGTTAGTGCAGCTTAACTTGATTATACTGCTGGGACACACTGATGGGAAATGGTTGATATCTAAAAAAAAAAAAAAGCTAATTACATCTTTAATAAAGTTTTGATTTGGTGCCCAAAATAGCCTCTTACTGAACAGTAAGAAACGCTCTCAGTGGAGAAACTGTCTCCTCTGCCAGCAATCCTTATATATCTGCCAGACTTTTCAAAATGGTGGACGTTTGCTTCAGGAGTGAGCACTTTTTTTTCTTTTTTTTCTCTCTTGTGTTTCAAGGTGATGACACAATTTCTTAGCAGTGAAGAGGGGAAGCCTGCCATATACATGAGTCAGGTTACTGTAATGTGTCTGTCTGCGCACCGTTTCCAGCACAGAGGACAGGCTGCTCAGCAAAGGACTGAACTCTGTCCAACAGCTCTGAGCGTCATGCCTGGGCACTCTGCGATCGCACTCCTCCTACACAACACAGGGCAGAAAGCAGCCCCCCCCCCCCCTCCCCCTACACACACATAAATATATACGCACACATTTGGTCAAAATCAACATGTCAGTCCACCATTCAGCAATCACAGACTTCTTGTAGGTAGGACGGCATAATCACAGCAACGACTCGCAAAGCAATCAGTAATGCTCGTGGCCTCATCTGCATCTCCATTTAAAAGAAGGGTGGGGGGGGGTCTTAAAAAATAAATAAATAAAAACTAATTTAAAAAAAAAAACAGCAGTCATGTAAAGTCACAAAACGCCACTTACAGTAATGCGCCTCTCAGAATTAACGAGCAAAACAACAGCAAGGAAGTGGGAACATCACATCTACTCCTACGCAGGCAGGATGGCACTTCAGTTTTAAAGTTATGTAACAGTCCATTGGTGTGAGATTACATTCACTTTGCCCTCTGAGGGGAGACAGGAGATCAAGATACTTCAAAAATAAAAGTCTGAGTGGCTAATTGAACACTGGCATGCCTCGTGAAGGTGCAGCTCAGCCAAAAAAAAGAAAGAAAAGAAAAGAAAGCCAGGCGGATGGATGGATGGGTGGATGGATGGTCATTAGTTCACCTCCAAAACCTGCAGAGATGAAAATTTGCATTATTTCTCGTGGGTGGTTGGTTTGATTAGGTGCTGGAGGAAATGAAAAAAAAAAACGCCCTGAACTTCTGCTTGTCTGAGGTAATATGGTAATTTGAAATTTTCAGGCTGTACACAGAGAAATCTGCAGCACAAACACTGAGAGACAGAAGGAAAAATCATCAGTAAAGTTGAAAGAGGAGCAGCCCGAGTACACACTGCAGACCTGTGGCTGAGAATAATGAACACCTACACCCAAACTGTTATTATCATTTAAAAACATCCATATTAATTCCATGAAACCTCCACTCTGAGCTTTGGGTCGTGCATCAGCCTCACTCCCACCCGCCCCCTGCAGCAACGCTTTCCGACCGTCCTAATCACTAATTGATTAATTGGCAAAAACTTTAATGTCGAGGGGACGCACACGCGTGAATCACCGAGCTGCATTGTTTACCGAGACGTCCCCTGCTGACCGGAAACTACGTTAAACAACAAACGCCGACGCGCTTTGAACTTGAGAAGAGAAAGGGGACCTTCAAAAGGGAGGAGAAAATATTAATACAGCCACTGGAGCCTGGAGCCGTGCTGCATGTGCCAACTCTGCAGGAACTACCTCTGCATTTTTTTTTCCAACTTCACGCAGTCTATTTATTTTATTTATTTATTTTTTAATCTTCACAGCCAGTCACACCTGTCTCCCTTTTTCTTTTTTCTTTTTAACGCAAATTCCGATTCCAAAAAAACAAAAACAAACTTACCTTCTATCTGAAGGTGGGAACAGGTGCTGCGGGGCGCTGTGCGCGGTCTGCTGTCTTAATTAAGCGTCCGCGAGAGTTTGATGGTTATGTACGAAGAGGGTGCCGAGCCTCCGAGTCCGAGCACCATGCTGTGGGAACACGGGCTTGTCAAGAAAATGCGCACAACACCGGCGACAAGGCGGAGGAGCGCATTTTTAATTCTGTCTGAGCATCTGAAGTGATACACAGTCACAGCAGAGACACACTATGTGCCCCCCCTCCCGCCTCCCTGACTCTGACACTCACTCACTCACACCAATCCAAATCACACCATGCCAGGGAAAATATTCTGCTTGTAAATCCACTTTTTTTTTTGACATAGTGGACACGATATTTAAAAAAGGGCGTTTCCCGTGTAATAATGCAGGAGCCTCACAAAACTTTAAGCCCTTTATAATGTTCTCATGAGGTTGATGAACTCCATGAAGGAAGGCAGCACCAGTGCAAACTATAAAGGACGAAATCATTTGTCTTTTAGGGGACACAAGGCACGTTTGAAACTGAATTAAATCAGTGATATAACCAAGAAAATAGCGTAAAAATATGATAAAGAGAGTTTTTACTGCAGAAAGGCAGCGAATCGTCCCACTTCTGTTCCCCTAATGAAGCCCTTGTGCATATAACGCGCTGTTCAGGTGGAAGAGAAAGCGCACAAAGGTCCTGAAAATGCTAATTGAAACAATTTGCATTTTCCCACAGAGACTAAACGATCAGAAATAACACAGCTCTTTATAAAACTGCGTGTGTGTGACCATGGGAGAGCTGTGAGAAGCGTCACATAACCGGAACTGGACTTTGACGCACTGTGCGCTTTTTTGTGAGAGCTATTTCTGGACTGCTGCATCCATCTTTTTTTTTTTCTTACAGGTGAAGGTGTGTGGTTCTGCTAATGGCCGCCAGGTGGCGCCAGAGTCCGCGCTTTATGTCATCGACATGGCCAAAAAGCTCCAGAAGTTTTCAGAAACAGGTGAAGATTTGGTTCTGGTTCTTTATGTGTGACTTTGAACAAACTTTATTTATAGTATTCTATATCTAATGAATGATGTAATATTTTCACAAATCACATATGTGAAGCAGACAAAACATAAATAATAAACGTTTAAACACACTAAACTGACATTTGACAACTTGAACTGTGTTTAGACTGAATGTAGAACTATCACATTACTAACTAACTAACTATAACTATAACTTCATGTGGCCATGGGAAACTAACTAACTAACTAATTGTATTGGATACCTATAACTACCAATCTAACTATAAGAACTATTACTTGATATGCTCAGTATGTTGATTGGGGTTGACAAAGTGGGGCGTGTTGCCAGATTTCCCCCGTTGTAATACAATAAAGCATTAGCCTACATTATGTTGATACTGATAATAAACCAGGATAAAAAATGGAAAGAGCTTGATTAAATGCTAATCAAATTCTAGTAAGTCACCAGTCTGTCACAGGGTTAATAGAAAGAGACATGTCAGGCAACCACACAGCGTCACATCTACACCTACGGCCAATTTAGAATCACCCATTAACCTAACAGGCAAAGTGGACTCTGAGAGGAAGAAGGGGTGCCCAGAGGACGCCCACATAGGAACAGGGATAACAAGCAAAGTCCACACAGGCAGACCTGAGTCGAGCAGAAGGTTTGAACCACAAACCTTTCTGCCATGGGACAAGAGGGCAAACCATTGCACCGTTGTGCCACAAAACTCTTGCCCTGAATTTTAATTATATGAGCTTTGATACTGTTGGTCATATATGACCTTTTATAAGCCCAATTTTTTATTTTTTTACATATGCTGCACCATCCATATATTCATTATCTTTAGCTTATCCTTATCAGGCTGCCAGGGGAGGGGAAGCTGGAGCCTGTCCCAGCTACCATGGGGCGAGAAGCGGGGTACACCCCGGACAGGTCGCCAGTCTGAGGCAGGCCTAACACAGAGTCACAAACAACCACTCACACCTATGGGTAATTTAGAATCACTAATTAAACTACATGCACTAACTGACATTGTGTTAATGTAGCATTAACATATTAATGCACAATGCTACAATCCTCCCAGGAGTAGATGTCACAGCAAATTCACCCGAAGGTCAGACTGTGTAAAAAAACTCCAAGAGCTACATGTCAGAGTCTACAGGCCTCAGTTATCTATAAAAGTTCATGTACAGATGTTTGATTCACACCACTAAATTTAGAGAAAACCAAACACCTCATATCAGCTGTAGGCACAATGTTGGAGAGGTGATGTTTTGGGCTTGTTTTGCAGCCAGGACCTGGACATCACGCACTAACAGAGTCAGCCATGAACTCCTCTGTATACCAAAATATTCTAGAGTCAAATGTGAGGTCATCAGTCTGACAGCTAAAGAGCTGCTACTGCTACGCTTGGCTGAAACTGGGTCATGCAACAGGACGATGACCCCAAACACAGTCAAGGTCCAGACTGCTGTGGTGGGACCTTAGCTGTGCACGAATGAATCAAAAGACTGGACCAAAATCCTACCACAACAGTGTGAGAGACTCATAAAGGCACGCAGGAAATGATTACTTCAAGTTACTGCTGCTAAACGAGGTTCTACAAGCTACTGAATCACGAGGTGTATTCATTTTTTCACATGTCTGTAGCTGCTTCAGTTCCTGGCTTCTGTTATCCATGTACACTCTCACATTGTTATGGAACAAAGCCATGATTAATGTTATGACTTATATCTTTGCTTTTACTGCCAGATGTGCAGACATAATAAGCTGCTGTGAACAAACTTCCTGACAGAAATCGTTGTGGGTGCAGAACGCGCTGCATGCATGAAATAGAACTGGACCTCAGTTTTGCTCATGTGGTTAACGAGAGGCTGATTATTTAGAATAAGGGAGTCGAGATTCGAAGGTCACGTCGCTGTGATGTTTGTCTGTCCACGTATTTCTCTGCGGTGCTTCAGGAGAAGGTCAGATCTAGGTGTTTTTACCCTAACCTCATGCCTCTCTGTATATTGTTTCTCAGATCAGCTCTAACATGATAATGTGCCTGCCTGCCCACACTCCTCATTATTTATCCTTCTGAATGCTCGGTTTGCTGGTGCTCTGCCAGCTCCAGATGTTATTTGAAGTCTGGCATCACATCATTATTCTCTGGGCCTCTGCCATGCGTCCTGTGTTCACATTCATTCCTCTGCACACTCTTTAATCTAATTAGGATTGTTTTCTTGTTTCTTGCAGTCTGACTTGTTTTCTTGTCATTTTCATGCCTCCCTGGACCCGTCCTTGACGAGTGTAACTGTGAAGCTCAGCCATTTTTAAAATGATGACAATGACATTTACAAAATGATGTCTGGCATGTGGGACTTTCTTCTTCTTCTGCTGCTCTTTATTTGGCCTAAAAAGAACATTGTATTAGTATAGCTGCATTTTAATACTGTCATTCAGGGCTGTTGTCAAGATTTTAGAAATACTGGCGTTAATGTTTTTTAATTACTTACCTTTTTCATATTTATTTAATTCATTTAATGCATTTATTTATTCACGTTTGATTTTATGCGTATGGAAGCAGTTCTCTTGGGAACATTCCTGCTGATATCAGCCGATGCATATTCTGTCAGCTCCACGTGCCGAACTTAACTCTGAATAACTGCATCATTGTCGGTTTTCCTTGAAATAGCACCAGTGTTACATAAATGTGGCCAGAAAACTTTCCAAGAAGTGACTGACCCATGAAATGAGGTGTGAGACGCTGATAAAATGGGCTGTGAGATGCAGTTCAGAGATCCAGCAGAAGCTACTGAGTGGACCATGTGTTTGAGTTATTTCCTCACACATGCAGCATTACTGGAGCACTACTTTCCTTCAAAGGCTCAGCTGTGCTGCCAGGAATAAAGCCCCGGTGGAGAAATACTGAATTCTATATTTTCTCATTTGGTCTCTGTAGAAACTGCAGCGGGAGCTTTGTCTGCATTGCCGGCAATAAGTTGGACTCTTTCCCGGTGGATGCTGGACTTTGCCAGGGCTGCCCTTTGTCTCTGATTCTGTTCATCATTTTTATGGACAGCATTTCTCAGGGCCACTCAGAGACCACTTTGGGGATCTCGGGATCTTTTCTCTGTTGTTTGTGGATGATGTGGTTCCGTTGGTTTCGTCAGGCGTTGGCGTCCAGCTCACACTGAAGCAGTTTACAGGCGAGCGTAAATAAGAACCAGGAAAGAGAATTTGCACCTCCAAGTCAAAGACCATGGTTCTCAACCCAAAAATGGTGGAGTGCCCGCTCTGGGCCAGGGCTGAGTTGCTGCCCCAAGTGGAGGAGCTTAAGTTTTCTTGGGGTCTTTTGAGGGAAGAGGGGAGCAAGAGCTTGAGAGATGGATTAGAGCTGCATCTTCAGTAGCGTGGACCACTGTGGTGAACAGAGAGCTGAGTGTGAAAGCACCGGTGAGATCTGTGTTCCTACTCTCCCCTATGGCCACAAGCTTTGGCTCATGACCGAAAGACTGAGATTGTGGATATAAATGGCAAAAATGAGCTTCGACCAAAGGGTGACTGGACTCTCCCTTAGAGATCGGATAAGAAGTTCAGTCATTTGGGATGGACTCAGAGTCAAGCTGCTCGTCCTCCACATCGAAAGGAGGCAGCTGATGTAGCATCTGACTCGGATGCCTCCTGGGCACTTCCTAGGTGAGGTCTTCCAGTAGGCTTGTCCTATGTAGAAGATGGATGAATGATGAATAGATGGATGGAAATTATGCATAACTTCATTCACCTCCTGCTCATTTACAAAACCAAAAGATGCAACAACAAGAAAACTCAGTCTCAAGGCTTAAAAAAACGGGTCGTCAGAAAGGTTTTTCACATTTTATAAATGTGACCTTAACATGGAGGTCAAAGAGATTTCTAGTGCCCATTTGAGTTGCTTCATTTTGGGCACCTCTATTGGTTTTGCTTTTTTTTTAGTCTCATAGGCTGTTATTTGGGAAGCTTAGAGATAAATTATACAGCTGCCAGTTTAAGAACACAGCAACATCTGCTATTATAGAAATGTTGCTTAATTGATATATCAAGTCTTTAACCACTCATGTTGATACATAGCTAGTTACATTTTCTGTGCATACTTCATGTGAATAACTTAATCCAACCAATCTGCCACATGAAACTGTATTATTCCAAGGTCAGGATGTGTGTGTGTGTGTGTGTGTGTGCATGTTTTTAATGCCCCATTTTATCAAGCTGCGGTCTGCTGAACGCCTTCAGGGGGGAATCTATGCTTCCGATGTTGTGTAGCTCTCGGTGTTTCACTGCTTGGTGTTTGCCTTGTTCGGACATCCTCGTCTTTCCAGCAGCTTTCACACGCCAGATCACTGTGGGCCAGTTCCTCCATCCACTGAGTGGAAAAATCTCCAGTGTGGCAATCTGCAGCCGCTCGGAAACCAACAGCGCCCAGCTAATGCTAATTAATTGCAACACACACTCACACACACTCACACACACATGCACACACACGTGCACATAAGTCCTCTCCCTTTCCTCTCTGCCCTCTTGCTCTCTCTCCCTGCACAAACACACACTCATGCCGCCCACAGCCCTTCAGAGTGTGAACTAAAATGGAAGTGATGTGTTGTGGTCTCAACGCTGCAAAAAAGCATCTCTGACTCACCGAGAGATAAATGAGCAGGGACACGGGCACTGGTCATATGAGATACTGTCAGTGTGTGTGTGCGTGACATGTTAGAGTCATAGCAAATATTGTGTGGAGCCTCATATCCAATGCTGCTGGGTGATCATGTTGGCAGACAGATGCGGTGCTGTTCGGGCCTCTTCGTGTCAGTTTGAGAGCTCTTCAGGGAAGACAACATGATAGACAGAAGACAAGTAGCTGCATAGTAATAAGTAGCAGTTTATACAGCTCAGGAAAGTTGTGTGTTTTCTCCTTCTGTCTTTAGAAACACTGAAAGCAAGTGTGTGTTCAATTTATATGTAATTTCCACACGAAGGCTTATGTGGTGAAATGTAGTTCCTCAAACATCTGACACATAATCTGATCACATGACAGCAGCTCAATGCATTTAGTCACGCAGACCTGCTGAAATTCAAAGTGAGCTGACGCTATGATGAGAATGAATGAGGAAGAAAGGTTAAATTTGAACGTGTCATGGTTGTTGTTGCCAGGCGGGCTGATCAGAGTATTTCAGAAACTGCAGATCTGCTGGGATTTTCCCACACAGCCATCTCGATGGTTTACTACTAATGCTCTGAAAAACTGAAAGTATCCACAGAGCGGAAGCTCTCTATGAAAATGCTTGTTGATGTCAGAAGAATGGCAAGGCTGCTTTGAGCCGATAGGAAGGCAACAGTACTTTAAATAACCATTCATTACAACCAAGTTCTGCAGAAGAGCAAAACACATCCAACTTTGAAGCAGATGTGCTGAAGCTGCAGAGGACCACATAAGGTGCCGTTCCTGTCAGCTAAGAACAGGAAACTGAGGCTACAGTTCACACAGGCTCACCAAAAGTGATCAAAATGCTGCCTGGTCTGAACAGTTTTGATTTCTGCTGCAACATTCAGATAGCATTGTAAGGGCGATGTTGTAATGTAATGTGTAATTGTGTGGGGGATATTTTCTTTGCACATTCTGGGCCATTCGGTACCAACTGAGGATAATTTAAACACCACAGACTACCGGAGTATTGTTGCTGACCATGTCTATCCCTTTATAACCACATGGATGACACACCATGTCACAGTTCAGATTATCTCAAACTGGTTTCTTGACCATGACAGTGTGTTAAGAGATTTTTACATTTACTTACTTTGATAACTTTTATTTTGCTTAAGTATAATTTCTTGTGAGAACTTGATGTGCCTGCAACCTACAGATTAAGGAACAGAAGCATGCGTGAGGAAGTTACAAAGTAACACACTCTCAGGCAGAGACAGTTCCAACCTGAAGCTGATATGACAAAAGATACTAGTTCCTCTTGTCTTATGGATAACGGCCACTCATGCGATAACCATATCTAGAGATGTTTTTCTATTACGTATGCTCCACCTAGAGATGCTGTGTAATCTATTCTCTGCTATAAAATAAAGAACGGACTGAGGCTCTGCGCGACTTGCCTGTGTCTTGCCACGCAGTAAGCCTCGCCCATGTACATGCCATAAATTGAGTTTGTGTTTCTTGCTTCTCTAAGGTTTTTTCCTTTGACACAGTGATTTCACTGAACTCAAATGACCTCTGCAGTCACCAGATCTCAATCCAATAAAGCACCTTTGGGATGTGGTGAAACGGGAGATTCACATCATGGATGTGCAGCGACCGTGTGATGCTGTCATCACAATATGATGAGAATGTTTTCAGGACCTTCCTGAATCTGTGCCATGAAGAGTTAAAGCAGCTCTGAAGGAAAAAAGGGTCCAATTCGGTACTAGCAAGGTGTACCGAGTGAAGTGTCCTGTGAGTATATATTACCTTCTGCAGCCAGAAGGTGAAAGTGTTCATACTTTCACTCTGTATGTTTGAAAATAAAATGCTTTCTAATTTTTACTCAGCTTTTATAAACTGGCAGCACAGTTAAGTTTTATATATGAAAGATTCTTCAATTAAAATTTTGATGAAATAAATTTACATGAATCGGTTTTAAAAGGACTAATACGAGACTGTATCTACACACAGAGACATGCAAAAACGCACGTGCCAGTGCACTCACATGCACTCATGTGCTGCTGGGCTCACAGTGCCTCAGGGCCTTGCAGCGTACGACAGCAGGCAGAAGAGTTGACTTGGTTTTCCACGTCCCCTGTATCCTGTCTGTTTCCCTGCCTTCATCACGGATCAGTCCTCTGCCGCACGGCTCAGTGACACCTTGTTCACATCTCCTGGACTCCAGAATCTGACAAGTGAGTTAACGACTCAGGATCCTGTGGCCTGATAATGACCGCAGAGGCCAAGAAACAAGGCAGAGGGATGGTGTGTATTGCATGGGTATTACTCAGTGAAAACCAACATGCATCTGCTTTTCACGGGGAGGGCTGGTTGGACAGGACGCACGAAGACTGTGACCTAAATTGGTAGACTGTAAAGAATGTGGAGCAGATGTATTTTCCTCAGTTGTCATGAAGATAAACCTTCAAGCTTTGCAGCTTTCACTTGGTAAACCTGCACTAAAAAAAAGTGACATTTGTCTGTACTCTCTGCTCAGAACAGCAAAGCAGCGTTTCCTGATTGATGCGTGTTGCCACTGTTTCGTAAGGTTTAAGCCAAGTTGCAACCTTGAGAGCTAAAACGAAGCCAACCTGAAGTAGTTACCTAAGGCTGTCTCCAAAAGTGAGTCCAGCTTAGCTACAGAAATAACCCAGCAATTCAAATCACATTAAGGATTAGAGTTATGCCTTAATAGACGATGGGCTGCTTTGAGTAAGAGGTGGCTGCTTTTTGTTCATGTTTAGTGTTGAGCCTCCACCAACAGATACTCTAAAGCTCTTCATTTAGTTTCTTAGCATGTGTCCAATTAAGTATGTCAGAGACTTGCTGCAGTATCTTCATATCTAAGCGAGTTGGTTGGTGTTAACTGAAGAGTACCCTCTGGCCCATATACAGTCACCTCCACCTTCAAAATAAGATAAAGGTTTAATAACAACGAAAAGCAAGGATCTAAATATATAGCTATGTAGAGATATATTTTTAAATTATAGAGATATTTATTCATCGTAGACAAAACTCTCAGCAGGTAGAGCTACCGCCGAACTCAGAGGTGCTGTTGCGGTTGTGGTTTGTAGAAGCGGGTTAGGACAAATGAAGCCATCAAACTCCAGCTTGTGCAGCCAGAAGGTGAAAGTGTTGTCTCCATCATGCAGCATGTAAACCATCAACATGGCAGTTCGCAACAACATGCATGTAGACAAGACCTGACATAGTTTGAAGGAAAGATTGGTTACTGTTATTATGCATCTGTTGCTTTGCAATAGGAATGCGGGCGGAGCCTAGCTCTCCTCTCTAACTCCTATCCGGTCTTTAAGTCTGATGTCATTAGCCGTGTCTGGGTCCAAACTCCGCTCCCAAAGTCAAACAATCACTGCAGCATCACTGAGAGTTGAAAAACTGTCTAAATTCTTTGATCTGTAATAAAATGATCAGCGTGGCTGCCCTACCAGGTGTAACAATTAAGTTAAACATCCAGGCATCCATGAAAAGGGAATTTATTAAATTTAACAGAGTTAGAAGTTAGCAGGGAGTTAGCTCGCTAGTTTCCATCTAAATATAATATACCATGTTCAGACTGAGGGATTTGTGAAACAAATTAAAACGTACAGCTCTGATTCAAAGGAACTTGCAAAGAAAAGCGTCTGGACTTCTTTGAGTTGCTTGAAGACGTTTCACCTCTCATCCGAGAAGCTTCTTCAGTTCTAAGGTCAAATGGCCGAGAGTCCCAGATTTAAACCCAGTGGGAGTATCCCCCCAAAGAGGGACAAAGGACCCCCTGGTGATCCTCTAATCACATGAGCCAAGGTGTGAAAGCGGGTGTGGTACCTAATCAGACCGGGTTTCGGGTGAGCTCATTGTGAAACCTGGCCCCACCTTGTCATGTGAATTCCTGAGGTCAGATGGCCCAGGATGTGAGTGGGCGTTAAGGCGTCTGGGGAGGGAACTCAAAACTGGATTATAGATGGCAGACAGTTGGTGTCGTAAACCTGATATTACTTCTGACATAAATGAAGACAGGAAAGTAAACAGCAGTGACGTTTGTAGGGTTACTGAAGTTGGACTAGCTGGTATATAACGATGTGCTACGTGATCGCTAGCAACACAGCTATAATAGCATAATATAAACAGTGAAGCTGGAGGGTAGACGCTAACTTTTTTCCACTCAATAAAAGTTAACGTGAGGGTTCCTGAAAGTCAGCAACAAATGCAATCGCATGGCAGGATGCTGTAAACAGACCAAACATCAGCCAGGAGAACAAGTGAGATAATCCATCCACAATACAAGGTTAGTCATGAATATACTGCTGCATGGGCTGTGCTGTAGTTACATCGTAAGGTTTTAAAACCTGAGCTTTAAAATGAACAGTGGTAATAAAACCTGAGAGAGGCCGACAGTGACCACTGACTATTTTTAGGGGCTTGTTCAGATTAAATAGAACAAGATACAAAGCATTAAAACATGTTAAAACACAAAAGCCTTATTAAACACAGGGTAGTTTGGGCCTGTAGGCAGGATTCATTATGTCATCACTTAAAGACCGGATAGTAAAACGGGCACCACAACATATGTATAGTTCTGACATTTGAGCGGTGTTTCAATGACACGTGTCGCAGGACTAGTTGGGTGTGAAAGTTCTGGAAGATTAAAATATAACATTATTTTTTCTTGTTATTAAAATATACAACATATACATATACAATTATAAAATACACCATGAAGGCTAGAATACAGTGAAAAAGGAAATGGCTGAACCACGACAGTCTTAGGGTGTAGCTCACATTCGTCTATGAAATGTATGTACGTGTGTGAAATGTCAAAGACCAACAGCACCTCGTTCCAATTATATTATCAAGACAAACTCCAAACTTGTTTAGTTTAAAAATGAGTCTACGAAGTTCAACTCTGAGAAAGCATAATGACTTTGTGCTCTGTGTGCTACATGGCATTGAAGAAAATAGAGAAAATTGATTTAATGGAGTCACTTCCTTACGTTTGGTTGTTGCACTTTCAGATAGAGACCTACTGTAATTAAATTCTGTGTAGTCCATGATCGCAAACTGCAGTGTTAGAAAAATAATAGACAAATGCAGGTTTCAAGGAAATGTTAATAAATGTTCACTGTACAAGCAAAATCATTATCATTTTAATAACTGCAATGAAAAATAGCCCTACTACTGAGAAGCATATTTTTCTATAGTGTAGATGGAGCGGTTCCATCCTTGGTTTGAGTCCTGGAGGAAACATGAATCGCTTGTGGATTGTGCCACGAAGGGCATCCAAGCATGTGGAGCTGCCTGCTGTGGCAACCCCTCGTGATAAGGGAGGAGCTGAAAGTCAGTTTTATTCCTGTATAGCATGGCAGTATAATCGACAGGATTACACCTCAGGTGTGTCAAGTGTCGCACTTTGCATACGGGGCCTACACACGCCTGTCACAACCAGCTGCACATGGACAGCTTTTTCACTCAGTCCAGGTTAAATGATGACTAGTTTCATGAAAACAAGCTTGTAGTTTATTTCCTGCACTAATGATGTAAGAAAGAGGTGCTGCTGGTCTTCTCATAACACTCCATATAAGTTATTGATCCCAGGAGCTCAAATGTGCAAATTTCTTTATAAATGAACTTTGAAGAGTGGCCCTGACACGCCATCGCCGTCGCGCTGTTTCCGAGAGCGTGACTTAATTATGTTGTTTAATTACTATAGTCAAAAGCTGCAGAACGCTAGCAGGTGAGTCTTTAATTTGGTTTGTGGTGTCAAACAGCAGGCTTTGCAGCTCAGTCCAGCTCTGGGTATAATCTGCTATTAACACTCAGGGTTATGTTTATGTGGCTGAACTGATTTGCAGTCATATCAGTGCACTCTCAGTTACAGATTTGCACGTTATTATTTCATTTGTTTTACATAGAACTAACGCTGCTATGGTGTAAATGAAGTACTTCCCTTCAATGAACATATATGAACATGAATATTTCTTAATAATAAATGTAATAAATTAGATTTGTATAGTGCCAAGAACGCTTTACAAAAGAGTATCATAAAGAAAAAGACTAGAGGTTGAAGTTCTTCATCAGAGCTGGTATTGTATTCTTTGTGTGTTTGTTTGTTTTGTTGTCCTCTATAATACTTCTATCCTCACCATTATATGTCCTAAAGCAGTTTGAATTGACTGGCTGTGGAAGGATGCTGTCACTCTAAACCAAACCGAGAACCCGGAAAATGATTTGCAGTTACCCAACACCCAGCGCTGCTGAGATGCATTTGCTTGCGTCTGTGTTGTAAGCATGTATAACATTTTGGTGCATGACCAGCACATAAAGAACTTGCAGCCAGGCCACATTTTTGTCACATTTCACTCATTCATTTCATTCAAATTTCCAATGCAAGCCTCAAATAAGCCCACACTATTGAGTATCTCTTGCTCAGAGAACCATGTTGGGTGCTGCAGGATCTTAACCTTATTATGTAAAGGCCCTTTTGATAACCTATGTCGTGATTTGCCGCTAAATAAATAAAATCATCTAATTTAAACCACCACATAAATGCAGCTGTGTGGAGGTTAGGGCCTTCTAGATGGTCTGAATACTATTTCAAAGACCATGAGAAAAAAAAGTTGCAAAGAAATTGCTGTAATGAAAAGTATAGACGCTTAGTTTAATTTAATGCCAGTAGGTGCTGGACGGGTGTTTGTGCTGTGTGCCGTTGAGTGTGTCTTAAAGAAAGACAGAAGGAAAAGGAGTAGAAAGGGACTGAGAAAAGTCCCAGATCAGAGCCCATCCACTGGAACAGACACTTCATAAAAATGTTTTGACACCAACATCTGTTAGAGATGCCTCACGTCAGCTGACATCGCCTGATCTCCTGCAGCTGTTCTTTCTCTCGCTACCGTCATCACAGAGTTTCACTGCGTTTGAGGTGAAATCACACAATAATAAAAAAAAAAAACTCTCCCTGTACCAGAGAAATCTGCGATGGTGTCAGAACTGCTGCCCATCAATCTGAGCATGTGTGTGGAAAGAATGAATGCACACTGTCCACAATTAAAAGCAAAGCCACTCATGTTTTTTTTCTCTTTATGACATCTGAGCAGTACTTCACAAGCTAGCTGCTAACTGTGTCTGGTAACTGTATCAGGTGATGTAACTACAACCCTTTAACACTGTCAGTCCCCCTTTAGCTTGTTCGACAGGCAGGGCAGTCTGAGTGATTTCATGAGTTTGGGGTTTATAATAAGGGTCACCACTAAGGCTGTTATACCCCTGTAATTAAATGTTGTTACAGGGTGCATTTCACATGGTGACAACCACCTTCTTTGATTCCCACTGAGAGAGATGCTTCAGGAAACGTCAGTAAACACTTTCCCATCTCACAGAGTACTGACAGCTTGACAGACCGGCTGTAGTATTTGGTGATGTGTAGTCCAGGAGCTCCACAGGGGACAGTGCTGTCTCCATTCCTGCTCACCTCGTCCACCTCAGACTTTCAGTACGTCCAGGTCATACCACCTACAGAAATACTCTGTCCTGCAGTGGTTGGATGTATTAGTGATGGGCAGGAGGAGGAGGACAGAGCACGAGTGGATGATTGTGTGGAGTGGTCTGGAAAGAATCGTCTAGTCCTGAATGTGAATGAGAAAATTTCACAGAGAAGAGGAGGGGTTCATGAACCTGTATATTCTGAGGCGTAGGAGTGTAAGTACCTGGATGTTCACCTGGTCTTTCAACATGTGCAGCCAAATAATGGAAACTTTGTACCAGTAAGTTGTGGTGAGTGCTGTGGTCTGCTGGAGGAGCAGCATCAGAGCTGGTGACACCAACAGGCTGAATAAACCGACCAGGAAGGCTGGCTCTGTGATTGGCTGCAAACTGGACATTTCTGAAGCTGCAGTGGAGAGGATGTGATTTACTGCCACAAGAAAACTTTTATACCACACACTATCTCCTTCTATAATACAGTCTATCTGGCAGAAAATCATCTGCTCCTTAATTTTATCTGCTTCATTTATTTTGGAATATTTTGATTTCCTTGGTATGTATTATCAGCAGTATCACCAGCAGTTAGGTTCATTTCTCCAAAAATAAAATAAACTGTTACACATTGCTCATTATTTTTCTTAAAGGTAATTCATCATGTTACTTAATTACTCAGCGGAGAAAATCACACTAATGCACTACATTATTCACACACCAACACAAATCCCTCTCCTAATGAGGATACACATCCGATTTTTTTTTTAGTGTTTAAGTTTGAACACAAAGTTTGTGCTCATCACGCTCAAAGTTGTGTGATGCAGTTGTTTCCATCGAAAGGCTACGTCCACACGTACACGGGTATTTTTGAAAACGCTGATTTTTCTATGCGTTCGGGCCTTTCGTCCACACATACTCCGTTTTGGGTCACTGAAAACTGAGATTTTTAAAAACTCCTGCCAGGGTGGAGAGTTTCAAAGACTCTGTTTTTGCGTTTAGGTGTGGACGGGATTTTTTTTTTTTTTTTTTTAACGAAAACGGAAAATGGGTGTTTTCAAAAATACCCATGTACGTGTGGACGTAGCCTAAAAGTACAAGTATGCGCTGCAATTCTTGGACATCCTTAACATCTGAGCATCCCTTACAGTGAAAATAACTCTCAGTATGATAAGACGTCACCTCAATTTCAATGCAATATTTCATTTCTGTAATATATTGGAGAAATTTTTTATATTAGAGCTATTGGTAATATATTTTATTATTTAATATTATTACTGCTTGCTAACTGTGAACACATACTTTCCTCTGGGATTAATAAAGTTTCCGGATTCTGTCCTGGATACAGTCATGTTTGAAAAAGTCACGTTAGGTGTTTTTTTTCTTTCTGTCTGCACATCATGCAGGTAACTGAAGAACCGTGTTGTACAGTGCAGTGTTGTAATTGTACTGATTGGCTAGATAATGTTTACTTTGGTGAGTGATGGCATGTAGTGTCTGGGAATTTCCAGGTGAATCAGCAGTAGTGAGAATAGTGGGCATTTTATTGGGAGGTGTTTAGGTAACAAAAGGCCATGCACCAGGTGTTGTAGCCCTGCTCAGTGAACAGGGTTGATTCACCACAGTCCTCTAAGCCACAACCAGCGACTGTACCTTCGGCTAGATGAGTCACTTCAGCTGATTAACTGATAAGTTGGATGTTTCCTTTAGATCTTTTAGATAGATGTTAAAGCACTGCCTCAAGAATCTTAACCTATAGCTTTCTGAACTGTGGGGATTTATGTGTTTGTCAAACAGTGATTATTATCTGCTGGAGTTTTTAAACTGTTTCTATTTTTAACTTTTTGTTTTCTTCACGTCATTTTAGATAACACGTTAGTGATTGTAATCCTGGTCCCGCCGTCATCTTTATGGTTTCCTGGAGGCGGTGTGTTCACCTGGAGCAGTCAAGTTTATGGTGGACCCTGGTGAGCTGATGGTCATTTTAACAGTGCTCCACACTGTGCTGACACCTCTGTCTGTCCCCTTGTTTCTTTAATTGAGTTACATTTTCAATAAAGCAATAAAGCTGCTTGTAACAGTGCTTGAATGGGAGATTTCTGACTGCAGTGTTTGTTTTTGTATTAAGACGTATGTGTGACATATTAACTTTATTCAAGGAAGGTTAAAGAAATGCTTAGAAATGCTTAGGCTACGTTAATGTGTTTTGCCCAGGTGTTTGACTTTGTGACATTTAAATTATCCAGAAGTATCTGAACTAGTAGAAGTGATGATGTGATGAAAAATCTTTTTTTTATTACTCATATATTTTATTTTATTGATATTACTGTGTTTACTGTTACTGTGCGCAGGTATGTCCAAGAACATACCGTTCTTGGACACAAGAACTCGTAAAAGAGAGCACGCAACCCTTGTCCTGGCCTCACTGGCCGCCTGTATGTTTTAGAGTTCATTTTGAAATTCTTATGTTTGTTTTCACAGTGTTGCCCCGCCTTACCTCTATGAGCTTCTTCCTTCCCCCACACCCCGTCAGATCGCCCGGCCAGCTGCTCCTGGAAGTACCGAGATCCAGGAGGAAACTCAGAGGGGACACGGCTTTTTCTGCTGTTACTCCTTAATTATGGAATAACTTGCCCAGGCACATTAGAGAGGCCCCTTTGTGATCCACTTTTAAAACATGTCTTAAAATTAGTTTTTATTTTTTCTTTGTTTCTGCCCCAGTGAGACATTTTTCTGTTAGTTTTTCGGTTTTTCTTTTAATTATTTGACTTTTTTTAAATTAGATTTTATTCATATCTTATGTATTTTTATAATTTAGTTCTAGTGTGCAGCACTTTGTGTCCGATGTGGTTGTTTGTAAGTGTTTTTTATAAATAAAGATGGATGGCTGTGTTAGGTCAAGATCTATATATTATATTACCAGAACAATAGTGATAGTAACAATATAATTTGTTAGATGTCATATTTTAAACAATGTAATTATGTAAATTAACGACTATATTCAAGTGTTATAGAGTAACACTAAACATAAATTAAATATATAGATGAAAACTTTGCACTGACTGTTAAAATATGCAGCATAACAAACAGAACATGCACAAGCTTAGCATGCGCACGCTAAACATCAGCAAACGTGCAGACAGTGAACACAGTCGTAAGGTCGGTGTATTTGTATATCCCAATTCTTTGGGCTGAAGGAAGAACAACACTCGGTGTATAAATGATCAGTCAATAGTTTCTTTATTCCATACAACACTTTGAGCATTACGTCCGGACGGGAGATGTGCACGGGAGGGTGTCCGGCAAAATCTCGAAGTGTCTGACCGTTTCTCACATTGTTACAGTTTCGGCCCCCCTCCAAACTGAGCATTCACATTCTTTCTCTCTCAGTGAGCCTAAGTTACGACCTTGGCTTCTTGTGCAGCATGTTTTGTTCTTTCTACAATCAGAAATCACAAGGCCATGATTCTCTGCAAACAGTATTCTCTTTATAAATCAGCAGTATAATGCAATACAAATCAGTCTAATAAATCCAATAATTTCACCTTCTTCTAACTCAGGAGTATAATACAATCTAAAACAATGTAATTATTTCACAATCTTTAATCAACTGCATAATGTGGCCTATAGCCGTATAATGATTCAACAGTTCTTTGATTAGAGGTATAATGTAACATAAGACAGTGTAATAATCTCACAACGCCACATAGATGTCGGCACTAACGGTGCCCTTGGTAATATTCATCCAAAGCTTCATCATGATTGGTCAAGTCGTCTAGACAGGGAACATACAAAGACATACATGCGCTACAGTCATCGTAGCATGACGACTACTGTCTGTGCTGCTATTATTATTATTGCTTCTTCAACTATTATTGCTAATTTACTGTTTTTGTAGTTTTCCCAGTTAAGGGTAAAATAGATATAAATGTCTTTGGGTTAAAATAAAGATAATGACATTATCACCAAGTAGGCACCTCGAAAAGAAAATTAAAGTCACAATCGAGTGTGTAAAAATAGCGGCCCCAGATGGGACTCCAACCCCAGCCTTCTGTTTCCAAATTATGCCACCTGTTACCCCGCCTGCCTCCTGACTGTATATGTGGGCATCTGTCAGATATTATTTTTCCTCATCTTTCTTAAAGTGACATGCCTACAGGTCCTGACTGAATCAGAGTGTGAGAAGCTGATAAGGATGTGTTGATGATGGCAATGACAATGAACTAAAGCAGCAGTTGCAGGCTGTAAAGCCAGAACACGCTTAAGGCTCCATAACAAACAAAAGTCAGATGTAGGAACGGGGACCAGTTCTTGCAGAAAACCGGTTCCCAGTAGTCCAGTTCCTTGGGATCGTTAGTCTGCCTGCCTTTCAATGCTACTTATCGGTTCTTGCACTCGCACTACAATCAGCTGATTGATGTTTGCGTGTCAGAGGACGAAAATAGTGATGTAGTCTAGAGAATGGATTTTTATTGCACAACAGAATGAGATAAACGGTAAAGTGTAAAACTGAATCCAGGACAGAAACAACCACATTATGCTGCTAACACAACTTTGGTTCTTTGCAAGGATCTGCCAAGACAGCATGCTAACGCTAAGCTAGCCAAGAACTCATGCCGGACCCTTAGCCTCAGTTTTATATTGTTAAATGGTGATTATGAGACAGTGTGTTTCAGCTGTTTTACAGAGTAACATGAAAGTAATGTAATGAGTAGTATAACGAAAACGTTACTTTTAAGAAAAGTGTTCTGTGTAATATGTAATAATGACTTATTCGAGTAACGATCACAACAAAGAGGAAATACCTCAACAAACATGCACAAACATTTGACCACAGCATGCAATTGATTAGCATTAATATAATTTATTAATTTCTGCTTAGAGATTGTGGTGACTCTCAACAAGGAGCCAATGACAATCAATAAGAGAATCGATAAGGACTCAAATCGATAAGCGATACTGTAATTATCCCAGTATAAAAACTGTTAGTTTTTGAGCTTTTTTTTCTTCCCACTGGTGTTTTTAGGTGTGAAATAGTAGTGAAATGAAAGACACTGACTAAAAACTGATTTTACATTTGAGGAAAGTGAGGTTACATAAATGCATTTTCAAGTGACTGGTAATGATTTCCATTTACTGGTAACCACGTGTTACGTAACGATAAGAAAGTGTCTGCTAAATTGTTCTGCTAAGACACACAGTACTAAAATAAAAGCGTTTTTTTCCCCCTGACTCACACAGCCTGTTGTTGTCAGTAGGTCACATTTTAGTCCAAAGCAGAGACAGGATATAAAAATGATCCACAGCTATCCACTCACACACTAACACCCCACACACAGTGAAAAAAGCCCGTCAGTACATGCACATAAACACACTCCACCTCCAGCCCTCTCCTCTTTGTCTGTGTCACCAGCAGCTCTGACATGCGTTGCATAAGCACGTCGCTGCTGGCACCATCAGGTCATCTTACAGAAAGCCTTCCAGACAGAGAAGCAGACAGGGGGAGTGATGGAGACATCAGATACACGTGTGTATGTGTGGAGGCGAGAGAAGGAAGGGAGAGAATGGTCTTCTTTTTTATTGAGGGGGCGATGTGAAGCGAGGGATGTGTAAAGTGAGCGATGACAGGCGTGACGATCACACCTCTGGCTGACTTATCCCTCCTCTGCCACGAGCAAATTAATCTGTGAAACGATGAGAAGCCTGGATGATTGACAGGTGGATGCTGCGTGCGGCAAAAGGAAGACGAACGATAAGAAAAAACTGTACAAATCTGTATGTGTATCTACACTATGAACACATACATACTGTGAATTGTGAAATGACATTTTAAGTGCAAATCATTACCTTTTAGAAATCCCTTAAACGGTAAGTCTTATCTTTTATTCATCAGCTGGTTGTAAACACATCAAAATCTAATCTGCAGTGCATTCATAATTGGTATTTGCTCTCTGCTCAGATGAAATCAGGTTGTGGGTCTCATGCACGATCTGATATCGTCGTGTTGGTGTTGTTCCCAGATCATCATACTAAATGTTGTTCCAGGATCAACATTGCAAGTGACCAATGAGAATGTTGTGACGTCATACTTTCGCGACTTCGGGAAAAACCGCCGTAAAACAAAAAAATGTACTTAAGCTGCGAGAAACCGCCTCTGTCCACAGATCAACGGCCCCTGACCCTGACCCTAACCCTTTAATAAACGGTAAGCAGAATTGATATTGTCCTTGCAACATTGGAATTTCATAAATGCACGAATGGCTTGGCGCGCAAAAGCATAACGTCACAACAATGTGATTGGTCACTTGCAATGTTGAACCTGGAACAACGTTTTCATGATGATCTGGGAACAACACCAACACGACGATATCAGATCATCCGGGTCTCATTGCACAAGAAATTAAATGTCAGCGAGTGCTGCAACTTGTATTCAGCGTTAAATCTTTTTTATTGTATTTTTTTTGGCCTCTTACGGGCAGCTGTGAACACAACTTATTGTGTTATACACACTTATGCAGTTGATTTAAGGAATAAATTCTCAGCGAGAGCCTCATTACAAGTTGCCCAGGTCACATTAGTTGATCCATCCTCGCAGTGATTAGAGCACATTTAACATATACATTGTAACTGAGGTGTCATTAGTCAGCGAGTATGGATTTATCTTCTTTGCAATCTGCAAAATGATTTGAAATCGAAGTGGTTACAGCAGAGGATTATACCACTGGTAGATGTCTCTTTGTTTATATAAAACCCTCTTCTGGAACAAATGGTAAGCATTTCAAGTGTTTTCTTTAATAATTTATGCAGTAAAGTAAAGATATTTTCAAGTTAGATTTGCTGTTAGCCAGATTTTGGTTACTCATGTTGATTTGCAAAAGCATTAGCTAACTTTTTGGCTAATGCTAACTGAACGCTCAGCCAACATCACTGGTCCGTTGCAGTTATTAGATATCAGTTAGCAAAGATCATTGATAAGGTTATCAGTTAGCATATTGGTGCATTGTAACATACTACTGATGTAAAATATATATATAAGAATCAGTCCATAAAAGAGATTCTCTCACCAAAACTGGAGAACAGGCTATGTACCAATACCACAAACATGGTTGAGAGGTCTAGTTTGTTGAACCAAATTAGCTAAGATGCAGCCTAGCAAACAGCTAGCAAGCTAGCAATTCCTTATAGTAGCAGTATCTGTAATACAGCATTTTAAGCATTAATACATTTAAACTGGTGACATATACAAAAATGTACCACCCCTACAGCTGTCATGAAGTAGGACTTTTGGTATATAGATCAAAATTTTGTGTTCCAGGCACTTCACCTGTGTTTCTCTGGTATAATGTTGGGTAGTTTAACATGGGAAAGTGTGGAGAAAAAACTAACTTTTCAAACCAGCCTCACGTGGCATTTTGAGCAGATTCACTTTAATCACTTTGATGCCACTTTAATGTCTTTTTGTGAGCCATTTGCCTATAATTCATGCACAAATACAGTGTTAGCTCATCGAGGGACGGCAGAACTGTACTGCCTTTCATATTGTTTGGAAATATTGCTTCTTCCTGACAACCTGCAGGACAAACATTGTGATTGATGTGCTGAGAGAAACAAAGTGCAAGAAGAAACAGACGACAAGGTTTTTATATGAAGGAGACTGACATTTAGTTGTACTTATATTTATATATTATTTTACAGTTTGTTAACTCGGAACTTAGTTTGTTGACTTAGCTTGACAGCTGTGTACTGTAAAAAGGGAAAGACAAATAGTTAAACTGAGGAAGGAAGAGATTCTTATCTGTGGGTATATAGATTTTAACATATTCAGCGAGTGTGCAGTTTGTGAGTCAACTGTGAGTGTGTGTCTTTACAGGGCTTGCTAAATACATTCTCCCAATTTACTGTCTTGTTACTTATATGGTAATTATGCTGAGGTATTTATCCGAAAGAAACAGCAAGTGCAATAGCCTGGAGCCGATAAAAAGGCGCCAGATCTCCTGTCCTCCTGCCGAGCTCACCTGCACGTTTGTGTGTGTGTGTGTGTGTGTGTGTGTGTGTGTGTGTGTGTGGATGAAGGTTGTTTTATAAAAGACTGCTCAACACATCTCTGTAGACATTGTGAAGCTTTGTCACCGAGCCCCCCCGAGAGAAGAATAGGGTCACAATGAGATTCAAGTTCACCACCATCAAGGACACATGCACAGCTGTGATCACACACACACACACACACACACACACACACACACGGAGTATAGTACACACTTCGGAGGGAGTCTTCAGGGAGAGACAACAGCAGCACATGAATATATTTGGACTTGTAATGAGGGCACAGCCCACCAATTAAGGAGGACTGGTGTGTGTATGTGTGTCTGTGTGTGTGTGTCTGCGTGTGTGTGTGTGTGTGTGCAGACCACTAGTCCCGGCAGGGGATGGAGACGGAGCCCAGTGGAGGGGAACCGACCCCATTCAGAGCTGGTAATCCAATTCTGAAAGCTGTCTTTCAGAGGAGGAGCTGTGTGTGTGTGTGTGTGTGTGTGTGTGTGTGTGTGTGTGTGTGTGTGTTTGGGCTAGACTGGGTGTGGGAAGCTGAGGGGTGGTAGTAGTAGTAGCAGAGAGTAGTTCTTTAATGTGAATTAAAAGCAGGGGAGAGGTCAGATTACTCCTCTTCTCTCTCCTCCCGTAAGTGTTCATTTGTTTTTTAAACCCATGACTCCTCCCTCAGGAGGACCACTGTGGACACTTACCACCCCCCAACCTTCACCCCACCCATTAGTAGCTCTATGTCCTTCTGCCTGATAACTCAACAACTAAGTCCTTTTATAAGAAGCTCAAGTTTCTCCCCTCCCTCTTTGAGGATCTTTAACATGACAGGAGACAGATTGAAATGAGGAAAGGAAAAAACAGGAGGGAAACATTTGGAGACTTCAGTCAAAAACAGTAAGCTCATTCTTTATTTTGAATTATATTTATTCAAAATGCGAAGTCAAGTTCTCTTACAGTCGCCCAGAAAACCATGCAGATGTTTCCACAGTGTATAAAGGCTGTCGTACCTGCCACCGTGCAGCTGTGAAAGAAGTCATCAACACACAAAGATTTCAACTGCTTGGGATTTACGTTTTCTGTTGCACCAAAAGAATAAAAACAATTTAAAAAAGTAATCTGAGTACTCTAATGTGCTACTTTGTAATGCATCACACAAATACTGCTTATAAATGGGAAGAAAAAACTCTAATGTAGATGTTTTACCACATGCAACATGTCACAAAAACAGAGATCCATCACATCTTTAGAGGAATTTTTGATTACCCTCATTGATATCATCAGTCACTCATGGATATTTCCTTGGTCTGAATGTTTCAACTCAGTGTGTCATTGCAGATTTGTTGCAGATGTTGATTACTGTTTTCAGACTTGCATTAAAATGATTACACTTTATATTTTGCCCAGAGTGCAGTAAGTTACAGGATATTCTGAAAAGAAAGAGCTTCTGGAAAAGAGGTGCAAATAATTATATTAATGTGTAGCTGAGCACTTCCCTGTACCAGATATATTGTACCTTACAGGTGCAACAGATTTATACAACACAACAAATTTCAGATGCTTACATTAGTTTCCAGTATGTTCAAACATTCACCAGATAACAGGACAGCCATCCTTTTTTTTCTTTACTATGTCAGTTATTCTTTGCTCACACCGAGGCTGCTGGCTTGTGGCTGACTTTAGCTACTTTGCCCGTTCCTGTGCCGCTGGGTGAGGGTGGTTAAAGATTCTGATATTAGGTTTGTTGCAACAAACTTTTTCATGGTGATGCCTGCAGCTTATTTTGATGAACTCTGTGGAAGCTCACAGCGAGGAGCTAATGACATGTTATCATGTTGCTTTGAGTGTGTGCGCTACCGTGTGTCAGTTGATCGGTGCGTCTTTGATTTCTTTCTAACAAAGTGTCCACTGGTTAACTCAGAAGACTTTTTAAAACCCTGGAAAAGAAAATTAAAGCCAAATTCTAGTTAAATTATGTGGTTCTCAAAAACAAAAATCTGTATTTTTCATTTAAAATCTATAAATCCCCAAAACATTGGGGGGGGGGCTCAGGAAGAATATGAGAGGAAAGTGGACTCCAGTCTTTTGAATGATGTATGGAAGAGTGCTTTGGAACGCTGCATTATTTAAACAAGGCAACAGAAAAGTATGCTCCAAATCTTTCATGGAGCAAACTTCTCTGTTGCAGCATGTGTAGCTGTGTAGCTGTACTCAGACAGCACATCTTCTTGTTTTGGACCACAACATCAGCTGTGAGTCTTTACCTGTGAGAGACGTACAAGTCTGGGAGATCATGCAAAGATGGTGTGAGAGGAAAAAAAGTTTGATCTCTTGTATTCAAACTCTTTTGAGAACAGAAGTGAAGTGTGAGTGAAGACCTGAGGAGTGAAGAGAAAACGGGTGGGGTGGAGGAGAATGAGACACAGAGATAGCTGGGAAAATCACTGATTTAAAAGACAGAGAGGGCAGAAGAGGGGCTGATAATGAGGGGGCCTCCCTTGTAAGGCCCACCGGGTCTCTGCAGACCTCTCAAAGAATGGAGCGCTGCAACAGAGTGGCCCTTATTTTCTTTGTGAGCCCAGGAAACCAGAGATGCTCCTCCACCCAGTTAGTGAGTGACATCAGCTGCTTAGGGAGAAGACACACACATTGAAACATCCTGCAGAAGCTTATACACACACACATACACAAGCCAAACCACCCACCACTTGCCACACATGCACACAGATCCTAAATCCTCTAAATGGCAAAATATTTGCATATACTGCTGTTCTAATTATCCTCCTGTCTTCCTCTTCTGCTCTTTTATCAGTGGGTGAAGACAAGTCTGTGTGAGGTTTAATGAAACAGGCCCTGTCATCTTCCTCACACTGAACGCTGTCTTTTTTCTCATTACAATATTAGAGGCAAAAAAGGGTGAAAAACAAAGATCTTGGGCGTGAGGCCAGTGGAGTGAAAACAGCGCACAATCGATAAAAGTACAATTTGCATATAAACTGCACACAGGCTACATTCACAACATGCAGACTTTGTCCATATAAGGAAAAATATCCAAGCACTGAATAATTATACTAGAGACAAAATGTAAAGGTGAAGTTTCATTTTACGTAATAAAAATACTTTGTGAGGCACTGGCCTCACAATCTAGTGAGAGTGGGAGTCCCAAAAAGTGGATTCTGCTCATTTTTGGGGGATTTCCTTATCTGGACCAATAAGCATCCATCTAATGAGAATAGTGCTTCATTTTTAAAAATATATATTATTTTAATTAATTTCTTTTGTCATCAACAAATATGAAAACCAGAAAAAATATTTTGCAAAATGCGACAAATTATTAGTCTTATAAAAAGTTTCTCATAAATACTGTCTCAGTTTAAAGGGCCTTTAAACATGCACAAAGGTTTTTACTTATCTGGTCAGGTAAATCAGACAAAAATAATGGATCATCCATCCATTTTCAGCTACTTCTCTGGGTCCAAGTTGCAGGGTTCTGCCCCAGGAGCTCATCTCCATAGAACTTTTCCAAAACAGCTCACCTCTAAGCAAAGACCTCCCTCTATGCGACCAACATCTCCAGGATGCCGAGTCATAATCTCTCCACCACATCCTCAGTTTGCTCTGGGTGAGGTATTTTGGGCATGTCCTACCGGGAATCACCATTCCAAGGATATGGTGAAGAGATTATGTCTCTCCACCGAGGATATGATGGAGAGACATAACTTTGGACATATCCTTGGTTTGTTCTGGGGCTCCCTCCTGGTAGGACATGCCCGAAACACCTCACCCAGAGCAAACTGAGGATATGGAGAGATTATGTCTCCGATGTCTGAACTACCTTGACTGACTTCCTCCTGTATAACCAAGCTCATCCTATGTATAAAGATGTGTCCAGGCACAATTTGGAGAAAGACCATTTCCACTTCTTGTTTGCAGGTCTCATTCTGTCACTAGACCACAGCCAGTGGCCATAGATGAGTGTTAGATAGATTACCAATCTGTGTGTCAATCTGCACTCCCCTCTGCATCAGAGTTATGTCATAACTTATGCCATAACTGGAACCTCATTTACATTTACATGACCTTTTACATGCACCTGCCAAGAAATGAAACAACACATCGGATTGACACATAACACAACAACTTCAATGTCGTGGAAGTTACTTCATCAGTTAAGATAAAGAGCTTGGAAAGAAAAGCGTTTGGACTTCTTTAAGTTTCTTGAAGACGTTTCACCTCTCGTCCAAGAAGCTTCTTTGGTTCTAAGAGCAAATGGTCGAATGCTCACCAGCTCTCATCTTCATGTGTAGCATGACCAGGGCATGTCCCAACTGTGTCAGGAAGATCTGTCTCCAACATTCTGATAACTTTCACTGTGGAAAATTCCCTGCCCAGATGATGAAGTGTTTAAAATGACTGATGCTTATGATACAATGTGATAATAACTGAACAAACAATAACTGAATAAAATCTTTCATTTATTAAAACTGCATCGGTGCCTTATTGACTGGGTTCCCTTGGGACCCCAAACATTTGTATTTTCAAAAAGCACAAATCAAAGCAGAAATAAAAAAAACAACAAAAAATAGATAAAGCCATAAAAAATGGAATGATAGAAAAGAACCATTAAAATATAAGAAAAAATATGCCTCTGTGTTTTTCTGTGGATCACATATGCATTTAAATTTGGGGAAAAAAATCTATTTACATTTTTGCCTTATCAGATAGATTATATCTGTAGTAAACACAGACAGGAAATGTATGGAATGAGGAATGTAAAAAGCCTTTTCAAAGGGATATAGTCTGCAGGGCCTCGCCCAAAACAGCCCACATTGGAGAGAGGCGCCTCCTATACAAATACAGGCCATTTACCAAATGGTAAAATGGTAAATGGCCTGTATTTGTATTGTGCTTTACTTAGTCCCTAACAACCCCAAAGCACTTTACACTATATTCAGTCATTCACACACTGGTGATGGCAAGCTACATTGTAGCCACAGCTGCCCTGGGGCACACTGACAGAAGCGAGGCTGCCATATCGCACCATCGGTCCTTCTGACCACCACCAGTAGACAACGGGTGAAGTGTCTTGCCCAAGGACACAAGGACTGAGACTGTCCGAGCCGGGGCTCGAACCGGCAACCTTCCAGTTACAAGACGAACTGCCAACTCTTGAGCCACGATCGCCCCAAAACACACAGAGACCTCCATCTATGCAGCCTCATCCTGCAGCTCATCTGGAAGGATGCTAAAGCTTTCCCAAAATACTCAAGAGACATAATCTCTCCACCTGGACTTACACCCTGTAGGACATGCTAGAAAAACATCTCATGCAGGCGATACCCAAAAAGCATCTTGGAGAGATGCCTGAACCACCTCACCTGCCTCCTTTTGATGTGCAGGAGTTGCTCTAAGTCCCTACTAAATATTCTATCTCTAAGTCCAAACACCCTTTGGAGGGAAGCTCATTTTCTCCTCCACTTCAGACAGCAAGTCCCAGAGCAAACACTCCACCCATTTCAGCCTGTGTCTTGGTCACAGATTTATATTTGTCTTCAAACCACCTCAGTGTAAACTGGAAGTCACTGCCTCATAAAGCCAACAGCGCCTCATCGTCCACAAAACAGGATGAGGTGTAGCCGAAATCTGACACTTGGCTGCACCGGGAAATTCTTTCATCAAGGTTCTGAACACAATCGATGACAAAAGGAAGAGTGTAACACCCTACCATAAGAGATCTGACTGGCTACCAGCAAGTCCGACCGAGCTGTCCACTGTGGCTGTACAGGGACATTCTTCACCTATTGTTCATACTCCTGACACAAACCCCACAGAATCTACCAAGGGTGAATTTCCAATACTGACGGAAGATTACTCCTACTATGGAAATCAACAAGTTTTCTCATCTACTGACAAACGTGTAACAAGTTGTGCCGGCGGATTTTAGGAGATAACCTTTGTAAACAGTGGCTGTTTAAACATCTATTCAAACAGGAGTTTGCCTGGTGAAGTCAGGCTGCCCAACCAAACTGGTCTTTTCCTCAGTTTTTAACCAAGTAATTTTTTGACTAACACTAACCAAGCATTAAAAGAGCGTGTTGTGGAAAAGACAATAGATATTTGAAGTAAATGGGAATAATTCTCTGGAAACTGTGCATAAAGTGTAATTTATTCATTTTTTTTAAATTAGGAAGATATTTGAGAAGTAAAGCAGTGGACCGACTGACAGACCGGCATATCTATATAGCCAGCAGGGTTGCTAAAAATGGAAAATGAGGAAACAAGGAAAACGCCCACACTTAACTGTTGTATTAAAGTTTAGATTTCCTTGCACAAAGAGGAAAATCATCTCAGACTTAGGCGTCATGAATGATGTGATTTTTTTAAACTGACAGCACTAATTAAGACTGATGAAGGTATAATTTGTCGCACGCCCACCAGGTGTAACGAACAGGAAAATGAAGTAGATGCAAGTTCTTTCTGTTCACACCCACATAGGGGGTCCAATCAAGCGAGATAAGTGAAGACACCTGAGTGGGAGGCCAGTGTGCCTCCAGGCTATCTCTGAGCTGAGCTGACTTTCTATTATGCCATCTGCTGACAACTGTACACGACGGAACAAACATTTCTCTGTTTGAAGTTGCCTTTATGAATTGTTTAGGATGTAAGTTGTCGAGAAAGAAAACTTTTTAGACACAGCAGAAATCCCCAGGAAACCGGGCTTCTTCTGGTGGATATCTGCTCTCTCATTATGTGAATTTCGCCGCTAGAAAGTAAAGAGGCGAGCAGCTTAAGTGTGTAGCTCAGTCAGCCATGCGTTGGTTGAAAAAAAAAAATCCTTCATTAAAATCGAATCTCTAGATCTCTAGCATTCATAAAGACCAAACCAAAAACACATCTATGTCCTGTTTTGAGAACAGAACATTTTCAGTGTCTTTGACTGAAATCCATGCCTTCCTGGGATACCTCAAACTAAACATGCCCACGGATGCTCAGGCATGTATTAAATTTGACACAATGCATATCTGCAATCTCTACCAAGAGTAAGGAGCACTATGGAATTACATCTGCCTAAACTTTAGATGGAAAGAAAAGAAACTTCAAAAGAAACCTCCAAACTTTAGTCTGTGGCATTTCTTATGCTCTTTGTTGCGCTGCACACCTACTCACTCTGTTTGCTGCTGTGGTCTTGCTCTTCCTTGCTTGATGTTTGGAGCTAATGAATGTTTATGGAGGAGTTTCCATAAACAAACCAATAATAGTGACACAGAATTCATGCAGGCATTCCTATATACACAAAGTTTGCCTCAGAGATCAGCACTACAGACAAGACGTGCACACGCACACACAACCTTAAATGCACGCCAAGCAAAGCAGAGAAACACACTACATGAATGCAGAGTGTGTAACCTGTAAATCTTCACATATGCATGAGTACATACACACATTTCCGTTAGCTGCTTTAAAGCCAGTGCAGCGCTGAAATATACCCGTGTTCACTGCTGCACACCTTGTACCAGTTGTTTGCCCAGTTGTAAAGAAACACTCATTTTCCCCGGGAGGTTTCTGCTCTCCTAACCCCCTCTCCCTCTCCAGGATATTGACCGGGCTTCACTCTGCAGATAACAAAGTGTTTGTTTTATTTTTTATTACAGATCCTGTGTGGGCACGTGGGGTCAGAGAGCGGTGCTCTTCAGAGGGTATAAGAATGAGTCTTTATGAGTCTTTGTAAACAACTGGGCTGTAGGTGGAGGCTGTAGGTGGAGGCTTTAGGTCTGCAGTGGATTCAGGCGCTGGAATCGCCCCTGGCTGGCAAACACGAAAATGTGTGTGTGTTTGATATTGTGCAGTTGTAGTCTGGGTAAAAAGTGCATACAGTACAAGCAGGGATGAAAAGGACTCGTTGGTAGGGGCGTGCGATCAGCAATCACCACAAACAAGCATCCGGCACAGCAATCAAATAACTTCATAGCATAGGATTTCTTAATGAGTTTCCTGCCATTTCGGATATTTGTTTCCTGCACGTCATCAACTAAAATAATCAGCCTTTATCATTTTCAGCACTTTCAACCCTTTTTTTTTATTTGTCAAGCTTCAATAGCTCTCCAAAAGCTTGACTCATAAAGCACCTGTAGTCACTGAGATAATGTTCCAGCAGTTAGTGCACAGACATTACACCTGCACCAGTCTTGTCACATACACTATATTATAATATGTTACAAAGTGGAAACAACTGGGAACAATTGCAACTCAGCCACAAAGTAGTAGGGCATATAAAATCACAGAGCAGGATATGTGGATGCTGATTCACACAGATGTCACCAACTTTTTGCAGAGTCAATCGCTACGGACCTCCAAACTCCATGTGGCCTTCAGATTAGCTCAAGAGCAGCGTGCAGAGAGCTTCATGGCCAAGCAGCTGCGTCACAGCTTTACATTACAGAGTGTTGTCGGATACAGTGGTGTAAAGCACACCACCACTGGACTCTAAAGCAGTGTAGACGTGTTCTCTGGACTGATCAGCTTCTCTATCTGGCAGTCTGATGGATGAGTCTTGGTTTGGCAGTGCTTGTCTGACTGCATTGTGCCGATGCATTGTGAAGGGGGTATTATGGTGTGGGGGTGTTTTTCAGGAGTTGGGCTCAGTCACTTAGTTCCAGTTCCAACTCTTAATGTTTCAGCACACCAAGACATTTTGGACAATTTCATGATCCCATCTTTGTTTGAACATTTTGGGGATGTACCCTTCCTGTTCCAATATGACTGAGGACCAGTGCACAAAGGTCCATGAAGACACGGATGAGCACGTTTGGTGTAGAAGAACTTGATTGGCCTGCACAGAGTCCTGACCTCAACCCAACAGAACACCTTTGGGATGAATTAAAATGGAGACTGTGATCCAGGTCTTCTCGTCAAACATCAGTGTCTGACCTCACAAATGTTTCTGGAGCAATCATAAAAAATTCCCATAAACACTCCTAAACCTTGTGGAAAGCTTTTCCTGAAGAGCTGAAGCTGTTATAGCTCCAAAGAGTGGAACGACATCATTATGGATTATGGATTAAGAATGGGATGTCACACAAGCTCATTTGTGTGTGAAGGCAGACGAGGCAATTCTTTGGCAATATAGTGTGCTTCTCTTCATGACAGCCAATAAACTTCCATCAATAAACTTTGCACATTTCCTCAAAGCCACAGAGAGCTGAAAGCAGGAATACAACTTTCAGATTTCTTTTTTCCAAAAATAAGAAAACTTAATTCAAAAGGTCACTGACATTTCCAACTATTAACTTAAAATCCTGAGCTCCATGCCATGTGGCTTATTTAATATTTGGAGAATTTAATCTTGGATAGTTCTTGGCCTTTTGTGAATGTCCCATAAATTCTAGATATTCACTGGCTAAACATGAAACTGAAGAAAGGCACTTCTGTAGATAAATGGAGAACAGGAGAAAGATCTCTGCCCGAACTTTCTACCTCATAAATTTCTGCACTCAGACACAAATCCACCCTCAGGAGGTCACAATCTAACATCTCTGGATAGTTACATTAAGCAGTTCAGTCGTTCATCTTTTTGAGGAATATTGCTAAACTGAGAGGTGTTGTGTCTAAAACGGCTTCAGACTGTTCAAAAATCCTCCTTCAAGGCTTCTTAACTGAGGGGATCTCCCATTACTCCCATTCTATTTGCCCCTCATTGGCTCCAGAGTAAATTTAGAATAAATTTGAACATTTTAGCCTTTTACAGCTGTATATTGGAGACGTATTCCACTTCTCACTCTCTCTGGTCTTCAGGTCTGGTTCTTCCTCATACTCACAAAAAGACTCATGGAGACTGTGCCTTCAAGTCGTAGCACTTTTCTGTAAAACATGCTACACACACAGGTTATTATTATAAATGAGAAAGGTAGGGTCGGGAATGCCATCTGGTGAATCTGCTCTAGTGGATGCTGAGCAACAAACCAGGAACAGGTTTGATTTTCACAGTGAAAAAGATTAGATGTGGAAAGGCTACAGAGAGAAGTCAGAGCATGCAGAAATAATTTAGAAAAGGACCCTACTTCTCAATTGATTTATGCCCTCAGTAAACATTCCCTTGATGAGTTAAGACCAGGATGTAAAACATAAAGCCCGGGGGCCGGGATCGGTCTTCCCCAGACTCAAACTAGCCCACTGGATGGCTTTGTAATATATGAAGGAGGGCATAGAGTTTGGACTTTTAACCGTATTTTTATAAGACCACCTTGCTGCATGCATACTACACCAAAGCAATTAAACAACTAAAGGACAGAAAAGTTCCTGTTGCTTCACTTTCAACTATAGAAATTGTTGGGTTTTTTCCAAATTAAAAAACAACAACAGGAAAACTAAAATAAATACATTAATTTTTTAACGAATTAATGAAAACTTTCAGTTTGTAATAACAGGAGAGTGCGGGCAAAAAGCTATAAGAACCTTTTCTGTAATTTTACATTTACAAGATAATTTATTTATTCATTCAGGCAGATTTTTCATTTCATCATTGTTATCAGCAGCATTTTTCTATCATGTTGAAAAACTGAGGTATGCTGTTGAAATTGCAATTGCACTTCTCTTTCTTATATTAATTGGGATTAATAATTATATTTCTTTACACTGACTGAAAGGGAAGTTTCTCTGTTTGCTTGAGTGGACTGCACGTTGCCCATGATGTAAAATTGAGTTTGACATCTCTGATTTAGATCGTCCACTACTAGTTCCAAATCTTAATTTCAACAATGTTCATTTGGCACATTATGGTCTCTGCTGGAACAATATATCAACCAAAGTACGGGGCGACCGTGACTCAGGGGATTGGGAGGCTCATCTGTAACCGGAAGGTTGCCGGTTCAATCCCCCTCCGTCCTGGTCGTTGTTGGGGCAAGACACTTTACCCTTTACCCTACCGCCTACTGGTGTTGGCCAGAGGGGCCGATGGCACGATATGGCAGTCTCGCTTCTGTCAGTCCGCCCCAGGGCATCTGTGGCTGCAACTGTAGCTTGCCTCCACCAGTGTGTGAATGAATAATGGAATTGCAAAGCGCTTTGGGTGCCTAGAAAAGCGCTATATAAATGCAATCCATTATTAAGTATGGTATGTTTGTCTGTCCAGTTTTTTAAAAAAAAAAAGTAGAAGTAAAAATGTCTGAAAACAAGACTCCACAAACCAATTAGTGACACTGTGGTTGCTGTGTGTCTTTTAAACTGAGTCTAAGCCCAGCAAACATATTTCACAGTGACTCTGCTTCTCTGTAGCCAGATGATAAAAAGCAGCCAGCTGATCCTCACACCCCCCAGTGATACTGTTTATGTTGCATTTGTGAATATGAATATCTGTGCGTGTCACTTTATATTAACGTGTTTGGGAAGCAGCTATTCTTCTCCCATGCATTTACAAGTGTGCAAAGTCCTGAAGTGTTTATTCGTGTTATAGCATAGCATCTTTATTTATAACGCACTTTACATCCAACAATGTTGACCAAAGTGCTACAAATATAAAACAGAGAGAAAACAGTTTAAATTACATATAATTTAAATGTGTGGCACGTCCACAACTATCTTGGCTAACTAGCTTTGTGGGGACTTTCCCTCACTTAATCACCAATGTCTAATGGTAAAAATGTCAGGACGTTCAGTTTAGTTTAAAACTAAAAGTGGACCTTATTTATCTACACACACACACCCACACACACACACTGAGGAACGGGGAGGAATTAAGTCACAGAAAACACGGCCCAACGGCCATCCTGGCTCATGCGAACATAAACAACAGCAAAAAAATAACAAGAGCCGGTTGTCTGTCCGTCTGTGCCTCTGGCAAAAGTCTTGATCACAGCTCCGGCCATCTGGTGCGGGTGAATAGAGCCGACAACAGTCCGCCTCATGGAGAGTCAGGCTTTCCTCTGATCCCTGAGCCTCTTGTCTCTGCATCCGTTCTGCCTATCATCTGTCCACCTCCTCTCCAAACTCGCCATCTCTGTAACACAGCAGACCATCCAGACAGAGGGAGAGGAATATGAGGGTATGCTGGTGAAACTATGATCATAGACGATGAATACAAAATTTACCAGTAGAGGAAACTGATCCAATGTTTTGGCCCAGATTTGCATGACAGATGTCATTTTATGGGTGTAAATTGTGTGGCTCTCTTTTTCCTCGACTGCAAGAAGGTTGCATGTGCAGCACAGATTTTGCCCTTTTTAAGAGTCTGACATTTACTGTTGTGTAAAGCTGGCATTGCATGTAATGTTGGGTGTAACATGTTACACCCAACACTGCTGAACGCCAACTGAGGCCTCAGTTAACGTGTTATATAAATAAAATCAAATTGAATTAAGGTCTTGACCATTCTCCCACCTGTTACTTCTCTCCATGTTAACTGGTGTATATTTGTCTCAGTCTCCTCTTGTACCCAGTGTTGAGTTGTCCCTCATGGTTTTGTGTCCTCTTGTTATGCGTTTCGGTGCCTATCTGTATTCCTTGCTGTTGCTCCGCTATTGTTTGGGCTTTGAACTAAAGTTGGGTTTTGAGCTCACTCCTGTTTCTTGAATCCTGCGTTCAGGTCCACAATTTCCCTTCCACACAGCCTTTCATTTTATGACCCTGGAGGGCTCATTACTCAAAAAAAAACAAAACATGTAACATCATCACAACAAAACATAGGCCTAAGCAACTAAAAAATATGGTTCAGTTAATTAAAATACTGTAAAACAATGACTGGGTTATGTGTTTTATTTGCATTTGTTTTCTCATATTGTATTTGCCTACTTTTGGGGGGGTTGTCATTTGGTAAATAAATGATTTTTAAAAAATTAATTGATTTTTTTCTTTCCACTTCCTGTTACCGTGTAGAGTTTAAAAACTCTGAAAAATCCCATTTTGTTGGCTTCATCAGTTGAGGTTTAACTCACTCAGTTACATAATATCAGCCTGAGAGAAACACATGTTCAACTATAAATTCTTCCTCTGCAGAGGAGAGAGTAAAAGCGAGAACAAATGGTAGATTTGATGTCAGTGGTACCTCTGAGCCCAGAAGAGCGCTTATTCAGAGCAGGGATGAGCTCACATTATCAGGGATAAGCTGCTCTAACAGCCCACCCAGCCAGCCTCCTGCACTCCCGCATTGTTCCAGCACGCTCTGACTCACAAAAGGCAAAAATACATAGAAACCTCTGTGCTGCGGTGCCTCCTTGCTCCCTGTGACTCACAAAGCCGGACTACATTTAGCCCGCAACATCTGCCGCCTTCACAGCCTTGGTGAGCTGAAACGTTAAGGCAGTGCTAATAGGAGGGGCTGACAACTGGGGCAGAAATCCAAACCTCAAGAAAAGCAGTGTGATTATGAAAAGACGCCTTAGAAATAAAAGCATAGCAAAATTATAGCACCTATTTTTCTCTCATACTGTCACAGTGGTGGACGCTCAAATTAATGAAGATAAAAATTTGAGTTTTGCTTTTGCTAGGCATAAGATCATCGCACAATATACAGTTTCATCCTAACCATGCTTAACCTTGGTGATACTGTTTACAGTATGACGGTGCTGATGAAGAAAGAACAAGTCGTCATTGATGGTCTTTGGCGTGGCTGTCCTTAGCAAACACAGCAGAGCAGCTCTGCATGATGTTTATAAGGTTCTACTTTAAACCTGACAGTTACCTCTGCTGCCCTGTTACATTTAAACACAATGCTACAGAACAGTTTAACACCACCTTTATTCACATTAAGTTTTAAAACACTGAAGTTACTATGGGGACTATGAAACTACATTCTTGGGTTCCAGTGGGACATTTCTTGACAACCTCTTGAGTTTTGAACATGTACAAAGTTCTCAGGATATGTGCAGAAAGTATAAGTACTACCCATGATTCAGTAGCTTACAGAACCCCATTCACATTAATTTTTATATGTTTATGTGGGACTCTAGATATGACCCTCTAATCCTTTGAGAAAAGTTGTTTTTGTAGATTCAAGTCGTGTCCCCAATCCCGATCAACCTTTCAGAATCAGTTTACAATGCTGCGAATTTGCCTCAAGTCCAGGAGGAGTTATTTTCATGTTTAATTTTTGACTTTTGAATTTGTATCAAATCCAGTTTTAAAGTTTGCGGTTCTGCTTTGTTGATGTTTATCACACGTCTTGAGAGACAATCTTAGCAAGTTGAAATTTGGCTTCTGGCTCTCTGACTGAGGCTCCACTGCCAATCCAAACACAGTCCTTAGAGTGTGAAATCCTTTGTAAATCTAGTTGCTGTGAGTGAAGTTGAATTCTCCAGGCCACCGCTCTCCTTCTTGATATACTTACCACCAATAAGCAGCAGACATAAAGATGGAAACACAGCCAGGCAAAGCCTTCTTATGAAGCAACGCATCAACGAGCATTTCTATCGTAAACATTTTAATTCTGTTTATTTCAAAGCTTTTACTTTTTCATACAATGACTACATCCACCCTGCGGCTACTACCACAGTTTGTTCCTCTGTTGCTTTGCTCTTTGGATACGACTTGAGTTACACAGTTGCAATACTTCAGAGCTGAAAATGCACTTCAAACTTGATGATGAATAGGTGCCTGACATTTTAGACCCAATCACAGGGCAATCAAGGCAAAGCACTTGAGCTAAGCTATGACAATTCAGTGCCTGCAATTTACCCAGAATTCCACTTGTGCACTTTCAGATGAATAATTCCATAAACTGCTCCACTGAACAGCATGTGCGCAGCTCATAAATACATGGTCGTCCTATCAATGAAATCCAGCTCGGTGGTGTGTTTATGCTTGAATTTTCCTCAGTTTGTCTTCGTGTTTGTTGCTCTGCTGGCGTTTGAGGTCTAATTTTGGTTTTGTGTCAGGAGGGAAATTGTTTTGGGGGGTTTTGTGTGTTTGATAGGCTCTTGTGTGCACTTGTAAAAGCCCATTTAGACATTAACAAGGGATTTAATGGGTTTGAGTGCATGATGCACAGCACACAGCTGTATTTGTTACTGTGGGGTTAAATGTGATCTTGTGAGTATATGAAGCCTGATCGCTCTGATGAGGATCCTTTTTATTTCCTGCTCTATTACTCTCTCTGACACTCCTATTTGCCGTTTGTAGATGCATCAAGGGTTTACATTGGCTCTTTGCCCGCGTTCATATAGAGCAGGACGGACAGACACATCAACCATCCACCCCACAGTACAGCTCTGGTCAATAATTAATGAATGTAACACTCTGTAGGCATTTCAAATGTCGTTCTTCACTCGTATGTATCCACAGTTTGTCATGTTGAAGAATAAGCACTGAAATAGAGTAGGCTGTTTTACATGCATATTGCACACATGTATACGGGTGTGCTAACTCATATTATGTAGCTGCGCTTAGCTTGGTTTAATTAGTTTATGGCGCACATCTTATTAGTCCTGCTACATGTTATGGCCCTAAGGTTTCTTGAGTAGTGCTCTGTGTGTTGAGTTGCAGGAGTTTTCCATGTGGAGATTGCAGGAAAGGCAGAAATCTTGGCCAGTGTTCGGCAGGACTATTTAAATCCTGCCTTCCATGGATTAGATCCCGACTGCTGTCCTACTTTCCTCCTGTGACAGTCATCCATGTCTTGGCACCCCATTTGGTTGTTTTTATTTACACACACCATAAACTTGACTACCCATCCACGCACTGTTTCACACCACTGATACAGACTTACACACACATACAGCTACACATTATTCACTCACCCATCCAAATCATTGAATTCAGGTGTTCAGATCACTTCCATGGTCTCAGGTGGGTAGATTTAAACACCTAGGCATGTAGACTGCTTCTTATGTTATTCAGCTGCTTAATTCAAGATGAAAGCAACTTGTGTGTCTGGATACAATATATCTGGTTTATTATTGGGTTTAATAAATCTTGTTAATCCTTTCTCGGTTAATGGGGTAACTACTCAATGTTCCAGCCTTTGAACCGGTCATATGCTCTTAACCTCCAGTAGTTACCATCTTGGCTACACAGTGGTCAGCTAGCAGTAACTTTAAGCTAGTAGTTGGAAGATACATTGCTGGTCTCCATGACAACACCAACATAGCTGACAAATTAATAATATAGCTTGAATAGTCTTTTCAAAGTAAATATTAACCTTAACCTTGTGTAGTAATTTAGTACCTCTGTGGTAACTCATTGATCTCATTGAGGTCAACAAAAACCGCAGACTGACATGTTGACAATCCTGTCTATACAAGCATCTCATTTACGTAATGCATGATATGGAGGTGCACTAACACGGGTTTAATCATTATTATTGAGAAAATGTGAAACAAAAATCCTGCCAGTCACTCTGTGAGGCTGATCTTTCATAATGTAGAAGAGAGCAAAGTCTGAGTCTTTGTAAGTTTCCTGAATTGACATTCATAGCCTTAAGCAGTAATCGGTGGGGGTGTAATTTGGTGGGCTTGTATAATCTGCACACTAATTCACCTCCACATTTGCAGTGAGCAGTTGGCACTGATTTGAAAGTGTGTGTGTGTGTGTGTGTGTGTGCAGGTGAGTTTCACATATGCTGTGAAGGCAGCGGCTGTGCTAAGGTTGGACTAATTACAGGCAGGTGCATTCGATTGTGGCCCCACTCTAGTCCACTTATGTCACACACTGCTGTCACATTCTCCTGTGGCTCTGAGCAGGTATCTTGTGCCGCCCAGATTTAAAATGCCTGACAGTTAGGTCCATAATTTGTTGGACAAATTGATTGGGTTTTTTTTTTTTAGTAGTTTTAAAAGAGACTAGAAATAGACAGCGCATTGGCTCCCTGTTAAATCCAGAATTGAACTTAAAATCCTGCTCCTCACATACAAGCTCCTGAATAATCAAAACCCATCTTATCTTAAAGACCTCATTGTACCGTATCACTGTGTTTATACACTTGCCTGCATTTAATCATTAGCCATTATTCATCTCTGGTTCTCTTCCACAGTGTGTCTTTGTCCTGTATACTTTACTCACATGTCCAACAGATGGCTAGTCCTCACTGAGCCTGGTTCTGCTGAAGGTTTTTTCCTGTTAAAATGGAATTTTTCCTTCCCACAGTCGCCAAGTGCTTGCTCATAGGGGGTTGTCTGATTGTTGGAGTTTTCTCTGTATGATTGTAGAGTCTTTACCTCACAATATAACGGCCTTTAGACAACTGCTGTTGCAATTTGGTTCTAAATAAATAAAATTGAGTTGAATTTTGCCTTTGTACACCTCCACAATGATTTTAAATCACAAAATCAAATATAAGAAATTGTGTTATGCACTGTGTGCTGCCACTGGTTTCAGCCAGTCAGGATAATGGATTCTAAAGGAAGGAGACCTTAAAACACACAAGAGTTAAAACTGATTTTAAGATGTGAATAGATTGAGATGCTGCATAAAAGGTGAGCCTAGGAGACGTGTATACTTTTTTAACTATGACTCATACAAAGTTATTCTAGTGAAGCAGATTTTCGTACTCTGCTTACATCATCAAATACCTTTAAACTTGTTGCTATTGCTGTTTCTGTTCATCCTTCTACTGCTTGCGTAAATATCGCACATGCACCACTGTACCAACACAAGCTGCTACCAATACACCACCATGACATGAATGTGAACATGTTGACATATCAGAGACACTAATCTGAGCTTGTTCTTTTTATCTCTGGCATGTCTTCAGACAGTTTAATTCTTATCTTGTTTTTTTTTTTTCTCCCTCCATATTTTGAATATTTCGTCTACCCAGGACTGGTTGCTCCTGTACGCTTCACTAAAGGACAACCGTTCAGTTATTAAACACAAAACTAAAAGCTGAGACACGCAAACAAGCAGCGACTAGAGGTTGCAGTCACTGACGACCTCATCCAAAGTTTAAAAATCCATCTTTTTTTATTTAAGTTAAAAGTCTGCACATCAGTCACATCTTGAACGTGTGATTCAAAAAACACTGCGGCGGTGTGCAGAGGCAAAACTGTAAAAGTGACATAAAAGTATCTTTGTGCAACAAATTATAGACCTAATTGTACATTGTAAATAATACTTTATAGCAGACGTCCAGCAGTATGGCGCCAAACGCTAATAAACTCAAAATTAAAATGTTAACATAAAATAGTCAGTAACTAACAGGAAGCACTCCGAGAGCACAAACCTCCTCCGTGGCAGCTCACTATTTCCTTTTAAGGCAATAGTATTACACTGTATGTTGCATATAAACATTTTGTAGCAGCTGGTAATGGATAATAGGTATTAAGTTGTAAATATAGCTGGACATGAATAACTTACTTAGCTTATTATATAATATTATACTACAGTGCATTTCTAACTAACTAGGCAGCTCATTGTCTGTCTTTAAAGATAAAACACGTTTTGGGGTCAACTTGAAAGAAAGACAGATGTCAAATGTGACGTGATATTTGGATGTTAACTATAAAGTGATATTTAGAATCCCCACATACGGGTATCATTTCCTAAATGTTGTCAATTCAAAGAGCTTTAAGCACAGTTTTAAATATAAGAGACATTTTTATCAAAGTTTGGTCTTATTTGACCTTGAAGAAGACGTCAGAGGTCCAAAGTAACGTGATATTTAATCCACATATATCATTCCTTGGATGCTTATAAGACAAACACTAGCATTTAGTTCTGTATAGCAAAAATACGACAAATTTGATCTTGAAGGTGAGGTCAGAGATCAAATGTGTCATATTTTAAGCATATTTTGATCTCTGTCTCTCTTCCACAGCATGTCTTTATCCTGTCTTCCTTCTCTCACCCCAGCTGGTCCCAGCAGATGGCCCCCTCCCTGAGCCTGGTTCTGCTAGAAGTTTCTTCCTGTTAAAAGGGAGTTTTTCCTTCCCACTGTCGCCAAAGTGCTTGCTCATAGGGGGTCATATGATTGTTGGATTTTTCTCTGTATGTATTATTGTAGGGTCTACCTTACAATATAAAGCATCTTGAGGCAACTGTTGTTGTGTTCTATATAAATAAAACTGAACTGAATTGAATATTTTATCCTACTATATTACAAGTCATTTCTATATGTTGACAATACACATTTAAGAAACATAATACCTTAGTTATAAGGATTTTTGTAATTTTCAATCAATAAATCATGAAGTTGATATTTTAATGGATGATTAACCTGACCCCTACAAAGTTTTATCAGAATTACTTCAAAACGTTTCGAGCTACTGTGTTTACAGACTGACACGCTACCAAAAACACAACCTCCTTGGCAGAGGTAATGAAACAATCCGCCAAATACATTAGGGTACATTCTCAATTAATAGAGTCATTTATATAAGCTGAAGTGAATTTCACGCATCAGGGACCCCAGCTGCTCAGGCATAAATACATCTGACACATAAAGAGAGCCGAGCATTTGTTAAGCAGCTGTTTACAGCTGTTAAAGGCCCTCACTGCACATCCTCTGACAGTAAGTTTGCTTTAGAAGAAAGTGGATGGAGCGATGAAGGAAATATATTTCTCCTGTGGTCATTTCATTCTATGTTATTATTATTACAGTTAGCATAATCACTGTAATTATGCGCATGGTTGGCGGCCAGGTTATGGCAGGTTATGATAGAGAAACAAACAGAAAGGCTGCCGCCGTGTTAGAGAAAAAAACCGAGAGAGGCGGCGAGACTCCGGAGGGCCACCTCTTAGCAGGCACCGCCATGGCAACAGCAGGCCATAATGACAGGCCGGCGGAGGGGGACACAGCATGGTGATTGCTTCAATCACAGTCATATCAAACACACGCCGCTCTGCATTTTGTTTTTGTCCCTCTGAGAAGCAATTTGTTCATTCATTTAGGCGGGCGTGCTAAATGGAGGTAATTTCCAAAGACTGATTGCAGCCTGAAAAGTCTGGTTTCAGTCTTCAGGGAAATAGAAACCGTTTAGTATCTGAATCTTAATTGAGCGACTGTTGCCGTGTGTTATGTTTCACCGCTGATGAAGAGTGTGTGTGTGTGTTGCCGTGATAGCCAGAATAATTCAAGTGTCCGCATATCTGAATAAATCTCACCGAAAAAGCAACAGAGTCAAAAGACACTCACTCGCAGATGAATTGAAATCATTCAAACTTTATTCATCCCTCTCATCAACCATCATTACAAAGCTTTGGGGCCCCTAGCTCTGATTGTCACTAGCCATTTCTTCAGAGCTGTATCACCCACCCAAAATCTTCCAAGTATTCACAGAATAAAATAAAATTACAAAAAAAATCCCAAACTCTCTCATTCTTCTCAGTTCACAGAAAAAAAACCCAAAACATAATGTGCACATCAAAGAGGACAGTGGACAACAATGCAGTTCATGTTTACTTCCCCGTGACACATAAAAGCTCAGCAGGTACACAAAAAAATGCTCTGATCCCACAAAGCTTCCATTTTCCAGTTGTTGTTTTTTTGGTTTTTTTTAAAGCAGCTTCACATTTCTCCCTCACAAGAAAAGAGGGGCCGGCTAATGTGGAGATGATGAGGTTTTTTTGTTTTTGTTTTGTTTTTTAGCGTACCATTTTCACAGCCCCTCTGGCATAACCCAAGAAAGAATAGTCGACACTTTAGACATGACAGCAGGACCATTAGTGAAACACTCTGACAAACGTCTTGTACAATCAAAAGAGCGCTTACAGCCACTCGGAGGCAGGTTCTCAAATGAACGGTCGACAGGAAACAGACACGTACTTCATCCAAATCCCAGTCAGATAGGGAAATCTGAAGTAGAGCGTTTGCAGATGCCCGCGTTTATTTATTTATTTAATGGATGCAAACATAAGTTGAAAGTTCACATAAAAGAAAAAAGAATACATTCGACTATCAGAAACCTCTGGGGAGACCCAAAGTGTTCTAAATTGCAAAAATATGTATAACTGTACAGTTTAACTGAAAAAAAAAAAATGAGGATAATTAATTTTTTTTCATTCCAAACTGTCGTCCTTCCAAAGTCTTTATCGGTCAGATCAAATCTAACACCAGGTTTTTTTTCCATGAAAAACAAACATGGTTCACTTCAATAAATAAATACATAAAATAACGTTTTTCATTCAGTTTTTTTTTTTTTTTTGGTCTAGATTTAAAATCATATTAATGCAATTTTTTTTTTGATAATCTATCATTTGTTTAATATTAGCAGATTCACATGTGCTTTAAGCAATTGTTGCATTCACAGTCATGTTTCTTGTTTGTTTGGGGGAAAATGAAGAAAGTCAGCATCAGCTGCCAGCTCCTTTACAGCCGTGGTTCTCAGAGTAGGATCTGAGGACGCCTTAGAGGTCCAGAATAATAACATTTTAGCAAGTTAGGAATTGCTAAATAGATAAATTTTTGCTATTAGCTATATATTGTCCTTTACTTTGTACCAGTAGAAACTCATAGAATCAAAGCGTTCTTGCTGCTGCAAAGCTGGATTTATTAGCCAAGTATCGAGTTTTTAACTAATGCTTAATCCAAATTAACTAACCCAGTGTTAGGATTGGAGGTGGATGTTTGGAAAATATTCTCCTCTGTAAGGAGTCCCAGGACCCTAAGATTTTGAGAAGCCCTGCTTTGGTAAAGGATGAGGCTGCTGATACTCTGTATGTTACTGAAAAAGCTTGTGACAAAACAAAAGCCAACAACACATCGATCTTAGGACATATAATCAATCTTCTTCAAGTTTGATGTCTCCAGTGCCTTTGTTGTCCAAAAATATCTGCAACACACTCACCGAGTCAAACTGCACTACTATACAGTGCTGTGCAAAAGTTTTGAGCCAATCCTAATCTCTTTTCATTCTTTCCTATAGCTTTAAAACGATGCAAGAGCAATAATTCTCCAGGCTTTCTGAGGCTCTTTCAAAGTTTTTCTTTGGACAATTGCTGCTTTTCACTCCTGTGCTTGAAGCTGATCAGTTTTAATGTATTGTGTCTGAACAAATTGAGAAGCAAAGGCGTGTCAGGGCAAAGACAGCTATCTACAACAGATGAACAGTATCTGAAGATGATGTCATTAAGAAACAGAAATGAATCCAGCAAAGACCTGACACAGGACCTGAGAGATGGATCTGGACCTTCAGCTGATCCGGCTAATGTTCACTGAAGCCTCATCAGAACTGGTCTCAGTGGATAGATGGTTGAGGTATGTCAAACTACACAAGACTGAAAATCAGTGGCAGCAGTTCTGGTATCTGTAAAACACGGTGGAGGCTCTTTCATGGTTGGGAGCTGCATTACAGCCAGTGGCACTGGGGATCTTCTCAAAGCTGAAAATTACGAACACAGAAAAGCACCGTCGCATTTTGATCCACCATTTGAAAAACCAACAATTAAAAACAATCACTCGTGGAGCCCAGACCTCAACATTATTGAAGCAGCGTGGGATCAACAAAGGCAGCAAACATCCAAAGAAGATTTTTGAATGTCCTTCAAGAAGCCTGGAGAACTATTCCTGAAGACTACTTAAAACAATAACAAGAAAGCTGCCTAAGAGAGTTTAGACTGTGCTGAAGAATAAAGGTGGTCCTACCAAGACTGACTTTCAAGCTCATTACAATTGTACGCACTGCATTACCATGTTTGAATACATATGTTTCAATAAGTAGTCGTACCTATTTCCCATTTTTCTAACAACATATAAAGAAATAAAGGGTGACTCAAGACTTTTGCTCAGTACTACATGCGTGAGCCTCCTTTAGGGACTTGTGGTGTGCTTTCACAGCAGGAAGTTGGCAGACCAATTTACATATTGCTGGTCTTGGTCTTTTCATGGGAGCAAGAAAATACAAAACCACAGCCTTCTTCATGTTTACCCAGGTTTTACAGTGCATGTAACCTGAAGAGGTTTTTACACATATCTGAAGACATTTCACATGTCTAATAAATAAAAACTATCATGCATTGCACACATTCGGATTCTCACAGGTACGTCATAAAACTGTGCATCCTCTCCTCGCGTCTGTTGCCTGATGGCTTCATTGCTTTTTATTCCTGTCAGAGCAGCAGCTGTGTGTGTCTATTTTATTATTATTGTTACCTGTGGTTTGACACACTCAAACCACAAACACGTAGTGTAGTTAAGTACTTAGCTCTGCTGAATGGGAGATTAATTCTGAAGCCACTAAAGTAGGTTCGATGTGCAGTTTGTTGTAGTTCTGCATTATGTATAACATGTACAGAATTAATATTTTAAACCGTTTCCACATGCCTTGTTCCATCTCTGCTGCCTGAAGTGGTAAGCCCCGCACACCACGAACCACCAAATCGATGGAAAAGCAGTTTTCATCCAGTGATTCATGAAAAATACCAGTTAAAAATACAGTAATGGGACTCTTTAAGTCCCAATCATAAATAATACATAGTTTAATAAATCTTGCAGGCCACAGAAAGAAAAAAAAACCCCAACATGAGCCGAACGAGACGTTTCTTGGCTCAAACACGTACTCTCACACAACTATATTGTTCCTTCACTTCCTCAGCAGCACCCCACTGATCACCAGAGTAATAAAAGAACATAAATGACACATTAAATATGAGCAGAAAGCATTAAAAATGGATCACAGCTGAGATAAATGAAGACTCTTTAAGACCCCAGTCGGCCCAGCTGCCTTAAGAGGCTTTAAGGATCGTGCGTTAACGCTCTCCCTTCGTCCTTCTGTGCTTCAGGGTTCAGAATGAGCAGCTTTCACCTGGTCGAACATGTCCTTAATGACAACGTACAGCCATGTAACCCTAGAACCCGGGCCATAGGCGGGCCATGAGAGGAGAGGATTAAATATTCAAGCGCCACAATCCACAGGCTTCAAGTCTTTGTCCCGTCAAGGAGTTTGATGTTTTTATTTGTGCCGATGTGTGTCATTATTATTGTATATGCGGCACAGGGTTGCTGGTAGGTTATTAAATCCATGCCTTTCATATTCAGGGCGAAGGGCCTGGAGATCTTATTGCAATAACGCCCAAGCTTTAAAGTAAATCCGCACATCCAGAAGCATCACCTTAACAGAGTCTCCACGAGGTGAGCTGTGAGCTTGCCTGGCTGTTCGATGGAGTACGGGGGGTTGGAGAAAAAAACATGTTAGTGCTTCTTGGTGGATGGAGAGCCTGACCAGAGGGTAACAGCAGTAATGACAGGGTGGTGAATGCCGAGAAGGACCTTAGAAGGAAGAAAGGGAGGTCAAAAAGCTGACGAGACACAGGCTTCGTACGTGTGCTCAGTCTCTGCGGGACTTGTAGTGTTAATGGATGGCCAAATTGAGTATCCAGCAGTTTTTAGGCTTACCCTCAGGATAAGGTCTCCATCTCTCTGGCCTTTTTATCCCCCGTCCCTTCACTGATTTCAACTCTAGAGTCAGTAAGAAAAAAAAAGGTCCCCCAAAAAAAGGAAGAGTTGTTTTGTGCTGTCACATTAACGGTTGTGAGTTGATCTCAGTGTCTGTCTGGCCTCTTAGGAGGCTCTTCGGAGGCCTGACAGCCGATCCCTTTATGTCATTATGTCTCCTCAAGGACTTTAAGTGGCATATGTTAGGAGAGAGAGAGAGCGAATGAGAACTTGAGAAACAGAGAACAAACACAAGTAACATGATACTATCCCAGTGTGATACACACAAAGCGCACTCTGTGCTGCACAATAGACCCGATATCGCCACTTCTCTATTGAGTCCCAGTCGCATGAAACAGATTTCCTTCAAAGAACCACTTTCACCTGAAACCCTCACGGTAGTCAGGGCTGCAGAGGCGTGCAGCTGGGTTAAACTTCCCTCGCAGCGTTCCTCCAGCTTTTGTGCCTTCCCACCCTGATACCGTCTGATGGATCGGAAAGGAGATAGAGTAAAATTCAAGTCCAAGTATTTCCAATCCCCTTTTTCCTAATTTATTTTCATGTCAAACCAAACACACATAGAAGGAAGAGGGGATACGCTAATTCAAGATAAACCCAGACATTTTCCCAAGGATAGCCTTATTCCCCAAAACCCCACACCACCCAACAGTCATAGTCTCATGGGTCATGATGAGTTAAACAATGCAGTCTGTTGGGCACTCGGATTATTTTCAAGTCTATGAGGAGTTTTCCAGCCTATGAGGACTGGGTTTGTGAGGGTTTTGTCCCTTGCTTTGTTGTCCAACTGCAGTCTTTGAGTTGGTTCCAGTTCCTGAGGCAGGGGTTGCAGCAGCAGGCACTGGTGGCTGGCTGCGGTGGGCGGGATGTCTAAGCAGGCTTGTGCGTACGGGCTGCTGGAAGGAGTGTGACTGCTGCTGAGCCCGACCCTGACTGGTCAGACGGTACCGCAGTAACTGGGAACGTAGGAGCATCTTTGTGTACTGGACTTCCGGCATGATGAGCCTGAGGCAGAGCTCCTGATCCTGGTTCGAGAAGCTTTGGCTAATATTTGCAGGGAGGTCGTAACCGACTATGTCGACTTTGCCACTAGGCTGCCAGGGGCGGAGCTCCTTGTTTTTGATTTCAGCAGCTGAACGGACAAGCGGCATGCCTTCACCGAAACACCTTTTCATCAGCTTCTCCTGGGTCTCACGAAGGAGGCGCACCTCCCTCGCCACACAGGCTGGACCTACAGCAGAGATTTGGCGCCACAGTGAGGCGTTAAAGTGATCAAAGAGCTGGGCATCTAAGGAATTCCAAGCACGGATCTTTTTGCGAAGATCATCGGTCAGGCCCTGCTTGGAACTTGGGGTCCGCATGTTGAGCTTAACATACAAAATGTCTTCCAGATCCCAGGAAAGGAGGTGTCGAAGTAGAACCAGAGATTCATCAAAGTACTCAGAGATCATCACCAGGGAGAACACTCGCTCCACCTCTGCCACAAAAGCTTTTGCATAAGAGACATCTTTCGCTGGGCGATCTTTGTCTCCGCCCAAGTCGTAGGTCAAGGTGTTACGTGCATACATGGAGTAGTTCTCCTCTGGTTTGTAGTAGCGCCAGGGTTCATCTAAGAAAGCTTCCAGTGAACCATTAGGGACCCTCTTGAAACTCTGACAGTACTGGTTATAGTAACTGAACAAGGACTCAAACATGGAGCCGGGCTCTCTCAGGATCGTGACATATATCGTATCGTTTGGCATCAATCGTTTCAGCTCAGCCTTATTGAAGCGCATGTGGTTGGTGACGATGTTTGGCGGTAGCGTGTGCTGATGCACAGAGTGAGTTGTGAAGGATCGCGGGTAGCAGAACTGGTGACTGCAGGCCTGTATGGGTAACGCCACCGTCAGGTTGTTGCGCTCTGCAAAGCGGAACAGCAGGTTCTGCATGGTGCTGCTGGCTGTTTTGTGGGTTTTCAGGAAAACCACATTACTGTGCTTAGGCTTCAGGCCGGAGTAAGGGTGAGAGCGCAGGGCTGGACAACCAAGGTGGAAGGCTTCCATGGTCCTGGTGGCAAAAAAACAACAATTTATTAAAAGCCGCTTTAGCTTAAACAGTACAAAGAGCAGCTGTTCTGGATAAAACTGTGACATTGGAGGAAAAACTGCACACTGTGGACAGATAATGGAAGAGACTAATGTGTTGTACAGAACAGAGGCAGCATGACAGGAAGGCAAAAATAGTAAACATAAATGGGACTGAAGGGAGAAACAGGAAAGGTAGAAGGATATTGAACCCGTGAGAGGAGAGGACAGTGTGTCTGTTTTTATTGTATAGTGGACTGACATTCATGGAACATACAGATGATAATATGAACTATTACTTTTCAAAGTATCGTGTACATAAATTTGTATTGGCAGAATTATTCTTATTTTTATCATGAACTCTGTCAAAGGATCTTGGTGGCAGATGTTTATCAATTTTTAATGAAGAAGTAAAAATGTTCATACTATATACATACTTGCATATAGTCCATATATATTTGTACACAGACACAAGTTTGTTTGTTTTTTACCTGTTTGCCGACACATATTTTATTTCTAGTTATATAATGAACGTGGACATAATGTGTAGACTCCCAGGTTTTATTTGAGGGTATCCACATTCAAATTAATGAAGGGTAGAAGTTTCAGCTCCTTAACATGTGTCACCCTCTTTTTAAAGGGACCAAAAATAATTGGACAATTAACTCAAAGGCTATTTCATCAGTACGTGTGGGCAATTCCTTTGTTATATCATTATCAATTAAGCAGATAAAAGGCCTACAGTTGATTTAAGGTGTGGTGCTTGCATTTGGAAGATTTTGCTGTGAACTGACAACATGCAGTCAAAGGAGCTCTTCATGCAGGTGAAACAAGCTATCCTTAAGCTGTTAAAGCAGAAAAAAGCCTTTCCGCGAAAGTGCTGCAATATTAGGAGTGGCAAAGTCTACGGTTTGGTATATTCAAAACAAGAAAGAAAGCACTGGTGAACTCAGCAATGCAAAAAGAGCTGGACGTCCACGGAAGACAGCATGGTGGATGATCGCAGAATCATTTCCATGGTTTGAAGAGAAAGGAGGATGCAAGTCACTCATAAGCCCCAAGAATAGAAAGGCTAGATTGGACTTTGCTTTTTTTTTTAAAAACATCTAAAAAAAAAAAAAGCCAGCACATTTCTGGATAAAACATTCTTTGGACAGATGAAACCAAGATCAACATCTACCAGAATAATGGCAAGAAAAAAGTATGGAGAAGACATGGAACAGCTCCAAAGCATAGCACATCTTCTGCAAAACGTGGCAGAGGGAGTGTGATGGCTTGGGCATGCATGCCTGCCAGTAGCACTGGGCACTAATATTTATTGATGATGTGGATGAAGTAGAATATTATTGAATGGCCAAGTCAGTCACCTGATCTTAACCCTGATCTTCACTTGTTGAAGACTAAACTTGGACATAAAGGCCCACAAGCAAATAGCAACTGAAAGACTGCAGTAAAGGCCTGGCAGAGCATTAAAAAGGAGGAAACCAAGCATTTAGTGATGTCCATGAGTTCAAAACTGTCATTGCCATCAAAGGGCTTTCAACCAGGTATTAGAAATGAGCATCTTATTTTTAGCTATTTAACTTGTCCAATTACTTGTGACGCGCTGAAATGAAGAGATTATGTCAAAAGAAATGCTTTAGGAATGAAGGTGAAAGTCTGCACTTCAACTGCATCTGAGTTCATTTAAAATGAATTGTGGTAATGTACTGTGTAATGTGTAATGCTACATTTCACATGGACTCCTGGCAATAGAAACCTGACAACAGAGTAGAGTAGAATTGGAAAAATGTTGCCTGGTCTGAAGAGTCTTGATTTCTTCTGATAGGAGTGTCAGAATTTTGTGTATATATAATATGAAAGCATCCGACCTATCTTGTTCCAGCAGTTCCAGCTGGTGGTGATGTAATGGTGTGGGGGATATTTTCCTCATGTATTTTGGACCATTTAGTACCAGTTGGGCATCATTTAAACACCACAGCCTATATCTGAGTATTGTTGCTTAGCATCTCCATCTATGACTGACCACAGTGGCTGCTTCTATCAGGACAACACAACCATGTCACAAACTGGTCAAATTGGTTTCTTGATCACAACAATGAGTCCGCCGTACTTAAATGATCTCCACAGTTACCAGGTCTCAACCTAATGAAGAATTTTTGGGATGCGGTGGAACGGGAGAGTCGCATCATTGTGCAGTTAATATGAAAGCACAGCTTGGTTCAGTTTTGATGCTACTCTGCTACATGTGCTGCAAGCACTGCTGCAGTTCTAAATTCTCCTAAAATCTGAGGTGTTTGGTACATATCACTGAATACAGTAACATAACAGAAGGCAGTGCTCACTGCAGAGTCATTGATAAGAGGTGGGATGTGGAAACGAGCGTTTAGTGAAGTGAGACGATAAAGATGTCAAGAATAGGAAGTTGAAAGAGAACAAAACGCTGGGCTGTCAAAAGTCTACAGCACTCTACTTTTATAATTGGTCCCTCGACCAGCATGGCAGTGCTTAGGCGCTCAAGGTTTCCATGTTTGACTTTAATAATAAGCCAGTCTCTCTATTAATTTGCCTATGAGGCAAAAGTGTGGCACAACGACTGTCTGTATTTTTCACTGTAACAAGGACCATATGGATTTATAGAAGAATAACGGATATTTAATGTGTTTTCATATCGTGGGTGACTCACCAGGTTAAGTGACCCCCATGGTGCAGCAGAAGACTGATGGTACTGATGGCAATGATGACCAGGAATACCCTCTTCTTCCACATCTCTGTGTGTGTCACTGGCACTGTGGGAGGCAGAGGAAAAAAGAGACAGCGAGTGAGAACTTAAGCAAAAACAGAGAGCAGGAGGGTGGCGGGAACGAGAGCAGATGGAGGTGTAATGAGAAAGCAAATATGAGGATCAGGTTCGAGGGAGAGCGACGAAGAAAATGGGCAACGCGAAATTGGGGCACAAGAAAAGAAGGGGAAGGTTAAGAGACTGAAATGATGAAAGGAAGCAGTAATGAAAAGCGAAAGGACAGAAAGAAAAGGGAATCGGGAAAGCGAATAACAGCAAGAGACGGACACGGCGCAGGATGATTTATTCAATAACTGCTGGGATCCATTAGCAGGAGAGGGGGATGCGGCTTGGCTTTTGTCACTCACTAATAACACAGTGAACGATACCTTCATTACCTTCCACAGCTGTAATAGTCACATTTACTGACACCCTGGGCAAATGGCCTCGTACATTAGGTCTTGTTAGAAATTACATATGCACGTGTGGAAAGCAAAAAAAACAAAAAGAGCACATGACGGTGAGATCGCTCTATAGCAGAAACTCCTCGTGACACTTGACCCGTGCCGCTGAAAAGTTACGACGGGCAGTGGAACCCGGGAGGGAGTCCAAGCCTCTCTCGACAGCGCGTCCCTTGCATAACAATAGCTGACGTCTGTCTCCTTGATTACACTGTGATGTTACGATCTGCATGGATGCCAGCAGAGGAGACGAGAGCTCGCGTTACTCCCAGCAGCTGGATTTCACGCTGTATATGCCGTTTGGTGAAGGAGCACAAGTGCATCAATTTTAAGCATCGGTGGTCCCAGTGGGGGAAACTACTGACCGTGGCAGAGCTGCTGCCACCCACTCAAACAAACATGATTATTAAACTTTTGCTGTACAAATGCAGATGTTGTATGCAGGAGTGAAATACTCAATAAATTTAGACAAACATCGTTTTATTTGATTGAAATGGTGGTTTTGATGTGTTTTTTTTAAATAAATCAGTTAAAGATGATCTCAATTAAATGTACTGCCGCCCCAAAAAGCTTCTTTTTCACTAAACAAGAACTCAAGTTTTAAATTGATAAGCAAGCACACACTCAATAAAGCTGTCAAATAACGCATTTCAGGAAAAAGACACAAGAAAAAAAAACACAGCTCTAGAACACAGAGTCAGGCTTTTGTTCAAAACCCACAGCTCATGAATAAAAACAAGATTTTGGGGGGGCTTTTTGTGCAGATGAAGCACAATTGTTGGAGAACAGTAAGTCACGAATTCAAAGTCAAATCTCCAAATGTACCCCAAAAAGTAATTAAGCTTTCAGTGAAGAAATAACAGCTGACCTCATGTTGATTTGTAGAAGATTAAGAGAGAATGAGCCGAGTGTGTACCGACATTCACTCCTGTTGTTTTTTTCCTCCCAGCTTTAAAAGCCTTGAACAGCTGTTGGCTGCTTTGCAGGAATGTGCGTAAACACACGTGTGGGCACACAAATGCACAAAGCCGTAAGCCTGCTCTGATACCAAACAGGCAGCCATGCTCTCACACTAATTGACACAGATTGTGCAGACGCACAGTTTGATTTGTCGATGCAGCGTGCCCTCTGCTCTCCTGATGACACAACCATCTGACCACAACTGGATCTATTCTTATTTATTTATTTTTTATACCGAATTGCCTCATTCATAACCTCAAATTTCAGTCCCATCTCCGGCATTTCTTATGTGGCAGAGCTGTCAGTTTGGTTCAAAGTATCGTCCACAGAGCTGCACAACAGGCATGCTGCTAATGTTTATCTTTATATTTAAATCAATTAATCTGCTTTTTTGCCTCTTTTTTTCTTACCAAAGATATTAACCATTTAAAGTCTGAACCATGAAGTAGTTGCCAGTGTTCACTGAAACAAAGAAATTACATATTAATTTGTATCATATTTGCTACAAAGACTCTACACTTCCATAATATACAGTGCTCATAGGTTCATATGGCGTAACGATATTGCTAAAAATGTTTCCTCATGGTCAAGCTTATGCTAGTTGAGTTCAAATGTGACCAAAAGTCTTCCTTTCATGGGTCGACATTTCATTTCCTCCACTGGATTTGAATTCAATAAAGACTTTGCTTTCAGTCCATTTCTCTGTTTTAATCCAGACCTCATCAACAAATGATGCTTACAACTTAATTTTCTAGTTGAAAGAATCTATTCGACCGATCATCATCATCCCGAGGTTCCCCGTCTTTATTAGAATGAGTTCTAAGCACTTTAATGTGCCCAGATGCTGCAGTGTAAAATCAGAAGGAGATAGCAGGTTATCCAAGGGGTACAAGAACAATGAACACATTCCTTAGATCCAAAAGTGTTTTCTCTGTGCAGCGCTTATCATTCCCCAGCTATGTGTTCTTTGATATACAGCAAAAGTTGTTCTCTGCTACACTGGAAAGAAGAATCGTCAAGACTCAGCTTCACCTGAGCACAGACTGTCTGAAAACTACACATCACACTTAGTGTGGAAGTGGGTTCTTTTCTTCTCTTTAATAAATAAAACGTTCTTTAAAAAAATATATAGTCTACACAGTGTGTAGATGGAGACACTCGTGTTCGTATTTTCCTTCGGTACTTTGGGACTAACTGTCACTCACTCTTGGACCCACAGAAGATGACACATGCCTCTGTGGAAAACGTTTCACTTTAGCAACTGATTTCTCAGATCCCTTTGCATTTTTCTCAACAACAAGGACGCTCCTAAACCTGTGTTCAGGCACACAGATATTAGAGATGGGGTGAGTGCACAAAAAACACAAAGTCTTTTTGTTTTTAATGAGGTTTTCCAGTGTGAGTGAAAAAGCTGTGGGACTCCATGAATTGCATAGTTACTGAAACAGAGAATGAAAATAGCTGCATTCAGCATTTGCAGATGAACCCGAGTGATGTCTGCTAAAAAAGCTAAAGTGGGGATGAGGGTAAATGTTTAAACATGGCTTCAATGGGCATTTTAAACACAGCAAAAGCTACTTCAACTCACTTCATTCGGTACATCTGTTTAACTTCTCTTTAATACAAATATATAATCAGCCAGATACATTGTAAAAACCCAATGCATTTACGTACAGACATGTAGACAGCTACTCAGCACCTGCTGCTGTAACTGATAGGAAAACTGATAGGAAGGCAACAGTGTTAAAACCAAGGTATGCAGAAAAACATCTCTGAATGCACAACATGATGAGCTGAAGCAGAAGAGCCCAGCAGGTGCCGATCAGCCCACCTTTTCCCATGCTAGGAACCGCAGTGTGTAGAAATGTCTGCACTTCAGTGTAATAGCTATAAAAGATAAAGGTTCAGTTGATGGACTAAGACAGCGTCTCTACATGCCTTTAGTTGCTAGTGCTGCTACTGAGCTAATCCAGTGTAAAAGAAAATGCATTTATTTCATGGTTCATTTCTGGATGCTTTACATGTCTCCACTTCATGCAGTCAAACAACAACAGCTACACCTGCATGAAGCGGAGCAGGACGAAACTTTCATTGCCATCCTAAGAAATGTTACCTTTTCGAGGCAGATTAATTACATTTAGTTACCCTGGGTTCTTCACCTAAAGGGTAGATCTCATTTGCATAAGAAAATGTCAGCGTAATACCTGTTTTGAATGAGGCACGAAAACACAGACCGATCCATCCTGGTTCCGTGAGTAATGAGATCAAGGCCAAAGCTGATGCAAGGCAGTGATAAGACACAATGAAGCAGTAAGAAGTAAGAAGAGCAGGTTTGTAGCCCTGCGAATGTGGATGTGTGCGTGCGTGTGTGAGGGGGATGGAGGAAGATCATGTGTCACACTGAGTTAATAAGAAAGGGATTTAAGTGGCTTTCAGCAGGCAGACTCGACCTCTTCCCCTTCATCCACCCTCAGCCGCTGCCACCCTCTCCTCCCTTCACCTCGTAATCATCTTCCTCCTCTTTATCCTCCTTTGGCACAAACACTCTGGCCTCTTTAATTAAAAAAGTCTGATTAGGTTTCTCTAACGATCGCTGCAGATACAAAAGCACCGAGTGAGAGGACACCCAGTCCTTTCGGTGGTAGTAGTACGGCTTGTTTTGTGAATAAAATGGAGGCATCAGCGTGTGCTCATTACCCCGGACCTGGAGGCTTTGCTCGTTCCTAAAACCTCATGTCGCTTTTTGACAAGTGTTTTTAAGTTTAATTCTATCTGTAATTTAATTTAGTCCAAAAAAAGCTGCAACTAACTTAGCTACTGATGAACTGATAACACTTGTTGTTCTCAGTAAATGCATCTACCACAGACACATGGAACATATCTGCGATACACATGACTGAATTCTGTTTGACTGTTGATTTAAAATGCAAAAAAAGCTGCTGCATGCGTGTGTGCATGTGTGTTTGCGTGGGTTTCCCGTACAGGTGTGGTGAGGAAGACGCTAGAGTGGAATTTTACTGAAACATAAACATCACCACACCGTTTACAGTTTTACTACTGTAGCATAATACATGTTGCGTCAACGACCTCACCTCAGTGTGTGCTGTAGAAAGGATGAAAATAGCATGTGTAAATATGCAAAGTGCCAGAAACAACTGCAAACACAACGTCACAACTTTCCGCGCAAACGAGCATGCTAACACAAAGCTAGCAACGAAAGACGTCCATGTTCAGAGTGATGCCATCCCAAACCAGGCTAACCGGCACTGGATATGTTTTTCTTTATGGCTGCAACAGTTTGGAAACACAATTTGATCTGAGATGGAGATAAGTCAGAGAATAACATCTCTTTTAAATTTTCCCCGCAGGTGTTTCAAATTCTTTCCTCCCGTCTCTTCTATCTTTCGGAGAGTGTACCTCCGTTTCTCCCAGAGCTCTTCTTTTTACATCTCCGCTGCTGTTATGTGAAAATACAATATCTCCAAAATGTCAACTCTTCACGAATCAGTGAAAACAAAAGAGAGACACTCTTTAAACGTTATATTTCCTTTGGCTCTGCGCGACCCCAGGGGTGAGTGTAGGAGTACCCCGGCTCTGAAGAAATCCAGCAGCGACACAAGAGAATTACGATTCAAAGACACATAATGCATGCAGCGAGAGAGAAGTTAACACACACAGTAATGCTCAACAGCCACTGCTTGATACAGAAGCAGAGGAAAAAAACTCAAACTAACACGCGCATTTAAACAGCTGTTCACTGCAGACGTTTGCCGCACACACACAAATGCAAAGCTCACTTCTACCTAATGAGCGTGTATAAGTAGCTTCCTCACTCTGGGGCAACAGCAGCTGCTCCACTCTATAATCTTGTCATCTATACTGATGCCACATTATGATCTCTGACCATAAAGGGACTTTGACAACACTTAGATGCTCTTTAATGTTTCAAAGAAATAAAAGTCACGCGTATCATTCCAGACTTTGACTCCACCGCATGCATATCTTGTATTTTTATCACACCGTGTCTGCCTGTGGCTTCCTGACGATCCATTGAACTCCAAACAGTCTCATTAAAGAAAGCCATTACATGTAAGTACGCAAACACATTAAAGGTAACATGCCAGAGTTCAGCCTGAGCAGATCAGAATGAGAAAAAAAGATGTTTGCCGACCTGACATAATTGTTGTCAGACGGGACAGTGCAACACAGTCATAACCAGTCACCAGGACTTCACAGGTACACCTTGCTAGTACCAGGTTGGACGAACTTTTTCCTTCAAACCTGCTTTAATTCTTTGTTTCACCTTCAAAAAGGTGCTGGAAACATTCTCGGAAATTTTGGTCCATATTGATTCATGAGCTCGTGACTGTGGAGGCCATCTGAGGACAGTGAACTCGTCATTGTCAAAAACCGTAGTTCAGCACACAAGCTGGACCCAGAAGCAGAGACAATACGCCAGAGTGCACGCAAAATAAACTTTATTACTAACTAAGGGTGTCCCGGAAGGGTCAAAGGAAAACACGCCGAGTAAATGGGAAACAAAGGGACCAGGAGATAAGCAACTCAGGAACGCTGTAATCAGGACCGTGGGAGGGATCAGGGCTGGGCCGTGGGAACCGGAGGGAGGGGTGAGGGTCCGGGGGAGTGCTCCAGGGAAACAGAGGAGATGATGACCGGTGGTGATCTGAACTCCCGGCGGGCAGGAGGACAGGCAGGTGAAGGCTCAAAACACGCCGAACGGTTACCGCTGAAAGGTGACTAACGGACTGGCGTGGAGCAGCTGGCTGAGCGGGGTTAAATAGCCCACCTGATGATCGCCTGGAATGGGATGCAGGTGTGGAGTCGACAGCCACACCCGTGGGCATCCCATCAGCTCCTCGGACACCGGGCCGCGGACCATGACAGTCATGTTATGTTCAAGAAACCAGTTTGAGATGATTTGAGCTTTGAGACATGGCGTGTTATCTTGACTACATTACTCAGGTAGTCTGTGAAGCTTAAATGATGCTCAGTTGGTAGTAAGAAGTCCAAAATATGCAAAGAAAATATCCCCCACACCATTACACCAACACCAGCTTGATATGTTGGTAGAAAGACACACAATTCTGGCCCTACAGTCTGAGTGTCTGAAAATGAGATTTACTGAAATCCTTGCTTTTCTTGAGTGCAGCTATCACAGCACTTAAAGGCTCACGACTGTACCTAATCATTAACTAGCTTAAACATGAAGACACAGCAATGCAGAAGACAGAGTAAAGGCTATTTTATTTTAGCCCAAGTTTAGTTTATGCATACCTTATTTTATTTGACATTACCGTACTTGTGATTATTTATTCAAGTTTTCACTCTTTAAAAACTGTGATTTTAATAAGGGAGGTAAAAACCATGACAGGGTTTAGTTTGGGGGGTTTTGACAGATGTTTGATGTCACTAAACTATTAAAACTATTGCAATTTCTCAAATGGAAACACTTCTATGTACTGTATTTGTTGTTGCTCATCGGTAAGATAAAAGTATTTCTTATCAGATTACTTGATTTAATAAATGTGGGGAAAACTCAGTTTTTTTTCCCCTTTTTCACATCATTCTCTGTAAACTCTAAAGACTGTTGTGTAGAAAAGTCCCAGCTGATCAGCAGGTTGTGAAACAAAGACCAGCCTGTCTGACAACCATGACACATTCAAATACAATTCTTCCTCATTCGGATGCTCAGGTTGGACATTGGTGTATTATTTTTGACATATTTCTGTTCTTACATACAATGACTTTCTGTCATGAGATTGACAGTTTGGATATTTACATCAAAAAGCAGTTGGACAGGTGTAACTAGTAAAGTAAGCAACAACATGAAGAGACCTTAAATGCACGCTTTCAGTCTGTCAACAAGATAAGACGTGATGCTGCACTGTATATTTCCTATGAACCTAACATGAATCCAACACACAACCACAGTCAGCCATGTGGCAACAGATCCTTATCATGTATACCAGAAGGTTTGCGTAGTCTCTGTATTCTTCTTATCGATAGGCATCAATACTCAGACAAATCTCCACATCGGTGCAGGTACAGGTAGAGAAGAAGTTGAAAGTGGAAGTAAAGAAATCGCAGGATTTTAATTTTTAGGTATTTTTCTAGAAAGCCTCATCTTTTTAAACAGTTGTAACATGTCCCTGTGTATAATCCGTGAATCTCTGAGCTTCTGCACTCATATATCATTAAACTTGCAGTAAAAACCAAAGACATACTAGCTGGAAAACTCATATCTAATGTGGTCGTCTGTGGCTGCTGTTCAGAGATGCTCTTCTCCATATCCAAGTACTTCCCTGAGTTGACTATCAATTAGTTCAAATTATCATTCATACTGTGATCACCATTAAACCTTTACTGAGATACAGCCGGCTCTGTAGCTGCTCCATCCACCGCCCTTTGTTTCACAAAGAGTAAAGCTGCTGCAGTTCAAACAAAATATGAACTGTTAACTTTTTCTAATACAATGTTAAAATCCCGTCCCACTTTATATGGCAGCAATACCTGCAGCAAGCAGGGGTGAGTATAAAGGGGGGCATGGGGTGTGCTGGGCTGTATTTATTTCAAGGCTATTACTAACATGTTTTTGCACATTTAGATCAGTATAAATAAATATTATGTTAAAAAAATGGTATTAAAAAAAATTTAATACCATTTACAGGCCAATAAAACTCTGACCTGGGGCTATTAAGGTAAACATTCACTAATTATTAACATCAACACAATCAGGACCTTTGAAGCAACTTTTCTTGCTGTAGAAAACAAATCGAAGGCCACATCTCAGCTCGAAGGTTGCTATCAGAACCTTTGTGTGTTTCAAAAATACCTTCCTCAGCGTGAACACGCAGACACACACAGATGCAGAAAAAAAAATACGCATGAACAGGTGTAACTAGTAAAGTACGCGGTGACATGAAGAGACCTGGAACGCGCTGTTTGAGACAGCTGCAGCCTTAGCTCAAAGCAATCTGACTATTCCCCTCTGACCTCTGACCTCATTTTTTCTCCTGTTCATACCATTCACTGTACACTATAGAGATGATTGTATGGAAAAATACCAGCAGGTTTTGAAACACGTCGACACGCCATGTTTACATGCAATAAATCAGCTTTCTTGCTCACTCTGATGCTCAGTTTGACCTACAGCATACCATAATGTGTTTACATGTCTGAATAAAATAGGTTCCTGACAGGAGATATTTGGATTAAAAGGCAGGTAAACAGGTGTAACTAGTAAAGTACCTGATAACATGAAAAGCACGAACAACATCAGATATGAGGCTTCACTCTATATTTGAACATCTACACTGATATATCGTTAAACTGGCTTTAACAACACTTATATCTTCAGTGCAGCGGTGGCCATGGCACCCGCGCAAGGTTACAAAACTTGAGAGGTGCGCTGCCGAACAAAGGACACCAAAGCACAGCTTGAGCCAGCGGGTGAGTTTTACGGCCCCATAAAGAAGTGGTCTGTACGTATGTCAGTGAGTATGTATCAACATGTCATCCCAGTTCTTACTGAAACACACACATGCACAGCTGCTCTGACCAAAGCCACCAGGCAGATGACGTTGGCAGTGGGAAACCAAGGGCAAAGCACCAGTGTCCCATATAACACTGTAAATAGCGGAGCAGACCTGAGGTTACGTTTGCATTACTCGTGCCCTTCAACAGCTATGTGGAAAATTCGGAGGCGCTAGGAAGCCAGTGATCCTGGTGCAAGATCCACGTGTTCCTCAAGCTTCATTCACATTAGTAACGAGAGCTGCATAACGGGAAGCCCGGGCCAAAGGGTCACTTTATTAAAAAAAAGTGATAAAGTGCCATCTGCTGAATAACGCTCGGGGACAGTAAACCAGGTAAGTACCTCGATCTGGGAACTTTTATCACAGTTTGTGCTCACCAAGGTCAAGAAACTCAGAAACATCACACATTTATTGAACTTAAACAGGGAATAAATAAAAGACTTAAGCTCAGAGCAGGGTGGTGTTTTTGCCCACCCACTTACACCTGCAGCAGATTTGTGGACCTCAGGAGAGCAGCCACAGAAAGAGTTGGAGATTATGTATCAGAATTTCAGAAGCGGGACCACGCCTCCAAACACATCATCTATATAGGTTCCCCCAGTTCTGCAAGTTTTTCATTCTCGTTTACATGCCCCACCCTCCCTCCTTGTTCTCAATTCTTTAACTTCTTCATTTCTATTTAGTACACGGGGATCTGCCAGGCCCGGGAGCCATCGCCAGTCCCCTTTGAGGCCTTCCCCAAACCTGCAGCTCAATTCATGTCCAAGCATTCACTTTTACCTACTAAAACGCTGTCAAACCTAAAATGAGGACGTGGGCCCAGCTAGTGAAAGTGAAGAACGGAGATAAGCAAAATTAAAAGAAACTAAACTCTCAGGCAGCTGTGGACCAGCGGCTCTCTTTCTGTCATCCTGGCTTGTGTCGAATTAACCTGTGCGAGAGTTTGAGTTTGAGGGAGAACATTCAAACTCCACATAGGAAGGCTGAAGTCAGGGCTTTATATCAAATTGGATTAATTGCACAGCCTAGAACAACACGCTTTTCAATCAGAACCTCTGTAATATACACATGAGTGCATACATACAATCGAGCTGTAAAATCCTTGAATGAGATACTGGATCCTTTCCAGGTCGAGGGCTCCCGGCCCTTCCATCTGACCTCCCAACACAGTCCAGCAAATTTCTGCCCTGCAGGGATCAATAAGCATCTCATCTGATTATTGTTTTTGTTGACAAGGTGCAGTGACTTAGGTTTGACTTTGTCTGCAAATTGTGAGACGTCATGGGGTGCCCTTGTTGGAAAAGAGAGAATCAATTGCTAGACGAGCGGCGGTGGAGTCAAAGCTGTGCTTGTAACAGCTGCATCCTGATGCAGGCATGTGTCTTAATATCTGCGTCTGCTTAAGGACAAAGACTTTATTTTGTTCGCGACTGAAGGGATTTACTCGGGAGCAAGGCAGCGAAATGCTAAGACTGTTGTTTAAGGTTGTTTAAGCGTGCCATTCGGAGCTACTGTATTAATCAAGTTCTGAGAAATCCTCAGGGGGCTTCGGGACAATCTAAGAAATCACTCATTTTCCAGGAAGGCTGTTTGCTAATGTCTGATCCCTTATCTCTGAAATCCTCTAAAAAATCAATCTGGGATATGACGCTTGAAGTTATTTCCTACAGTTGTACCTCCTCGCTCGCGTCTCCGCTGCTCCACCCATTCACTTAATGCCTCTGAGTGAAGTAAAGATCCTCCAAGAGCAGAGATATTTTTAAACCCATTTCATACTCAGGCTAGACGGCTGCTTTAAGGCAATATTGGGAAGTCATGCACTGCAGCGGCAGCAAGATAAAGGTGCCTTTTTGATCTATTGGTGTACAACCAGTGATGGGAGTATGAGTGTTGAGCTCAGCTCCATCATTTATAGTTATTTTTTTCTCTCGTAGAAATGAAAGATAAATGAGATATATGCGCGTAATAGTTTCATCATTTCTGTAAATTTCACCTCACAGTGCATTCACACTTGTGTCCGTTTCGATTACGCCATTTTCCTGCAACTTTTTTTCATTTCTGTCTTAACCAGCACTGACATCGATCTATCATCTATCTGCGTAGGGCCATGGAAAAAGCTCATTTCTTTGGTATGGTATGAATTTTGAAACCCTACGTCACCTTGTTCGGGAGTTGCTGCATTCACACTTCGCCCACACGCCCAAGGGGGTGACGACAATATCTCATTAGCCTTTTACAGCTGAGGAATAGAAATGTGGGGAAATGTCCTTAGCTTTATTATCTGTTTGTTTAGTTTTATTAAAACCTGCCTGATGAGGCATTTAAAGACATGTTTACTGAGACTGTGGACACCTACAATATCATGATACACTATGAGTCAACTGCTTTCAAAGAGCTGTTTTTACTGTAATCACTGTTCTAATTTTCCTTAAAAAAAGCATCTGACACATGCCCTACACACAGTAATAATTAAAAAGACTAAAACTAACAATGAAGTGGATAAAAGCCAAAGCAGAACTGACCATTTTCAAACAATAAAAACTCGTCTGAAACAAGAAAATCCACTCTGGAAACAAACTGAAACAGAAAAGAGAAAAAGTTCAAATGAAATAAAAATAAAACTAATTAGAAAATACAAAAGTATAATCACACTGTCAGGTGTTCGTTACACTTCTTTACTCTAAACCTTAAAGTGCTTCTTAGCTGCCAAGCACACATTTACAAAAACACTGTGATTGATGCACTGAGAGAAATTTGGGGTTCGGTGTCTTGCCCAAGGGATGAACCCCCCACCTCCTCAGCCACAGCTGCTCCAGTATAATTTATATCACAATGTGTGCACGTCCTCAGAGGATGCTGTTTTGCTTTGTGTTACGCAGATGGGTTTCAGGCATGACTGTCAAACATAAGGCTCGGGTGCCAGAATCGGCCAAGCAAAGACTACAATCTGGCCCACAGGTCAGCTGTGGGAAATGTAAAGGAGGGCTAAAATTTTTGACTTTTAACTGCATTTTCACAAGTTTTACAGCTTTTCTTACTAATAAAGACCACTTCCATGGGCATTCACACTGCACCAGTATAAATAAGTAATAAATAAATCATTAAATGAAGGAAAAGGTTCAGAGTTTTACAGTGGATTCACAAAAAAAACAGAAAAAAGAAAAGAAAGAAGTTTTAGTGTTAGGCTGTCATGCACAGCAGTTAAAAGAAGTAGCCAGAAGGAAAGTGAAAATAAAGAGAAAGAGTGAAGCACAAGCCTTCCTGTCATCACTGTAAAAACAACACACATCAGGGTGAGCCTTCAAAACCTGCTCTGGCCTTTAAAGTACGTGCATTTCCATGCATATTTCAACATGCACGCTAACATAACCGTCCGTTCACTGTCAAAATAGAGGTGGTGAATAAAACTGCCTCAGGAATTGCAAAAATCAAGCCTCCGGGCAACTCTCCATGTCTTCAGGTCTGACTACTTTTTAATCCTTTGTCTTTCGACCAATATCATGCGTGTGTGTGCTTTGATTCATCACTGCAGAGACGAACCAGTCGAACCACTGGGCTCATGTCATTTACTTCAGCAAGATTTGCCTCCATTGATGGAAAAGTTCACATTAGCTGCCGCCCAATATGAATTCCAGTAAAAGGTCAGATTTGTTGTTATTTACGAGATAAGCGGTGTTAAGCCTGCTGAACTTGGAGGGCGGGGCTCAGCGGCTCAGCGCGAGCAGTCGATAAACACCGCGCTGAATCGGTGGGAATCAAACACTTCTTATTTTGTCGGGGTGTGTTGGGGGTGGGGGTGGGGGTGTGGACGACGACCCGAAGAGGATCACAGCTTCTGTCTGCGCCTGTCCAAAGACTATTTCTCTTATCGCTCTCTCCCCACAGTCTCTTCCCTCCCATTCTCATTACTTTAATCTCCACTGCACCTCACTGACCCACCCCTCCTCCTCCTCCACCTCTCCTCTCCGCTGGGCTTTTCCTCTCCCCATCTCTCCATCTCCCAACCCTTTATCTCTTCCCGTGTCCCTAGAGTGCTTTATCGCCACGCGCCCCACCCTGTTTCTGGAACTGCTAGAGATGGCTGGAAACAGAGTGGATGTCTATACTTTAACATGTATGTTAATATGTGTGTGGATGTGTGTGGGTGTGTGTGAGAGCGCACAGCTGTGTTTGTGCCTGCCCGTCTGTGTGTGAGCGTTTGTGCATGACTGCGCCTAAGAGCGTGTCCGGATCATTACTTGTCTGCAGGGTAGACTCCCCGTGGACCCACACATACAGGCTTTATCTTACCCCAAATGACCCCCCAGAGAGAGTGATGAGAGAGCAGCGGGGAAAAGAGGGGAAAACAGGGAGCGAGGGGGGGATATGGGTGAGTGAGGGAGGGAGGGAGGGGTGAAAATGGGGAGGAGAGGCAGAACAGAGGCAGCGAGGGAGAGAGATGAGATTTGACAAAAGACAACCAGAGAACATGTCAGGAGAAAATGAAAGAGGCCTGAGACCAAATGAGTGGGTAGAATCAACATCGGGCCTTGTACTCGTGTGCTTATCGATGAAAAGCCTTTTAGATCATTTGTAGCTAACAAAAGCCTTAAGCCAAATCCAGGGAACGAACACGAGAGAAACAGAACATCAGCAACACAATGTTCCCTTCAGCAAAGTCAAATGACAGGCACATCTTCTGTTTTTTCCTCTGCTTGTATAGACACTGTCTTTTGGCTCAGCAGCAGTTTTGTGATAACGTCTGAATTACAGCAGCAAAGGTCGAAGAAAGCTCGTCAATGCTGCGAAAGAACGGAAGCGGCGAGTGGTGCGTTTTTGGGTTTTTTTTAACATCACTGAAGCGTCAAGTACGTTTTATCAGAGGTGCTTTCAGAAGGCTGAGAAACCTTTCTCCACCTTTCTCCTCCATCCACACCTTTAGCACATCACACACGGCGGGATGTTGAAAAACCAATAATGGCACATTTTGCAGCTTTCTGCACGATGGCCAGCTTTTTCCCTCTGCATCTGAGGGAACTACTTCCACTCGTATCACACGACACATCACAGCATGGCGTAACACTCTGACCTCTTCTTCAAGGTCAAATAAGTTCAAACTGTCATAGAATGTTTTTATCTTTACAACTGTGCTTAAAATTTGACTGTTGGCAACATTTAAGAAATGATACTGATATATGGGGACTGTAAATATCTCATTCTAGTTTGCATCCAAATGCAAATGTCACATTTGCCCTGCAACATCACTTTTACATTTCACATCTGCTTTTCTATCAGGTTGACCCTTGTCGAGTAATCTATAAACGCAGTGAACACAGAAAATTATCACAGCATGAGAAAAAAAAAATGTAATTAAACCATGATGAGTTGGTCCTGATGTTTCTAATTGAGAAAAATATTTAAAGAGTTTTTCTTGTTTCTACTGCATCACACCTATGGAAAAAATAACACATTTATAATAGGCAGGAAGTTTGTGCGTAAGCTCGATGAGGACGCTCTGTTTGCTTTCCCAGGTGTTTGACTGCTGGTCTGCTCCTCACTTCCACTTTCCCACGCTGTAAAACTCAATGCTGACATCATTGCTGTACTCTAATCATCTTTCCTCCTTAAACCAATCAGCTGCCACTCTGCATGCTTTAAATCACCCCGCTCTCCTGTCACTGTGCCTTGCAAACTACTTCGTGCAACCCACCTCCACCCCATCTCCACCCGAACCAAGTCACTTCATCCAACCCTGCATCTTGTCTTCACCGCCACCTGCGTCTAGACTCCGGGAGGTTTTGCCTAATTCCTATCACTGCTGGAATTTTCATTCTGCTGGTGAAATCCCAGTGATGAGCCATCAGAGTCTAATAGCATAATTGAATTCTGTATCAATAAATTATGTTCAGTTCCTTCTAATGGTCTCTCCTTATTGAATTGCTTGTTGGCAAATAGGCCAGCTATGTGAAGAAGTCAAGCATCAGTTATGCTGTTCATGTTAGCATCTTAACAGGACTTGACACTCCCTCTGTAATTGTTCTGTGTCACCGACAGACTGATTGCCCGTTGTCGTCTATGAGGCTCTGGATTTGATCCACATGCTGGCCTTTTTACTAATTACCAAAGGCCACCCCATCTGTCTGTCCACTTCAGGAGCATTTGCAACTCACTGATAAAAGCCAACGAGCTTTTTGAACAAGCGTGTACATATTCCTCTGCGGTGCAGAGGAGTCTTTAATGTTCCTTCTGTCTCCTATTGTGACAGCGTCTCAACTTAATTGCAGCGTGCAGGCAGCGCTTTTGGTTTTCCGCTCTGGTGCTGGCACCGTCAAAGCTCTTCAGTTTGAGGGATCTGGTAAAGGTTTTTCTGCTGGAAATATATCGTAATTATGAGAGAAACTGGTGTGTTTTAGATTCACAAATGCTGCTTGTTTGTCACGCTGATGAAGTGGGGCTTTCTCTTTCATCTTTGCCAAGTGGAGAAACGGAAACAAAGCGGCACGCTGCAGCAGAATGAACTGTCATCCAGTAAACCAAGAATATAAAATAGGGCTCATGTCCAAACAAACCTGCTGGATCACTCTGCTCCCTCACTAGTAATTGGTGCCGGGCTTAAGCACAGAGCAGCGGCACAGAGGGCTTTATGTAAATCCAACAACTGCAGTTTTGTAGCAGCAGCAAAACAACGTGCGCTAGCGAAGCACACGTCAACTCCTCAGGTAGGGCCAGCCTAGCCAACAGGAAGCTGCGGCCTCATCCTGTGAAGATGCTTTCTGGCTTTTCGCCTCAGAACATCAAATTAATTTGGCAAAGTAGAAGGCTGTCTTATGTAAATGAACAGCTGAGTTGCAAAAGGCGCATTGACTTCCCTGAGCAGAATATGAATGCAGAAAGACGAGGGAGCGATATTTTGAATGAGTGTTTTCCTCTAACACACACACAAACACACAAAAATGCATCACGCCCCGTCAGAGTGAACTGCAGGCATGTATGTAGTCACGTTTTGCTCACCCAGACAACAACCTTTTGAGCTCTCGTGCTCCAAATTGCTTTTTTATTTTTTAGTAGGAAGCAGACTGTAGTTTAGAGGGCTGCTAAAATCAGTAGAAATGTCTTTATTGTTCATTCCCGCCCAAGGCCCGGTCTTCTCTGTTGTTTGTTAGGTGACTCAAATGTACTTTCACATGAAATGGATTTTCTCTTACAGAAAAAAAAAGTCTTTCCACCATTTCTACATCAACACGCTCATTAAGCCAGAGTGCTTTTTAGCCATGCAAGGAGAATCTTAACAACTGCCGGACACTCGTGAAATTTTATGCAGGTGTTTTGATGTCACTAAAAACTCAAGATATTTAGTCTCAGCTGTGATTTGTGTGGACTGTAATTTCTTTACAAGACTGGTTTGGTTTCCTTTAGTAAACTCAATAATAATTAGTTTTCCGCATCATTATTTCATCACGTTTATGCCACTGAAAGTTCAAATCGCTAATCTTACAACATTGGTTAATCTTTAATCAAACCTCAATCACCTACTAGGTCTTCAGTCAAATTTGTCTCGAGGTAAAGGTCAAATTTATTATTTTATAAGCAATCATGATGAGATACTGTATCATTGACGCTCTTTTCTTTAAATGCCTCTTTTGACCCAGACATACTTTAACTAACTAGGGCTAACAGCGGTAGTTGATTGGCAGTTCCCAAAACTCAGCTAGTTAACACGTTAAACCCAGACATATTAAAGTAGTCAGTCTGCAAATAAGAAAGAATTTAGAGTTAGAATTGGACAATGTTCATTTACTGTGTCACATCAGTTAGCTCTGACTAAATCCAGCTCCAAGATGCAGTGAAAACGCCTGAAATATGTACTTGTTGTTTTCATAATGAAGATTGCTTTATTTCCCGGGTAAAAGGAGAGAACAAACAAGAAACCTTAAAAAGTTGCAGCAAACAAGAAAAAAATATTGATATTGGCACTGGCTCCCAGCTGAATCGGTCTTTTTGCTGCCCTCACATCCACAAATGAATGTCAGTAAGTTTGCAAGACTGTTTTCAGTCTTCACAGTCTGAAATCTCATCATGTAGGACCACTTTTTTTTACTGCTGAGTTAATGAGTGACTATTACTTAAGTCGGGAATCCTGACAAAGTACTATAGTTTATAAAGTAAGCAGCAATGTAATTAGGCGAGCTATAATGCCATCAAGCATTATTATCATTAAGCATGCTGCTGCTAACTTAGCAGATCTGCTGGTTTGGGGAATTGTACATGTATTTAGCATGTCCCACCCAAATATTCATGCGGTCAGTGAAACCAAAAAAACGTAAGCGTGTAACCCACAGTGCCAGATTTTAAAAGTTTAAGTAGCGCTGAACAAATAATGAGCTCACTGTTTGTTGAGGTGCTTTGTCTACAAAACTGTATTAACTACACAGCAAAACAATTAAAAAAAAAGAGAAAATGCAGGCGAACATTACATAGACCAGCTCCGCTCTTGTAATTGGATACCATTACCCCATAAGCTGAACCCTCACCCTTGCATAACACGGGCTAATGAGCCAATAATCCAGCATTCAAGCAGCAAAAGGAAAAATCAATGCATACTAGATCTACATTACATTACGTTGTAGCAACATTACATTGCTACAATTACGTTGTTATTGTAGTGAAAATCCCTGTATGTAATTAAGGCGCCGGAGAAGGCGCCATCCTTATTCAAACCCAATTATAACCAGGTCAAACGGCCTTAATTGGGTGACTAGCTTGTTGATTATTTGTGAAGAAGGCGGATCACACAGTTTATCATACTGATAGAAAAGAGGTCTCTGGTTAATTTTGGTTGTGTCTGTGGTGATAACTGAGAAATTAAAAAGCAAATAAACCATGATATTACCGTCAGTGTTGCGGGATTACTTGTGGAATAATTAGTGAGAGGAAGAGATAGAAAGGATGTCCAGTTCTGATAAAACCTGGCAAACCGAAGCTCATCACCAAGGACTGATGATGAAGGTTAATCCAAGGCAAAGACAGAATGAGAGAAATTTGGCAACATGTTATTTTTCCTATAAAAGTGGTAGAACTACATCTGTGGGTCACATGTAATCTGACACATATGTGAAACCTCTCCTAATGCACATTTTTTGACTTGCATGCTAGAATGAGAGGCAGCAGGTATCCTGTCAGATCTGGACTAAATGTCAAATCATCACAGTAACTGTGTCAAAATGCTGATTTTTAGCAAATATAATGATTACTATGGTTACGAGGCTAACAATGGGTAAGAGCACTATCTAGAAGAGACAGCTGTGGTTTTGAAAAAAATAGTTACTTTAAAGTTCACTAATCAAAAAAAATGTCACGTACTTTAAAAAATTGCATGTGCTACACTTTTACTTTTACAACCCGTATTCCATAATAGTTTGGACTCTATGTAAAAATCTAAAATAAAAAAACAGAAAACAATGATTTGCAAATCTCTATGAAACACAATAAACTGAGAAAATGCACCACTTAAGGAAAACCTTTCCCTAATTTTGAATGTGATGGCAGCAACAAGGACATGTTTACCACTGCGTAGCATCCCCCTCCTCTTTTTGCAACAATCAATACAAACCGGTAACAGGTACTGAGGAGATCATCTGTTTCCGCATTTCTGCCTGATGTACGATTGTAGTTGCTGAAAAGTTCCGGGTCTGCTTTATCATATTTTCTGTTTGTAATAGTCCAAATGTTTCCATTACATGAAATGTCTGGATTGAAGGCAGGCCAGTTCAGCATCACCTTAGCAGTAAATAGCTGTAGTATGTGGCTTAGCATGTTCTTGCTAAAATATGCAAGGCGTGACTTGGAAAAAATGACATTTGGATGTGAACGTAAGTTGCTCTAAAACAATAATAATCCAAATGGGTACTCTCCTCTTTAGTCTGGATGACACTGAATCCATTGTTTCCCAAAAGAATTTCAAATTTTGATTGGTCTGACCACTGAACAGTTGCACTTTGTTTCTGTACATTGTAAATTATTTTTTGCTCAGAAAAGACACCAGTCGTCTTTCTACATGATAGAGCTTTAACCTGCAGACATTGGTTTCTGGAAGTGTTTGTCATAATTCTACATTATTCTCGAATTGTTCCACAAACTGTAGATAACGTTTTTGGGGTTTTTTTGCAAATTGCAAAAAAAGAGAGTATAAAAAGAGCATCTTAGAGAGGCAGTCACACTACTGAACTGTTGCTAATTAGTTGCAAAACGTTCCTCCAGCTGATTTAGTTTCTTTGAACTATCTTGACCTGTTGTTGCCATCAAAAATGAGCTAATATTTTTTATGAAATGGTAAAATTCAAACATTTGATGTGGTTTCTGTGTTCTGCTGTGAGATTTGCACATCAATGCATTCTGTTTTTATTTACACTTTACTGATGTTGTACTGATGAAAATACATTCAGTCACATTTTATATTTAACACATTTTTAGAAACTTGTTTCAAACTGCTGCTACATTTTAATAGGAGTACAGTACAGATAACTGATGTGTGCATAATAATGTAAAAGAGGTCTAAAGAAGACTACAAGCTGTTGCAGGCACCAAAAATCCTTCTGCTTGCACACTACAGTAATGCAAATAGACAGCTATGTACATACTGTAGTGAGGTGTCAACATAACATAACAAGCCAGTTTGCTAATGAACTTTTTTGGCCACCTGGTTCACGGCAAAGAAGCCCCTGTACCGAAGTGAGCACTGTGAAATGGCCAGATGTAAACAGGATGGAAAGTCTTCTATGGAGAAGTTCTTCCAACCCTATGAGGTATCATATCGCTTAGAAAAGTATAAATGTATTTATTTCCTTTTTCTAAATGACTTAAAGTGGTTCACATTCAACATTATTATAAAGGGTCAAAATTAGCAAAAGAATTTTTAGACCACACATTCTCTCATCGAAGTCTGACACCTGCATTACCCACAAGTCAACTCAACACCGTCCTGTCTGTGTGATACAAGCAACTTCTGCTTGGAGCCATTACCCTGAAGCAGAGATAAGGAGCAGGTTATACAGGTAAACCTCTTCACCAAGAATGGTTTACTTTCAAAGTGAGCGTTCTCAGACCCAGGATTTTTACGTTCTGGGGGATCTAATCCTTGTTTTGGTTTTGTGAAGCTACTTACGTTTGACCCGTGTCTGCGTGGGTCCTCTCCAGACACTCCAGCTTGCTACAGCAGTCCAAATACATGCGGTCAGTATGGTTAGGCTAACAGGGGAATCTAAAATGCTCATAGGTGTGAATGTGAGTGCGAATGGTTGCCTGTCACTCTGTGTTAGCCCTGAGACATCCTGTACATTCCCTCTCGCCCTATGACAGCTGGGATAGGCTCCAGCCCGCCACCCCAACCCCACAACCAGAAACAGAACCATATTTACGCTAAAATATGATTTACTATTATATCTTTAGAAATGTATTATTTGGCTTTGTTAAGCATTGTTTTTTTTAATTCTTTATTATTCTTCTGATACTTTGTATAGACTCCTTTATCTTCCTAAATCGAATTTTAACTTTTGCAGACTCCTTCTTTTTGTTGTCTTTAGCTGTGTTAACTCCCCACCTGTTAACTCTCACCTTTATAGGTCACATATATATTGTCTCAGTCTTCCTTTATGGTGTAATCTGCATAGTGTCCTCATAGAGAAGCATTCCCTGTATTGGTACTCTTGGTTTTTTCTTACTGTGGATTCCTTGTGCCGAAGTTAGTTTTTGTATTCGTTGATTTTTCCCTCTGTTTATCGCTTGACTTTGTAGTTTATAAGTTATCACCATTAAAAAGTCATTAATGTTTCATTCCTGTGCCCTGCGTCCTGCATTTGGTTAGACAAATTAACCCACCATTGCCGAAGCAAATTTTATAGTTCCTTCTGGAGCCTCGAAACGCTTTTACATTACAGTTTTTGCATATGAAGCAAGCCCTGCCCGAGAATGAAATTTTTCATTTGCAAATGAAAAATTGCAAAAAGTGCAATAACCCATTTCAGATCACTTGCTGGTGGACCACAACATGTGCCCATAATGGGCAGCGTGCCACGGAGGTGCTCTGCTGTGATTTTGATTGATGACCCATTGTTGTCATTTATGCTCTTATTTCTGCACTCTGCACTTCTGATTAATTGCCGGACCCACAACAGGGAGTCTTATTCTACTCTCAGCTCCAACTGTCACCTCCAGACTGGAGTAAAGCAGCATCGGAATGTCGAATTCCAAATTTTGAATTCTGCACAGAGTGTCAGTCCAGCTTTGCGCGGGGCAGTGCCTGCAGATAACCGGCCGCTCTGAACCGAGAGCTGCTGTTTGAATAATTAACCACAATAGAACAATAAACATGCTGTTCCCACAAGCTTTCCTTATTCTAAAAATGTCAAAAGCAGATGGCGCGCCGCCTGCGGCAAAACTTTGGTGTGGAGAGAAGTGGGAATGTGCCGTAGAGGGGGGAAACAAGCGAGGCAACACATTAAAAAAAAAACCTTCAGTTTTTTGGGGAAAGAGCAGGAAGAACAACTGACCCGGGCTTCTTAGCTAATACTGATGTATGCAAGTGTCCTTTGTGATACAGCTTTACAGTGCCGGAGGTGTGTCCTTTTTTATTAGTGCATCACCACAGGCAGGACATAAAGCACGGGCAACGATGGCAGAAACAAAGCGGGAGAAAAAGCCGAGATATTCAGCATGCAGATGATCACACAGATGAGATCCAAATGGAGAAAAAGTGTTGAGCGGAGAGAAAATATGCAAACACAAAGTCATTGAAAAGATAAAGGCAAGTTGCAGAGCAGATGGAGGAGGATAAAAGTACGAGGCTAGTCCTTGTGGTTTGACTTTGTCCTCCCAGTTTCACGGGAAAGCAGAGGAGCTTTCTCCTGAGATGAATGCTTTGTCTGTCTGCCCACTTTCAATGAAACGAAGGGAAAGGGAAACAATAGCAGTGCAGTGAGGGCCTAATAAGCTTACGCTGTTCAGGTCATGAATGATTACAACAAAAATGTCAGTACTTTTTTTCTATTCCATTTTTCTCAGCGTTTTGCTTTGGATTTTCCTTTCCTGTTGAAGTAGCGCACATGTACAGTAGCTGTAATGGTCTGTTCATACCAAATGCAAAGTTAAGTTTCAGGGGAGCACATTTACGTACAAAATTCAAACGAAGATGTAAACCGTCCCAAATTTGCACTGGGAGACAGTGTTTACAAGAATTGGTAGGACTGCAAGGTAGGATTTGGACATGGAGTTGTTGGTATTTGGGCAATAATGTGTTCTGTAATTTCATCTGTACACCACCACAGTGGGTTTTAAATCAAGCAATCAATATGTGATTGAAGAGCGGACTTTCAGCTTTCATTCAAGGGGTCGAACTTGTATTAACTCTTCTCTGCAGACAAGTCGGCGTCTTTCACATAAGTTTCGGGTGACCGAGGCTTTACATCTGTTTGCGACCAAAGCAATAGCAAGGAGATTTGTGGTGTAGCACCCTCTTTGTGACCAATGTTTTCCAGCAAGAACTCACAATCAGTCGGGGAATACAGAATTTTTCCCTAGCAACCAATGGTTGCCAGACAGTTGCTATGATTAAGGCCATAATTAACTAACATACCTTTTTCCAAAGTGTATTTTCTGTCCTCCCTGCGCCACTGAGTAACATCGGTGCATAAGCCTTAGCCTTAAAAGACTCCTGTTATATTTGAGGTAGTGACGCCTAAATTAGATTCTTTTCCTTCAAGTTGTTGCTCCGGTGAAAAAACAATATCCACGCGAACATTAAAAAAAAACCTCACACCTTTTTCTTTGAAGTTTTATTTCTGCAACACCTGAACACATTGCATCAGCGCTTGCTAGAAAAAAAACCGTGAGGATCTAACCGCTGGGCCAGACAGTACCATTATACAGCGTAGTGATGCAGACAGTCCCACAGAGGGGAAGAGGAATATCAGGAGGAGGGCAGCCAGACGGGACAGGCCAGGCGGCAGTAACAGAGATCGCCCTCCCGCCGCTGACAGAAGCTGTGTGAGACTGTAATCAGATTTCACACATCGCTCGAGCATCTCAACCAAACACCACGACTCTGCTGCAGTCAGGTGGCTGAACTGATGTGTGTTACAGGAGAAGTAAAAGAAAAGCAGAGTGTTCAATCATTCTGCAGACATACCCACTTTACCCACAAAATGTATTCATTTATTTATTTAATAAAAACTTGCACCACAACTTTTCTTGGCCTTATGCATTCACAGAAACTACAACTTAATGATTTCTTTTTGTACATTAAAGACTACAAGTTGTGCTTTAAATCAGGGGATTATATCAGCTTTGTAAAAAGTGTGATTATATATTTTTTTATTTCCACAACCGTTTATTTGCTCTTGCTAATCGAAGAACAGTTAAAGAAGTTTAGTGATGTAATCCTTAAACTTTAGGTGTAACAAATTGAATGTATGTAAAATAACTATTGAATGACACACTTTATTTGTTGTAACAAAGAAACAAACAAACACACGGTAACACCAGCAACTCAATGAACCATCGGGGGACATGTATGGCACTCAATGTAAATGTGCCTGTCATACATGATGGTAGATTTCAGGATTTGCATAAAATATTCAGTTTTTATGTAAAAGAACTGTAAATGGACGTCACTAGTGTTACCAACAGCAACTGTGTAATGGCTCTGGTCTTAGCATAAGGAAGCTAACAGCAATAACTGTCATGAAACAAAGTTTCCTGGTAAGAAAACCCGCAGGACTTGTAGACAAACCAGTAACTGAAAAATGAATTAGGTTGAGTGAACAAGTCCATAAACACAGGAGCAAAATCTAAACTCCTAAACAGAAGCACAGGGATGCCAAAGAGAGACTTTTTCCAAGTCTCTTTGTCCAAGGGAAGTGGACAAAATAGCATGACATCGAGACGCCTAACGAGACAAATGCTGACAAGATACAAGGGAACGCGAGGGAAGCAGAAGAAACTAAAAATACACTACAGCTCTAACCACAATAGGTTTCAAAAACAACAAAGTAACCTTAAGACTGAGGTAATGATCGTATCAAGGAAATAAACCAGGAAATACACAACAAAGACATGAAACTTGACCAGAAATGAAGCAAAAGGGGTTACTGTTTAAAAAACATATTGTTTTACTGTAACACAGGAGTTATTGTTAGAATGACATATTGTTTCATTTTTTTTAGTTTAATATTTTTGTACAAACCAGGGACAGAAAACTTTCCACTGAAAGCTCCTGATAAAATGTGTTTGCATTCATTTTCTGAGGTTATTAGCTGTGCGCAGTTTGTGCATGTGTGCATGTCCATTTTGCTTACACACCTGTATTTACAGTCTTCCTGTGCCATGTATTTGTGTGTCTGTGCTCTTGCAGAGGATATTTTCACAAACTGAGGACAAAAGTCTGACTTTTGACTGCAGTTTGAGTTTTAGAAGTCAAAGAAGAGGAACATCAAGTGTCACAGCAATGTGGTGCTGATATTTTCAGTGGGGCAAGGTGGTAAAACATGGGGTGTGCAGCTGATGGCGATGCTTAAAGGAAGGTTTTTGGTTTTTCAGTACTTTATTATAAAGATCGTGTGAGATGAGATCCATTCACATGACAAAAGCAGTCTGATGAACCAAAGCACTCGAGGCATAAACATAGTTACTTGTCAGGCAGACTAAAACTAATTTGAACGTTGGTGAGAACCTATAGAATGGAACTAAGGTGTTGGCCCCAGACTGACAGCCTGCAAACCCTCAGGCTGTCCTGTACATTTTTATTTTTATTTTCCCTTTTGAACATGTTAAGCTGCATTTGCGCTCTGCACTCCTTCCTGGCTGAAGAATTGTCAGATGTTATTACTTCTTTAGTTGATTAAAAATTATATGAACAAAAACTATTTACTAATATTAGTCGTGGATGAATTTTTCAAACTTTACCTTTAAAAAACAAAACAACAAAATTCTATCAAACGCACCTCACTGCACATAAAATTGGACAGCTGTTTGTGAGCTCATCTGAATTTTAAAAAAGTATATTAAAATCTAATAGTAAGGCTTAAACAGTTGTGACGTGATAACTTGTCAATATTTACAGGAGGATACAAAATATTATCGAAAAATAAAGTTGGCTAAAGGTATTATGATCAGCCAACTTTATGAACCAAACAATTTTCCATCTTCTTCATATCTGAAAGTGCTGCTGAGGCTGCAGCTGGTCAACTTCTTTTTTTAATTATATGAACATGTTATGCATATAGAGATTAATAGAATAAAAAAAGGTCAAAACCTCTATATTTGACTTTGGTGATATGTGCTTTTGTTTGGACATCTATAGAAATGATTATAAGACAAATACAAATTGATAGCTCAGTAAGGTGTAATTGTTCAAACACATTGTTTTACTTAAATATGCAAACTACTCTTTAATAGTTTAAGTGTAATGTTGTTGGGACAGAAAACTTTCCACTGAAAGCTCCTGATAAAGTGTGTTTGTATTAATTTTTTGAGGTTATTAGCTGCACACAGTTGGTGTATGCAGGCATGCATGTGTGCATATCCAATTTGCTTACCTGCCTGTATTTACAGTCTTACTGTGCCACGCTTACTCTTTGTATGTGTATCACATAGTGTCACAGCAATGTGGTGCTGATATTTTCAGTGGGCAAGGTGGTAAAACATGAGGTATGCAGCTGATGGAAGGTTTTTGGTTTTCTATACTTTATTATAAAGATTGTGTGAGATGAGATCCACACACATGACAAAAGCAGTCTGAGCCAAATCACTCGGGGCACAAACATAGCAACTTGTCAGGCTCACTGAAATATGCAATAATGAGCTAACTTAAATGTCTTCAAAATGTCACAGCCACGTGTAGCACAGGACCAAGGTGGTAGCACCAGGTCGAACCAGAAAGACAGCCTGCATAGATAGATAGATAGATAGACACTTAAAGGGACAGAAAACTTTCCACTGAATGTTCCTGACGAAGTGTGTTTGATGCTAGGACCCTGCTTTCACATGTTCAGTTTTGTGTATGGAGGCATGTACACGTGCACTTTCATTTCCTTAGACGATTACATTTACAGTCTTCCCGTGCCATGCTCACTCTTATATTTGTGTCTCCGTGCTCATGCAATTCCATTTGTGAACGCCTTGACGCTTGACCCCTCGAACATCTACCCCATTAAAGCTCTTTTCTGAACTGAGCGGTTTCTGCTTGTAAAACAAAATGACTGGGTGTGCCACAGAAGTTAGAGAGCCTGGGCGGCTACCCTCAGAAAAAACTGAGAAACTTTTCTGTTGGTGATCTGATCGAATAGTTTTAATCAGATGACCATCGTCAGACGTCTTTATTGATCTCTAATCTTTATTGATTTATTGATACTGAGGTATAAAGGTTGCCAAATCTTATTATCTTCTCGTCTTTATGGGGGAAAGAGTTGAAGCAGGACTAAAGCTTAACTTTTGATCACAGGTTGAGTTTTAGAAGTCAAAGAAGACGAACATCAAGTGTGATTTTTGTTTGTTAATCCCTTATAAAAAGATGAGATCCAGTAACACCACATATGTAGTCTGTCGTCAAAAAGATCACTCAGTGTGTAAACAGTCATGGGGCTAACTGTAATATGATATTATGAACTAACTTGAAAGTCAGTGATTTCAAAATGTAATGTTGTGTGACAACCTATGGTGGTGGCACCAGGTTAAACCTGAAAGACAGTCCGCAGGTACGTTCATATACATTTTTACAGCCAGGGGTTTAAACATAAGTTGAGAATAAGTTACTTTACATTTGCAAGCTGATCATATGAAAGGCAGCTGATGCTATGAAGTACTTGATCGTGGGGCGATCGTGGCTCAAGAGTTGGGAGTTTGCCTTGTAATCGGAAGGTTGCCGGTTTGATCCCCAGCTTGGACAGTCTCGGTCGTTGTGTCCTTGGGCAAGACACTTCACCCGTTACCTACTGGTGGTGATCAGAGGGCCCGGTGGCGCCAGTATCTGGCAGCCTCGCCTCTGTCAGTGCGCCCCAGGGTGGCTGTGGCTACAACGTAGCTTGCCATCACCAGTGTGTGAATGTGTGGATGAGTGGATATGTAAAGCGCTTTGGAGTCCTTAGGGACTAGTAAAGCGCTATATTAATACAGGCCATTTGAAATGGTTCTTTTTATCACTTTTTAAGGGTATTTGTTAGAAGTTATGGAAAACATTTCATTATGTGAACTGTCCTCACATTGCTGGAAGCACAGCTGCGTGAGTGTCTCTGCGAGTGTATCTGTGTTGTGCTCTCGGAGATCGTGCTGTTAGGACTCAGCCAGCTTCTCTGTAAAAGCCTGATAACAGAGGCCCTCCGGCCAGAAAACGGATTAATTAAGGGGCCAGACCAGAATCCCCCAGAGGTGGGCAGCCCCGTGCACTGTTACTCCACCCAATACACACATCGGCGCACAGATGCCGGTGCGAATAAATAAGGTACATGCACACAAACAGGGAAGCAGACCTCCTGATTAAAACTACAAACACACAGGTAGAAGTAGTCAAAGTGGGTAAGAACCCACCTCTAAGCTGACACCGGCAGCCTCCGGAAGAAACATCTTTAGCACTTCACGAAGGCTTTTACTCGCCTGCCTGGGCAGCTCAGCACACTCATTAAGTTCCTCCTCTTTATTAGACCAAACATATTGTTTCAGGATGAAAGAGGTGCAAGGCGGGTGGTAAAACTGAAAGGAGAGTAATCAAAAAGATTTCCCCCCTGTGGTTCTTAATCACAGAGAACGAGAAATTAAAACAAATATTCGAATTTCAGTAATTCAAGCTGCACAATAAAATGATTTCCTCAGGTAAAATAAACAAAGGGAGAAATAAATCCACTGGAAAAATAATTATTTGCATTGACATAAGCTGAAAATGGATTATTATCATCAAACTATTACAGTGTTCAGCAATAAATAGCCGTGTGTTTGTCAGCACCACTCGGCCCTCGGAGGTGTCCTCTATTGATCCGTGTGCTCCATCTTGCTACTTGTAGTCTAATGAATAAGAGGTAATAGGATCCAGTCTATTGAAAAGAAGCTCGTTTTTTGTTTTTTTTCAAACTGAGCCAAAGTGAAATATATTATAAGTCCCTCAGCTCACTCTGCAATACTTCTTTAGTCCGTGGCATCGGGAGTTCTTTGTGATGAAGCTCTTCGTTGAACATGGTGTGGAAAAGCGATATTCAGTTTCGAGTATCTGTTTTCTGGCTGAAGTTGAGCCAGTGATTCTATAGATAACGTATCGAATGGCTTGTCGGAGTTAATAGCCACCACAGTGTGCTCTTACCGGCCATTATCATTGTTCATGTGCTCTGTTTTATGTGGCTTTATGGGCGCTATAAGCTTCCCATTTCATCCAAGGTCATGGGAACCGAGCTATTTGGAGGGCAACGACAGGATGTAAGTACACCGCCCAGCTTTTCCAATCAGAACTGCCATCAAGGGCCAGAGTACCCAAACGCACCCACTGTATCTAACCTTGTTTCATTTCAGGTGGGGTGAAGTTCCACAGAAATCAATTTAGAAACATAATAAAGGTAAAGCCCATTATGAGTTTGTGCCAGCAGCTCACTTTCATCCCATTGGCAGAAATAATCTGATTATGGCAAAACCTCTAATCTGATAATCTTGATTAGAATTAGAAGTTTAATCATAACCTGGTAGACTAAACCATGTTCGGTGTTATGGTTTGTTGGCAAAAATATACTATTTAGTAGCTCGCTGTTTGCTTTTTAATCACCTGAGCACCTCGCTTTACTTTTAGAAAGTATGCTAAAACATCAATTTCTACTGAGCAGATGTTACTAAGACTTTACATCCATGTTTGCTTGTTGCTAATTAATGTAATTCAGTGTAAAAAGTGAAAGGTCAAGAAGAGTTACTAAAGGTACAATGGTGTTTCCAAGATTGAGGATGAGCTTATAACTGCATAATCTTTTTTTTTAATCCACAGTTGTGCTTGTGCCCTTTGCGATCACGTGGCATGAGTGCTGAATGAGAGCCATGAATACAGTCATGTGAAAAAGGATGTTTTCTGAGGACTCTGTGCTGCTCTGCTTCTATAGAAATAAAGAGAGTAAGTAGCAGTCGTGTGCTTGAATCAAATGCACCTGATTGACTGATATTCAATAAGTGTGAGCACCTCTATAAAAGCAAGAAGTCCACTCTTGGGAAGATTGCTGATCTGGAGCCTTCTTCGCAAGAGTGGACGACCCAGCAAATTGACCCCGAGGTCAGATTCGTGCAATGCTCAAAGAAACTGCTAAAAGCCCAAGAGCTGCATGTCAGGCTCGACAAGCCTCAGCTGTTTGGAAGAACTGCAGGAGAAAGCCTCTTCTCTCAAAAAAAAAAATCCCAGCAGCACAGATTAGGTTTGCAAAGTTGCATCTGAACAAAACCCGAAAACCTCTGGAACAAGGTCCTTTGGACAAGGGCGCAAAGTGGAGATGTCGGACCATGATGCACTGCACCACATTTGGAGAAAACCAAACACAGCATATCAACAACTATCAATGCGGTGGTGGAGGGGTGATGATTTGGACAGTCATTGAGTGAACCATGAAAGTATTCCAGAGAATCTGTCCTACAGCTAAACTTCACTCAAATTGGGTCTTGCAGCAGGACACATAACCTCCCGACCAGGTTATGTTTTCAGTACAAGTTACCATGGTGATTTTAGCCAAATAAAGAGCCCCTTTCACGACGCCGACAAACTTTAAACTCAGATTACCTGACAAACCCTTGATTCTTGCTTCATAGTTCACTCCTATCCTATCAGATCATAACACGTACAACAAATAGCTCTCAGTTACCATCAATCTCCATATTACAGACACAATAATAAAACAGACATCAAAGGAACTGAACACACAGACAAGTCAGAGATTACGGTGGCATGAGGGGGACTTACACAGCGCTATGCAACATTAGAAGTTTTAATGTTGTGGCTGATTGGTGTAGTACCATGTGATCACTGCAATTAGCTTAGAGAGCATCAGCAGCTGCTAGATGAGGGGTTTGTGCCTCTCAGGGCAGTTAAACTGGAAACCACCCCAAATTATTCCTACTGGAGGATGGTTGTCATTATAATAATACTGATTTCATCTATATTCTCACACAGAATCATTGTAATGATAACTGTAATAAACACAACTTCACATCAGTCAAACTATAGGACAGCGCCCTTTGATCAGAAAGAAAGTCCATCACTGTATTCTGAAATTTAATATATTTGTGTTATTTGGGTAAATCTATGAAAATCTACATATTTCTTGATTAACCTCATGGTGTCCCCTGCACCGTATATGCTCTGACTGACTAGCCCAACAAAGAAAGCTTAAATGTTTTTATTACCCCAGTCAGATTAGTCATGGTGCTATTTATAGTACTGAGAAAAAACAACCTCAGGCTCTGGTTCACTCAAACACTTTCCAAAAGTCTAAAGAGCAGAGAGTGTCTGAATGGGAAAAAAAAAAATTCAAGGTCAGGACTTTGGAAAAGGGAGGACTCTGCAACGTAGAAGTTTGCCCGACAATAACAACAGCACCCAGACCAAGATGCTCTCGGTATTAATAATGAATAATGCATTTTCGTGTTGTGCGGAACAGCAGGGCCATCCAGATACAGGACTTTGCTCCCATAATCTTTCTGCCCAGACCGTTTTAATCCAGGGTCTGCTGGTATCTGGCTATCGGACATCTACAAGTAGATGAAAGCGTTCGTACCAAGGGCAGCTCCCTGGAGCCGGGCCCAAACCCCGACAAAAACCCTCGCCCATCTGTCTTCATCTGGCACCAGCAGCCAGAACCACACATGACAGAGAACCAGGATAAAAGCCTGTCTCATTTTGTGACAAGGAATAAAGAGCGCTCTCGCATTCATTTTTCATTATGAAGTCTTTGCTCTCTAACAATTATACAACAAATTACTGATGTCTCTTCTTCTTCATCTAGGAGCCTCCCCCGAGGAATCAATCACAAACTGGGATATCAATGATATGCGGCACCACGGGGGGGTGACAAGAGGGCATTTTCAACTCTACACCCTCCATTTTTGTATCCAGTATAGCCTCTAATCTGAAATAAGGTGCACGCCTGCACATCAAAATCTATTTGCTCCCGAGCCACAATGAGGAGAAAATGCACCTTTGCACTAATGCATCAAAGTGGCTGAAAGTTGGCCAGTTTTCAATGTTTGTTTGTGTGTGTCTGTGTGTGCATGCATGCTTCTGCAAGGAGGGTTGCTCAAGGACAGCATCAACCTAACAGGGGATCAAGTGGATGGTGTGTGCGTGAGAGAATATGTGTGTGTGTGTGTGTGTGTGTGCCTGCTGGCCAGGGTCAAACCAAGAGGTTTGTTAACATGGAGCATTAATCTCGCTCGGGCCAACATCCACACATCGCTAAATCAGCGCACGCACACACACACAGCCTCAGTTCTCCGCGGTGAGCCGAGATGCCCACAAGTAAATTTTTAATCACATGCGCTCTAATCACTCAGGCTCGCAGTCGGTCTTAAACCCCAGTGGTGACCTCCGCTTACGCACATTAAGAAGACCTGCCGGTCCAAGCGGACTCAGTGAGCACCGCATCCTCCCGCACCCCTGAAACCTGCGTGCCCGTAAAGCCCTTCCCCGTCAATACCAACTGCACAGAGAAGAAAAAAAAGACAACACTCACCATCTGTCCTCCTGTATGATTTTCTCTGCCCCTTTTTTTTTCTCTGTGTGTGCAAGTGTGTGAGCTCTGCGATGCTTAACTGTCCCCTTCCTTCAAAGCTTTGCTGATACTGTTGCGTTTTCTGAAAAATCCCCCCCCCCACCCTAAAATCACCATCTGGCTCTCCCCATCACCAGGATGTCATCTTTGTTGGCCTGACAGGGTACATGCAGGCGTTTCTGTCACTCAGAGTTACATTTGAATGAAAAATAACTGCATTATACTGTATACAGAAACTCCACATCCTACTTCTCCAGGTTATTTTCCTTCCTTTCTTTTAGAACTTCCTATCTCACACAAATGGAGGAATTTATGCTACATACCATCATGTCTGACTCTTTCCGCCTCCCGGGAACCAGTAAACAAAGACTTCTCCTTTTCTGGCTCGGGGCCTAAGAACGACCATTTTCAGGGACACTGTGCAGCAGCCAGACACAGAGCAGTATATCATAGTCTGCTACTGTATAAATAAACTCCTTTCTCAGAGCCTTTAAAGGGCACCCTCCATCTAAAAAGACTTTTGTGATGAGCTTTAACACAGCCGTGCAGTGAATCTTAGTCAGCGCACTTTATCTTTGCGGGTTTTTTGTAGAGGGCCGGTGTGGCCTGTGCGTTTGTGTGTGAGCGTTTATTCGTAAGTGTGTCGCTGTTCTATATCCTCTCTGTCCCCTCCATCAACACCACCTCACCTCACCTCCATTGTTATTCCCTGCATCGCTATTCTCCCAACAGAGTGCACATTCATCACTCGGTCTTGTGCCTTTCTTGTGGGCACGCCAGAGAGAGAGAGGAGAAAAAAAAAGAAAAGAAAGAAAGTCGGGAACCTTTTTAGGTCCGTGCTTGTAAATGACCTGCCGCGAGATGGGGTTTATTAAGTCACCTCGCCTCCTTTCTCACTAACCTACTTCCCCGAAGACAGACGAGGAGGCGAGAGACAGACGGACAGAGGGGAGACAGGTAGACGAACAGATCAAAAAGGAGCAGCAGTGGACCGGGTTCGTGCGGGGGGGCGAGGATTGATGAGATTTCTCAGTATTTTACGTGGGCCCTCCATCCACCTGCTGTCAAAGCCTTTTTAAAAGACACGAAAACGAGAAAATCTGGGAATGATTTCTGTTTGTTAGACATTTACAAAGGAGTCCCACGGTTATTTGCTTTGCTTGATGGGAAAAGGGGAAAAAATACCATTCTAGCTTCCTGGAGTACTTGATGGCTTTAAAATGTCTTGTTTTGTCTGACCAAAAGTCAAAGACAAGGACCAAATAAAAAATGGGGGGGGGGGGGATTCTTATTTTGACAAGCTGGAGCCTGCAAATGGTTTTTTTTTTCCATTTTAAGCTTACTAAATGACTTGAATTATTCATTAGATGTGACAGCTATTTCACTGAGTGACTGAGCTGAAATAGGGACACCTCCTCTGATGCTCTTCATGTTTATTTAAAATCTTTTTTATTCTACCCCCCCCCCCCCACACACACACACACACACACACAAGTAAATGATTTCTGCAGGGACTGACTTGCTTTGAGTGTGGCCCATAATTTTCTGTCAGCTGTCAGATTAATGAAGTACCCCATTAACATGTAGCCAAAGTACGTTTTATGTGTATGTAAAGAGCCACTTCAAGAACCAATAGTGACAACAATGCGCATTTACTTCCAACAAGGCAAAAACAAACCTCTGTAAGTGATGCAGCAGACTGAAAAAACTTCAGCCAGCAACAAACTAATCAACTAATGGAACAGAAGCAAATCTGTGTTATGGAAAATATTGAACACACTCCAGCAACAGCTGGAATCAGTCTGCCATCATGCTGGATTCAATAAAGATATAAATAGTCTGTCATTAACAGTTGCCCTCCTCTCCTCCGGGTATACGAAAGAGTTCACACTGATAATCCCGCGCGGTTAATCTCCGTGTGAAGTTTAATTAATTTCCCGGCACAGGTGTTGACACTCTCTTAATCTGACTGAGCAGGAGAAATCAATCATCCCGACAAGCTTTGAGGCGCTGGCAGAGAAGATCACAATAAATACACCGATTCCATCCCGGCGTATAGCTGGTTTTAGGCTAATGTGTCCGACAGTGTAAGCGTCTCAGCTCGGACAGAGACGCGCTTTCGTGCAGTTCTCCAAGATCAAGACTGCGCGTCACTGGCAGCGGATAACGAAAGCATTCGCCCAATGTCGACCAGTCGACAAGCAGACCGGTTTTCCAGGTGCAGCGGAGCTAGCGCTGTTCGCACCGCTGAGTGCAGTGAGCTCTGTTGCCAGGTGGAGGCAGTGCACAAAGTATGCGGTACAACAGGTCTGTTTTACTGTGCTTGTGGTTTTGCTGGTCTGTCAGCCGGCCGAGGAGAAAAGGGGTATTATACAAATTTATATACAAATCGTGTACAGGAACAAACTCGTTTGGTTTTTGCCTTTTTGCAAGTATTCCATAGGATTTGACTAAAATAAAGACCTCTGTGGAAAAAGAAGGTTTTCATGTCCAGTTCATGCAAATACATGTGCATGGGTGTTGTAGACATCTTCATATGACGATGCAAATTACTGGCACCTGTGTGTCCACTGACATGAAATCACAAGCTGATATTTTCCTCCTAAAACCACAAAGCAACTCATCAGACTCCAGATGAGCTGCAAACATCAACACCTGTCACCAGTTCCTTACACAGTTTAACACAGCTTCCCGTTTAACTAGCACATTAATTTGCTCAAACAAAAAGCTGAATGTGAAAATATTTGTCATCAGCATACTTTGTGTTGCTATTTCAAGATACTATCATCACCTACATGCACATGTATACACTAAAGGCGATGGCAATCTCGTTTTTTTCCGCCAGGTCTGTGATCTAATCTATTCAAATCTTTTGATATACTGGCAAAAATGGACAAATCTGCAACATCTGGAGAGCGTAAAATTAAAGCAAATCTAACCAGATGAAAAAAAATCTGTTAACCTGGAACACCGGGGTAGAGCAGCGAGCGACATCGGAGTTTAGCGGAACGCGATAACCGGGAGGGAAAAAAAGAGAAAAAAAAACTTCAAAAGGTAAAAAAAAAATCGACATGAAAAGCACCGCGTCCACTCTTCATTGCTTTTAACACTCAGCTTCACTTCAGCTCTTCGCATGTGAGAACTTCGCTCTTCTCCGCCGCTGGATCGACAACAGCACCAGCACGCCTGGATAGATTTGAGGGGTCGTGCCGGAGTGAAATCACTCCGCGGCGCATTTCCAAATGACACACATGTTGGCTCAGAACACCTTTTTTTTTTTTTTTTTTTTTTGAGGAAAACGTGTCAGCGCGGGGGGCTGGTCATAAATCCGCTTTTGGCGCAGCTATCGGTGCGTAATTGTCCCCACAGAGGAGCAGCGAGGAGCACAGAGAGAAAAACGGAGCATTGGCACAATAGAAACAAACATAATCGTCTACAAATGTCCGCTTGTGACACATCGACCCCCCTTTTTCCCCTTTTAAACAGCACATCAGACACGTCCACTGCTGCGCTACTACGGGGATTAACGCCGCCATGTAAGGACAGGGATGCTGCTATTACACCGTTACCGACCTTTGTTATCTCCGGAGCTGTGATGTGATGTGACGGTGGTAGCGGTGATTTCTCCCCTCAGACGGACTGCGTGTCCCGGCCAGCCGGCTGCCTCCTATCCCCTCTCCTCCTTCTTTCTTCTTTTTCCGTTATTTTATTTTAAATTATTTTATTTGTTCGATTTATTGGAGGACCTCCCGCTCCTCCTGCTCGCCTTCACTCTTGGCTCTCTTCGGCACTGTTTGGGGCTTGTTCAGGTGAAGCAGTCAGTGAGGCTGCAGATCTGCTGTCTGTCAAGAGGATGGTCCTCGCGAGCGACTCCTCGTGCTACATAACGAGAGGCGTTTGCCTCTCTCTCTCCTCTCTCTCTCTCTCTCTCTCCTGCGCGTGCGTTCGTGACGCGCGGAGATCGCTGTGCGGCGGCTCGCGCGCTCACAGCTAGCACATATGGTCTTCACACACGCCACGAGCACATTAACGCGCATGGACAATCCTAACGGAAAGTCGTTCGACCGTGACGAGAAAATTATTGTAATACTTATGTAACGTTTCCCCGAATATCGTATCTCCGGCTCCGGGCGCTCCGTTGACCCCACGCTCTCTGTTGTAAAGTTGCTTCTTGCCGTTCACTGTGAAAAGCTTTTGTGATGCCACGCAGGCTGATTTAAATTTGAAGTGGGGCTTCACAGAGAGCTCGTATGTAAATCTACAGTCAACAGGGGTGCATTTAGTGATTCACGGGCCTTAGGCAACCCCAGGAACGGGGCCTCCCTCATCTATTATTCACAGCATTTTCATAACAAAGGGGTGTTAGTATGACTGAGGCTACTAATTGCAATGAATGCAAGCATTTAGTAGATTTATTTTTCATTATTTTAATTATTTATACCCCCCCCCATTCCCCCTCGGTGAATTACAGTTCCCATCCAACCCCCTCAAAATGAGCTGAGTCATATATTTTGTTTTAGCATGTCTAACGGATACATCCCAAAACACCATAAATATGGGTACTTTATAAATATGGGTATGGGCACAAGTTGTTTTTTTTCACAGGTTTACATGACATCAACTTTCTCCTGGTATCATGAGTAACAAGCCAATCATCTCAGACTTGATAATCAAGTTGTCATGGAAATCACTAATCTTTGCTGCAGTGGGACCACTATTACGTTTAAGTGTCCTCCAACATTTCTGATCCAAGAGGCCCACTCAGCAGTCATATTTCACAGAACTAGAAAAACCACCAATAAAATATATATGTTTCTTGAACACTATTGTGATGGAAATGTTTCATGTTTTGACATGAAACATTTCTTGTTTTTGCCTTGATATTATCAGGTGCATTATCAGGGATTGTAACATTTAGTCCTTTTACTGAATGACTCAATTGCAACATAAACTCAAGTTATCACTTTCACATATTGTTCTGATTGCATTCTGTGACCATGCTGGGTGAATAACTCGATCTATCCAATCACTCTCTTCCAATCATCGTCATCAGGGTTGTCTAACATACATGCTGTTTCTATTCTAGGACAGAAAAATACACACCCCTAACGTAAAAGAGAAATAAAATGAACAGACCAAAATACGAATTAAGAAATCTTGGTACAGCAGGGAGCGATTTTAAAAATATGTGATGTTCTTGTCTAATCCAAAAGTCAGCGTACTGAGATAAAGCAGGGCTAGAAGACTGTTAACAGCACGACCATTACGCAGGGAGGGAGAAAAACACAGTCACACTTAAGGCAGCGGCATGGAGCTGCGTGCCAGGATCCAGGAGGAAGTGTCAGAGTATGTGGATGGTGCTGTCAGCCCTCCAGCTTAGCCTCTGCTTTCGGGAACATGGAAGTAACACAGAGAACTTCTTTGTTGTGTTAGAAACAATGACAGCTCTCAGCTAGGAGTCCATTCTCTGTGCTTGTCTCTTAGGTGTTTTTGTTTTTTTCAACATTGTTTGTTCTTACATGTTTCTTCCTGTTTGTGGTGAACGCTACTATGGTTCCCTTTACTATTCTACTCTATTCTACATACGAATTGCATCACTGAGATCGGGTTATGCGCAGACGTTGCTTTGGAGAACTGGACGCAAATCGAAAATCTTTTTCAGTGCACGGCTAAAGACCTGCAGAAACAGATGAAGAACCAAAGAACAGGTTTTCTTTGTTACTCTGAAGTATTCGGAAAGACTAGCTCTTTGGCGTCTGCGAAGAAGCGCGAACAGATTGCGTTCCTGCTTGGAATGGTAATTGCTAAAAAGTTAATCCTACGGCAGTGGAAATAAAAAGGCTCTGTACCCACATTTGAGCTTTGGATGGGAGAAATGGCAAATACACTGCGTTTGGAGAGTCTGAGACCTCTGAGCGATAACAGCCTCAATAAATCTGAGACGTCCTGTACGAGCATTTTTGAAAACAAAACAGGTGCCGTGCTGTTCCAAACAAGCTTTAATGCTGTATCAAGGATCACTGTTGTTAGAGGTTTTGTTTCTCTCTTCCATTAAAAAAAAACAATACAATTATTGGGTAAAAAAATTGTCATTGTACTTATAGGAGATCTTTTATTTATTTATTTTTAAATGGTGTCTCGTGTGAGTCTTTCAGTGCTAATTGGCTCCAGCGTCCCCTTAATCGCCTCTCTCCTGGTTGGCCCTGGAGGTTTACAACACCCTCACAATCTGACCCACGTCGATTTTTATCGCCCTGCCTCTCTCTCCCCTGCCATTTGAAGTCAACTTTAAAACGCTCTTTACTAAGAAACATAGATCCTCTTTTCTCATGCTTATTACCGTCTCCTTCTGGCTCTTTATAACTTATTATCCTCGTTTGTATTTATTTTGCCTGTACTGTGTATTGCAATTTATTTACACTCGCTTCTTTTGTAATCACGTTTGTGTTTTATCTCCGTTACACAAAAAAAGTCTCAAAGACTTAGTAGTCGTCATATTTTCCATCCTGTTCTTACAGTGTTCCTGTGCACTAATAATGAGTCAGCTGTAGTGTATTTAAAGGACAGTCGGACTCTTTCTGGCTTTTACCTCCTAATAAATCCCACCGCTCTTGGATTTTATTAGTATTACATTCCTATTTTTTGGGCGAGGTTAAGGATGCTTCCTGAATCCTGACGGACAGATTGAGTAACGGTCTGGACTCGGGGGTGTAATAAGTTAATGAGTTATTGTGTTTGGTATCCACACTGCCTCCTCCATACAGGTTATTATTCCTGTGAGGAACAGTGCAGACTTTGATTAGGCAACGCTGTCGCTTCTTCCTATTGATCCTGTTTGTGATGAGCTGCAGAGATTGGCCGAAGCTTGTTAAACACCCCGCTGGCATTATAAATTCATTGTTTTTAGCTTGTTTGTGGACCAGCAGTAATGCATGACACCGCCGTGCTGAATGGATATTGTTTGTTTAATGGGCTGCTTTCTGATTGATTGGGTGCTTTCTTGTGGTTCCTCTCCAGCGTTTGATGGTTTGTGCTTGATGTGATTTGAAAAGCAGGGACAGATGTTTCTAAAACTGTACAGACTTTGTTTACTTTGATGCAACTGGTTGTTTTTGAGCATTAAAAATATTATAAAACTTGCAATGGCTAAATGACTTTTTATATTCAAAAGGCTTGGTTCTTAAGAACTGAGATACCGGCAAAGTATTATTCAACGTTATATCTGTTTGTATAATTACTTTTATTGATTTGTGTAGACAAGAATCAGGTCAGCCTGGACTGACAAAACTTTAAAAAACCCTGACGTTATCAATGTTTAGTACTTCAGAACCAAAGCAAATGTCCATCGTGTTCCACAGCATGAATGGCACAAAAGATTGAAAAGAACCGAGGCAGGACAGAGTCATGCACCATGTACTTTATTTTTAAATTATTTACAATCTCTGCCCGCTTGCAGAGATCCCCGGACATGCCTCACTTCATCTTCCATTTGAGCTGTCAGGGTGCAATCAGCAGACATGGAGGGCGCTCTGGATGGTCCGTGACATTACTTTGACCTGTTCAGGGTCCCTCATGCTACTAACAAGACCCACCACGCTCCTGCTGTCGGGCTAAATAAGTCAGGGTTGTGATGTTGTGGACAGTGTTGCTGGTATATAATATGTGATTGTGGTGTGTTTACCAGCCATGATTTCAGCTTTTTGACAGGTTACAGCAATAAACTATTTGGTTATCATAAAGATTCAGAAGAATAAAAACTACACTGCAAAAACTCAAAATCCTACCAAGTATATTTGTCTTATTTCAAAATCTGCCAATGAAAGAAGTGAAAATTATCTTGTTTTTCTCTAGTTTCAAGATTCACTGTCTTGAAACAAGTTCATATAGCTTACTGGAATGTTGCTTTGTAGCTGTTTTTGTCTTATTTTAAGTGTAATGAGATATTTTGACTAGAAAAAAGACAAATATACTTGGTAAGATGTTGAGTTTTTGCAGTGTACACCTACAGCGGTTCAACACAAGTCTTGAGATGATTGCTCTGAAGCAGCTGACATAAAAGTAAATGGGTGTTGGTTAGCACTCAAAACAGATATCACCTGGTAAACAATACTAAGTGAAAATAAAACAGCGATGAGTGTGGAATTTCCCGTTTTAAAGAGACCAAGGAGCTTTGTTTTTGGTGCCTCTAGCAAACTTGATCATAACTGATATTGTAAATGATAACTTCCACAAGGCTTTAGTCCACCTGAACTGGAAATGTGAGATCTGTTATTGTAACTACACTGATTACATGGACCTGTATGCAAATACAACCCCAATTCCAAAAACATATAGCAGTCAGTGAGGCTGCTATATGTTTGTTGTATGTAAAACATATGTATAGTGGAGTCAAATTTAGGATGTGAACCACTGCCCCAACATGCTGCCTCAGTTGAACGCAATTCAGTTTTATTTATTTAGCACCAAATCAGTTGGCTCATGCTATGGGAATCAAGCACCAGTTCTTGTAGAGAACTGGTTCCCAGTTCTCCCGTTCCTTGGACTTGTTAGTCTGCATGCCTGTCAACCTTGTTTATCGGTTCCCTTTGAACTTGTGCTACGATCAGCTGATTTCAGTATATGTGCCGGGGGGAGGCATGCTAACGCTAAGCTAGCCAACCCAGAGTGATGTTAAAGCTGATTGAATGCCGACGCACCGCCAGCAGCCAAACATAGGAACTGTTTAAACTGAGACATTTTACTATTTGATAACAGATATAAGCTCATTTTGAATTTGCATTTTGGAACCAGCTCAGTAACATATAAAATTGTTTTAAAAGATACATGTGTAAAAAGGGCATCTTGGAGAAGCAGTTTCACCAATCTGCAAAAAAAACAAAAAACAGCCTCTGCTACAGTATTGTTCCTCGACGTACAATCGTGAAGACTTTGAGTATCTCATCATTACAGTACATATTATCAGAAAATACGTACTGTATGTACCAGTAACATGTTTTATATGTCTGTGACCTTCATGCCCATAGGACAGACTATATTACAAGCAGGCATGATTCTTTCATGCAAATCACTGCATGGCCTCACAGACACTTCTAGAAATTGGTGTCTGTGAACACGACTTCCTGTGCCATCCACAAATGTTAAAGATATGTCATGCACACACACATTTGCAAATAACATGAAACATGCACACTGAAGCATGTCAGGCAGTATCCTGGCATCGTTTTCAACACGGTAATGAATCCTATTTATTTGACTGCAATAAAGAATGCCTGGACGACTCACTCGTTTTCCTCTTGTAGCTTGTTGCTGGCTGTAACTGTTTCCGTTTGCTCTCAGTGTTTTCATAGCAAATTTCTTTCCCTTGGCAGAAGCTGCTGTTATCAGCAAAACCTCTAAAATCTCACTGTACACCAATAAGGATGTTTAAAAAACAACTTTTTTAGAGAAGTCCCAGTGGAGCCTGTTCGGGTCTGCAATATGATGAGTGGATTCTGTTGGTGGCCTTCAAGTGTTTCTGCAGCATCTGTCTATATTATGTTTCCTTGTGTCTGCAGCCACAGGAGGGTCAGAAAGCTCAGCTGCTGGCGGAAGATTAGAAAGCACCTTATCTCTGGAAGAATAAACCGAATATTTAAAGTACTATGCAAAAGTATCATTTCTTCATATTTAGCCAGGAAATTGGTGAAGTGATTTATTAAAACAAAACATGAGCAAACATACAGGAAATACAGTGTATGAGGCGAAAACAGAGAATGTACAACTCTAGCGAGCTTAAAAGTCAATATTTGGAATGCAAACCTTTATCGTTTAATGCAGCGTGAATTCTTTATCTCTAAGTACTCTTCAGGAATAGTTCTCCACACTACTGGCATTGATTTTCAATCCAGTTCTTGTGTAATTTGGCATACCTCAGCCTGTTCTCGCTGTTTCCCTTCCTTAAGAACGCCTTCTTGACAGCCACCCTTCCACTGAGACCATGTCTGATGAGGCTTCAGTGAACAGTAGATGGATTTGCTGGACTATTTTTTTTCTCCTCCTATTTCTTAAGGAACTGTAACTTTCACATACTGTTCACCTGCTGCACACAGTCTAAATTGAAAATGATCAGGCACAGTTATTATTATTATTATTATTATTATTATTATGTGTGTTTTCATCACAAGGGTGATCTTACATTTGTTTTAAAATGGCATTAAAAACATCTGAAAAGTGCAATTTATGACTTTTTTTAAATAGACCCTGAAAAATGCTCTCGGTGGAAGGACATCCTGGGAACTGGGGTGCTGATGCAACCTGCAAAGACATGTAGCCGCCTGGTTTTCATTTGTATTAAGATAATAAACAATTCTATTACATCCGAGCCTCCTGGAGGATTCTTTCTGCACTGAGGGGACATGTTCTTGTCAAAATTTTATACAGTGTAGACTTTCTTTGGTGGTTTAAAAAGATAAAGATAGTGATAACACCTCTTATCTGCCATTCGTTCACATGCACTGGGTCTGCATACAAAGCAAATCTGATGCGCAGAGCTTAGAGTCAAAGACAAATAAATTCAAATTTATATACAAATACAAATACAAAGTGCAGAGTGAGGTAAAGTAAGGGGACACAATTTCAAGTAATTTCAATTATAAAACATTAATTCCCATACTGCACTTAAAGGACAAGTATGAAAAAATATGTACTGCACTCCTATATGAGGTAGATTTTGTCTGTATTTTAGTTTTTTTTTTACCAACAGTCCGACTTTTGTTGGAAAGAAGCTCTTGTGGAAGCGTGTTGTATGCGTTGCCAGTTCTTCTCACCCCGTGGTGGACTGGCAACCTGTCCAGGGTATATCTTGTCACTCTGTGACAGCTGGGCCCCGCCGCCCTGGTAGCAACGAACTAAAGTCTGTCCAACCAACAAAACTGATGGTGAAGCGTCTTAGTGTCTCGTCCACACTTTTAGAATTGGATGCACATCCACGCTCATGTGTCTCCTCCTGGGAAAAGTCAAGCCAGGGATCTTTTCTTGTGTGGGGTAAACCGTCACACCGTGGAGCAACTATGCAGTGGGCCGATTGCTTTAACCAGTTGAGAGTTACATGAGAATGTCCAGTTCCAGCAGATAGCTGCACCTCCCTGCTTCTGCTCCTGCTGGAGGTTTCGGGACTTGTTCCCACCTCCCTCACTGGGTAATAATTGATAATAATTAACCAGACTGTTGGAATTAGCTCTTTAATACAGTGGGTTCTTTGTCTGTAAATTACTTTGCAATGACGCTTGTTCTGAATTAGTGATATATAAACTATAATAAACCAAACTGAATTCGTTACGCATTAATTTTATTTGTGTATTAAAAAAACATAATAAAGATATCCTTGTGCATGCCACCTTAATACACCCTAATATAACGAATCGTGTGAGCTATAAAAACTGTAGCGCTCGCCACGGAGGCCGAAGCATTTCTTTTCTCCTCAGCCTTTGATTACCTCTGTCTTTTTATTCATTATTAGATCTTAACGCATGAGTTGGTTGCTGTGTGCGAGTCCTCTCTACCTCTCTGTTTCTCCCTGGCTCTAAAAATAAAGATTTGCTTGCTTTGCGTTAATCAATGAAACGGGAGCTGCTTCACCCACGTGAAATATTTAATAAGAAAATACAACAGACTCCAGGTCAGTTTTTAATAGGCCGGTGTAGGATGGGATATAGGGCCTCATTTATTAGCACAGATAAAACCTCTACTGTTCCAAACAGGCCTGTCAACACATCCTGTCAGCACTGCCTCGCACTGCCGTCCAAACACTCACACACACACTCACACACACACACACACACACACACACACACACACACACACACACACACACATTCCCACACTCCTCTTTGTCATCTTTCTTATTTTTCCCACTGCTGTCTTCTCACATTTGCTTTGCCTTCTCTCCTCTCTCTTCTTTTTCTCATTGGCTCCTTCAAGCAGACACATTTTTTTCCTCCAGCTAATTTCACCATCTCCTGTCCTCTTCCCTCGCTCCTTTGTTCTCGCTCGCTAAATCTGCTCTGGACGATGTTCGAGTAGTTATTAGGTTTCCTGCCACATCCTCGCTCTCTTGTGCCTGTTTCTGTATGTGTGTGTTAATGAAATCCCCCCCACCACCACCCACTCCCCTGGACTCAGGTGTCACCGCAGCACTCCCTGCACTCCTTTGAACGGCGAGCTCAGTGCTGCGGATCAACATGAGGGCAAAGGTTGTAACCAGTTTCCTATTTACTGAATAAATTAGCTGTGTGTGTGTGTGTGTGTGTGTGTGTGTGTGTGTGTGTGTGTGTGTGTGTGTGTGTGTGTGAGAGAGAAAAAAGGCTGCTCGGCACACACATAAATGGCTGCGCTCGTGTTTTCTGCCTGGCGCACACTGACTCGGCCCTCTTAAAGGATATGGTCGTATTACTCGGCACGGGGTCAAGGGTCAAAGCCAGCGAGGCACCTGATACAGAAGACGCTGTGTTCTCGCTGAGCTGCCGCTCAGCTTTCTTCTGTGTAAAACATCGGCCTCTCTGTGTTGTTTTGACATAATGATCGTCCTGTTTCGGGATCGACACACCGCGCGCACGAGCCTACGTGCGCAGTGGCGAAAGTGTGTCACTCTCTATACTTACATGCCCAAATTTAGTTGGAGAAGGTTTCATTTTGAAAGCTTTTATTTTAGACTTGTGACCCAGATTTTCTGACATCATCTGCAATGTCCCCGTGGCTCGCCTGTGCTATCCAAATGAATACAGAGAGCCATGCACTGGATTACCAAAAGTATTCACTCGTCTGCCTTCACACGTATGTGAATTCGAGTGATGTCTCATTCTTAATCCATAGGGTTTAATATGATGTCAGCCCGCCCTTTGCAGGTATAACAGCTTCAGCTCTTCTGGGAAGTCTTTCCACAAGGTTTAGGGGTGTGTATGGGAATTTTTGATCACTTTTGATCAACCCTAAACCAAGATTCCCCCTTCACCAAACATTACACTTGGCACAATGCAGTCAGACAAGGACCACCCTCCTAGCAACTGTCAAACTCAGACTTGTCAATCACATCACCAGATGGAGAAACCTCATTGGTCATCTCTGCTGCTTTACACCACTTTCACTTTGTTATATGCCACAAAACAGCTGACTGTGAAATATTTAGTAGTGAGGAAATTTCACGATTGCACAGGTGGCATCCTATCACTGTACCACTCTGGAGTACACTGAGCTCCTGAGCGAGCTGTTCTTTCTCTAATGTTTGTAGAAGCAGTCTGCATGCCTCGATGTTTGATTTTATACACCTGTGACCACTGAAGTGGTTGAAACAGCAGAAACACCAGCAGGCGATGGCCTCCTCATGAACCTCCTAAAATCTGGAAACAGGGCATCTAGTTTCGAGGTGATCTCTCCTGTGCCATATGTAGAGCTTTAATGCATAGTGTATCATATTTGAAAGTTTCTGTGAGTTTTTGAGACCGCATCATCCGCGTGGGTTTTATTTCCCCACTAAAAACCAAAATAAATTGCACAGTACATTTTTAAACAATAGATTGCAAAAAAATGTAGCAAATATGATACAAAGAATATAGATTTTTATTGTCAGAAGGTGAAATAAACACTCAATTATTTAATGGTTCGGGCTTTAAAGGGTTAATCCGCAATAATCGGTATGCTCTGTAAAACTGAACTGGAGGACGCAGTAAGCAGAGGGTAAATCTAATCTTATATCTTCTGCTGCCAGCTGTTCCTGTCCTCCCACAGTCTGAACAGCTTCATGATGTTCCTTGACTGTTTCAGTGTGCTCTCCTCTCATTACCACATTAATGCATTGCCTGATAATTGTGACTCACTGTGGCTATAGGGGTTTGTTTGTTAGTTCAATAAGGAATGAAAATCAGCTTAAATGGATTTGATGGTTTGAATGTGACAAATCCCACAGAGGAAGACATTCTTTAAAAATCTTTTTGCTGTTGTTCTGGCAGATCAATCCAAAGAGGCGGCAGTTTAAGCCAGTATTGAATTTTTGCATAAACACTACAGGATATCTTGACTTTGTCAATCCCGTGTGTTTATTTAAACTGTAATTGTAGCTCAAATAAATTTCCAGCATTCAACATTTTTACGTCACCATTCTGTCTATTGACATTAAGAATTATTAAATATTTCAGTGTAACACACTATAGACGAGGGGTGCACAGTACAGCATCTGCATACAGTACTGTTCACGCATCATTTCCTTATGTTTTAATAGGGAAATTGGCAATAGGTCCATTGATTGACAGTTTGTTTACCAAGCTTCTAACAACCTGAAAGTCCACATGTATTTTCCAACTCAGTCTGAACTCTCTTTGGCACCTTTGTTGTCATTTCTGTAAGTAGCCTTTAGGAATAATGCAATGCAGTAATTATGCAAATGTACTGTTTATAAGGTTTGGGGAAACCTGCAGTCAGCTGAGACTGAAGAAGTCACTTGGATGAGTGATGAAACGTTTCTCCCACAAAACGCTACGTCCAGATGAACAGATTCAACTTTTGGAGATTTACTTTCCTGGATGATTGAGAATGCATCAAGGCCTTTAGGAATAGTTCTCCAGGCTTCTTGAAGGACATTCAAAGCTCTTCTTTGGATGCTTCTGCCTTTTGTTCTGTAGGCCTGAACAATGTGTTCGTTTGTCTGCAAATGCAACTTTCTTACCTACCAGCGACATAGAAAGGAAGCACGAGAACACTCCTGGACAACCCCCCGTTAGTCGGGCACCGTCAGTCTCTGTGGCGCAATCGGTTAGCGCGTTCGGCTGTTAACCGAAAGGTTGGTGGTTCGAGCCCACCCAGGGACGAGAAGATTTTATCCTTTTGAACATAAAGCATAGCACACACCGCTATTGCCAACTTTGCTTTATACTCGGCGGTAAGCTTGACATCATTGTTTGATTATGCAAAAGTAACAAGCTTTTTTGCTGTACTTAGCGATATCGTTTCATTAAATGGATTTTAAAATATAAATGTATTTTGCCAAAAACGCCAGAATCTCAGGTTAAAGCTCACAAAACTATTTCAGCAACCATCAAACAGCTAAAATGAGAGCAGCTAAACAGATTCTGCACAAAGATAAACACAAAGCGCAGATCGTTCACCTGACGGCACATACACAGACATGCCGTCCGGTGCTGAAAGTCGATAGCTGATACTGATGCTGCAGATTTTAACCTCCGGCAAAAAAGCCTAATATCTGCTGTTTATTGAAATTTAAACATTTTGAAATGATGCCAAATTGCAAAATCCTTACCTGTGTCTCGAATAAAACCTCTGTAACTTTGCTCTGCTTCACTTCAGCAGCATCGGGTAATGTTCGTATGTTGATTCATAGTTTTCTTCCGTTTTTGATCTACTGCAGAATATTTTTAACGGGGTAATCTGCTATAAAAAGACAGGCCAGCAAAATCTCCTTTGTGTTTTTCTATGTTTTATCCTCAGTTACTTTTCTCACAAGTGTCAGCTTTGTTTTTATACGTAGATATAAAAATATGGATATGTACTGAAGATCAGAATTATAATATTTCTGACTGTCTGAGTCAAAATCGAATCGAATCAGGACCTTGTGAATCGGAATCGATCACAGAAATCAGCGACGATACCCAGCCCTAGTCACCAGTGACGTAATCGAAACCATGACTGGAGAAGAAGAGAAGTGGCCTACCTCTAGCCTTTTTAGTCGCATCAGTCTCTGTGGCGCAATCGGTTAGCGCGTTCGGCTGTTAACCGAAAGGTTGGTGGTTCGAGCCCACCCAGGGACGAGCGATTTTTATGCTTGGCAACAAATGATTTAGCTTTTGTGACAAGCTTTGATTTGATTAGATTGATTATGTGCTCTACATTAATATACTACAACATTAAAATATGTCTACGTATATAATTTGGGTAAGACTCGTATGAAAAGTAGCTTATACTGTTTATATTCAAGCAGCCTAATTAACTAAATAACTAGATTTGAGTAAAACATTTTTTGTTACACTAAATATTTATTTTATTTTTCCGAGGATTTAATTAAAGAATAACATCACTTAGTGCTCTCTTAATAAAGCCCAACACGTCTCCTCTAAAGTGCTCTTCATATGAAACAGGAGGCTGCAGTACCAGCTGGTGGACACTTGGCGGCAGCAACGGGCGGGACGTCACTCTGACCTCACAAACATGGCGGCGCCCATTAGCAAACATTGTATTTCCGTTTCTCGAAAAGTGGGAAGTTTTCTGTTTAATTCAGTGTTTATTGCCCAGGCGGCGCACTGTTCTAACAACATGGACTCTCAGAGGCCCAGTAAGGTTTGTCAGCACATTTCTGGCCCCCTGTAAACCTGTGTTTTGTTGCGTGGTGACGTTATTTTACGTGTTTGTGTTAAACATGAGTTAGCGAGCTGAACCCGCTTTACCGGGGCGTCGCCGTCCTACGCAGTTTGCTGTGCGCTTGTCAGGTGGCTCCAGGTGTTTTAATGTCCGCTCTGTCCTCCACAGCTGGAGTTTGCGGTGCAGATGACATGTGAAAGCTGCGGGGAGAAAGTCAGAGCAGCTCTGGAGGGCAAACCAGGTGAGCAAGCACATGTAGAAAGAGCTGCTGATCCCCACTGCATTGTTTACTTCCCTACAAATAGGCCCTGCTGAAGTTTTCTGTATCTTACGCACTTAAAAGTGCAGTACAGACGCTGGTTAACATGATTTTGCATTTCAATATTAAAGTAAAGTCATTACACTAAGCAACAAGTGATGTTTCCGGAAAGATCCTGCATTTTTCTGCAGTGCCCACTGAACTCTAAGGCGGCATTAGTCATAGAGTAGAGACGGTGTCATTTCAGCTGCTTCATCTTAACTGAATGCTGAGGCACTTCCATCAGTGCAGGCGAGTGTATAATGCAGCACATATGCAGATCATGTTTCCTGTTAAGTCAGTCAAACCATATTCAGCACCGGGCAATATACACAACCTTAAAAGAAGAAACATCTTCCCCAGTCAAAAAGGGCAAACAGGCCTACAAAGGGAAGGCGTACAAGTAGTATTGAGACTTGCTTTGACTTGTGATTTGGAGTCAAAGCAAGATTTTGGAGATGATGGCATTTCATATTGAGTGACCAGAATGGACAGAATTAGTAATGAGTACATCAGAGGGAAAGCTGAAGGTTGAGGAGTTTGGTGACAAAGTCAGGAAGACGAGGCTGAGATGGTTTGGACATGTGCAGAGGAGGGATAGTGGATATAATGGACGAAGGATGTTGAAGGAAAAGAGTAAGATCACAGAGGAGATCATGGATGTAGTGAAGATGCATGAAGGTGTTGGTGTGATAGCGGTGGATGTTAATGCTGGGTGAGATGGAAGCAGATGATCTGCTGTGGCGACCCCTTCAGGGAGCCGCTGAAACAACAAGACGATTTTGAAGAGAGAAAAACAACAGCTCTTAATCTCACCACAACTAATAAAACTCTTATCAGGAAATAACATTCATGGTTCTGTCTCCAACAAGTGTTGGATGTTATTAGAAAATAATAAAGCTTTAACATTTTCAGAATAACAAACCAGCTATAGACTACATATTGTACAGATATAAACAAGAAAATGTAGACACAAACCAATAAAAAAACCTTACTAGTACCAGGTTGGACCAATATATTTCCAGAACTGCTTGAATTCTTCGTGGCACAGGTTCAACAAGGTACTGGAAACATTCCTCAGAGATTTTGGTCCACGTTGACATGACAGCATCACACATCCATGATTTGAATCTCCTCCTCCACCACATCACAAAGGTGCTCGATTAGACTGAGATCTGGTGACTGTGGAGGTCGTTTGAGTTCAGTGAAGTGATTCAAGAAACCAGTTTGAGCTGAGCTTTGTGACGTGGTGTGTTATCCTGCTGGAAGCAGCCATAGAAGGTTGTGCACTGTGGTCATAAATATGTGAACATCGCCAGCAACAATACTCAGGCAGGCTGTGGTGTTTAAAGGATGCTCTAGTAGTACTGAGGGGTCTAAAGTGTGGCAAGAAATATCCCTGACACCATTACACCACCAGCCTGACCTGTTGCTACAAGGCAGGATGGATGCACGCTTTCATGCAGTCACTTTCAGCCATGTGATTGGCTGATTAGATATTTGAGTTAACAGGCAGGTGAATAAGAGTATCTAATGAAGTAAATGAGTGTATATTTGCACTGATATAGATCAGTGTAAAGCAGTTAATCTAAGAAAATGAAAATCAGATAAATCTTAGGCAAACTGTTTCTGTCTAAGTGTTGTTAGATTATTCACATCACTGAACGTTCTCCTCAGCTGTTTGCATTCGTGTTATTTTCTGTCTGTCTGTCTGATGATGGTGTTGGTGTGTTTGCAGGCGTGAACTCGGTCAGTATCGATGTCGGTAAGGAGCAGGTGCTGGTGGAATCTGCTCTGACCAGTGCAGAAGTGCAGGCCCTGATAGAGAGCACAGGACGGAGGGCCGTGCTGAAGGGCATCGGAGGATCAGAGCAAGGTGAGGAGGAACGGCAGCAGGAGCTGCACGTGCCTGCGCTGGAGGTATCAGAAGCTTTCCAGTACCACAGCTGAGTCGGATTTATAGTCCTGTTTAATCTTTGACAACTTCTAACTTAAACGGCGTTGCCTCAGGAGGTAGACCAGGTAGTCCATTAATTCTTAAGGCTTGTGGTCTTCATGTTGAAGTGTCCTGGGGCAAGATACTGAAGCCCAGTAACTGGTGTGTGAAAGTGGAAAGACTGGAAGAGTGCAAGAGTCCATATACCAAACTGTAGACTGTGTAGGCAAAATACAGCTGATTAAATGATAAAATCTAATGTGAAGCAGTCTGATCACAGCCAGCCACTGTGATGTGTTTGTAATTTATTCTAATCTCAATCCCAGTTTGTCTTTATTAAAGAGCTTAGAGCTGCACATATGTATGCGTTATAGTAGCCCCACCGCAACACAAGTAAGTGCTTCACCCTCTCTGTTTTTCCGTGGCAGATCTGGGTGCAGCGGTGGCCATGTTAGCCGGTGCCGGATCGATTCAGGGGGTGGTGCGTTTCCTGCAGCTGTCTGAGGAACGCTGCCTGATTGACGGGACCATTGACGGGTTGGAGCCCGGACCCCACGGCCTCCACGTTCACACGCTGGGGGACCTCACACTGGACTGCCTCAGGTTAGACCAGCGTTTCATACCAGGTTCATCAGGCCGGAGCATCATGTGGAGTGTGAAGGAGATGGGGAATAATTGCTGATTTACACTTTTCCTAAGCTCAAACCTGGAAAGAGTCATGGTTATGAGTCTCGGGCCTTTTCACACCTATAGTTCGTTTACTCGGGTTCGAATCAGTTGACGAGTTTGTAAACTTTTAGCTTTTCTCTGCGGTTTGGTTCTTGCAGCCGTGAGAGTGATGCTGAGAATACGTTTCACCGTGCTTTGTTCTGTGTGGTCTGACCTGTGATGTGAAAGAACAAAAAACAGGGTTTGTTGTACAGAGGCAAGCGATGACCTTCAAAACTCCCACGCATACATACAGGCTTATGTTACCGCTGTCAGTTTTAATTATCTCATCTGTGTCTCTGAGGGACATTGTATACTGTTGTACCCATGAGCCTCAGCTCTTATTGCCTTGGAGAAGACGGCAGCGAGAGATGAAATTATTGTGTAATGTAATTATGGTTTTAATTAAAAACAGTGCTTTTGCGGAGTTCATCTAAAATCCAGCTGATTTAACGTGTTAATGGGACAGTGTGTCATTTTAAGCTTCCACTTGCCGGTTTAGGCTCAGTAATTCAATTAACCGAGTGGATATTGACAGGCGGCGTTAACTGTTGCTCACAGGCGTGTAGCTTTAGTATTTTTATTCTTTGTTGACGCCGTCCTGCAGAGATGTAAAATGCATCGAACATCAGGGGGAATTAAATACGCTCGTGTGAAGTCTTAGTCGTCAAACTCACAAATGAGAAAACTGAGGGACAGATCCATCCATCATCAAGTCCCTCACAGCTCTACCTGTTTTCATTATTTTCTGCCTTATACACTCACCAGACAGTTCATTAGGTACACCTAGAATCCCTTTTTCCTTCAGAGCCGATCAGACCAGGCAACATTGTTCTGATCTTCTCTTGTCCAGTTATAGTGACTCTGTGTGTAGCCTCAGGCCTGATGTAGACTTGTGTGGAGGATCTTTATGGAGCCTACGATGTAACCCATGTTACAAGTGGTGGACATGCTGAGATTTATGCTTGTGCTGGTGTATTACATGTTAACTGCCATGTGGTCATGTAATGTAAAGCTAACCGATGGAAACAAATCAAATGTTGCCATTGTTTTCCTCCTCGATCCTCGTTCTTTGTTACTTTTGCTATTTTAGTAACTGTTGCCTTCTTATCAACTTGAACCAGTCTGACCTCTGAAATCAACAGTAAGGCATTTTCTCCCACCGCTCACCGGATGCTACAATGTTACAGTGGTTGATGCTTATATTAAAGTTGGCCAAAGTTTAAGTAGGAAACACCCCGGACAGGTCGCTAGTCTGTACCAACTCCAACAGTAACATTATGGAAGGTGGAAATGATGATCAAGGATCCCTTTTATACAGAGATGCTCAAACTAATTTATGTTCCATATATTTGATTCCCATCATGCTCTCCTTTCTCTGCAGTTGTGGAGAGCACTATAACCCCTTTGGGAGACAACACGGCAGTCCAGAGGACTCCGACAGGGTACGGTTAAATTACTTCTTTAGCTCTCTCTAAAATAACCTCTCCATACATTTTCATAAGTAGAGTCTATTCTGTGATCAGCAGTGCTAGGATCCTTGTGTCATAAATTCAGACAGTACCTCCTTCTGGCTTGTATTAAAATGTCAGCGGAGGCCAAATGCGAGACGCGATAACCCTCTCAGATTGCCAAACACGTCCCAGAGGAGCCGTTTTGGGCTCTTCTGCTTCAGGTGCTAAATTTTAAATGAAGTGTGTGAAAGAGTTGTAACTCTGCCATGCTGTTAACTCCTTATTTTTTCAATAGTTTTATACTTAAGCGTACGTCATGTGGTTAAGTGAAGTTTTCACAGGCACTGTTTTGTACACAGCATGTCGGCGATCTGGGAAATATCATCGCTGGACCAGACGGGAGAGCCTCATTTAGACTGGAGGACGGTCAGCTTAAGGTAACACACAGAGTTATATTTGGCACTCGTACTTAGCCACAGGATATAGAGCTTAACAGCGTGCCTTGGTCTGTTTGCTCGCAGGTGTGGGATGTGATTGGTCGATCACTGGTTGTGGATGCAGGGGAGGACGACCTGGGTCGAGGAGGTCACCCTCTCTCCAAACAGACTGGGAACTCTGGAGAAAGGTGGGTGTGAAGGTGGTTTGTGTTGAAGATGTGTAGCTTCAGGCTGGTTTCCAGTTCAGTGGTGGATTCACTTTTCTATATATCATAAAACAGCAGTTATCGGCCGTTTTCATCACCCATCACTGAAGCCAGTTTTCTTCGACAACAAGTAAATTATTTACTCTGTACTTACTGTTTACTGTTGGAAAATCAGCAATTATTGCTGAAAAACAAAGTAACCAGTTAGCATTAAAAAAAATTGTGCTAATTTTGCTCACATTTTACGACAGTTTGAGCAAAAAACTCCAGGATCATCCATCCAACTAGTTTCCAGCACCTATGTGTTCGGGTCACGGGGAAACAATCTAAGCAGAGATGCCTCCGAGACCTCCATCTATCAGCAACTCCCTCCAGCTCTACTAGGAGGACCCTGAGGCATCACCAAGCCAAATGAGAGATATAATCTCTCGGTTTGATCTGGGCTTCCTCACACGTTGCCTAAAAGACCTCACCTGGGAAGCGTCCATGAGGCATCCTAGTCAAACCAAACCACCTCAGCTGTCTCCTTTCAATGTGGACTCGCAGCCTCTCTACCCCGCCTCTAAAGGAGATCCTAGACATCCTTTGGAAGAATCTCATATCTGTTGATTAATCACAACCCAAAACTGATAGCCTCAGGTGAGGGTAGGAATGTAGATCCGGCGATAAATAAAGTAGCTTCGCTTTCACGCTTGGCTCTGTCTTCCTCACAGCAGACCAGTAGAGCGTCCATGTGACTTGGAACTTCACTGGTGACAGTAATTCATCCCAAACTCAGAGCGGGCCCTCCTAACTCCACTGGCTGAGAACCACAGCCTCAGACTGGGAGCTGCTCGTTCTCATCCCAGCATCTTCACATAGTTTTCCAGCCTCTGCTTGCCAGAGCTGAAACATGAATTAATGAATGAAGTCATGATACAAATCTTTTTTTAGCAAATATTCGTACTAGCAAAAACAGATTTTTGACAAGCTCTGGATCAAATCTAAGCTAATGAGGAAGTTTTGGTTCAAAGCAGGAGTACGTTGGTAGTCCGTGGAAAGCTCCAGGCTATCCGTCTACCTCCAGAGAGCGTCTGTTGTCAGATGGGTGCAGTATCAAAAATATGTGGTACAGCCAGTCTGTAGCTTACTCGTGCTGTTGTTGTTTCATCTGAACAGTGAAAAGCATCCACTGCAGCCACTCCCTGTGCTGCTCAAGCTGTACTTTTGTATCTTTGATGGGTTTTTCCACACTTGTCCCAGTCCTGGTGATCTCCACTGTCACTCCCTTCCCTGTTCAGGCCCACTTGTCAACAAATCAGCATTCAGACTCCACCCACCCCCACAAACCACTCCTCTATGACTGCAACATCTCTCCAAACCTGTGTGAGAGAGAGAAACCCCACAAAGCAGCTGGACTACACCACCTGTCTCCATCCACACCTGTCTCCAGAGTCACCTTCAGCACCTCAGTGGAGACTTGTCATGTGCCAGCCTGCTTCAAAGCCTCCACCATTACTCCTGTGCTGAGTCCATCCTCACCTCCATGATTACCATCTGGTGCTCAAGGACAGAGGCTGATGGCAGCGTGGCATCTGTTCCACCGAGAGGGCGATTCGGTGCAAACAGCCTTCTCTTCAAGACCCTGCATGCCTCCGGGACCCGAGGCAGGCAACAAAGATGGCTCCTGTCCCTCCCGCATTGGTCATAGAGTTTTTGAGTCGTACCATGTGCCTAAAATAATATTTGCATATCCAAATGACATGTGTATATAAGAGCTGTTATTTCTGTTATTAGTAACGAGAGGAGGAGAAACAGATTTGTCAGACTGCTGTAAATTTCCTGGCCACCTGTAGACTGTCTGCTAGTTTTATTAAAGCCCTCTAATATTAAACGCTCTACTCTGCAGCACTCGAAGCTTTATACAACGTGCCTCCATCACTCATTCACACCCATACAAGCACTTTTTTTTTCGCCTAAGTGCTTTCTAACATTCACACTTCAGTGAATGCATCGGAGAGCAACTTAGGGGGGTCAGCATCTTCAGTATTTTGCCCAAGGATACTTTGGCATGTAAAGAGGAGCAGCCAGGGATCAAACCACCAACCTTCTAATTAGCCGACGGCTGCTGTAGCTTCTGAACTACTCTTAATAGCTGGGTAACTCCTGCAGTCTGTCAGTGTTACAGAGGTCATCCGCACCTTTGTTCAAGACCAGGAAATGTTTGTTTTCACTGACTGACTAGTGTTTGATTACTGCCATCGCCCAGTTCTGTGCCAGTAATCCTTTCACCTAGATATCAGTCATGGCCACAGCACTAACTCAGTGTTTTTGTGATTAATTAACTCAAAACTTAAATAATGAAAAGTGCAATGTGATGTAACACTGGTATCAAAATTATTATTTCAGGCACTCTAAGTTGGTCAACTATAGGTATTTAAGGTATTTTAAATTTCTTTGTTCTTTTTTGTTTTGTTGTTTCTTCCCTGTGCAGGCTGGCCTGTGGGATCATCGCCCGATCGGCGGGACTTTTCCAAAATCCCAAACAGATTTGTGCCTGCGATGGCGTCACGCTGTGGGAGGAGAGAGACCGGCCAATAGCCGGGAAAGGTCGGAGCAAGAACAACCCGGAGACACCGGCGGCACACCTGTGAACCTCTCACAACTCTGGACACTGATGAGAGTTTGAACAAGGGGGACAAAAACGTCTTGAAGAGAAATGCAGATTGTGTTTCTCGACGGAGCGTGAGTGCCGACGCGAGGAAGACGAGTCCTGAAGACTGATGACCAAACGGCAATGAATGGACTTAATTTCATGAAAATGTTCTTTGTGATCAAATCAAACGCTCTCTGCAGTTGCTGTTTAATGTTTTTCTGAGCGTTTTAAACACGTCACCTCATTAACAGGGTGTCTGTGAATGTTTCCTCAGCTTCAGATTTAATATCTCTGTGCTGCCGTCCAGTTGCCGGGACATATGAGTAATTATATAAGCCTCTCTAAAACACTTGTCATCTCCACATATTTGAGTTTTATTAAGTAAAAATAATAAAGAGGATGTAATGCGGAAGATTATTATGATTGCTCATAGGTGGGTCACGAGTAATGATGTTTTTGGTTTGTTTTAAGTGGAATATACAAAAAGTTGTTGGAAAACCAAATCAAATCCTGAAATTCCAGCATCTGAGATGTGTGTGTTTGATTTTAAAAGTATTTAGAATAAATCTGAGATGAAGGGGGAGACCGTCCCTCCCTCCCTCTGTGATTGACTCTGCAGGAGAGTTTAAAACGAGCCCAGGAGGGAGAGTGAAATTCCTTCCAGAGTGAAAGGGGTGAGGAGGGGGGTTTAAACAGTGACAGAGGGAGTCCTTGAAGGATTGTGTGCTCAGCTGTTTTTCTTTCCAACATGGAGCGTGAGGTTAGTGTTCCTTTATCACTGCTGCAGAGGACTTTTGAGCCACACAGAGAGGGCAGCTGACAATCTCAGACACCCCCCCACCCTCTCCGTTGTCTTTTAGGAAATTCGGACGGGTGAATCATGAAGTTGTCCTAACTGCTGCTTCTGCATATACCTCAGCCACATGGTGCACGGTCTGTGTCTGTGGCACATTTTGGATTGATTTTTCCCCCAAATCGAGCATCTGTCTTGTTCTGCTGATGCTCGAATAAGCTTATTGAATTTCCCAGTAAATGTTCTGTCATTGTCTCTTTCTGTTTGAAGTGGCTGAGCTTTGAATGAAGACTCATTGTTATAGCTGGACACCCAAAAACTGCTGTATTTTTTTTTAATCTAATGTCAAAGCAGCAATCACAAATCCACGTTTGATTTACAGCTAAATAAATCAACACAAGTACGGATCAATTAGTGTGTCTTTTTAATCAGGACCACTAGTGCTGTGTGATACTGTAAATACAGGGCCAGGATTACTGATACTGATACCGATACTTTTAACCTATAAAGGCAGCTTATGTATTAGGGAGCAGTGTGTTATTTATGAGATGAATCATCATCAATTTGCAAAATCTGCACACACACCAGTGACCTCAAAACACAGATTTTTACAATACACAATAGTTCATTGCCACATGCTTCAAATGTGGGTTTTGGCGACCTGAAACATAAATGTTTCTGAAGCAACTTCTGTTGTTTAAATTTGCTATGGGCTATAAATAAAATAATACAGTAGGGTTTTGTACACTTTCCCCTAACATATATACACACCTCCACCCAACCCACCACCCAACTAATAATAAATAAATACACAACACAATTCAGTGGGCTGCATACTCAACAAATAATACGTAAAAATATCGATCTCATCAGGCCAGTATCGATCCAGTACCAATACCTGTGTTGATATCGATACTATCGATATTCGGATCCCACATAAACAATAATCCCGCACTTGGAAGTAAACGTGCCATCATTAATTGAGCCCCCCTCGCTTTTGCTTGGGGGCTTTGTTCAGCTGTAATACACTACAAAGGCTCATGCGGGTCTCTGTGTGTGCTTGAGTCATTTTGGTGGCTCTTCTTTTGTGAGGGTTCAGCATCCTCCCGGTGCAGCAGCAGCAGCAGCAGCAGCCCTCCCCCTCTGCAGCCTCTCCAGCAGTATGCCCGACGTTCAAACGGAAGCAGGCGCTACCATTTTGAAACACAGCACCGCTTAGGTAAGATGGTAGATCCTTTTATTTAATCGCCTTTTCTGCACTCTTATTCTCATGTGGGAGCTCGTTAAAGCCCGCCGTCTGAAAGCTGTGGGGGGGCTGCTGGTTTCGGCGCTGTTGTAGGGACAGAGAGCTTTAGATCGCCTCGCCGTTTCACTGTATTCATTCCTGTGCGGGAGGAAGAAGGGGAGGGAGAAAAAATGTGTTGTTACATTGTATCGATCTGCCACCGAGAGTCATGCCGTTGTATCAGGTATTATATTGATCATCGACGACTCGCTATCGGAAGTGAAAGTAAGCGTGTTTAATGCGTCCGTGGCTTTTTGGCTGTCGGGACTTTGTTTGGCTTTGCTTTGAATCGCCGAGCGGAACCAAACAAGCATCTCGCTCTCTCTCCCTCTCGTGTCTCCATTCACAAAAACACGGACAGCCTGTCCGACCAACTCATCTCGTGTCTTTTCGCTATTTGTGAGCTGGTAAATAAAGCGAGCTGTGGAAAATGTGTCGACTCAGCGCCGTGCTGCGTCATCAGAAAACAGCTTTCCCCCACCACCACCTCTGGTTTATGCTTCACTTGAACCCAGTGTTAGTGCAGCAGCCATACTGTATGTGAGCGGGGTTCACCCAGTATGGAGAGCGGGTATCTGTGGTGGTGAAGGTGGTGGTGTATTCGGTATGCTCAAACCAACAAACCTAGAAACCCAGTTCTGTGGTGTTGGGGTTGTCCTGTGAAACATGTCCAGGCTGAAGTGAAGGGGATCCCTACTATGCTCGCTTCTAGCTCCATATTTTTATTCTTAGGCCCTGTTCACGTAGATTTGCGTTATTTACAACTGAAGAAAATCCTGGTGCAGCCGTTGTCTGAAAACCTGTCTTCTGATTGGCTGCCCCTCGCAAACAGAAGCTGCCTGTTAAATCCAGAAACAATTCAACATCCTGCTCCTCACATACAAGGTCTTGAATAATCAGGCCCCGTCTTATCTTAATGACCTTATAGTACCATATAACCCGATTAGAGCAGCTCGCTCTCGCTCTGCAGGCCTACTTGTTGTTCTTGGAGTATTTAAAAGTAGAATGGGAGGCAGAGCCTTCAGTTTTCAGGCCCCTCTTCTGTGGAACCAGCTCCCACTTTGGATTCAGGAGACAGACACTATCTCTACTTTTCAGATTAGGCTAAACTTTCCTTTTTGATAAAGCATATAGTTAGGGCTGGACCAGGTGACCATGAAACCTCCCTTAGTTATGCTGCATTAGGTGTAGGCTGGTGGGGGATTCCCATGATGCACCGAGTGGTTCTTCTTCAGTCACCTTTTTGAATCACTGTGTGTTTATACACCTCGCTGCAACGATCTCTGGCTCTCTTCCACAGCATGTCTTTGTCACAGATGGCCTCCTCTCCCCGAGCCTGGTTCTGCCAGAGGTTTCTTCCTGTTAAAAGGGAGTTTTTCCTTCCCACTGTCGCCACGTGCTTGCTCAAAAGGGGTGGCTTGATTGTTAAGGTTTTCTCTGGATAATTGTGGGGTCTTAAAATCACAACCTTGAGGTGGCTTCTGCAGTGATTTGGCTCTATATAAACAAAACTAAATTTAAACCGAAGATGGGCAGAGCTTCTGTGCTCATATACAGAGGTATGAGCACAGACACACTTTTTTAAATGATGTTGTCATCTTAGGGTCAGATTTAGTAATGTGTTACAGCACAAAGTGGGTTGTGGCATAGAAAGAAGTACTGTGTGTATTCAGAAAAGAGCCCAGTGACAAGATTGTGTGTAAGAGGTGGACATGGAGGAAGAGGTGGAGGAACTCTGAGACTTGTAAGACTGACCATGTCGGATATGTATGCTTCCTTTCTGAAGGTGCAAAATACAGGGAGGAAAATATATAAATCAAGTGTGCAAACTGATTTACTGTTTGTGACACACAGTTTGCTGCTGATTTAAGATTTAATGGAGAAAAAAGCTTGTCTTATTTTTTGTGTTTAATATTGAAATGAACTGATTGCGCCTGTATTCGGAAAACGCAGCAACTTTTGTAAATCACGTGCAAAACTAACCACACCTACAAGCACTATTTAGGGAATGCACTAACATGCCTTTTCCACCCTGTTCAGTAATTGTGTTTTAAACTGACTCTGAAACTGTGGACACGATAGGGCTGTGCGATATGACCAAAATCTCATATCCCGATATTAAGACATCTATCGTCCGATAACGATATAAATCACAAAAATGTAACATTTTCTGTAAATTCTGTGAATCTCGGGCAGCTCGACTTGCGTGAAGTGTTTCCAGCTGGGCGTCGCGTACCTGGAGTCGAGTGTTTTAACTGCTGCATGAAACGATACATTTTTAGACATAGGTTGTAACGGCCGCTGTTTTCTTTGTGAGTATTTATTACACGGCGTGCTGCGGGGAAAAGCCTGTTCTAACGTTTGAGTCTAAGGTTTATTTTTTAGCACCTGACGGCTCTTTTTTGCTTCTCATCCGTAAACTCTGCATCTTTCACGTGATTCAGTTTATTTTGAAAAGTCTCAACAGGATCTTGAGCTTTATTGTGAAAGGTTTATGTGGAAAATAAACAAGCAGACATGCGGTGGTTTTACCGTCATTGTTGCTAACGACAACGCATACAAACAAGCGCTTGTCCGTCTGTAGTGTGGTTATATTAAATATAAGAGAAAGAGAGAACTTTAGGAAATTAATATAGCCACTACAGTGACCATCAAAATAATGAAAAAATATTGCCGTAAACAGTTTATTTTGCGACACCACGAAACAAACGATAGCGTAAAATGAAACGATAGACGTTTTCATATCGTCATCCGATATATATCGTTATATCGAACAGCCCTAGGACACGAGCTCGCTGTCTGATGTCTAATGATTGACAAGTCATTATCCAAAGAGCGTACGCGGGATAATCCTCCTTTCTGACTCTCAGAATCACCAAATTTTGCATTACTATTTGCTAAAGATCTGTTTTGCACTGTGTCAGTTTTTTCTTTAACATAATTTTATATTATTTTATCACTGTTCCATATAAAACTTTGTTTATTGTAGATTATACTACTTTTATTTTTATTCATAATGCTGCTGAAAACATGAAGCATTAATATGGGTAAAATACATCTTAAGTGTGAACAAAATCAAAGGGTTATTTATTCAGATAATTAATCATTAAGGAAAATATCCATCTATCTATTCATCTTACAAAATTCACTTATTTTCTTTGCAGTATGACCTAAAACAAGAGACACTGCGTCCACTGGAAGCGATTTGTTCCTCTCGTGTCACTTACAATCTGACGGCTCATCACTTGCAAGCGTTCCAGGATCCGGTTGCCTAGGTAACCCACTAATATGCTTACTGACAGGTCACATGGCAATCAACACTATCCTGTGCTCACACTGACAGTCGCCTGGAAGTTGAGAAAAGATGCTAAAGCCACCAGCTGTCCTCTTTTACTTTATGTGCTCCCTGATCACCACATCTCTTCTGGTGTGGATGCATCTTAGGGCCGGGTTTATGCTTTCCCTGTCAGTCCGCTAGGGTCCATTCAGGTCCGCTCAACATAAACGTTGTCATCAAATGGTGAGCGAGTCCACAGTAGAGTATAGTCGAGGTCTTAGTCATCAGCAGGGTGTTTGCCGAGGTCACAGAGCGAGGAAGCAGAAGACCATTTTCCCATAGAGGCCTACACAACCGGAAACCACAGATGTCGCCCCCTGCTGGCTATTAAAATGAATGCATGTTTGAGGGACTTCGACATTAGCTTTACTTATCAGAAAGTTGAACGCTACATCCATATTTGTGCCTGAGATGACCATATTAGGTATATTCCCTCTAGTGACATCACACAGAACCAAGAATCAACAACACTGTATCAAACTGAGCTTTTAAGCCTGATTTATCTCAGAGATTATTTCTACATATGTGGACCTCATTACATGAAACTTTCACCACAATAATATGAGCATTTGGTGTTATAAGAGTGTATGTGTGACAGAAATATAAGGAAAACTGTGATAGGTCCTCTTTAAGCAGCATCTTCAGCCCCAAATGCGTCACCAGGATTCATAAAAGTCACTATAAATGCGTCGTGAGTTTAGGAGCAGCGCTGCTCCTTGAAGTTGTTGGTGCAAAATGCTCCATTCGCCTGTCTGTCTCCTCTGTATGAGGGTGACTCATAGCTGCATGGGTAGTCACAGCCTGCTTCTCGCGAGTGAGAGCGACGTCTCCTTAAGCGAACTCTGTGATCTCTGTGGCATATATTGTAAATGTTTCGCGGTTATTCGCTAGCACGATCTCCACTGCTCTGTTTTTAAATAATATGACTTTATCTGACCTCAGCGGGCAACTCTGATGCAAATCTGTGGTCAGTGTGGTATTCATTTGAGGAATTTGAATGTTAATCTCACTGCTCATTCATGCATAAAGGTTCATTATCAAGAGTGCGTTTATATATGTGTGTGTGGAACATTTTCTCCAAATAACAAGTTTCTGGGTTTTTCTCTTTTACTCTTTAAGTTAAAAATTGATCGCTTCTTTCATCTGTGATTTTTTTTTTTTTTTTTTTTGGTGGCCAACAATAAATAAAAGCTTTAGCTTGGCGATAATTAGATTTCCAAGCTTTTGACGCTCATACACTGTGTCTGCTTTTCACCCCTGTAGTCGTCTCCTTGTCAGACTAACACTGAGCCAAAGGTGTGTCTTCATGCTCACTCAGTAACTGTCACGTCTGGGGCAGCTGATAGTCATACCGTGTTGCTAATCCTTTCACTTATCTCTAAACAAACAGTCAAAGCGAACGCTCCCTCTGTTTCTCAGCAGCGCCATGGACAAGAGCCACACAGTGAAGCTCTTCGTGGGTAACCTGGCATTGGACACCACGCAGGAAGAGCTGTCGGCCATCTTCGAACCCTACGGTCAGGTGGTCAGCTGCAGTGTGCTGCGGCAATTCGCCTTTGTGCATCTGCAGGGGGAGGGTGCTGCGGAGCGGGCCATCCGGGAGCTCAATGGACGGGAGTTTCGCGGTCGGAATTTGGTGGTGGAGGAATCGAGGGGGAGGCCGCTGCACTCCACCAAGGTGTTTGTGGGTAATCTGAGTGGCATGTGCACCACAGAAGACCTCCAGCAGCTGTTCCAGACGTTTGGGAAAGTCCTCGAATGTGACAAAGTCAAAGGTAAGCCAGGATTTTATTCACAGCTGAAGTGAAGTTGAAGTTTAGATTCTGTTTTATGGTTTGATTACAGCTGCTGAATTGCTGGGAGCGCCTGCAAAAGACGTGACACCTGAGTGCAAGGTTCAAAGTTAAAGCTAATGGCCCGATTGTAAAGTTGTGATAGGGCACTTGCCTTTGGCACAGTTCTTTTTACTAGTAAGCAAATGTGATCTTTATTATTATCAGTGCACTGAATCACAGCCAGCCATTGCTTTTCCACAGGCTATGCTTTTGTTCACATGGAAAACAAGGAAGATGCACTACAGGCCATCGAAGCCCTGCACGGCACCTCCTTCAAGGGCCGGCCCCTGTCCGTAGAGCTCTCCAAGGTCCAGCCCAGCAAGCAGGCGCCGACGGGGAAGATCCCGTGTGTAAACTGTGGGAAGCAGGGCCACTATGCTGGAGAATGCCCTGTGGGGAAACCTTCTCTGGAGCAGTACCAGAGTCAGGCAGCGGTCTTGGCTGCTGCCGCCGCTGCAGCCGCTGGCCTACCGCTGCAGGTCCAACAAAGCGTGCACAATTCAGTCTACAACACCTCCACCTTTGATCCCACTTATGCTGCTCTCACGGGGATTACCACCGGGACACGCACAGATGGGAACCCGGTAAATCCAGCTGTTTATGGTGCCCTTGCCAGCCAGGTGTACGGTGCCAACGTTGCCAATCAGCTTTACGGAACAGTGGCCAATCAGGCTGCTCTCACATCAGGGGCCACGCAGGTATACAGCTCCATGACACCTAATATTTACGGTCAGATGGCTGCATCTCCAGCAGCCGCCGCCGCTGCTGCTGCCGCTGCCGCTGCCTACACGACTCCGGTTTACACCCCGACGATGGCCAACCACCCTGTCTATCTGGCCGCGGCTCCTGGGATAGAAATGCCAACAGCGGCGGCCGCCGTTAATACTGCCTACTCTGTAGCGCCTACGATTTACAGCGCCGCCGCACCAGCCTACGCTCAGTTAAGCGCCATGGGAGCAGCGGACCCGACTACGGCTATCTTTGAGGCTGCCAGGCAGGCGCATTACTTCGCCCAGGGCCAGCAGGTTGTGGCTGAGCAGCAGACGGCAGCTGCCGCCACAGCAGCAGCTGTGGCAAAGTCCGGAGAGAGGGATCGTAGTCCACTGCGGAGGTCGGCACCTCTGCTTCCGGACCCCGTGATGAAGCCATTTATGTACCAGAGGGCCAAGCCACGCCGACCCCTGCTCCCCACGCCAGCTGGTCGAGCAGCTGAAGAGGCAGTGGAAGCCGCAGAGGACCCCATGGCCAGGTAGGATATAATCTTTGATTCTGTTTCCTCCTAAGCAGCAGATGTGAAATAATAAGAGAGATCTTTAACTTTCACATTTTCTAAAATGATTCTTTCAAGATGCTCGCTCACCTTTACAAATCTGATGTTCTTCTTGTGGTTTTAACTCGTGTTTCACTGTCTTGCAAGCTATTTTCTCTTCAACTAAATTTGACCTTAACCTAACCATCTCTGTCCCCCCCTGTCTTAGGTACTACGCGGAGTACTACCAGCAGCTACAGCAGTACCCACAGTTCCAGTATGCCTACCCATCACCGAGCACAGTGACCGCCATCCCTGGCATGCCGGGAATGCAGGCCATGCAAGCGGTCCAAGCAGTTCAGGCTGTCCCCACGATGCAAGCCCAGCCCGTCGCCACGCTGGACGCACTCAGGCCAGTGGTCCCCGCCGCTGCGGCAGTGGCAGCCGCCATGGCTGCGCCCAGGGTGTATGAGCCGCCGTTGCCGCCGCCCACGCGCAAGGAGGCCATCCTCCGCCGCCCCGAACTCTCCCTTCACACGCCTGAGCCCCCCTTCCGATAGTCGCACACAACTCTTTGCCCGCCCCTCCCTCTTTGCCCTGAACCCCTCCCACCCTTCACCCTCCCCCACCCACCCCAATCTCCTCTTCCAACCCCAAACTTGACCACCTTACAGCAGCTGTATGTACGTGTGTGTGTGTGGGTGTGTGTGTGTGTCTGGGGGCTCTAAGTGTGTGGTATTAAACTGGGGACTCCTTGGTTTATTAACCTGCTTTAGGAGAAACTTGATACGCCAGCCTTGGTTCAGTTTGCACGCAAACACAGTGCAGCCACCGAAAGGGAGGCTTTCATCTGTCGCGCGGGCATTCTTTGTGCTTCTCAGTTTTACTTTTTTATCGTGCCAGTCTCACACTTGTGCCAGTATTAGGCCGCCCCGCTCGGCCGTTTCATATATGCCTTTATTTCCGCAAACCCAGTTATGATTTTCTAAGGCCGAGACCTTCGATAGACGACATCAGCCATCCTCCTTAGGCCTAGATGATCTGTTAGGGCAGCTAATTTGAAACCTTTTTTGCCTTATGTTGAAGAGTTTCAATTTGCAATGTAACCAGATGGAAAGTCAGGGCGACGCTCTCGCGCGTGACGGCTGCGCTGCGTCCCGTCCGGCAGAACCAAGGTTGAGTCTTCTTTTTTTATTTGGTTTGTTTTTTTTCGAGGGACGTTTTGTCTTGAATGTGACGTGGGCTGCGTGTGAGCGAGTGAGAGGTGAGGGCTTGCTGACCTTGCAGCGCACAAACGCAGCAGCAAAAAAAGAAAAAAAAAACTGCGCCTTGCCGAAAAGGAAAGGAGAGAAAAAAAAGAGTAAAGCACACATAAACGTACTGTAATGTATGTTTGGATCTCCCCTTTGACTCCCCCCTTTTTTTTTTTCTGAACCCCCTCCCCTCCCCTCCCACTCCACCTTTACTCTAACTGCAGCAATGAAAGACACTGCTTCACCTCTCCCTCTCTCGCTCTTTGTAATTACAGCTGCCTACCTCTTACAGCAAATTTCAATGTCTATTCTTTCCTATTGTGTTCTCTTCTATTGTCGGCAGTTCCCGCTCCTTGTAAAGGGATAGGGTCAGCAGTTTGGAGGGGGAGGAGCCAGACATTACCGACAGTGACTTTTTTTGTAGATGTTCCGTATCGAGTCCATCATTTTCAGAGGCCTTTTTTTAAAATAGTGTAAATGTGTTTTTTGTTGTTTACCTGTGACGTAAGTCAGCCTGGGATGTGATGAACTGTAAACGGTGGGGAAAGGAGGAAAAAAAAATCAATGTGTTACTACTGAGGGAGCAGTTTACAAAAGGATCTTTTAATCGCATCCTGTTAGAAACCACGATGGTATGTGACAAGCTCAATCATGTGCCTATAAAGCCTCGAGTGAAGTGCATTAAGTGGAGGGACCTCCCATTTTTAAGTGCTTTTGACATTATTTTTTAATCATTTCAAGGAGGGCGGGGGGAGCCCGACCTCCAGAGCTTTAGTATCCAGAAGGCTTGGAGAGCGAGCGAAGCTTTCTCTGGGACTCCTGCGTAGGATTTGTTTCACAGCTCTTAAAAGAAAAAGCCACAAACCGAGCCTTCACGGGTTCGTTACTTTACTAGCTGCTGGTTAAAGCAGAAACAGTGATAGCACCAATGAAGTGAGAGGTGGGGCAGTGTCGTCCACGTGCTTCTTTGACCCTCCGAATACCAGACCAGCTTTAGATTGTGACTGCAAAAAAAGGAAAAGAGAGAAAGTGTCTGTTTTAATATATCTGTTGGAGCTTGTAGAACTGGACTTTTCACGAGTGGCAAATCCCACCCGCGTAGCTCTGCATTTCATTAAAACAGCCACTTTCAAAGTATTTTGCAACTGCTATGTGACGGCGGTCTGCTGCACACGCCCTTTTACTGCCCTCCCGTTCCCCTCTCCTCCTCCCCTCCTCTCTCTCCCCCTGTGTTTTTTTTTCTTTCTTTCTTTCTTTTGTTTTTTAGCGGTTAAGTGACTTCTTTGCATCTCACGGTGTAATCTCTCTCTGTGTCGTATATACAGAACACATACCAGTTGCATCCTTTGTAGAACTATGTGGTTTGCGAAATGTCTTGTTTGCCATGTTTGAGATCGTATTTTTTAGAGAAGTATTTTAATTTTTTTTTTGCCTTCTTTTTAAGAAAAATATAAAAAGTCAAAAGTTTAAAAAAAAATCATTCAAAAAAAAAAATCAGCATGCTTTTTATTGAGAATATGTATTACTATAAACCTTATTATAATAAAGAATGTTTTGGCTGACACTAATGTGGTAAAAGAAAGCAAAGGGTTTGGACATTTCCCCTTCTTCTTCTTCTTGTTTATGTTGTTCTTCTCCCACTATCTGTTTCTCCTGTGTAAAATGACCACCAGACCCATTTGACTGGGGACCCAAGGGGGAGACAGGTGTAGATGCTGGCCCAGCTTTGCTCTCTTTGGTCGGGGTAAGTGCGGGTTGGTGCTCCTTTCCTCTCTCCAGCCTCTCAAACTCAGTGCAAACCAACTCAACCGTCTCAAAGGGTTTTGGGGTTAATTTGCATTTGAGAAGCATTTCAGTGATTCATTCTGACTCTGTAAAATTAAAAGTTAAAACAAAAGGATTTTTCTTGTAGAAATGATGTTTTGGCACAGTGAGAGCTGGGGAGAGGCACACAGATAGAATGGCCTGGGTGCATTTTGATCTGTGGAGCAGTCCTGTTTCCTTGGGCGAGGGGGGTTTGATGGGTGTGTGTCTGGTCTGGTCTGGTCTGGTATCTCTCCCCTGCTGTACCAAATTCTCCCTCTCCGTGTGTCTCTGTGTCCTCTCTGCTCTCAGACCTGCATGTGTGATAATCTGTAACTCTGCCGCACAAACAAACAAACAAGCCCCACGTCAGTCCAGCTCTTGACTAACTATCTCAACTGAAATAGGTCACTGTGCCGCCTGGAACGGCCGGGGTGCAGCCGTGCGTGAGCGTGGCGGCGTGAGCCATGGGGACGACTTTTAGCGCGACGCCAACGCAGCGGGAACTCGTTCTCTCTCTCTCTTCACCACCAAGGTAAATAAAAAAAGTTTTCAAAAAAAAAAAACAAACAAACCGCAACAACAGCAGCAAAAGAAATGATAAAGAGCACTGACTTCCCCTCTCCCAACCTGCCGCCCCTCCTTTGACTGTGCCTTGAACAAACACTCCTTCCCCACCTCCCTCCTCTCCACACTGCCATTGCCACCTTCCTCCCCCCACCTCCCCCAGTCCGTAACTCCTCCTCTGCTGCAGTGGCAGTGCCGCGGCTACAGCCTTGGGCTTCTCCTCTGTGGGTTTGGTGGGCAGGGTTTGGGTGGGGTTAGGACCCCTGCACAGGTCTCAGTCAAGTCTTGCAATCAGCTTTAGGAGGCGACTGGCGTGCCCTCTGTCCTGCTGGAGTGTGTGTGTCTGTGTTTGTGTGTGTGTGTGTGTGTGTGTGTGTGTGTTAAAGAGAAGGAAAGCCGTTTTTTGTTTGTTTATTTTTCTGTGGGTGGTATTTCATTGATTGGTGAGGCTTGACGCCCCCACCCCACACACCCTCCCCCTGCCCTCGCCACCGCCGTATTCGCCGCCCTTGCCCCCTTCCCTGCCCGCCCCGGTTCCCTCCTCCTTCCCCCTCCCCTTTCTCACACCTCCTCCTCCTTAACCCCGCCCTCCCTCCTGTGCGCCTCTCCTTTCCGCCGTTCACACACAAATACACAGCGCTTTTTTGTTTTTCTTCCCCCCCTTACTCCCGCCGCCACCGCCGCCGCCACCACCACCACCTTGGATCTGGGTTTGTGGCTCTGGCTCGGACTCAGACTTCCCAGAACCACCCACCTAAACCCAAACTACCCACCCACCCTCCTTTTGTTACCGTAGTGGCCTGGGCGTGCCAACGGACAGTGTATGTGTGGTGGCTCGCCGCTGGACTCAGTAACACGACACAGAGAGACTTCAGTGTTGGACGAGCCGCTTTGCTGAAACTGTTGAATGATGGGTTTGCGCCACACAGCTGTGGAAGGGATCGTAACTCCCATAAGACCTTAGCGCCATCACAAAACGAGATAAACCAACAGGGGGTTTGTCTTGGGTCCCTCACAGCCTGTGTGCCAATCAGAAACGTCCTATAAGATCGGCCGAGCTAATGAGGCCAGTCTGACCTGTAGATTCTCACCAATCTCAGGACTCCTGTAGGACTTTTCTGGTACGGCAGCTCTGTTTCTCTAATCCTGGTGTCAGCTGGACCGGCTGGATATGTGCTATGAGTGACTTGTATGAGGTGTGGCTATTAAATAATGAGACGTCACGCCGGTTTGACTCACAGAGGCTCTGTTTTGTTGTTTAACAGCCACGCCTCGTCTGCATTCTTACCTGTTAAGACTATTGATGCACACACACAGTCCCGCACACACTCGCTGTATGTCAGATGAGTTTGTCTCGCATTTGCTCTGACCGCTGCGAGACGGAGTCGAGACAAGCGTGGCGCTGCCTTTCTGTCCGCCTAACAAACTAAAAGGAGGTGGGGAGGATTGAGTAACTTGTAAGGTGAGTTGGTAGTGGAAGGATCCTTTGGCCCAAAGCTGCTCTCTAACCTCACCTTTCTGATCTTGGAGCATCCCATAATAGAGTCACTGGCCAGAACCTTACCCCAAGAAAACATTGTCGCGCTCAGTGTCTGTGCTAATAATAACGAGCCCTTGAATCTGTCTCTGTTGCTTGGATACAAAGTGCAAAAATCCAGTTAAACTGATTTTTTGCATTCACAGACTCATTAAGTTTTTTAATCATCTGAGAGCACCCGTGTGGATGCACATAGAGGCACACAGAGGCCAGTATTATTTCTCTCCAAAGGACCGCTGTGTAGGATTTAGTGTTTGAGGACTGGACGTGTAGTGCAGGATCCATAGTCCTACATTAGTGCACATTTGCCTAGAGAGAAGGATTGTGGGTATTCGATCGATGCAGAGACCATGTGTAGATGTGGTGAAAGACCGAAAAGCACATATCCTGATATCCTTAATGCTGATTGGCTGAAAAACTGTCTCGAACAGGAAAGGGGGTAATAGTACAGCTCACCACAAAGAGGAACAAGTGTGTCCGTTTTCATTGCTTTCAATCACTCGGTTTCACTTTACTACAAAGGACCAACTAAAGCACAAAAACAAGGGTAGCCTGTGTCACTAAATGCTGCACACATTTACAACCAGGCTGCCATGGCAACAGCACACGACTGCGGCGTGAAGTTGTGAGTCTGCAGACCTCAGCGTAGCACAGACTAGAGAAAATATGAAGGGCTCTTTACACTAATGAAAACAAACACAACTATGAATATAGTCACAGGAGATGCCCCCCCTCCCTGAGCATGGTCCTGCTGGAGGTTTCTTCCTGTTAAAAGGGAGTTTTTCCTTCCCACTGTCGCCAAGTGCTTGCTCAAAGAGGGTCGTCTGATCATCTGTTAATGTAGGGTCTTTGCCTTCCAATATAAAGCACCTAGAGGTGACTGCTGTTGTGATTTGGCGCTATATCAATAAAATTGAACTGAGTACTGTATTCTGTTTCCACGAGTAAATCCTACACACTGGTCCTTTAAGCAGTGCAGCTGATGAAACCCCTCCTCAGCCTCCATGATCAGGGCACACGGTGCTCCAGTTTTTTTCCCCCTCCAGCCACCTCACCCCTCCCCTCCAACTCTGCCGGCTCCTCACTAAAAAGGCTTCTTCTGGTGCTTGTGAGTCTAGGCTTCCCGTGCTTGGGTGAATGCAGCCACACATCTCTTAAACACCCCCGACCCCCCCCCCCCCCCCCCCCCCCCCCCCCCCCGCGCACCCTCTCTTGCTCTGAATTCACCGACAGACAGAGCTGCAGCCTCCTCTCTACTTCCACTTCCTCACCCAAACTCCCCCTGCCTTCTGTGGTTTGGACAGCTGAAGAACTGAGATACCCTGCACACACACAGACACACACTTATATATATATATTTGTGTATTGTGTTGTTTTTTTCATGGGATCCCACAGGGTACAGCAGACACCGGCAGAGATGTACATCGGGAACAGAACCCACTCCGGCTTAGGTTTGAGCCCAGCCCTCACACTGTAGACCGTATTGCCTTTTTCAGTTGAAGCAGGTTTCATTAACGTGATTTTTCTAGGTCATCTAGCACAGATGTGAATTACAGAATCACACTTCTAATGATGCTTATCCTCTCTTCAGATAAAGGCATCAGGAGTGTCTTATCTCACACGTTACCTCGTATAGAGGGGGGCAGACAGCATGTGAACGCCAGCAGGATGCAGTGCAGCTCAATACAAAAATCACTGCAGTTATGAGGTTTTTTCCCATCATAACTGCAGTAATAGTGTGTTGGCTGGCATTAGAGTGAAAGGCATTTATGTTATTTTGTCCACCCTTCTGCCCTTATATGATTACAGGCCACCTGAGGCCAAGCCCGTCTTTTTTTCCTCCCTCTCCACAGACCATTTCATTGTCAGCAGTCCCGCGGTGGCATTATGTTTAGCCATTTCAGTTCCCTCGGCTCAGCGGCTGCTCAGTCACAAACCTAATTGTAACCACAAATAGTCGCGCAGTAGCTAAGCTTCTTCAAGTAGGTTAATGGACCAAGCTTAGTGTAGTTAAACGAAACGCCTCAATTAATTACAATATTAATCGTTCTAGTTTCCAAAGACGTCAGGGGTGACAGAACAATGTGTCATCTCAAGAGGAGAGCAATCGGGATCTGCTCCTTTTTCAAAGAAATCGAATCCAGCACAACGCTGAACGATGAGGGGATTTTTACACCGTGAATGTCGGATCAAACGTTTGCGTCAACATGTTTACTGTGAATGACAAATCCTGATATGAAGACAATTATACTGTATGGTTGTGTGTGCATATATTTATGCCTTTTAGTCTGTATTTCTTAAGATGTTGAGGTATTTTTTTCAGTCTGCATGAACAAAAATCATGAATAAATTCTCTTTTTGTTTCTCATATAATTTGCCTGAGTTTGTTTTTATTTGCAAGGTTTGTTTTATTCCAGTACCTCTCCAATGGTGTTTGGACCTTTGCTGTGTAGTTTATGACAGCAGGAACTATGCATTTTACCTGCAGCCTAATTTTAGAGCAAGGAATAAGATGGTGTGAGCTGCTGCCAGTGAGAGCAGTGCAGGGAGGAGCTGCTTTGCCTGGGGTTAGATTAAGCTGGAGTCAGAGGGGAGAAGTTGTCAAAATCTCTTAAATGGTTGTCTTAATTTTATTGACTCATGTGGGGTTTGTTTTTTTATGAATACGTGATTCATTTGTTTAAATTTGTATGTAGGCTGAAAGCACAGAGGCCTGGCTTTGCCACTGAGGATCATTAACAGCAACAGGTGCATTGCACAGGCCATAAAAACTTCTCTGCTGAGAGGAGGCGTAATTGACATACCTCCACACCACTCACGAGCCCCCTCATCCCTACCCGCGGGAGACCACCCCGCCTTTCACACCTTTTTAGGCCCAGAACCTGATACCCAAGCTGTCGGTTCCCATACTTATTGGTGTGCGGTCACGTGTGCCACTTTTGACCAGGAAAGGAGCACCGGCCAGGAGGGTCTTCTGGTAGTGGGAGCACCACCTCCGCACAGGCACCTCGCACCAGTGGAGTCTGGTCTCTGCAGCCCCTAACTCTCTCTCTCCCCCCACGAAAGCGAGACGTCTAAGTCTCAGGGAGGTTGTTTGGCCTCACGGCATCTTCGTCGTTTCTATTGCTGATTATTACTTTTTCTTACCAATAAGCTGAGGGGGACGCGTAAAGTCCTGACTGAGGCGGAACCATGACAGCTGTCGAAACCCAAATAACATACACCAACTCCTACACGATCCAACATGAAGACACGTACATGACCCAGGAGGAGGACTGGGACAGGGATCTGCTGCTGGACCCCGCCTGGGAGAAGCAGCAGCGGAAGGTAGGTTTGGATAAAGCAGTCTCGAGTAGCGCTTGTGCCGACGTGCGTAATTACGCACAGATCGAACCTCAAGTTCAAGTCAGTGAGCGGCGCTTTTTTAAAAAGAAAAAATGCATTTAACACGTTAGCAAGGCAGACTGAAATTAATTTGGGAGTCAGAGGTGTTGGTCTAATTGTGTGAAGTCTATTATGAAACTGCGCCTTCGCTGGCCTCACACCTGGCACTTCAGTCCCGCTTGAAGCTGTGTGGGCAGATATTTTAGGCTGTGGAACTTTCTCAGTGTTGTCTTTCAGTTACCCCTGATTGCCTTGCAGACTGTCTAAATATATTACCACCTCCCGAAGGTTTTTGTTTTCTTACTTTGCCTGCGTTTTTTACTTAACTTTTAAAGTACACGCGAGTTTATAGGGATATAAGGACATTAAGCCAACCTGCAGATAATTAGAAACAGCGCACAGGATGCAGAGGATGGCGTAAAAGCAGAGGGAAAATACTCACAATAATTATACCATTTGTTAAGCTACTTTAGACCAATATAAGTATGCCTCGGTCTGTTTTTTCTTTTTTAATTATCTATACCACAACTTCCTATTAAAACAGCCTCTTATCATGTTACTGAGGAATATTACATTTTATCACTTAAAAAGTAAAGCACCAACTCTTAAATTATGTCTTTAATCTTACTTTGAAAGCCATACTGAACGAGAGTCGGGGTGGGGTGGGGTTAGGCCAACCTTTAAGGTCGCATAGAGAAAGAGCATGACAGGTGTGTTTAATGAGCTGCTGGAGCAAAAGTCAAGTGACACAGGTGATGTCTGCCACGGCACACTGGGACAAAAACAACACCGGCAAAGGTTAATGAGCTACACTTTTGTCTTTGAGGTGTTCACCTTGCACACAAATGACCCACTGCGATTGAACTGAATATAATGTTTGGTATTTTTGATTCTAAGGGTTGGTAATTGGTCGCCATGTTGGATGACCACAGCCTTCACCTACCAGGAAGCCCGGGCTGGAAATAGCCTTCAGGAAGATTTCTGTTTCACATAATGAAAGAGAGCTACCAAAACATATTCAAATTAAACAGGAAGTTTCAGCTGTTTGCCACACCTGACTCAAAGTCATTAGCCTTCTCTTCCTAGTTGGCATGTCAGAAATGCAAAGGGAGCAAGGATACATTCACGCCTAACAAGTCATTTAGTGATAGTTAACATGATTTCATAGAGATGTTAATCCTGTAAAACCAGAAATAATTGCCAGCAAATTTTAAGCTTGAGTTTTTATTGAATCTAAACAAAAGAGAGTAAATATAAATGTGCATAATAGTTTTAATTTGTATCATTTTTAGCTACATTTGGCTTTTTTTCTACAATTTATTGCTCACAGCCTTTTAAACAAAGACAGGTTTTAATATAGTCAAAAGAAACTCATAAAATGTGATACAGTTGATGTTATAAGGTTTCACATTTTTTAGAGGTTTTCTTGTGTTGCTGTACAGTTTGGCACAAGAAAAATAAAAGCTGAGACTTTGGCTTCAGCTAATGCAGAAATGGCACATGACTGTACTCTAAAGATGATACGTTTGGACAAATGAGGTTTAAATCAGCAATAAAACCTTCGAAAAGTTCAGCATAACTTCCAGCTGCCGTTTGTGTTCAGATGAGCCGAAGAGAGCAAAAAGAAAAATCACCTTTGTGAAATATGTCTAATATTTTTTTTAGGAATCGCGTGCTCCTAGTCTCATCTCTGACAGTTATTGTAGTGTAGGGACCGTGCTTGCTTCCATATCCTACTGTACTCAAAGACGTAAGCTAATCTAACCTGTAACCAGCACCTAATCTGCGTATAGATCAGTGAAACGGGCACATTTTACGGCATCAGCTGCCGTGAATCTGCAGAATTACTCCGTCAATGAAAAATGTCTCCCAGAGCTGAAGCGCAGTGACAGGCTGAGAGACCTCAACAGATGGTAGCAGGAAGGAGAGAGAGAGAGATGGATGGCAAGGCTGTTAAGTATACACCCCGGGTTGGTTTCACAGACCCACAAATAACCGTCTTCCTAAAAATACTTCTTAACTTGCTTGGCTCCAACTTGCCCCCCTCCCCCGCTTACTTTCTCTTTATCGCCGCGTCTTTTCTCTGAAAACTTCCCTCACCACTGTTCTTGAAATATTTGCACATCTCTTGTGATTGCGCCTTTTTTTTTTTTCTTTTTTTTTTTAAACTGATTAAAAATGTTGCCTTTCTTACTTCGTCTCATGCAGACCACCAGCCTTTTACGCTCAGGGTCATAAAACAGGCCTCGAATAAACCTCTACAGCCCAGCAAGTCTTTAGTCTTCACCCCTCATCCTCCCCAGGGAGCCGGTCATGGTACTCCACTGCTCTCCTTGGCATGTAAAATCTAGCTTAAGGAGCTGATATCAGCCCATAAATATAGCCGGCGCTTCATTCTGCAGTGCCGTGAATATGAAAGGGAAGCCTCGACGCACCTGTTGTCTCCTCTGTCCCTGAAATTTCAGTGGAAAAAGCTGCTCACCACTTGCTGCAGTTGTAAAATGTTTGTCAACACACAGTGATGCCGAATCTGATACCACACATGAGAAATGGTGTGTGTGTGTGTGTCTGAAGTGTACATGCTGACACTGGTTTATATTTATCATAGAGCATGGCTCCTTCTTTGCTAACTAAGTGATTCATGACTTGATTTGGACGAGGCATTTGATTTAATAGGAGCTGGCAAAAATTGTGTTAGATATTGCATCTAGGGGAAAGCTGTCGGAAGGAAATATGAGATATGAAAGGCCGGAGTGATGAGATCTGGCTGCATCTCATCTTGGCGAGCTTCTCTCCTCAAAGCAACTGTAATCCTGGAAATAAGGAGGGCCAGGTTGTCGGGCTGATCCAAGCGGATGGAGGAAACCGGTCCGGTTAGAGCCAGAAGTTCTTTTCGTGGGCTTTCAGAGCTTTATTGATGTCTGCCTCAAACAGATGATGGGCTGACGGGTCCAGCTCCACCGCATCTGCAAAAAGAAGTGATTGCTGTAGGCGCAATCAATATCTGTTTAAAGATTTACTCTCACTGCAGAGGGCTGCAGAAGACTGCGCTCACAAGAACACATGGAATGGCTTTTTATTTGAAAAGGCGATGCTTTCGTCCTCCTGTGCAGTAGATCCTTCTGTTGGCACGCAGCACTGAGATAACTAAAAAGTAGAAAATGTCATTATGCTAAAAAAAAAAATAAATGAATAGAGATTCAGCGCTATGACTTAAGTCATCTTCTGTTTCACATTGTTAAAGAGTTCAGCTGCTAATTCACTAAGTAAAGCTGCCTGGTGACGTTCATGTTAGCAGTAATCTAAAAATATCCATTACATGAGGTTAGCAGCAGCCGTGTGCTTAGCTGACCTGTTAGCAATAAAAGCTCAGTATACGTACACACGGAAGAAATTAGACTGGGCAAGTTCAAAAGTCTTTAAAAAGAATAATAATCATTTATTTTTACCCACACTGACACACTGTTGGTGATATAGGAGAGGTGGCTTAAACCGATAGCTAGTTTCAGCCTAGCTTCCATACGCCAACACAAAACTGTCTGTGCAGACGTACTAAAGACAGGTCGATAGTTTAGGCGACAGTAACATCCGGTATCGACCAATCACAGATAAGAGCGGTGCCAAGTCGAGCTGTGTCTTCACATTAAGTTGCTATTTTTTTTAGGATCAGTAGCTGGTAAGTTTATAGACCAGGCCTCAAGAGACGGTGTGCTGCAGGTTTTAGATCTCACCCTGGGTCAACACACCTGAATCAAATGATTAGGTCATTATCAGGCCTCTGGAGAACTTCAACACATGTTGAGGAGGTCATTTAGCCATTTAAATCAGCTGTGTTGGATCAAGGACACGTCTAAAACCTGCAGGACACCAGCTCTCGAGGCCTGGAGTTCCCTACCCCTGTTATAGACAGTGACTCCATGGTTTTTCCCCTTTTTCAGTATTTTCCCTCGCCCCTAACCAGTCTCAGCAGATGGCCCCGCCCCTCCCTGAGCCTGGCTCTGCTGGAGGTTTCTTCCTTTAAAAGGGGGTTTTTCCTTCCCACTGTCGCCAAGTGCTTTCTCATCATCTGATTGTTGGGTTTTCTCTATTATTGTAGAGTCTTTACCTTAGAGTATCAAGCACCATGAGGCAACTGCTGTGATCAAGTGCTACAGTAATACAATTGAATTACACTAACACACTATTTTAATCGAGATCTAATGAATGGGTGTTCGGTGAAGTATCAGGGAAGGACAAGTTCTGCATGATGAGACCCAATCAGGAGCAAAATACAGGTATCTGTGTCATCTCCACGCCAACACAACACATCACATTGTCCTGGAAACAGAAGCATAATTAGAAAAGGAAAATGGTCATATAGAAAAACCTTTTTCACAAATCAAACACTCACACTAAATCTCACAACATGTTAGAAAAAGAGAAATCTGCAAACAGTTTGGGCTAAATTTAATCAGTTCCCCCACGCACATCGAGGCCTTTGTAAAAACACAACAACAACCTGTAGACATGTTTTAAAGTAAAATTCTATTATTAAGTGGAAGCCTATCATAGCCTAGCATATCATAGTGTTTATTTTCATTTTCTACAGCAGCATTGAGTTTGTCCAGTCATCTCACATTAAGTTGTCCTCATCATAATTCTAAGATCAGATCTTTATTTAACATCTTTATTGTCATTGTTGCAGAAACAATGAGAAATTGTTTAGCAGCACAGATCCAAACTATATATCAATAACAATATAAAAATACACACACACACACACACTCTCTCACAATATGGTGCAATATCATAATTATCAACTCTGCTTCTAAGATTTGCAGTAAAACATTTGTTTTCTCTCTGCTTTCCTGTTGTGTTACATTTTCTTTCACACGGTGCAAAATGAAGTGGTCCAAACAGCGTCCACCATCAGAGCCAACTGTTATAAAGTTAGACTGAGTAATGTGATATTTACCCACTCAGCCTAATGTAAAGTCCTTCTGTGTGGGCGAGGAGAGATCTTAGCAGGCTGAATAATCCAGTCTATTCTTGTCTAATCTCATTTTATTACATTTTAACGAGTGATCACCAGCGTGGCAGGCAGACCAGGGTCGTTGATAACTCATACCTGACGCTCAGACACGGCGCTAAAGCAGCGGACCTCCTCAGAGACAACGATTTGAAAAAGCATCATGCGGACGGACATTTATGTTATAAAAATGAATCTCCAAAGATGAGCGACATAAATTGTTGCCTTAAATGTCACCAGTGCTGCAGCACAGCTCCACATAAAAGCTACTTATCAACTTTTTAATGCTTCAGCAGCCTGGCTGCTGTCTGTTACCTCGATGCTCATCGTTAAACTCAACAGAGCAGACTCAAATCACAGCATCATCGAAGCATTCGCATCATATATCATCAAGTGAGTTGATGAAAAAAGGTAACAGAATGGAGCAGAGAGTCTTTCTAGAGACCTCATCTGCTCCACTTTATCATAATTTGCATCTTTATTGCAGATCTGATTTGTAATTTGGCTCATCAGGCCCCCTTCACTCATCCCTGCTCACCGCCTGTGCTTCTCTATCCAATCCCAAGATGCATCTGAGAGAAGAGGCTTCTTACGTTCCCCTCCCATAATTCACTCAGTCATGTGACATGTGAAGGAACAGTAACACCGCTAATGTGATCGCAGTGTGTTTTAATTCCCCAGACCTGTGGAGCTTGCACTTATTTAGGAGCTCAGAGGAGACTTTTTGGTGCTTGCAGCCAAAGAAAAATTGACAGGGATGCCATCTGAAACTTATTTGCTGCTTCTACAACATTTAATCACAATAAAGCCCTTTGTTCAGTCTCAGCAGCATCTGTATTCATCCCTAAATAAGACATTTCTTAAAACAAGAGAATTGCCCTGCAAACTTTGCAGAACTTTTTCAGTTTTACTCTTAAATTGCGGATTGTGTCCAGTTATACCGTATCTGTTTTTGTGCATCTGTATGAGAGCTCGACGTAAGCGGAGAGGTGAGAGAGCCCGCAGTCAGATCAGATAGCAGTTGCTATTCCAGAAGCTGTGTCCATGTAGGGAGGCTTCTATAAACTGCTTTAGTGCAGGCGCAGGAGCCCGAGGAGGCTGTGGGAATGGCTGAGGAGTGTATCTCTTATATGTGTGTGTGCGTGTGTGTGGAAGGCTACTTCTTCATGGTGTTACACTGTATGCACTGTATGCAATCCATGTTTTGAGTTCTTGCGAGGAATGAAACAGTCTGAAGGCAGAAACTTGTTGTGGAGTGTTGAAATGTTAAAAGCAGATACATGATACGAGCATGGCGCAGCGTCAGAGTCCACGCAGCAAAAGAAATGGTGATTGATGAGCTGTGAGAGACACCATCTTGATCTAATCACAGCCTGTATGGAATAAATGGAATAAAAGGGTTTAAAATAGTAGATGAAAACTGCCAGAGTGACCACGGCGCTGCTGCCTTGCAGTTCTGTGCATGCGTGCAAACAAACTGAGCTAAAGCAGCACGCAGGTATGTTTGAGTTTCACACCTCCCAGTTTCAGCTGTTAGTTCTCCTCAGGCTCATTCCTGGTGTTGAAAACAGAGAAACCCTGCATGAGAGAGGACAACAGAAGGCCCGCCAAGCGCCGTGCCCCTCGGTAACTAAACACACATAGAGGACAGATGGCCAAACACCTGCAAAATGTCACCTCAGGTCCAGGCAGTGTGTATGCTATTGAGTTTTCATGTAGTAATGAGACGAATGAGACACCTGAACCTGTCTTTATAAAAAGTGAGCTAAGCTCATAATGTTAGGGCCGAGTGCTTGCTGCATGCACTAGATATTTATAGGCCGCAGAGGATGAGATGGTGAGTCTGTGCCTCATGATAGGACTGAGGTCACAGGGATATCATTATGTGCTTTATAATGGCTTTAAAAGCTGTACGCTATTCTGTGGAGGCAGCTCCAGTTTCAAATACCAGAAACCAAAGCAAAATAACAGAATTATTTACTTTAGACGAGCTTATACGTCGAGTGTTGCACCGCAGCAGCCTCCAGGTTCTATGTTCATGTCAGGCTTCATGAAGTGAGACCCAACAATGCAAAATGACTTACAGGCGTTCCTATTAAAAAGGCGTCTTTATTAATGGTTAATGTCGAGGGCAGTTCTAGCAGGTCATATTTAAAGGAAATATCTAAAAGAATAATTGAATAGCAAGAAAATTTCATTTTTATTTGACTAATTTTACCTCGTGTGTCCTTCTGAAACAGATGTGGGCTTTTTATCATGCTTGCTCCAACGATTGCTTTAGTCTGAGCTCGCCACATGGACGCAAACTGAGGAATGACGAAGCAGCCGTCATGTGTGCTCATTCTGGCTTTAGCTTCACAACCCGCAAATAACAAAATGAAACCAGAGTTGTGGGATCGCCTGACCCGAGGATTCAATAGCCTTTTTGTGGTTCTCTAATGGAGGCCGAAGTCAAAATCACAAGGTCATCTGTGACTTGCTCTTTTGGCTAAATGAATGCTGAGAATTGTAGCTGGGGCGCATCTACTAGAGGCAGCCTCGGATCATTTTCACACACCGGGTTTTTTTTCACGGTCGAGGTTTCTGCTAAGATGGAATTAGCTGACCCCAGATCTGCCTGGAGAGTTTTGCCTCTTATTACAGAGAAAGAACTTGCCTACTGAAATTAGAAACAACCCCCCGCCACCATCACCCCCCATCCTCAGTCACAGGCGCACCGTCATAAATCCTCCGCAACCACTTACACCAATTTATCTCCCCCACCGTCAGTCTTCGAGTCCAGAGCTCATTAAACGACAAAAGAGTCGACATGCCGCCGCCGCCAACCGTGAACCTGTACACTCACCTTTATTCTCCACCATCAATCACGCAGTCCATTCATCTGCTCACTCATGTAACAAGAAAGAGGCTGAAAGCTGTAATAGAGTGAACAATGCGAGATAAGGATAGTGCGAGTGTGTGTGTGTGTGTGTGTGTGTGTGTGTGTGTGCTGCAGTGCCAGCTGAAAATAAGGGTTATTATATACACCCCAGCTGACAATTTAAAGTAACAGCACTGTGAAAAAATAACTTTTCACTTTGATTGGTAGTTTTTCAAGTAATTAAACAAAGCAGTACATCAGAAATTGCAAAAATACAGCTGGCTTCCACATAGCTGGCAATATAAAGAGAGCTTTACAAGACTGCTGGCTGGCTTTTGTGTTATTGAAAGTTCACACTGAAATTCATGGCAACCAAAGGATTAATCAAGTCCTTTTGTTTGCACTGTGAGTTTGTAGTTTTGGATGAAATTACTCAACAAATATTGGATGGTTGTCATTTAATTGCTTTTTGTAATCTCTGACTCGTTAGCGTGCCACAGTTGGTTTAGAGCCAAATACCACAGATTGTATGTAGAAGATGGGTATAGCCACTAGGGACGTCACCAGAGCCAATACTTCTACTCTTTGATGCCAAAATCCTGAAAACACGGTGGTACTGTGGAGACAACACGCCACTACAAGTATTCTTGTGTGTCCTTACATGCTGAAGGGCACCCACACAAGTACAAGGAAAAACTACATGTGGAAGACGGTGACTAGCAAAGCCACTGAGATAGCTTTGCCCCATATTATCGATAGCTGGATATGGAAGTACTTTGTGTTATGCTGAAACACACGTTACTTTTCTGTTTGAGACAGCTTTGCCCTTCAGAAATCAACCAGCGTGCCACATGCTGAAACGTTTGTAGAGGCTAATGTTGTGTTGGGGTTGTAATGAATCCCAAAGATTTAATATTTGGTGCTAATATCTATAGAATTAGCTTGTTCCTAATTTAAAATGAAATTAAAGAAAGATGAAACAAAATGTGTACTTAGACAAAAAAATCCCTTTAATAAATGTTCCTTATCAACATTATATTTTTATTGACAATAAACAATAAAACGTTAGGATCTTTGCCGAGTAGCCCGCTAATGTTAGCATTAGCATTTATTGTAAACATTTCACCCTGAGGGTCAAAGCTGACTTCACATCAGTAATGCAGCTGTCTCAAACCTAACATTAATGTGCATTTCAGGATAAAATGAGAAGGATGACACTTTGTATCTTTCTAAATATGAAGTGAAGCTTACTATTATTTAAACATATCTGAATGTTGGCCTTTTAGCTGCTTTGCTAAATTGGAAGGATTTCCTCCCTTGGTCTGAAAAACCGAAAACATAGTTTGGATATTGCAATTTGGAAATTATCACCCCATGATGTGGGCGTCCTTCTTTTTCTTCTTGTTCAGCATGTAAGGGTAGACTAGAACACACACAGCTTTATACCGCCCCCTTCAGGTCTGGAAGACCACTTCGGTACATACGCTGCCAACGGCTATGTTACCAAAGAAAAACAAGTACCGTAAGTATCGGTTCTGGTGACATTCCTACTTTGTATATATTTTATACCTTGTTAATTAGCAACCATTTTGTGAGAAACATGGTACTTGGCACCGACTACTAAATGTCTCTTATTGTGAAATCCCAACTAGCCACTATAAATCATGTTTGAGGTCACATGACTCACAGTCTGAGGTCTATAAGTTTTACTTAATTAATTAATTTGATGTGTAAGTGTAATTTTCTCATAGATTTACATTTACAACCAGACAACCTGCCCTCTGCTGGCGTTTAGGTGGGTTTTGAAGGCACTTTACATTTTCATATTTCAGACCAGAAGTTCTCCATCCATCTTTCATGCATCTGTCTCTAATGTTCCTGCAACATTGCAAGACAATCATATGATGTACAATATATGTGATATCTCTGTCATTGAGGAGAAAATGTCCCTTAAAAGGCCCAAAGAGGTACTTTTGGATTCTATATGTTTACTTCAGTGTAGTTCCATCTGTGTGGGCATCATTATTATTGTCTGTTGATTTTGTTACCTCTCTGATTAGGTTTCCCCTGCTCTCTGCAAGTTTCTTCTTCTGCACTGCAAGTTGGTTAACTTTACCCTCGATCATTTGATCTGGTTATTCAACCTGTCAGGACAATCTGTTGATAATGATGATAGCTGACATCAGCCTGTTGATAATTGTATCGCATTGTTGCGGCTGAGTTACTTTGTGACAGACAGAGGAGCTTATATAAAAGCATGAATCACAAAAAAAGCTACCAGACAACTTTAAATCATCTGTCCCCGACGACACTGCAAAGTGAACCAAGATGACGTGCAACTCAGGAAAATGCCAAGAATCTGTCCTCTAAATAATTGCGTTCACTTTTCTGTCCTTTCTCTTCTTTTGTCTTTTTTACATTAAACCAACATTTTTGAAAAACGTGCATCTGTGCTGCTGCCAGCATTTCCAGTTCACATCGTACACTCGTGCATAGACTGTGCTGGTAAGGGTACGCTGTTAAATTCTGGCTGGCATTTGTGGCTGGCATCATCATTCTGGTGGTGCAGCAACCTGGAGCCACGCGGCAGTGGAACACAATGTGAGGCAGCATAATGGAGCCGGGAAGGACACGATGTTTCCCCTCCTCCTCCTCACGGAGTCGAAGCAATTAATATGACAACTCAGACAGATGGTTGTGTCAGAGCGAGTGATTGACTAAACCAGGTTAGCCATCCTGTCCCTTGGGTGGTGTTAAGACATGGACAGACAATAAATGGAGTACCTGATCTGGAAGCGAGACTGCCAATCACTGTAAGGTGGCAAACTTACGTGCTCTGAATCCAATCAAAATGCAGCAGATGATGCCGCTTATCCAATATGTCCATACACAACTCATCCTTAAATCTTTAAACGTTACCATGATGGGTGGAGTGCTGTTGTCTTTCCCCACCTGTTCACTCACCTGTTAAAGTCCCACGTGCACCCAGCGTATCTCACTGGCATCTGGCACCTTGCACACACATTCACACACACTGACTGGACGAGGCGTCCTAGTCCCTTTTTATCCTCTAAGCGCAGGCATAAATCCACAGGTTGGGACACACCGGTGTTGCATTGGAGGCCAGCGCAGGCCTTGTTGTCAGCAGGGTCTCTGGGTATTAGCCTGTTAATCCTTCACAGAGAAGAAGCTGATAAATTCATGCCAGGGACTGGTTCAGACCGAAAAGGCAACTTAGAACTGCTCGTCCAGTACTGTTACCTGACACTGGCTGATATCCATCCATCCAGTAACTGCTTAGCCAGTTCAAGCTGGAAAAATATGAATTTTCATTTGCTTTTTCCCAAATATGAGTCACTGTTGGCTGAGTCTGTGTTGCTTTATGCAGTCCTTTCTTTCAAATTCAGCTGGTGCCAGCTAACTGTTTCATCCAGCTTTTTCTTTCATTTTCTTTCTTTTATTTGCTTTGATCAGCTCATGTTTTTGCTTTTTCTTAACAGATATGAACTGAATTTTGTGTGATATGTTTTTATTTGAAATCTAATCTAAGCGTGTGGCACAGCAGTGGTCAGCTGGCTTCTTAGAGGTGTGTTTAGGATACATTACGTCATTTTCCCAAATCATCCCCGTGGCACCGAAGTTCAGGGCTCCGGATCTCTTTTTGAGGGGTGGGGTGTATTTAAAGACTGTAAGGGGGGCGGGTGGGGGGGTTCCTAAATATTGGTGACACCTGTTGTGTGTTGTAACTGTTAGCTTTCTCCACTTCGGTCCTGTCACTTTATCGACTCTTAAAACCTCTGGAGGAACTCGGTGCGGTTGTTGTTTACTAGAGAGCTCTGATGTGAGGAAAGTGATGTCAGACAGGAAAAAATCCACACATAGCTGAAAATATAGTTCCTTATTGTTAAGCTCTAGTTTCACCATTAAGAGGCTGAACGGAAAAGATGTTTCTAATTCTCTCCATTAGGTGTAGCTGACAGCTGAACACCGTTTTATTAGTGTGGATTTGAGTTTGCCTCTCTCTCACACACAACAGTCGTAGTTTCAGAAGTGCTGTGATTTTCTTCTTTATTGTTTGAGATGACAAGCCTTGATGGGAGTGTTGTTTGTCCACTCAGAGCTCATATGGCTCAACCGCGGCTGTTCCAGCCTGTCAGAAGTGTCGTGATTGAGCACTTACATAAGCGCCCTCAGTGTTTTCATGTGCAAATCCTGGAAATGTCATCATGTCAGCAGCTCTCCAAAGTATTTTACAAACGTGAACAGTGGCGTCGATGCAAGAGGTTTATTTATTTGGGTTTTTCTTTTTTGGTAGATGAGTTTGATGCGTTTGAGTTTATACGGCTGTGAGGAGGTTGAGAGGAGAGCTCAGCAGTGTTCACAGAGAGCAGGCTGTGCACTTTGGCCATACAGTGACACAGAAACACCGCCTGTGACATTTCCTGCTCTCTCTGTCAGTGTAGTTAAATCACAGCAGCTTGTGTCAACAGGAAGCAAACCTCACAGAATATTTTATTGATGCATTATATGTAAATGAAACCAAAAACTTAGACCAATCCGGTGGTCTGATGATGAGACGGATTGTTATAGCTTAAAAACGCAGTGAATGAAATGAGCAGGAGCAGTTCAGGGGCCTGTGTCTCTGTCTGTGTGTGTTTTTAATAAGTACTGACCTGTGGTTTGTTGACACTGGAAGCTGTGGCTTTTGATTGCAGAGGGGGAAAGGGTGCATCTGCTGTTCTCTGTGCAAACAGTCATTGCTGCCCGACAGGTGGACTGACGTGCTCGCGGTTCAAAATCGACATGGCTATAAATAGATTTATGGCTTTTGGTAGTTTTTCAGAGCGAAAATTCCATTTTCAGTGCTCACAGCAGTATATACATTATTTTTATTGTCTTCCTCTGAATATATTTTCAGTATGGATTTAATCTTAGCCCTGCATCACAAGCATAAATACCTCGTAAATAAAAGAGCGCAGTGTTTTCATGCATGTGAGTGTGAGTGAGCTGTCACTGGTTTGTATGTGAGTGCTGAACAGTGTGACCAAAGGTAGCTGTAGTGGACAGGTGTGAATGGGGTCCCAAATGTCAGCCCTGCAGGCAGGCTATTTTTAAAGTGGCACAGACATAAATACGTGGGTTAAACTAAGGCTGGGCACATGCAGGTGTACTGTGGGAAGACTGGCTCTTTCCTTTCAAACCACATGAACAGATTTTTATCTTACCTCACATGGACCACTCACCTGATCTGGTTGGAAAAGACCTGTGATTGGCTCCACTCATAAGCCTACATCCTAAAATCCAGCGCGGAGGCTCCACTTCAGTCACAACATGCTGACAGGTTATAGATTTTCAACAAACCCTTTGCTTTCTGTTCTATGGAGAACTCTGACTTCATAGAGTTGGGCTCAAAACACTTTAGTTACAAACCACAGGACAAATGCCAGAGAATGAAAAAGAATACTTTTCTGTGCATCCTCACTATTATTCTTTATTTAAACTAACGAAAGTTGAAAGAATGAGGTTAGGGGCTTAGAGTGGAGCGCAGCAGTGAAAGCGTCCTGTCTTACTCCATCACGGCCTCGCTAAGTGATGCTCTAAAACGCAGCACTTACCAACAATAACAGAGACTTCCGAAAATGGTTTAGAATCGATTTAACAGCTTTTCTACCACAAAGTGCTGCCAATTTGTTTTTCTAAAGCTCTGCTTGTTGTTTTTAATTCTGCTCCGCATCACAGACCTCATAATTTCCCTCCACAATCAGCAGATTAAAACGCACCAAATCTTGAGACTGGCACATAAAGCCATGCAGAGATGATCTGTGCTGGCAGTGTTCCCTGTAAGCCACATCACTGTGCACATTTTTATTCCAGACAAACATATTTCTGTAATTAGATCAGCCTCATGTGATCGAAGGCACTAATTATTGAAATCAGCTACTGTAGACTTTTGTAATTAAATCTAAGCACTCTTTGGGGGGGGGAAAAAAAGGCCTGCAGCCAGCGACACAATGGTGCAAAGAGGTGAGGTGTAAGCTGAGCTTGTCCTGAAGGTTTATGTAATTATGCATCTTATTAGAAGTGATTTTTATTTATTTATTTATCTATTATTTACCTATTTAGATTTCCTTAGGAGAGGCTGAGGCAGAGAAATGGAGCTATGAGAGTGCAAAGACAGGCTTGATATATGTGGAGCAGCACTCAGTCTGGGCTAATCACCAAGTCAACTACAGCTGACTGTGTGTGTGTGTGTGTGTGTGTGTGTGTGTGCGTGTGTGTGTGTGTGTGTGTGGGTCAGCTGTGGAAGGCCATTTTGTGCACACAGGGCGCTGAGATTTATGCGGGAGGTAAACTCAATATAATCCCACTTCACGGCCGCCGTGTCATGCAGCACTCACTTTATGATGGAAGGCTTTTCTTAAATGTAACCTCATTAAAAGAAGCATTACTAAAAGCATCTCGTAACGTTTGAGATATCGACATTCAAATAATCCTTCATTTTAAACAGGAGTTTTATAATCGTTAGCCGACATTTTTCATAATTGCAAAAAGGGTTCGCAGCTGGAAGATGATGTTTAAGGTGGCGGCAACATCTAGTGTCTGGGGAAAAAAGAGGATATTTTTGCACTTCGGCACTTATTCTTCAAATTATAATCAATCAGTCGACTTGTTAACATTTTTAAATTCATGCCTTTTTTAATGAAACATGACCATCGTTGGTGTGAGTTCCTACCCCCACCTATGGCCAAGATCACGAGGGTTAATATGTGAAAGAATGATGCAGAAATGAGCTTCATATAAAGAGTAGCAGGCAGGGCTCAGAGGGGAGCCGCTACTCCTCTAACTTGGAAGGAGCCAGCTGAGGTGGTTCGTGCGTCTGATAATGATGAAGCTTCCTCCAAAGTGAGGTGTTCATCCATGTCCTACTGGAAGGAGACAGGACACTCTGGAGAGAGTACATCTTCGAGGAGGTGTCTGTGGAGCAGGAGGTCTGGGCATCTCTGGTTAGCGGTCATGCTGTCATCTGCTGGAGCTAGAGCTCCAGCTAGTGGCAGCTAGCTCCTAACATCTTAGCAGCTGACGGGCATTGTGTAGTCAGAAAGTATGAATATTTACTCCAATCAGAGGTTATTCTGCCGCTTGCTGATGAGCCTTTAATCGTCTAGTCAACATTAGTCGTGCTTATCCCTCCAACAAAGTAATTCATCTGCATCTTCTGCTAGCATGTGCGTTCTTTTCAGGAGCCTTAAAGAGCTTGCGGTTGCATCAGCTCTGTGACGAACAGCCTGGGAAGCTGACATTATCAGGAGCCCGTTCAGATGGAGGAAGAATGTGTGGGAACGTGTGTGTGTGTGTGTGTGTGTGTCAGATGTATTTGGAGGGTGGGGGGTCTGCGGCCCTGGGTCTCCTGGGGGGACGTAGTTATGACGGGCATTCAGCTGGGCTACACTGTGACCTCATTTTACAAGGACCTGTAAAAAGGTCCAGCTGAGCTGAGCCAGGACGGACCAACAGGTGCAGACAGACAGAAGAAAGAGGAGAGGAGGCAGCAGAGGGGAGGGGGAGGGTGCTGGGATGGAGGGTGACTTCATGCCGGCGGACTTTGACGACCACCGCAGGCGTTACAGCAGACTGAGGAGGGGCCGGCTGGCGGGTGGGGTGAAATAATGAAGCGGTACAGACGAAGAAAAGTATCAGCTGTAGTTTCACATGTGTCACAGTTAATTGTTTTTTTTTATCTGAGGCTCATGCAGCGTTTTGGATTTAATGAATCTGTGATTGTGTTTGTGTCTCCAGGTTAAGTGAATCCTTAATTTCACTTAGCGCCACTTCAGCTTCTAACAGCTCTCCCTCTGATGTAGACGCAGCATCACCCCTCTCATCTTTCCTACACTTTCTCAAGTTATTATTTTATATCTCGTCATTTTCTTAAATCCACCCCCCCCCCCCCTCCTCCTCCTCCTCCTCCTCCTCTCTGTCTTGGACTCTTACAGTTCACCTCAGGAATCCTGCCTTCTCAGCTGTCCACTGGTGTCCCATGGCAATCCGATTTAGCCGCCACCTCCCCTTACTCCCTGCCCCTCCCCTCCCCTTCACAGCGCTTTCTCCTCCTTTTCCACCTATTTTAGCCCCCACACCTAACGCCCACCTCCCTGCCTCCACCTCCTCCGTTCTCCTTCACACACCTCCTTGTCCCCTCTCCAGTTTGGCCTGGTGGTCTGTGCGTGCTGGATTGGGAGTCTGTCTAAATTTGGTCATGCATGGCAAAGGAGATGAGCACCTGCTGGTTGGACAGGCGGCCTCTTCTCCCCTCCAGACCCTTACATCAAATTACAGCAGGGCTTGGGCATTCCTGTCACCCCTCTCCGCTCCTCCGCTTTGCTGCTTCTTTGTCTACGAGTCTCCTTTTCTTTGACCTTCAATCTCAAATTCAGATTGAATCCACTTTTGATTTCCAGGTGTGAAAAATTTAGTTTCCAAATGGCCAAATCTGGCAAAAGACTGTGATTCTAATGTAAAACTACTTGTACTAGAGTATAAAAATACTTAGTCAAAAGTACAAGTCTTCTTCTGTGGGATTATAAATTAGGCTGGATCGCACAAAACACTAAATACAAACAGCTGGTCAATAAAACCCAAAACACTGTAATGGGAAACATTTAAAGTAGCTTAAAATGGAAATATTATGTAAAGAAACTAAGTCTCTAATTTGCATTTAAATAAGGTACTTCCCCTGATGACCGCTGATCCTAAGATCACATAATCAAAAGTTCTTTTTCATAGTCTTCAAAAAAGTTTTTATAAAAGTCAAAAACGTGCATGTGAACTCACAATGTTCTGGCTTTTTTTTTTATGAATACATGACCCATGAATCACCTAAGCCTAAAAAAGGCTTCTAGTGGTGAACCAGTGTTGTGAATACACATAACAGACAACTTAGCAAAGAACTGATTTTAAATTATATCTTTGGGAAATTTGTTATTAGCAGCTTCTCGTAAAAACACAACTTGTTCCCATTTCTTTAGCTGAATTTATGCAAAATAGCAAAGATTCCCAAAGAGCTGTTAGCAGAAACCTTGGCATGGTGTGCAGTCTCTCCTTAAAAAATAGGAAACTGGACAAGTGGAGGACAAAAGAAGGCGTCTCAGGCCTAAGATGCTCTCTGCAGCAGATGGACAGTATTTGAAAGTCATATTCTTAATAAGCATCTGATACAGGACCTCGGAGATCCATTTGGCTCTTCAGGTAATCCATGTAGTGTCTCAGTGGGAGGGTGGCTGTCAAGAAGCCATTCTTAAGAAACATGATGACTGAGGTACGCCAAATTACACAAGAACTGGACTGAAAATCGAGCATCTGCAGTCACCTGTAAAACACGGTGGAGGCTCTGTCATGGTTTGGGCTGTATTGCAGCCACTGATGTTGGAGATTTTGCCAAAATTGAGGAATCATGAGCACAGAAAGTACAACCAGTTTTTGAGCCACCATGTAATATCATCTGGAAACAGTTCATTTTTCAACAAACAGACTGCCATTGCATTAAAAGCATACCTGGATGGAAAAACAATGTGAGTTGTGGAGTGGCCTCAGAGCCCTGACTTCAGTAATATACAGTGTGGGATCATTTTCCCATCATCAGAACTATTCCTGAAGACTACTTAAAGAAATGTGAAGACTGACTAAGTGAGTTCAGACTGTGTTGAAGAATAAAGGCGGTCAAACTGAAAGTATATTATAAATCATCACATGCTTACATTACATCGGTTTAATTATAATAATAAAGTTTCAGCCCATCACCAGTCTCCTCCAGGAAGGAGAGGAAATCAGAGTGAAGCAGAAACAGCCCTGAAAACTCTTTATGTAACGGTTTATCTATAAAATGTCAAAAAATGATGAATATATTCAGTTTGCATTTACATAACGGGGGGCAGAAAATCATTAGAGCTGTGAAACAGGAACAAGGAAATGTGCAGCATCTTTGCTTGAAAAATTGCTTCAATTAGTCATCAGGTTAATTCATTTTTCACTCCATCAACTAATTAGATAATCATTTCAGCTCTAGAGCACATGCAGAGATAAGCAGTGTCTACTCTCCCCCACATGCTGTACTTTCCCTTCACTCTGATTTGCTACTTTTTCTCCTCTTCCACTCAGACATTGGCGTGCTTTCTCTGTCTTATCTGTGTCTCTGCTACTTTCCCTCTTTGCTTTTCTGTCCACACAGGCAGATGCAGGAGCGAGGCCCGGAAGCTCGTATAGGCATAAACACACACCCACTTACTTTAAAGGGCACATGCATTTTGATTCCTGGGTTATTTAATGTGCTCTGCTGTGTTGGGAAATTTATGCTCTTACCTACTGAGCACAAACCCTGTTTCGTTGCTAATTTATACATCTCTCTCTGTCTCTCCTCACTCCACCCACACGATCATCTGTAGTTAGTTATTCAGCTCATGTACTTATTCTGCTTCGACGCCCCCGCATCCTCCAAACCCTGGCAAAGTTTTGGCTCTACAGCAGAAGCCCTAACGCACACTCACACCCCTGAGTTTGAACACAAGCACGCACACACACACACGGTTTTTTCAGATTTAAGCTAAACAGCATGGAAAGCCTCTCAGAAATACCTTTCAGCGGCTGATTGATTGATTGATTGAATGGCGCACTGAATTGTCCCCCGCGCGTACGCCTGACGCCATTAGGCAGTTTTCCAGACAGCCCGAAGGCAAGCACTCAGTGCTTAAGAGCCATTTCTGTCTATTATACACGCCACCATCACTCAGTGAGCAACTTGGTTTCCAAAACGGGTGATTTGTAGCTGCTGAAAGACGTAGCGCCCGAGTAAAATGTGATTCTTTTTTTATTTATTTATTTTTTTATAACAGGTACCTTCCTGAGGACCTGCAGACTTCACTTTACTGCACTTGAATGTCCAGCTGCTTAAGAAATATGTGGTGTTGATGCTGAGGAGTCTTTTGCATGTGTAACAAATGACCGCTGAGCAGCAAGGCTTCGATCAGAAATAGGATTCAGTACAGCACAAGTTTTGTTTTATTTATTTATCAAGGCTTCACTTCACCAGCTTAACATGGCAGCCTCTACCAGCAGCAAACATAGACCTCCTAATTGACAACTGGCAGCCCACTGGCAACCCCAGCAACTCCCCCCACCCAACTTCCACCGTGGTCTCTCCCAGAATCTTTAAATAGTCCTCAGACCCCTGGGACACATGCTAATCAGCAACATTTGTGGCTAGTGTTATCTCTTTATCCGACATCATGTGTCTGGAAGACAGAATCATTACAAATCATTAAAATGTTCAATAAATAATCAATAAATATTTAAGAGTTCTCATGTGTAAGTATGTTTCTTGGTGTGCACATGTTTTCCTAAAGTGCAGAGTCCTAATTAAAATGCAAAAGTGTCCAGAAATGCATCCATTATTAGTTAAACCAAGCTCAACACCTGTTGGTAATTATCACCTGTTAGTCCTGCAGATTACACCTGTTTATTACAGTGAGTGTCGTTCATCCTCTTATGAATTCATCTGGGAAGTTCCACAGCCTCAAAAAGCATGCATCAAAACGATCTGAGCCCAAAGTCAGATTGAACTAAGATCAAGCAGCCGTCAAACTGACACAAGTGTCAGTGTGTGACTCCGTCAGCAGCCGCAGTCACAGCAAGGTCACAGATTAAAGAGGACAGCTTGGGCCTCGCTCAGCATTTTGTGACCCCGGTTTCAAAGGGGAAGCATCACATTGTGTGTGTGAGTTTGTAAAACCGTGTGTTTCTGGCTCTCTGTGTGATGTACGTGTGTGTGTGTGCGCGGCAGGTCAAGTCTGTGAATGCAAATGTGTAATATGTGGTACATGTGACCTGTGAGCCTCCGTCTCTTCTCTCCTTTAGACCTTCACAGCTTGGTGTAACTCCCACTTGAGGAAGGCCGGGACACAGATTGAGAACATTGAAGAGGATTTCAGAAATGGCCTCAAACTCATGCTGCTGCTGGAGGTCATATCAGGTGGATGTCATTAAGAGCGCACACCCATGCATGTATACACATTTAAAAACTCAATAATACCAGATAACATACTTGGATTTGGCACGTCCTTGTGGTAAGAAAGAGCAGGTCTTTTTGCTATTTTGATGACACTTATTCTTTTTTTTTCTTTTTTTTTGATGTTGATTACTCCTAAACATTGTTTCACTCCCACCCTGTACCTTCTTCCATCTATAAAATCCAGCAGTCATTATCACTTTATATATAATTTTCTATAATCCCTGTCAGTCTATAGTGATGTTGTACTGATTTGCATAATGACAGAGATTGGGTGAAACAGCAAAAAAATCAGTTTTAAAACAGTTAGTTGAAAGTAAGAAGAGACTGACTGTATCTCAAAGATGGAGACTTTTAAAAAAATAAATAAAGTACTTGCATTCTCTCTTGTGGCCACCAGGGGGGGACTGAACAAAGTTTGACTGTAAAGAAATCTAAGAGGAACATTAAACTATCGCTCACGTGATTTTATGACCTCAATGAAAACTTTCAATGTTAGTTTATATTTCAAGTTTTAAGTCATGTTTTTTTAATTTCTGACTGCTGCATCAGAAAGAATCATCTGATTTCAAAAGGCTATATTTTTAAAAGTAACGAACATAGAAACTTGTGGTAAATTTTAAAATGTACGGCCGAATAAAACTCATCGTACTTTCGTCGCTACCTACCAGAAACCACAAGAAACTCACGAACCCGTGCTTTCTAACTATGTGTTTCAAACATTAACAGTGAACAGCTGCAGGATTACAGCATTTTGGAATCGGATGATTCTTTTTAATAAACTCTGTATATGATAAAGTAGGCGGTTCTACTTTGTGATTGACTAGTTCGCAGCATTTCCCTGCCAGGTCTACTTGTCTTTTGTGATGTCTGGTTTAAAAACAAGCAAACCAAAAAAAACAAGATGGTGAAGATCAAGATGCTGAGCTAGAATATTAAAAACTGTAGACTACAAACAGGTGGTGTCACATTGGCTCCGTCTCTGCAGGTTTTATGACTGCAATTACTCTTATGATTCATAATTGTGTTCTTTGGTAAATAAAATAACACAAACAAGTCAAAGTGTCCAGGAGTCTTCAGATCTTTGTACAGCGGGAGATCAAATGTTCTTGGAGTCGGTGTAAACAATAACTACCGATCAGCTTGATGGATGAGCTAATAAATCTTTTTCTCGTCTTTCTCAGGTGAGAGGCTGCCCAAACCCGACAAAGGCAAGATGCGTTTCCACAAGATCGCCAACGTTAACAAAGCTTTGGACTTCATCTGCAGCAAGGGGGTCAAGCTGGTGTCTATTGGTGCTGAGGGTGAGACAAGACCTTTAAAAGAGTTTTATCTGATTCATCTGGATCTACTAAGACTAGTAACACGCGTCCGTGTGTTTGGTTCGGTCTTGTAGAAATCGTCGACGGTAACGTGAAGATGACTCTTGGTATGATCTGGACCATCATCCTGCGTTTCGCCATCCAGGACATCTCTGTGGAAGGTGTGTTTCCATAAAGCAACACTGAATTTTTGAAGCTTAAATTAACTTTTTTTTTTATGTTAAAGCTGTAAAATAGTGAAATACAGAGTCTGGGAGATAATGCACGAGTTATGAGTTTGCAATTAGTCTTTGTAAGAGTGCAGAAACTGCTGGAGCAGTCACCATGCCTGAGCACAACAGACAGAGACAGTTGTCTGTGTCTCAAACACAGTCACGTGAACGCAAAGTTACACACATCCTACTAGAATACACAAAATCTCTGTGTGTTTATTTGTTTTTTTGGCTGCCAACTCCTCCCACACAATCAGGAGTTGAGCAACCAAACTTGGCACACAGGTACACCTCAGGCCTCTGAAGCACCTGTTTCAGCTTTATAACACTTTATAAAAGCATCATATCATTTTTATTTCACAATAATAACATTTAGTTTATGAACAAATTAAGGGTTGAAGATATAATGTTTTATGATGCCAAAATGTTGCCTGGCAACCAACTGGCAATGAGCTAAAATGACCTGTGTTTTTGCCTTTATGCACTTTATGAAAGCAAACTAACAGCACGAGCACTGCAGCTTGGATATGTACTAGTCAGTCAAATGTGTGAAGGGCATTCTGAGTCATCTTCTTAGAAAATGAGATAAACAACACTCACTCACACATACACGAGTATATATACTGTTAAAACTGTAGCTGCTCATATTAAACCTCTCCTTGAGACTTCTCAGCACTTAGTTTCAGACCAATCTACTCTCAGCTCTGTATGATGTCACTAAGAGCAGATGTCCTAATATGGTCATCTTCTGTTTTCAAAGGAAAGCCAATCAAAGAGGAAGAGGAGATAAAATTTCGAGTTTCTGACAGAGAATGAACCAAGGCCCAGTTTTAGCTAAATAAAGCTTATTTCAAACTGTATGGTCATGCAAAGCTATCTTAAGTGATATAATAATATCTTAAATTGCGTCCACACTGGAAATGATTTGCAGCACCATAGCAACCAATGACCACAGAAAGTGAATGGCATGCAGCCGAGCTACAGGTACCACTGTGGACAGGAAGTGGGCACAATCAGAAGTAAACTTCCAGCCAAGCAACTGAAACGACTACCAATGAAAGTTAAGAACGCCGATGATTGACACATGACCTGGTAGTAAATATATTAGAGGGTCACCTAGGCAACGACAGCCTGGAATATCCTAAGCGACCAGCCGCTGGCTTCAAAGCGATGCACAGAGAGTGAAGCGCTTCCAGTGTGGATGCAGTTTTAGAATAAAATGATGAGGCTGGAAATGAGTGTGGTAGATTTAATGCCTTTAAGTGCTGTGTGTGTGTGTGTGTGTGTGTGAGTGATTTGTTGCTTCCTTGTTTGGTAATCCCACCCCTGAGCTGCATTTGCACCTCATGCCATTTTATTTTAACCTTAAAGCTGTCAGCAGGTCAACCCACAATAAATTCTTGTTTACAAAGACTCCGACCTTGTTCACTCTGTCCTTCCACACTCCGCCCCCACGCCCACACACCCCCACTTACCTTCAAGTCATCTCCTTTAGCTTAGCTTTTATTGCTTCAGCTCTTCAATCTTCTTCTGCTGTCATACAGCTTGACTTTCTTCGCAGTCGACCTCGCTCTAACCTCTCATAACTCCTCTTCCCTCCACTAGTGCAGGAAATTATCTTTAAGCCACCCGTCAGACGAGCTTGAGAAATATATTGACTGCTGCTAAAATCATACACCTTTTTTTTTAATGGCAGATCTTGATCCTAAACATCTTTGTGCAGTATTTAAACCTTTGACAGCTGCCCCCCATCACTCTCTCTCATCCTGCTCCTCTTCCTGACCGTTATTCCTCTTCTCTTAATGTTCAAAATAACACAAACCCTCATCTAAAATCATCTCCTCTTCTCAACTTTTTCAGAGACCTCTGCTAAGGAGGGTCTGCTGCTGTGGTGCCAGAGGAAGACTGCCCCCTACAGGAACGTCAATGTACAGAACTTCCACATTAGGTGGGTGAGCGATGCCGACCTGTGGCATCAGCAGGGAACTGCAATCATTCAGCTTATACTTCTGTCTGATGCTGATTTCTTTTCCTGTTTATGTTTTCCTCCCTCCATGTCACCCACTGATCATCTACTCCTTCTTTTCTCCTCGCGCCTCTTTGCCTGCCGCTGTTTCCTCACTCATGCCCCCCTCCTTCCTCTTCCTCTTCTTACGGCTCAGTTGGAAGGATGGCCTGGCCCTGTGTGCCCTCATCCACAGACACAGACCCGACCTCATTGACTACTCCAAACTGAGAAAGGTGGCCTGTCCTTCCCTACTTTCCCCTCTATTTTCAACCTTTATACTGAACCATGATTAATGCAGTCTTTTTTTATGTCTTTTCACTTTCATCATTGAAGCTCTGTTGGAAATATTTTTTCCTGTGAACTGAATTTCAGCTCATTAGAAAGAACCCAAAAAGACAACCCACCAAAATACTGCACTTGTAGATCACAAGACTGATTAAGAGTGTTAATAAGAATATTTGCCTTGTCCAAAATTGCATCCTTTAAAGTTGGATGTGATGCGACAGAATTGGAAACTGCGCGGCTGTTTGCTCGCCAAATCCTGCCAAAACTCTGAAACTGAAACATTTCTTAATGAGGTTTATTTCTCGCATTCTCGATCAAAACACTCATCAGAACTGTCATGGCTGGCGTGCTTCCCCATGCAGTCTTTTGGCGTGCACGTGTGTGACATTGATTGTGTGTTTCTTCAGGACGACCCCATCGGTAACCTGAACACCGCCTTCGAGGTGGCTGAGAAGTACCTGGACATCCCGAAGATGCTCGACGCTGAAGGTGAGGCCACGAGACGTCAAAGTGACGGAGCAGTGCAGGAAGCGGGTTCTGTCTTGTTATGCTGGCACGCACGGTGATGACCTCAGCTGCAGCGAGATGCATGATGGCAGACTTGGTGGCTCTTGCTTGCTCGGAAAATTCAATCATCTTCATTGAAAAAATGAATGCGTTTTAAATCACTTTAAATGCATCTACTCAGGCACCGGCGGCTCTGACCTTGGAAATATGAGTACTTTGTAGGCAGATGTCCTAAAACGAGTGATTAATGCAAGAATAAATCATAATGCTCTTTATGCATGATGGTCACATTTTAATCAAGCATATTTAACTGAGGTGGGAGTCACCAGACAACCCACGGTACGATTTTACGATATGCTGATTGTTGCAGTAACAGCTGCCCTCACAGTTAAACTTTGTCAGCATCTATTTTATTTAAATTTAAATTGCTATCAGCCTGCGATTGAATGGGGTCAAGTTTGCAATTACACACAGTCTGTTTCTGACAATTAACTGCAATAAATAGTCAAAAATCACGTCTGTTGCTGTTTACAAAAGACAGGACTTCACATTTAACTATGACAGTTGCACTCAGTAAACCTCCTGGTCTACAGGAATATAACCAGAACACAAACAGCTGGCAGCCAGTCGAGCTGGGATCATTGACAAAGATCCATTCAGACTGATGGCAGCATGTTGGTAATCTCTCTGCATTTGTAAGCTATTTGCAAACCTTGATCAGTCTCTCTGAGAGTGACGGCAGTCAGTCCAGGTCAGACTGTGGCTGTCTGCAGAAAGGCTGCTCCTATCAGGCGAGATGAGTTCTAGTTCTTTCATAAAATATTTGGTGTCCCTGCATCGATACAATATTTCCACACTAAGCTGTATCAATTTTTTAAATATTTAATAAAAAATTTTATTTAAAAAATGCTTTTTGAATCTGACAAAGTGGCTTTTCAGAATAAAATGCGGTAAAAATAAATCAAAACTCTGCTCTGCTTTCCTCGTACTGCGGATCATTCTTTAAAACCTTTGCGAAGATGATTTTAAAATCACATAATAATAAAGCTCAACATTGTTTTCGCACCTTCAGATATTGTGAACACACCCAAACCTGACGAGAAGGCCATCATGACCTACGTGTCCTGCTTCTACCACGCCTTCGCTGGCGCAGAGCAGGTGAGCTGGTGTTTTTATGTTTGCGGTAGAGGACCTCACTTCTCCATGTTTCACTTTGATGTTGTTATTTTTCTGTGGATCGAGGAGCTCAGCAGCACAAACCTAATGAGCAAGTGTTCCCTTTGTGATTGAATAAATCAGATGACACACGTGAAACGCGGTCGTCGTGACATAACAGCGCTGAGTAAACGTGCGAGCTGCGTGAATCTCTGTAAATCAGCTGTTGCTACTCTCCCTCTCAGGCCGAGACAGCTGCCAACCGTATCTGCAAGGTGCTGGCCGTCAACCAGGAGAACGAGAAACTGATGGAGGAGTACGAGAAGCTGGCCAGCGAGGTGAGAAACCGCTGCGACCGCATAACTCCCACTCTCAGTCTGTCCCGCACTTCCTCCTCTGCACCGATACTTCTCCTCACTCTTTCTGCTCCTTCACTGAAGTCGTTTTATGAAAATCGATTTTTTTTTTCTCAGTTATAGAAGCATAAAAGAGAAAGTTGACAACTAAGCACATTTATGCAGAAAGTGTGGTGGAATATGAGCAACTTTTTCCTATGTACAGAAATGAAGGGTGGCTCAAGATTTTTGCACAGCATTATATCTTTAAATAATCAGATACATGCAAGTTGCTGATATTTAAAGTTGATAAATAAAGACAGCTAGAACTGATGCACAAAAATGAACCTAAATAAAGACATTCTTTCACTAAAGACATACACAATACAGGTCATATGGTGTGTGTGTGCATATAAACTGCAGTAATCAGAGTACTCTGAGTAACCTTTGCATTTCTCTTCTGCAGCTTCTTGAGTGGATCCGTCGCACCATCCCCTGGCTGGAGAACCGCGTGGCGGAGCAGACCATGCGCGCCATGCAGCAGAAGCTGGAGGATTTCCGTGACTACCGTCGTGTCCACAAGCCGCCCCGCGTGCAGGAGAAATGCCAGCTGGAGATCAACTTCAACACCCTGCAGACCAAGCTGAGGCTCAGCAACAGGCCCGCCTTCATGCCCTCTGAGGGCAAGATGGTGTCGGTGAGCAAGGAGGACGATTTAATGCATCACTGAGGATTTTCAAGCTCTCATATTAGTTGAAAGATTAAATTCTTTGTGTTAGTTTGGAAAGGATTTTATGAGATGTAGAGTTTGAAAAAAGAGACCAAAACGACAAATTTACACTTCGATTAATGGTTAGACTCGGGCACTTCTATTCGAGGCGCTCTCTGAAAAGGATTCACGAATGCCAAAGCTCTCCCCTTTCAAAATAAAATCAAAATGCCTTTATTTTCATGGCAAGGTTATTTAATGACTGCAACACATTTCAGCACAGAGGCCGTCATCAGGGAATAAAACAGAGATAATACACACACTGAATCTTTTCTAGTAGTTTGTCAGCAACAGGGACTTCCACATATGGTGTCCCACCAGCAGGCAAGCTTCCACCTAAAGGTGAGTGGAGTACGATCCAGAGCAAACATTCACCCAGATTCAGTTCAAATTAGACAAGAAGAAGAAGCATAAAAATATAAAAGAAAAAATTGTTTATTCATCATCAGTGAATTTCTTATCTTCGTTGCATAAAGCACAACTTCAAAGAGACTCTTTTCAGCTACCAGAAAAGAAAATATTCATACCTGCTTTCTGAGAAATTTACAGATATTAAAAAGCTCAAGGTCTACGAGCTCAAGTCAATTCAGGTTCAGAGTACAGCGGGCCGCCACGAGCTCTTAATTCCCCTCGAATGGGTCGATAATACGGCTAACACTCCTCCGCTCCCTCTTCTTCAGGATATCGCAAATGCCTGGAAAGGTCTGGAGCAGGTGGAGAAGGGCTACGAGGAGTGGCTGCTGACAGAGATCCGCCGCCTGGAGAGACTCGACCACCTGGCCGAGAAGTTCAAGCAGAAGTGCGCCATGCACGAGGCCTGGACCGCAGGTAGGGGGCGGATAGATTTTGCGTTATTATTTATATTGTATTTAGCTTACAATATAAAGCACTTTTAGGTGAGTGCTGGCCCTGTATAAATAAACTGAATTAAAGGCAAAGATAGACCGCTGCTTGCTTCCTTAGTGACAAATGTGGATGTTTCTTAGTGTAGTCATTTACACAGTGACTCAACAAGTGAAAGGTGGGGTTTTTTTGTGTAAAAGAAACATTTATCAAATATTAAACATGCTCTTGTCCTCTCCTGGTTTTTTTTTTTATATTTGATGTATCAAATGATACATTTTTTGTAACTTTTTACCTCGGTTAATCGTGAGTCTTCACACTTCACTGTGTAATAAGGCAAAGCACCAAAAGATAACCCTCAAAACCTCATCAAAGCACCATAAATGGCCCAATAAGATTATACAGAGTGATTAAAAAGGATCTAATGATTCATGAGGACACTGAAACGATCCAGCGAGTCAGAGAAAAGAGGAAGAGGAGATATAAAAATCTGAGCAAGAGCTGTAAAACTTTAAAAGCTTGTAGGCCGGACTTTCTACTGTGAGGAGCCTCTTTAAAGTAACTCTGTGTGTGTTTCAGGTAAGGAGGATCTTCTGTCCCAGAAGGACTACGAGTCGGCCTCGCTGATGGAGATCAGAGCCCTGATGAGGAAGCACGAGGCCTTCGAGAGCGACCTCGCCGCTCACCAGGACAGGGTGGAGCAGATCGCCGCCATCGCCCAGGAGCTGAAGTGAGAGCGTGTGACAAGATGTGTCCTAATGCCGGACGTTAAGGTCATGGGGAGAAAGGGAGATGTTAAAAATCGTGATGGGCGGGGGCGTGGGTGGAGAAAGCATGATCACACAATTATTCTGGATAATGGGAAGAAGAGCTCGTTTAAAAGCCGCGGGAGGAAGAGCAGGGGAAGAAAGCGAGTAGCTGAAGTGACGGCAGGGATGTCGAGAGCAGACGAGAACGCAGCCAGGAACAAAAGATGCAACAGATGAGTGGAAAATATTAATGAGAGATAAGAAAGATGAAAGGGTGCTTCACGAGAGAGCGGAAACCTCTGATCTCGCCATTTCCTTATCCTCCGCAGCTCCTCGGGGCTTTTTTTTTCCGAGATAGCCTTGAGATGATTTCTTTGATGTTACAGTATATGAGCTGATCAGCACTGTAAGGCTGAAAATGTACAGTGTAATTTATCAGCGAGGACTTCAAAAGCACAAATCGTGACCTCGGTATCAGAAAAGAAAAGTTCTTAGATGACCGTCAACTCAAAGGAGGGTGAAATATCAATGCATCTAATAAAAGGGCATTAAATATTCTGGTTATTTGGAGAAATGAGATCACTTCACAGAAGAGTTTCTTCAACTTTACTACTTTAGATCAGGGGTGTCAAACATAAGGCCTGGGGGGCCAGAATCAGCCCAGTGAAGACCCTGATCCGGCCCATTGGACAGCTTTGGAAAATGTGAAAGAGGACATAAATTTTACACTTTGAACTGTTTTTTTTTCACAGGTTTAACAGCGTTTCCCTCATGGTTATTCATACCACACCAAAGTCATTTAATTAGAGATTTCTCTAATTTTACACTTTACTTTTTAATATTTTACTCCGGAGATCTTGAACTTTATCATGTAGAATAACTGAGACACACTGTTAATATTCAGCTCGTTTTTCTTATATTAAGAAATCTCATTGGTTAAACGTGCAGCTAAGTTTCTTTACACTGACTGAAAGGAGAGTTTCACTCATCTGACAAACTTGATTATTCTTAATGATGATTTATTAGTGAGCTTAGCTGAGTTTCAGCTAATATTGTTACCGTTTTGTAATTATTTGTGTGATAACGGTCTCTGTACTCGTCTGCTTTGTTGTTTTTCTCTCTCTCCAGTGAGCTGGACTACCACGATGCTGCTACAGTCAACACCCGCTGTCAGGGTATCTGTGACCAGTGGGACAATCTGGGCACGCTCACCCAGAAGAGGAGGGATTCACTGGAGGTAAAACTAAACAGCAATCAGCTGCTTATGTAAACAACTCAGTGAACACATGTTACAGTTTTTAGTCTGGAAAGACAGCTGGGATCGTCTCCAGCCTTCCCGAGACCCTGAGCTGGATGAGTGGAAATGAGTGCATGAATGATGAGGGAGGCGATGGGGAGGACGCGGGATGCACAACAGGTGGTGCAAAACTGCTGATTGCAGTTACTGTACACAGCAGGGGCTAGCAGCTGATTGGCTGGGAGGGTGCGGTCAGGCTTAGATGATTGGATAATAGGAGTGACACTAAAAAAAATTTACATAAATGATTTTGAGTGTGGGATACTAAAGATAAAATAACATGTTTCACACAGAGATAAAATTGTGATTATTGTAATATGAATTTGAGTTTTGGTGATTAGAGGCCAACACTAGGAGCAGGCGGCAGTGGAGGAAAGTCATTTCAGCTTCAGTTGTAGTGCACAGGTCCAGAGATCTGAGTACACTTTTATATGGTTCGAATATTATAAATAGAAACTCAACAATACGGTGCGAGCAAGCAAGAAAACACCTCCAGCTGAACGAGTTTCTGGGGTGGCCGTCTGCCTCAGAGAGAGCAGGGGGTCAGGAGGAAAGTGCAGGGACAAAAAGGAGAGAGTTGAGAAACAGCAGGCAAACCGTGGGCTGCTCTCTGAGATCAGAAAGCAGCGGAAACATGGAGGGAAAGCGGACAAAGGAGAGTTTGCATGTGAACAGACTGAAAAGCAGAATTCCAGTGATTACAGGAAGTGACAGAGTTACAGGAAGTAGGTAGAAAGATCTGGAAATTGTGTAGTTGTGCGGTTTTATAAGCACAAGACACCAGACAAATATGGCTAATGTGATTCAAGACGCCTTGATTTTGATCTGCAAATTCAACTTAATGTTTTCACAATGCTGAGCGAGGAGTGACAAAAACAACACAGAGTGCAAATGGCCTTGTTTGCATGCACACGTCTGCTTCAGCATCACAAGTGTGTTTCTCCCTGTGACGGCAGCGTGTGGAGAAGCTGTGGGAGACCATTGACCAGCTGTACCTGGAGTTCGCCAAGAGGGCGGCACCCTTCAACAACTGGATGGACGGAGCCATGGAGGACCTGCAGGACATGTTCATTGTCCACAGCATTGAAGAGATCCAGGTAACCATCTGATTCAGTTTTATTTATATAGCACCAAATCACAACAACTGTCCCCTCAAGCTGTTTTATATTGTAAGATAGAAACCCCAGAATAATACAGAGAAACCCCCAAGAATAGAACGACTCCCTATGAGCAAGCACTTGGCAACAGTGGGAACGAAAAACTCCCTTTTAGCAGGAAAAGCTCCAGCAGGACCAGGCTCACTGAGGGGCAGCATCTGGTGTTTGCTTTGAAGCTAACACAAATCTTTTGAATGATAATAAGAGGAAACACTCACTGACTGATGAGCAGCTTTGATGTTTGAGTGCCGTCTGTCGTTTAAGACAACTTTTCTTTTTTCTCAGACATTTAAATCTGTACCAAAGGAAGATGTTGTACAAAAAACACACTTTCTTTTTTTCTAATACGCCTCCTTATATTTCTTCTTCTCCCACACAGAGTCTGATCACAGCTCACGACCAGTTCAAGGCCACTCTGCCCGAGGCCGACAAGGAGCGCATGGCCACTCTGGGCATCCACAACGAGATCCTGAAGATCGCCCAGACCTACGGCATCAAGCTGTCCGGAATCAACCCGTACACCAACCTCTCCCTGCAGGACATCAGCACTAAGTGGGACACTGTGAGTCAAGTCAAACAGACACCGCGAACACAGCGTTTGTGGAAGGAGCAAATTAATCATTATATCACAGACACAATGAGGAGCGTGGCTGCTCTTTAAATCTGCCTTCAGAAAGTTAGCATTATGTAAGCAGCAAATGTCAACCTGGCTCTCTCTCTCTCTCTCTCCGTGTACACTCCATTTGGTCATCCAGCTAATATTAGCACAGCGCAAACATAGCGACAGGTCAGGAATAGTACAGTACATGTGGGTTAGAGTGACACTCAACACTGCTGGCTGCGAGGCTCTCAGGGGAAATCAAAATAACTCCACAGGACAGCCTGTCAGTGCAGTCGTAGTGCGACACACATCAGACCATCTGTGCTCAAGAAACAGATCTGTTTTTTTTCTTTCCCTCTGGGCAATCATGAAGTAACAATCTGGAGTGAAAAACTATGTTTATAGACTTGGATAAAGTGACAGCAACATTCAGTAAATTTAAAGATGCAGTCATGCAAGTGTAGAAATGGTAGAGGTGACAACATCTTTAAGTAAACTGTAGTAATATAAGTTACACATAGTCAGCGGATATAAACTGTGTGTGCAGGTGAAGCACTTCGTGCCCCTCAGAGACCAAATGCTCCAGGAGGAGGTGGCCAGGCAGCAGGCCAATGAGAGACTGAGGCGCCAGTTCGCCGCTCAGGCCAACATCATCGGACCCTGGATTCAAACCAAGATGGAGGTACGAGACTGAGGACTGTGCTGTGTGTAAATCTGCACAGTCGGATCAACGTGATCTGTGGGAACAGTAACGCTCAGCTGTTGCTACAAAGTAATGCAGTAAATATGTAAAAGTATGCTGAATTCCCTTGAAAATATTCCATCCTCTCGTCTTATGGCACTGAAAATACATCTGAGCTCAGCATATAAACACCATGCTGGAATGGTGAGTGCTGCGTTTCCTCATCGATTCCTGTCTCTGCAGGAGATCAGCCACGTGTCTGTGGACATCGCCGGCTCCCTGGAGGAACAGATGAACAGCCTGAAGCAGTACGAGCAGAACATCATCAACTACAAATCCAACATCGACAAACTGGAGGGAGACCACCAGCTCATCCAGGAGTCCCTCATCTTCGACAACAAGCACACCAACTACACCATGGAGGTGTGCATGCAGACCGCAGCCCGATCTGCAGACGGGCTTAGCTCTCACTCCTCTCTACCTCTGTTTTAATTTCCTCCCATTCCCTCTCCACTGCAGCACATCCGTGTGGGCTGGGAGCAGCTGCTCACCACTATCGCCAGAACCATCAACGAGGTCGAGAACCAGATCCTGACCCGCGACGCCAAGGGCATCAGCCAGGAGCAGCTCAACGAGTTCAGGGCCTCCTTCAACCACTTCGACAGGGTGAGGCGACACCGGAGGTCGAGGAGAAGGGAGTGGTGCTTCGTATAGTTTTCAAACTTTATTTTTGGCATTTCCTATTTAAGAGGCTGAAAAAGTTCAGATACGTCACTTCAGCTCACTCTTATTGATGTTTTAGCATCACTAATGAATGAATTCATTAATTACTACGACTCTTTGGCAGAGTAATGAAAGAGATACCTTGTGCTGTTCCTTTGCAGAAGAGAAACGGCATGATGGACCCAGACGACTTCCGTGCCTGTCTCATCTCCATGGGTTACGATCTGGTCAGTGGTCGGGCGCTCATAGGCTTGACTTGTACAACAACTTGAGCGTAGTTAAAATGTAAACTATAAGGACTTAATGATTCATTTGCACAGTAACGATTGCTGATTGTTGCTTTTGCTGACAGGGTGAGGTGGAGTTTGCGCGTATCATGACCCTGGTGGACCCCAACAACACAGGCGTTGTGACCTTCCAGGCCTTCATCGACTTCATGACCCGCGAGACCGCCGAGACCGACACTGCAGAACAAGTCATGGCCTCCTTCAAGATTCTGGCTTCAGACAAGGTGAGCAGATGGATACAGAATCTTCTTACCTTATATCTGATATCATCTAACAGTCCATTGACCAGTCTGCTTATTTAGCCCGTACAGAGCTTCCAGTGTAGCCAGAGGACACATTGATATGGACAAAAGTACTGGGACATATAAAAGGAGCGACAGACAGGGAAACTCATGTAGCGAAGCTCCCGGCACACAGTTTTAGTGCTGATGTTAATGACACTTTTACACATTATCCGCCTTTGCACTCGTGGCTAAGTTGCTGTGGTTCTTGGACTCTGCTACTTTGCAATAACACCACTTACAGATAACTGTAAAATATATTTGAGGGGAAAAAAGTTCAGTGAGCTCTTTAGAACAGCTGATTATTTCACAAATGTTTGTAAAGACAGACTGCGTGGCTAGGTACTTGATTTTATACACCTGAATTCACAGATTAAGTGACTGTGTGGCTCAACACTTTTGTCCATGTTGTGTATTTGGGCTGAGACTTCTTGTCTCACCTGCTACTCAGTGATTAGAAATGCAGATACATTTTAAAAGCTAAGGCAGACTATAGCTGGCAGTTTTAAGATTGCATGTCAGAAATCCATCGTTTCCTTTCAAATTCGGATGGTTAGCCTGCAGCAAAGCTCCCGAATATGTGACCAGTTAGGGCAGCCATTCCCAAAGTCAAGAGTGCTATGGCACTCCTTAAAAAACAGAAAAATCCAATGGGACCCACATGATCTGAAATCAATACAAGAGACAGTGAAGTTCATCCTTGAAAATTTTATTTTAAAAACACATAAAAAAAACAGACTGTTGGCTATAAATCTCTAATGCTACACAGTCATATGCAAAGAGTTAAGTCCAATGTGTGACCCACCTACCACTGGGACACTCAGAGTAATGAGTAACATCACAGTCTAAACTCCTCCTGTTACCAGTTTGCATTCACTTTTTATATAAATAAATACATTCATATAAATATGTAACTGTACATACTTTCATTTGTAGGCCACACTTTAGAAATCACTGAGTTTGGGGAACTCAGACCACAAACAGATAACATAAAGGTTCTGGTATCAAACACCTTGTCAACACTGATATAGTATCTATTTACAGTGAGAGTAATGTATTAGCTATGATCCAGGAGCGCTGCAGTTTTGTTATAAGAAAGTCAAGTTGCTGGATAGGCTGTAAATGACCCAGGCTGGAGTCGGCTTTGTGAAGTGAAAAATTAAGCAATAAACAAGAAACCAGCTTTCGAAAGCTGAAAGAAAAAACAGAGCCAGCACATTTCTTATTAATGAATATGGTTTCTAACCCAACAGGCTATATAAATAGTATAACTTGGCTTAATTATAACAAGTTCAATAAATTAAACAAAAAAAAAAAATCTGACAAATCAGGTTTTTGGTCATTGGCATGATTGTATCAGCACTGATGTGTTGATACTTTGTATGTAGGTTGATGAGACTTTTTGAAATGTTCACATTCATAGAAAACACCTCTGACAAGGGAAGGTGATGCTGTGGCACCTAAATGCTTATATCCCAAAATAACTCGATCCAAACTGAGGCCAACTCACTCAGGTATACAAGGAAGAAATTATACGGAAGCACTCTTTATCTCACTCCAAGCTTTTTCTTTGATTACATACGTAACCCGGATTCTCTGAGTGTCCCGATCGCTTTGCGCAAAAACAAAGCGCAAATTTTCCCCTTAAATCTGGGAGAAACATCGCGATTTATCTAGTACAGCTTTATTTCAACAGTAAGTCCGTAATTTAAATTCAAGTTTTCATCTTTCCAAATTCAAACTGCAGGACTGTTTGCCTGAACCTTGAGTCATCATTCTCCGATCCTCACAGATGCACCAGTACATTTGTAACAGGAGACAATAGCTCTTCGTGAATCACACCTCGCCCCCTCTCTCTCTTCCGCAGAATTACATCACGGTGGAGGAGCTGCGCAGGGAGCTGCCTCCCGAGCAGGCGGAGTACTGCATCACCCGCATGACCAGGTACGCCGGACCGGACAGTCCTCCCGGCGCCCTGGACTACATCTCCTTCTCCAGTGCCCTCTACGGAGAGAGCGACTTATAAGCGCAGCTGCTTCTCTTCACGTCCTCCTCCTCCTCACCCCTTCTTCCCAGCTTCTCTTATTTCTCCTGTATGGAGAGAGCGATTTTAAACCCTTCCACTGTCCCTTTAAAACACGTTATTCATTTTTTTTTCTCCCACCACCTTCTTAAATCTTAACTTTATTCCCCTCTTCTTAACTCCTCCCATCCCTCTTTTTAAACAGGAACACTGCTAAGAGAGGGGAAGAGCAGAAGACTTTGCTCAGACCTTACAAACTCTGTTCAGGCTGCTCAGCTCCTCTCTCGTTTAAAAGAAAAGAAGAAGAAAAAACAGGTGTACCAGTTATTGCACTGAACTTATGTAAGCAGCATACATAATGACATACCTGCCTTCACAAGGCTTTAAAGAGAAGGAGGCAACGAGAGAGAACGAAAGTTACGATTATTTTTGAGCAAAGCCGTGTGCTCTTCCCCTCTCCTTTTTTTTTTTTTTTTTTTTAGAAGGGTGATCAAAGAAGAAAACGTGATTGGTCAGTTGGCTTGGTTGGTTGTGTATTTGTGCAGATGCATGCTATGTTGAAGTTTAGAGAAAAAAAAACGCCGTCTTCTGAGTCGCCGACTCGCCCTCACACGAACCCCCGTAGGAGCCCGTTCACGAGTTCAGTCAGCAGAGGAGCGAGGCCTGTCGGGTGCTACTGAAAACTCTCACCACAGCACTGTGAAACCTGAATGTTACCAAAGATGCGATTTAACCTGGAGATCTTAAAGCCTTAAGAAACTCAGGAACACACGGAGGACGAATAGGAGCGCCGAGTATTAAAAGACGCAGGTGGAGGGAACGGGAGGAGAGCGCCGTGGCTGGGCGGTGACTCGGGAACGGATACAGAAAGATGAGCTGTTATGGCCAGAGAGAGCGACCTCTCCCACACACCTCTCTCCTCTCTTATTAAACTCTTTTTTTTTTTTTTTTTTTAGCCTTTTTTGGGGCTAATTGTAAAATTATGAGGAGAAGGGGGGCAAAGACAGAGGGAGGTGTCAGACAGGGCATCAGGAAAGTTGTGGATGAAACGGGAAGAATCAAAACTGTACGTGGAACCATAGCAGGCGTACTCACAACACAGGGTTTAGGGTAGCATTTGAAGAAGAGAGGTGAGCCACGACGATCGCTGTGTTAGGCTCCTCCCTGTGCATGATCTCGATATCTTAATCTCATCTGTGCTCCATTTTCCTCCTCCTCCCCCTCATCCCTAACTCATGCTGTCTCATCACTGATGCCACTCTTTCAGTCATATGTTAAAAACCTCAACTTGAAAATAAAAAAGGAAAATTATATTATTAAAACCACACGTGTTTGTGTCTTTATTACTTTTCTCCCGTTTGATCCCCGGCTTCACTGCTGAATGATTTTTAAATGTAGCTGCACAGTCTGATAAAGTGTCCGACCTTTAACCTCTGTGCTCGAGGTCACATGTCCAATTCTTTGTTGGGGTCACAGCAGAGGTTGGAGGGGAAGTCCAGCCCCATCTCTGCAGCGTAGAAGCGCCATCGGTCCTCGTCCCCTCGATGCGTCAGGTACCTGCAGCCCATCCTGAGCTCGAACTCCCGGAGGTCGCACCACAGCTGGAAGTTCTGCAGGAGCGAGAGGAGAGCGTGCATGACTCATACACATCAGGACTATTAGAAACCTGATCAGGTGCATCTGAGCATCCTGGTCAACATCTATGAACGCAGTAACACTAGATCGAGTTTATTCTGTTATTTCACACTACAAAATTAAATGATTCTCAATGATGGCGTTCGTAAAGTGTCCGACCTGCAGCCAGCTGTGTCCCAGCGCTTTGCCCACGGTGAATCGCCGTCTCACCGACACCTGCAGCAGGTTATTGATGAGGCTCACAGCTGGGGAGGAAATGAGACGGAGAAGGATTTTCTAGAGGAGGATTTACTCACTGGAGCCACCCAGTGGAGAAACAGGAGAATAACAGGACTCTGACACTACAAACTGTATGTGTGGGCAGACATGGATCAAACTAAGGAAAATGTATTTAAATGTTTAAAAAGAAAACATAAAAATAAAGCAGCATTGTGGCCTGACATGACAACTTTCTGACCTGGAGTTTGTAGTGTGTGAAACCTTTAACAGGGATGATGAATGGTAACGTGTATTAACTGAAACTGTAAACCCAGCTCACAAAGAAGTTTTAAAACTAAAGAAAAACCACCGTTCCTACCCTCCAGTGAGATGGGGGCCCAGGTTTGGCGCGGGTACATGAAGGTGGCGTTGGTGATCTGCTGCCGGATGTCCTCATCTTCATTAAAGGGGAACGTGCCGCTCAGGCTGACGTACATGATGACGCCGACAGACCACATGTCCAGAGAGCGGTTGTAGCCGTTGCTGCTGATCACCTCGGGTGCCAGGTAGGCCGGAGTCCCCACGACGGAGCGCCGGAAAGACTTCTCCCCTATGATCCGGGCGAAGCCGAAGTCACACAGCTTCACCTGCGGCACAGAGGCAGAGCTGATTAAAGACGATGCGGTTTGCTGTATCGGGAACTAAAGCGCGAAATCCCACCTGAGGTAAGGGGTCTGAAGTGGCCAGCAGTACGTTCTCAGGTTTCAGGTCACAGTGAGCGATGTGCTTCAAGTGCAGGTACCGCAGAGCCTCAAGAATCTGAAGCATTTGAGAATTTCACATTTAATTTTGGGATAAATACAAACATTAAAGGTCACTGCATCTTTGTTAAAACAAGAAGAAAAAAACAAGGACATCATCTAGACACCCCTGGAGTGTTTCTCAGATCGGGATCTCGTACCTGCATGACGAGGAAGCGAGTGATGCGTTCAGGGAGTCGACCTTTCTCGCTGGACAGAATCATCTCCAGCATGTCTCCGTGCAGCTTCTCCATTACAACAAACACGTGCTCGACAGTTTCGAACATGCCCTCCGACAGAACCACGCCGGGGTGCGACAGATTCTGGAAAACACGCACGTCACGTAAATCACCTGATCGTGACTATAACACTAAAAATCAGCTGAAAATCAAATGTGTTGAGTTAATGAGGAAGAAGTGAGGAAGGAATCAGGAACAATGTGACAGTTATTTGTACTTGTGCTAATAACTCACTAATAACTAATGATTATTTACTAACCATGTCCACAACCATCTGCTAATCAATAAACATTCACCAGACACCTTATTAGGTAGCACCAGGTTGGACCTCCTTTTTCCTTCACAGCAAGTTTTTGGTCCACACTGTCATGACAGCATCACACAGTTACTGCAGATTTCCCCGAAGGCCTGTTCTTAGCTGACAGGAGTGCACCTGGCGAGTGGCTCTTTGAGTTACTGTTGCCTTCTTTTCAGCTCAAAGCAGTCTGCCCACTCTCCTCTGACATCAGGAGCCTGTTTTCACCAGAAGACTCTGGATATTTGTCTCATTTTCAGACCATTCTCTGTAAACTAGTGATGGTTGTGAGGAATAATCCCAGCAGATCAGCAGTTTCAGAAACACTAACGAAGTAAGAAGGGACTCCTGTGTAACTACTGAGAGCACCAACACAAAATTAACTAACGTTGAATACTGGTTAGTTAATACATCAGGATTTAAACCCGATTAAGTAACTGTCACTAATACATCCAAGCTAGTTCTTCTACAGTGACATAATGGATCAGGAGTTATGAACAAAGCAATGATGAATGGCTCTTTAACCCCTTAACGCCCAATATATCGTATTTGATGCATCAGGTTTTGAGGCGTCTACATCATCAGTGTGATTTTATTTTCCCCTCAAAAACCGAAATAAAGAAGACAACACATTTTTAAGCAATACATTTTGAATAAATTAAATAAAATTCCAAATGTGGCCTTTAAGATACCAATTAAAACTCATATATGCAAATTAATATTTATTTAATTCTAAATAAATTGGCAAAAAGTTTATTATGCACTCCATTTAAAAGAATGTGAATTTTCTGATAATTATGCCACAGTTTTAAAGGTTAACCATCAGGTTGTTTCTGGTTTGTTCCTCACGTGTTTTCAGTAACTTGTTACATTTTTTGTGTCATTTCTTGTAAAGTGTTTGAAAACTGCATTAAAACCTGCAAGATGGACACTTCGTTTCTCAGCTGCGTCTCCTGTTTGGTGGGGAAACGCGTCTTGTCGATGACCTTGATGGCAACTGTTCGACCCGACTTCCTGTGAGTTCCTGAAGAAGAAAAAACAAAAGAGAAATGATAATGATGCAAAATGCATTTGTAGCTTAGCAAAAACAGAGAGACATTTGATGAAAAAGTTTGTTTTGAGCAACATTTCAGCCTCTGAAGTCTCTGGTTTCTTTGCTGTTTGTCAACCAAAGTCTGTTTTGACTTTTGAAACTGTTTCTTCTGTACTATGTATTTTCAGATTACTGCATAGAGACAGTCACAGGATTTTCATGTACTCCACGTGTTCAGTTTTCTGAACATAACAACATGATGAGAATCAGCTGACCTCCGTACACCACGCCAAACTGTCCCGACCCCAGCACCTCGTCTGTACAGATCTGATACACCGAGCTGATGTCCTAAAACACACACAAACACACCTCAACACTCTGTAACACTCTCCTCTAACGTGTGCACGATAAACTCGCTGAAATCTTACCGCACTGCGTCTGTATCGGTATTGATCTGTAACCAGAGACAGGAAGTCTCGTTAATTGAATGTTGCGGGTTCATATCCATCACCGTTACCATATTCAGAGTAAGATCTGATATTAATATCTGATGTTTTCTGCCTCACCCTGGATCTCGTCTTTGGGTCCTCTGCTGCTCTCCACGGGCATCATAGCCTGCCGGATGGCACTCTCCCAGGCTGCCCCTCCTCGCCGGCTATCACGCAGTACACCAGTGACACCGTCACCAGCTCGAACGAGTGAGTGCTGCCGTCTGATGACGGCACGGAGAGCTGGGCGGGGCCTCGGACCCCGAGCACCTCGGACAGAGAGATCTCCTGCAGAGGTGGTTTAAAGCTATAATCCATGACCTGCTCCCACATGTTTGTATAATCAAAGTAACATCTGTCATGCTATCATTATCTGATTTTCACTGCACTACAAACTTCTTAAAGTACATTTAAAATGAACAAAGGAGATAAAATGAACATACACAAAATACAATACTGTTCTCTTTAAAGTAAATGCTGCTCAGAGCGCGAGCTGCCTCGGTGGATGTTTGCACTGTTTACACAGTGACACAGTGGGAGGAACAAAACTGGCACACTGCAGGAACATTTCTGGATATATGTTAATGAAAGAGGCCTTTGATACGAGTGGGAGTGAGCGTGCAGTACACAGGATGCTGCTTTGTCTGTTTCTGTCTGATACCATGCAGCTATCATACCTTGTAGAACTTGGTGGTGTTTTCATTCTGGTACAGAGTCATGCTCTTCCAGTCCAAGATCCAGTAATGGCGTTTCCTCTGAGTAAAGATACGACCGAGTTAAAAGCCGATGAAAATGTGCTTCTGCTGCACAAATATCATAACCTTTGCTTTTTTGAATGTTTCCAAATCTGAAAGAGTGTGTTTCTCACCAGTGTGTCTGTGTTGGTGTGGTGGACCAGCCACCCCTCTCTCAGGACTCCTCCACCTCTCCTCTTAGTGTGATGCACAGACTGGACGAGCCTCATCAGGGGGATGTTGCTGCTGAAACACGGACTGGTGGGCGGACAAAGAGAGGGAGGACAAAACAAAGGCCAGTTTAGAGATGGTGAATAAAACAGAAGTCGCCTCTAGGTGGCAGCGTGGGCCACAAACACAGCCGATAAACTCCAGGTATAAACGACAGGGACGATAAACGTCTGTTTTATAATACGTGAGGTTTGGGCGACATGTGATTCAGACGTCTGACAGCGTTCGGACACTGTCTGCACCAGCAGACAGCTTTTAGCTGGGATTACATCATCAGAAAAACTTAGTGCCCCTCTGACCTCATCGGCTCTCGCAGCTGCTCGACTTCCCCGGTCTCTGCCTGTGAGTCATCATCGGTGAACATGTCATCGTCGCAGATCTCTGTGGTGCAGGTGATCACTGACTCATTGTCCTCCAAGTCTGGTGGGCAGCTGTTATCAGCTGCTGGGCTTTCTGGAAATGTGGCATCAGCAACTAATGAACATCTACATATAATTCTATTTATATTATTTACACGATTAGGGCCATAAAATACCAACAAATAATGAGGTAAAAAAAGCAAATAAGTTCAAGATGAGGTTAACCGAACAAAAGAAAATGTCTGATTTTTCTCAATAAATGACTCAAAATGCATCTGAAATACTGCTGATCAGTCACCTGTCTTTGTTTGTTCTTTTTTACATATTCTCTGGTGGAATCATTTCAGATCTCATCAGGCTCTGATCGAGTTTCCCTGACTCATCATGCAGCTAATCATCACCGCCACTCGGAGGAATGTGACGTTTCTGAGATGCTAATTTAGAGTGAGGCCTGAATCTATCAAATGTTCCTCGGAAACAGGGTGAATCCGCTTCGACTCAGGCTGACAGCATCAGAGTCAGGCCCCTTTTCAAAGAGCCATAGTCTAACACAGCCACAAGCCCAGAATATGAAATGAAAACCAGACCTCAGACCTCCGGGGACCGTCACTCACCTTCCCCGTTCATGCCGTTCCTCTCTCCGGGACAGTCTCTGGGGACTAAAGGCTCACAGCGCCGATGGCAGTTAAACCTGCAGTCTGGAAAAATCATGGAGGAGATGTGGGAGGTTTAAAAAGGCTGACAGAAAAAAGGAAGAGCGCTTGAGTCTGGAAAGATACAAACTCATGAGTCAGAATATTGCGGTCAGTTTTTTTTTCGTAATGAAAATGAATGTCGTCTGAGATTCGAGACGTCTGAGACACATCCAGGCATTTAGGTAAAATTAGATTTAACCCAATCTGCTTACGTAAATACGTGGGATACACAAGCTCCTTGACACAACAAGTGTTTGCTGTGTGCTCGTGAGCCTCCAAGTCAAGCATTACTAATCAAAGTCAATGCTTTGCAGGAACAGAGCACCAAAAATGGCCACAAGATCTGAACGCATCACATTATCGGGTTTGTAAAGGAGGAGGCCTGTCACCCACTCTTTCACGGGAATGGGTGACAATAAAATTCAAACGTACACATCCTTCTGACCTGTTGTGCTATCTACACCTTTAGACCACATGTGTCGAGATCAAGGCCAGTGGGCCAAATTGGGACCTCTGCTAAGATGTAGAGGCAAACTCAAAATTAATTAAAGAACAAATAACCCACAGCACAGGATGTTCCTTTGAGCCAAACTTTGAGGTGATGCAGCTGTAAAGGCTGTAAAGTTTTACACTCATGTGCAGCCAGTTTGACAGCAGAAGCCTGGTAGTATGGCACAAGCAAACTGCAAGATCAAAGATTTTCTGCTCTCAAATTAAGCATCCTACAAAACTACCGAGTTGCCACGTTCAGTTCAGTTTTATTTATATAGCACCAAATCACAACAACTCAAGATGCTCTGTGTTGTTAGATAAAGACCCACAATAACAGAGAGAAAGCCCGAACAATCAGACAACCTCCTCAAGGTAAGTAGCACGATCTGATATCGTCGTGTTGGTGTTGTTCCCAGATCATCATGAAAATGTTGTTCCAGGATCAACATTGCAAGTGACCAATCAGAATGCTGTGACGTCATAGTTTTGCGACTTCGGGAAAAACCGCCGTAAAACAAAAAACTGTACTTAAGCTGCGAGAAACCGCCTCTGTCCACCGATCACCGGACCCTGACCCTAACCCTTTAATAAACGGTAAGCAGAACTGATATTGTCCTTGCAACATGGGGATTTCATAAATGCACGAATGGCTTGGCGCGCAAAAGAATAACGTCACAACATTCTGATTGGTCACTTGCAATGTTGAACCTGGAACAACATTTTCATGATGATCTGGGAACAACACCAACACGACCATATCAGATCATCCAGGTAAGCACTTGGTGACAGTGGGAAGGAAAAACTCCTGTTTAACAGGAAGAAACCTCCATCAGAACCAGGCTCGGGGAGGGGCAGCCCTCTGCCGAACTAACTGGGGGTGAGGGAAGGAAGACAGACAAAGACACTGTGGAAGAGAGCCAGAGGTTAATAATAACTAATGATTAAATGCAGAGGTGTGTAAACACACAGTGAGTGAAGAAGAAACACTCAGTGCATCATGGGAATCCCCCAGCAGCTAACACCTACTGCAGCATAACTAAGGGAGGATTCAGGGTCACCTGGTCCAGCCCTAAATATGCGCTTTAGCAAAAAGGAAAGTTTTAAGCCTAATCTTGAAAGTAGAGATAGTGTCTGTCTCCCGAATCCAAACTGGAAGCTGGTTCCACAGAAGAGGGGCCTGAAAACTGAGGGCTCTGCCTCCCATTCTACTTTTAAATACTCTAGGAACAACAAGTAAGCCTGCAGTGTGAGAGCGAAGTGCTCTAATAGGGTGATATGGTACTACAAGGTCATTAAGATAAGATGGGGCCTGATTATTTAAGACCTTGTAGACCCAAGAGTCCCTGTCAGTACTCTTGCTGCAGCAATTTGGATTAACTGAAGGCTTTTCAGGGAGTTTTTAGGACATCCTGAAAGTAAATAATGACAGTAGACCAGCCTGGAAGTAATAAATGCATGAACTAGTTTTCCGCCTCACTCTGAGACAGGATGTTTCTAATTTAAGAGATATTAGACAAACCTGTTTTTCAGACCTGTAAAACAGGTTGAAATAATAGAAGCAGTTATTATATTTATACATAAGAGTGAGTTTTGCTTTTGTTAAACGCCTCGTGCTGTTAAACAGGTTGTGGTGAGAGCAGTGTAAATTATGCAGGACTAAACTTTATAGAGGCCAATAAACTTTCTGTGCACTTGTTGAGAACTTCATGTGGGCCAAATTGTGAGGGAAATACATTTTACAGGAAATCTGATGCGATTCTCATTTCCCGTTGACTAAATGGACTAAGTTCACTACCCCTGACGTAGATTGGGTTTGCTGTGGGTTTTTTCAGCGAGGTCAACCTTTTCTTAACACTTGTGCTAATTTCCTTCTACCAAACGAAACGTGCAGCTGGCTAAAATAACAGCTCAGCTGAGGTGTAAACCATTAATATTTACATCCTGTCATGGTGCCACAGCAAGAGGGACTCACTGCAGTAGAAGCACGCGATCTACTTTCTGATAGAGCTGGCCGGTGACAGTACAATTAGAAAAGACTGAACATGGCTTGTTTGGAGACAAAGCCTCTTCTCTCTAATAGGAACATGGGAGCACAGATGATGTTTGGAAAGTTCCATCTGAACAAACCACCAGACCTCTGGAACAACGAATGTCCTTTGCACTGACGAGACGCACAAAACCACGTTCAGAGGAAACCAAACACATCGCTGTCACTGAGTCAACCATTAACACCAGAGTATACCTAGAGACAAATATGATGCCATCTGTCTGACAGATAAAGCTTAGACAAAGTTGAATCATGTAACAGGACAATGATCACAAGCACAGCAGCAAATCTACAGATCTGTGAATAAACGAATCCTGCAAAGCTCAGCGAACTGAAACAACGCTGCAAAAAAAGTGAGATGCAATCTCTCCATAAAAATGTGAGAAACTGATAAAGTCACACAGGACATGAATAATTCAAGTTATTGCTCTAAAGGAGGTTGAACAAGTTACTGAAACATGGGGTGTGCTTAGTTTTTCATGGACTCCATGAAGGCAAAATGTTTCTTTTTTTAAATAACCGCACGTTATTAGTAGCTTTTGTTCAAACTGAAAGTCCCCTCACCTGAGCACTGCAGCCCCTGCCTGAAGAGGCCTTTGAGCAGCCGGTGGCAGTACTGGCAGACGGTGGGTTTGGTGTAGCTGTGGATGTGGAAGGTGTGAGGGACCTGAGCCCTGCTCCAGTCGCTGTAACCGACTCCCAGCCACACCGGAGCCTCGGCCCAGGATGGAGGCCTGGACGCGGGCTTGGACATGCTGATCTGCAGAAAGATGCAAAGTGAAAGATATCAGCTTAGAGTAACTTGTGGTTCGAATATGTGGTTCGATTAAAGACCAGTAAAGGTTACAGGTGTGCTGGAGAAACAAACACATCCAGGGTTGCAAACATCCTTATCTGCACTCATCATCAGGCAAAATTACAGATACAGTAGTTCCTCACCTCTTCTAGACTCCCGCCTGCCTGATTGGACAGCGAGTGTGTGCGAGGTCGCCGGGGTGGAAACAGGGAAAAGCTGGTGCTAACCTGACGCCGTGCTCGGCTACAGTTGCTGGGCAACTGCAAAGCACAACGTTTATGAAAGTCTAATCCACAACCTGTAAAGAGATAAAAGTTAAAAAAAAACAAAAAACACAAAAACCTTAACAACACTCAAGTATCAGTGAAGAGATACCACCACATGACCATGAAGTGTAAAGGCGCCTTTACCGTCACATTTTAAACCCTGCCGAACGAGGCCCCACAGCATCTCTCCACAGTGGTGACAGAAAGTGGGGGTCCGGTACGACTGCACCGCCAAGGAGTGTGGACGCATCGTCATCTGCGTCACGGAGGCTGATCCTGAATCACAGAGAGGACTCGTTACACCAACAGACATCCACGCTCCATGCATTTACTGCTAAGACTCCACTATAGTAGCTTTGCATGATTCACAGCTCAAAATAATCCTCATTTGTCTTATACTGGTCCTTGGTGCAGACGCTCGACTCATATACAGTCTGAAACAAACACTTTTAACTTCGTCCACCCGCCCACTGCCCCCCGTGAAAATAGGTTTGGAACAGTAGGAGAGTTGGGCTTATTTAAAACCTTTGTCATGTCTTTTTATTTTGTTTTGGGGGGTTTTTTGCCTTCATCAGAAGAGTAGACAGTTGAACCTGGGCCACTGCATTCAGTCCTACAGCACATGATCGCCACTCAACGACAACCAAAACTTTGTCCATTTTTAATATGAACATCCACCAATGTAATAGTATATAGATGACAGAAAATAAGGAATAACCTACTCAGTACAAAAGCAACCTGCTAAAGATGAACAGATCACACTTTAAGCATCAGAATGCTGTGACTGAAGTTAACAAGCTCACATCTGTGCAGGTCTAAAACATCAGCTCTGGTGTATAACATGTTTTTAAGAAATGCCATCTTGGGATGTGAAATGGGCTCGTGCAGAAACACTTTAATGGGAACTGTAAGTAGCTGTTTGGTTAATGTAATCATCAAAAGAACCACACTCTTGTATGTGATTTGTGAATTTTCCTGCAGCAGACTTGTACTTTTTGGACAATCTCTCTGAGCCAGAACTTTTCCTTTGAGGTTTCACAGCTTTGTGATGCTTCTCAGTATAAAGGGAAGGGAACGGCAGACTTTAATGGAGGAATCTGTACCCAGCAGATAACCCGAGAGCCAGCATGAATCAGAGTTTTACAAATCAACAAGGTGCTTGAAGCAGCAGATGGTCTTTGCTTCATAAAACTGATTTCTTTTCAAGAGGTTCTCTCCAAACACCTGGACAGAAACGGCACTTTACATGCATGAATAAGCCATATGTCACCCAAAAAAATGAGGTACACGTAGTACCAGAAATCACACCGAGTGTCCACCTGCCTCTGTAAACCTCAAACACTAACCTGAAACGATGACCTCAATGAGGTCACCATCCTGCAGCTCGTCGGAGTCGGTCAGCCGCTGCAGCAACTGCTCGGAGGCGGGTTGATGTCTGAACAGCAGAATCTTCTCCCCGACACCCACCACGCTGCAGTCTGGAGCCTAAACACACAAACAAACAAAAACCGCAGTCTCAGGTTGAGTTGCTATTGAAGCAAGAAGATCAATTTAAAAACCCCCGAAGGGCTCCGGTAATGCCACGATTTGCCTATGAGTAAATGAAACAAGTTATTATGCAATATGGGGGAAAAAAAGAGTCAATTTTTCCACAAATAGAGTATTAAAACATTTGAAATCAGAGAAAGCGTGGTTTGGGAAACTGGACACAGCAAAGAAAGCCACCTGCACTCTGTCAGTCGTGATTTTCCATTTTCACGTCTGCACGGCGGTAAAGAACAAAACCACATTAAGATGAGCACAGAGACTGAAGACAGCTCTGAAAGGAACTCTGAGTGATGCACCACAGGTAGAGAGTGACTCCCCCATGTTCAGCGTTATAGAAATAAATAATCTGTGTTCTTCTGTCGCCAAAGTACGTCTGAGGAAGAGAGAAAGGAAGGCTGCAAAGTAGCTCAAGCTTTGTTTTTAGGGATGATAAGAAACTTGAGTCAAAGATGTGCACAGTACAGGTCAATTCGTTATTTAAACATGTTCAACTGCTCTATCCAATCAGCCAATCACACGGCAGCAGCTCAGTGAATTTAGGCACGCGGACACGGTCAAGACGACCGGCTGAAGTTCAAATTGAGCCACAGAATGAGGAAGAAAACGTGATTTAATTAACTTTAACGTGGCATGGCTGTCGGTTTCAGACAGGCTAGTATTTCAGAAACTGCTGATCTGCTGGGATTTTTCCACACAACCATGTCTAACCAGTTCTCTGGGTGAAATGTTGATGTCAGAGGTCAGAGGAGAATGGCCAAACTGTTTCATATTGACAAGAAGTCAACAATAACTCAATTAAACACTCGTTACAACCAACGTATGCAAAAGAGCGTCTCGGAAAGCACAACATATCGAACCTTGAATCAGATGGGCTACAGCACAAGAAGACCACACCGGAAGCCACTCCTAGCTTAGAACAGGAAACTGACGTGACAGTTCGCACAGGCTTCACTAAAACTGGACAAAAGAAGATCAGAAAAATGTTGTCTGGTCTGACGAGTCTCGATTTGCAACATTTTGATGGTAGGGTCTGAATTTATCGATGGTTCTGGCTGCTGCCGGTGGCGTGATGGTGTTGGGGATAGAACAGCTGAGCATCATTTAAACTCCACAGCCTGCCTGAGTGTTGGTGCCAACCATGTCCATTCCTAACAGCAGTACTCATTGATGTGATGCAAAACATTGCATTATTAAGACGACCATTTACACCAATAGAACAAACATAATCTGTCCATTAATTCCACCCTGCATCATCAATTTCCCTTATAGCAGCTCTAGCATTAAATCTGTCATGAAAGCACTCAGTTCTCTCCAGGTGCAGCAAACACTCCTGCTGCCACACAGCTTGGCCTACCAGCCAACCGGCTGAGGAGCAGTTCGAGCCAGTCAGCATCACCAAACCAGCTAAATCCAAGTTAGGATTAAAAGCTGTATATTTTTTGGACAGAACAGAGTACTGCACACACACACATATATAATATCATATCAATATAATAATATATATATATAAATTAAACAAAGTGCATAAGTGGAATTGTGCTTTATATGACCCTAAAGGTAAAACAAATACCTGCTAGGTTTCAGTGTTGTTCATCCATCATTGACCACTGACTATAATGAATGCAAAACGTGCACAAGTGACACACACACACACCCGATGAGCTGACCTACTGCCTGGAAACTCAAGTTGAAAACTGTAAAGGTGCGCTGCGTGCGTGCGTGTTGGTGTGTGTCTCACTCAGAGGGGAGAAGCTGTGGTTGGAAAGTTTTCTGCGCTCGTGCCGACCACAGTCCCAGTAACCGAGGAAGTGCAAAGACCAGCCCAGTGACAGTGAGATGAAGCCCCTGCAACACCTGCAATTCACAACTTTCCTTATTTAACCTCAACTACAGTTTTACTCCACTGTCTGTGCGCTGGCACTTGGGTATAGAATTGGCTCTTTAACCAAGTATAGAGTACCCAATAATTCTAAATACATCTCTGGTGGGTGGAGGAAATCTGTAAAATGGCGAGTTTATATCTTTTCTTTTTTTAAACTTGTCATTTAGTTTTCCAGAACAAATTGTATTCACAAACACCCTCAAAAATCTGAAGGTGGTTGGGTGACACCCACTTCACAATACAAAATGTTGGTGAAATTACACCACCATACAGCGAGCTGCAAACACAACAGCACAAAACCACCAAACTCTGCAGACAAAACCACACTCCATGCACAAACCTACACTACCTCCCTTCATAAATAAGGTGACCTTTCATAGTCCACTTCCTGACAGTTCTGAGAGCCCTGAGAGATTTCAAACATCATCATAATAGTTTCCAAGTGGGACTGTGTTATGGGTCAAGGCGCGTTGTGACAGCTCAGCATTTCATTCTAATTTATGTCTTTTTTCATCACCTTCTGGCTTCTGGCTCTTTGCAGGCAGTTTTTTCCTACAGCTGTGGGATCTGAGCAAACCACATGCCAGTCAGTTTTGACCAGTATCGAATGGCACTTAAAAAAAACAAAAACTCCAAAACAAAAGAGAAGAAAAAAAGAAAACAGAACAAACCTTGACCCCAATCTGCACGGCTACCAGCTAAAAATGAGGTAGACTCAGAAAAAGCTGCTCTCTTTAAAGTGCTTTAAACCCCAACTGCAGCTGAAGATGATGAGAACACTTCTCTAGGATTGGTCCAACTACCAAAAAATGCCCCAACAGAATACCCACAATGCATTTCAAAAGCATCTTTCATGAGACCCTCTCGTGCCTCCTAAATGATGACGCCTTTCAGATTCGCACATCTGCAGGTTGTTATGCACACTTTCGCTTTTTGTTTTTGTACAACTCTGTAAGTTATTATTGTCCAGCTCCATAGTTTTTTTTTTTTTATTCTTGGACTCTGTGTTACAGTAGCTTTGCATATAATAGCCGTCACTTCATCCTAAGCTCCCCTCTCGACTTTCTGTTTAAGCAAACTGTCTTCTCATTGGCTGCCCCTCATAAACACGTTTGAATTTCTGGGAGGCGGCACGTTTGCTCGCTGTTACAGTCATGTGGTTGAGAAGACCCCTCTCTTTGATATTGACTAATCGGACAACGCACTACTGTGAGTGTGTGTGTGTGTAGGAATAAAACATAGATAAAGATCTATTTTAAAACTGGTGCATGGCCTCTTTAACACTCATGACTGATGGTGAACTCTTCATGATCTGATGTATAATACCGCCACGCCTCCTCGTGTCAAAGTGCTTTCAAGCCGGGAAACGACGCCACCCCGTGCGGTTACCTTGCGCTCTATGACCTCAGCAGCCAACCTCCGGGCATGACGGTAGCTCAGGTTGCCCGCAGGGACTCGAACCACCTCCCTGAACAGACCCAGCTGGAACTGGACCAGGACCGGTGCTGTGAGACTATTGGGACTCGAGGGAGTCAGTGTAGACATGGAGAGAGAGCCTGCAGGAGGAAACGTGGATCAAGTTAATGTGGGGTTGAAGGTGTGTTAAAAAACCTGAGAGAAAGCTGAAGAGGTTTAACGTGAAACTCCAAAACAAAGCACTACGCAGGCCCCTGTAAATCTACTCCATCTTAACTTTACAGCTCTTGTTTGAAATAGTTCCTGTTTAACGTTCAGGTGTCTAAAACTGAACCCCCCAATTTCTCAATAAGAGATTTTTATCTCACCATCGCCCGAAATAGAAGGATATTTCAAGCAGTGTATACTCTCTTCGGCTAAAAAGACTTCTGTTGTAAAAGCTTTGTTATTGACTGATATAACAGGACATAACTTACTACACAGAACTTTGATCAAAATAAACTAAGAGTTATTTTTTAATCAGATCAAGAACAAACTAAAAAGCACCAACCTTACGGTCTAATCTTGGTCTGGTCTTTGTCTTCGACGATCGAAGGATTGCGTCTCAACAGAGCAACAGCTGATCAATCTATCATGGTGCTGCCGAGGCTCATCATGAGCTGCTGGTTGCTCTGGTTTCCTTTTTGTGGGGCTCGGCTGTCTGAGAGACAGGAAGTAACAAGAGAAGCACTCACCTCTGTGAAGGCTGCAAAAAGCACAGCGTACGGTTAACACCCCACACCCTGGCTGTCAAAAGTTAAACACGCACGTACTTTGAAATGGTTAAAACAATTCAGCGCGCACGTTCGCTTCTGTAGAAGTTTGGAAAACACACAGGAGGCAGATTTGGTTTGAAAAGTGGAATTTGCATTTATTGAACCTTTGATTAAAATACACATTAGGTTGGCCCCGTCATAATAAGATGCATGAAATCATCTGCAACAAAACAAAAAAAGAGAGAAGGCCTGCGTACGTACATTGTACATCACCATCAGTGGCTCTGAGTACATGCACTGATCTCCATACACATTTGGACAGGCAGCACACAGAAATCAAGATTTCTCTTTTAAGCTTTGGATCAAATTGTTGCTGCTGCAGTGATCACAAATTAATATTTACAGCTGTAGCAGTTTTGTTCTCCCACGTGAGAAAATAGTGCATTAGCGGTCACATATTTAAGGAGTCTGCACCTCCTGAAATCCCAGTTATTACACTGCACCGACCCAGGGTGTAGAAGTGAACGATTAATACCTTACAGTACTGGTAAGTATTGATATGATGGTGTGTACTGGGAAGAAGCACTGATCTTTATTGGATCTTCAGCTACAAACTAGTGTTTCACCATTTGATTTTTAAATATATATGTATACATACACACACACACACACACATACAGTTAGACAGTGTTGAGATTGTGTGTATGGTTACAGGAACCTCCCATCATTCTTATGAGTGAATAAGTGACAAACAGTAAACACGTATATAAAGGTCATACATGTATAACTCTGTACATTATTTGCTGTGAACAACACTTAAAGCACTTTATGTTTTTCCAGCATCTTTCCAAAGCTCTCCCACTCACTTCTTTTTAACTCCGTCCAGCACTTTCGGTACTCCTCCTTTCCTCCGTTCATTAAACCTGCACCATCACGCATGTTCTGAAGCAGACAGGATAAACTTAGCGCCACTTAGAGATCGAAGGCAAATTAAAAAGAAAAAAGAAGAAAAAAGAAAAAAAGGCGTGCCTTCGGTTTCCGTAGCTGTGTGGCGATGGTGTGCATGCACCAACGCTGACAAAACGGCCTCACACAAACCTGTCGTCACCTTTTTAGAACTCACATTCACCTTTTTGTTTACTTTCTCGTCATGAAGGTAAAGTCAAGGAAAAACTTGAGGGTGTAACATCACTTGCTGACCCTAATTTTGCTTTAACATGACAAGAAGTACATTCGGCGGATAGTTCTGATAGTAGCGTCCTGGCTTGCAAACAACAACAATCCACCAGACCCCGCACAATCAACATTCAAATAACCAGCTGTTTGTACCGTCGACATAAAAGCTCAGAGCCAAAACGAGAAATCACTTCAGAACAACAACAAAAAAGTCAGCGAGGACAGACCACCATCAGCCAGCTCCCTGCGAGGGTTTGATTACGACTGATGACGTCCACCCAGGCGAGCGTTGAACACAAAAAAACAAAACAAAAAAAAGAAATGTAACAATGAGGATTGTTTTGTACAAAATGATACACATTCAGCAACAGTAAATACAGAAAAAACTACAACAAACTCACAAGAGGAATGACAGTAAACACATCAGCTGATGGGCTGCATCACCTCTGAGGGTTACCCACATGTTTCTAAAGACACGTTCACTTCAATATCCTGCTGTAATGATTGTAAACACGTTATTTTTAAACATCAAATTTTCTTTAATATTCAGTCGCATGGAGCTCAGGTAAAAGGTACCAAAACAAACTTTGATTAAACTCCCTGTTGAGGCTTCAGGGACATCGAGGTGTCGAATACTGCCGTTTTAGAGTCAACTCATCGCACATGGACTCCTGTAAAGGAGGTTTTTTCAACAGGAATGCTATGAAAGGCAGAATTTTAACATAAAACATGATCTTTTCCCAAACCTGCAGTGCAAAATAGGAGGATCGCAAACGTGACATGAAACATTATGTCCTGGATTATGCATGACCCCTAAAAGCTCTTTTAACGTGACTTTAAATTAAGTCACTAGGAACACAACGGCAGCATTTGAGAGGATGTGAACCCCCAAAAAACAAAACAAACAAACAAAAAAAAAAAGAGTCATTTCTAAATCTTTCCTCAAATGAATTTTCTGGCCTGTTTTCTGTCTTCTGACTCATGAAAAAGTGCAGTTTCTTCCCCCAAACGCTGTCACAACACAATCCAGTGGAAATTAATGACCCTTCCAATCAAAGTATGCTCAGTAGACAGCAAGATTGTTGCTGGAAATACAGTACTGTCACATTTAAAGCACATGATTATAGCTCAGAGTGAAACTATGACGACTTGGTATTGGATATGAACGGTTGAGGTAATACATTTATCAGCATTTAGTGTCACGGATACAATCAACCAATGCCCATTAACTTTCACATCACTCCATTCTTTTCCTTCATCTCCAGTCTCCGCCCTTCATACAGGTAGTGTTTTACTTCTAAATGAGACCCTCTTTACCAGAAATAAAGTGTAAACAAACAAACAAATCAGTGCACTATACACAGAGGATCAAATACCAAATAATTTAAATCTGTATTTACATGAAAAAAACAAAAAGGCATAAAGTGAGGTTGAAATGGTTAGTGCTAATGATGCTTGTTACACCTCTGCTCTATCTTTCAGGTAGTACCGTTTTTACCATCTGCGATATGCTTCAGGTGGATGGTTAGCGTCTGTGTCTACTTCATGCTACTGGTGAAACTGGACTGGACCTGGATTATATTTAGCCTACCTAAGGTTGAGTGTCTGCACATGAGAGAAGTAGACTGAAGGAACCGACTCGTCATAACACACGATGCTCTGCTACGGTGCTGTGAGTGGAAAAAAACACCAAAACAAAACAAAAAACACGAGGCATTCAGGTGCAGACGGTCCACGATCTAGTAAGCAGCATGCTCGTAAATGTGTATCTAAATATTCTCTTTTCTGATCGATGGCAGCGTTTTGTACAGTGAAGCAGCAGCGTCTCAGAGGACGACCTCGAGTGTGGAGCTAATGCTTTCCCTCCTCCCCAGTGTTCTTAAAAAAATATGCTGCAGGTGCAAAGTGTTTGATCTGGCGTTGAGCTTTAAGTGTGTAGTTGGACCAAACCGAGCTGCAAACAGCCTCTCCTCCTCGGGCCGCTTTCTGCCTCCTGGATTCCGCCTCCTGTCTCCGGTTTAGCCGAGCAGGGAGCTGCGTCTTGATAGGTCCACGTTGCTGGCGCTTAGCCCCCTGCTGTCTGAGAGTCCAGAGTTGGCATCCTGCAGGCAGATCAGGTCGTGTTAGTATTTGGGTTGGGAAACGCTGTGCATATTCTGTCAGGTAACAGACAATCACCTGGACTCGGTATTTAATTCAAAAGATAGAATTTCCTGAGTGAAATCGCAGCTGTGAGGGATAAAGTACCTGTGTGGTTTCCTCAGTGCTCTTATTCAGGAAGTTAAGGGAGCTGGCTCTCTTCATTCTGTACAGAAACACACCAGTGAACTCAAACCAAAAACTTCAGATCAGTAATTAGTTAAAGACAGAAAGTGTTTTTACAAAACAGTGATCTAAGTAATATTTAGGAATAGAGAAGGCAGAGAACCCATCATGGTTCCCGGGCACTTAAGGCTTCATCATGGATCTTATTTACAAGGTCATGCAACCTTCATCCTCAATTGTAAAGGTTATACTCAATTATACAGCCACTGGACACTTTATTAGGTACACCGTTATAGTACCAGGTTGGACCCCCATTCTCTCTCAGAGCTGCTTCAACTCTTCATGGCACAGATTCAACCACGTGCTGGAAACATTACTCATTACTTCTTCATGTTGACACAACAGCATCACACAGTTGCTGCAGATTTGTTGCTTGCACATTCGTTATGAGAATCGTCCTTTTGCTTCAACGTCCTGTGTGTTCAAAGATGTTCGTATTTTGTTGTAATGAGTGGTTATTTGAGTAACTGTTGCCTCCCTATCAGATTTTCTGCGGATTCTCCTCTAACCTCTAACATCAACCACAGATTTTCGCCCAGAGAACTGCTGCTCACCGGGTATTTTCTCTCTCTCACACCATTTTCTGTAAACTTTATAGACGTTTGTGTGGGAAAATCTCAGATCGCTTAAATCACCTTTCTTCCTCCCTCTGATGCTCAGTTTGAGCTTCAGCAGGTCATCTTAACCATGTCTCCATGCCTAAATGCTTTGAGTTGCCACCAAGTGATTTACTGATATTTGAGATTGCAGGCAGGAACAAGTATTGTACCTAATATTTTGGCTGGTGAGTGCATGTTTTAGTTTTGAACAGTGTTATAAATGGTCTGAATTTTTTTATGGTGTACTTTTAGCTTTGGGAACTAAAGTGCGAATGTAATTTGTACTGCTGAGAAGACAAACTGAAGTAACCATCACTACAGCTGCAGTAGTCTTACCCTGGGTTGCGGGGTTCTTGAGGTCCGCTGCCCTGCAGCTTCTTCACCAGCATTTCGCTGCTCCTTCTCAGAGCATCACGAATCTTACCGAAGGAGCCGCTGCGACGCAGAGACCCGTTACCATCCTGAGACGTGCAACAGCAAAACATTAGAAAAACACCTCCTTTGAGGCACGCTAGAACAGACACACAGACAAGGATTTCTACAGTATTTTACAAAATTATTCACACTGTGGTTACGCTGTAGTCACATCCAGTCAATGTGAACACACACTGCTACTTTATTAGCTTCCAAACTTATGTTACCCCGTTCCACTCAGCCGAGTCGTCACCCTCGTTCTCCCCTCTCTGTCCACCGGGTCCGTTCATTCCCTCCCTGCTGTGTCGTCTGTCGCTCCCAGAGCCTCCGTCCTTCAGCAGCTCCACCACCTTACTCTGGTTAATGGCATCAATACCCTGAGAGAGGAAAATAAAGACAAGGGTGAAGCAAGGGCCTGAAAAAAAACCCCAGCAGACGCAGCATGTGTTCTTTACTACAATATGCAAACATTAGCACAGTGACTGATCTTTAAATCACTTTGGCACACAGTTTATGAGCCAATAAATCGTAGCTGGAATGCCTGTTGAACAAATCCGCTCGCTTAACTGAAAAATCCCTGAAAAGAGCCCAGATGACTAATCTAACGGCGGTAATTCAATCGGCCAAAGAGCCGTCGTCGAGAGGGTTCCTATTGTACCTGTTTGCGTGACTTGCTGGCGCACTCCTCCAGTGTTTCTGCGGCCTCCAGTTTGCCCTGGCGACGGTACAAAGCTCCCAAGCTTTTGAGGGTTGTGTTCACTGTTGGGCTATTGAGGAAAAAAGAAATCCAGCTTTTTTTTTTTTCTTTAGATCTTTTAAAAGTAACCTAATCCATCAATCAGGGTTAAACAATCAAGCCTTAGACCTTTCCCAAACTGAACCACAAAGCAAACACTCTCTGCTGCTTTCAGAAGTTTACTGTTACACAGTCTGCAAAGTACTGTTTCTCAAACAAAAGGGATGGAAATGCGCCGTTTCTACTATAAAACTGAGAGCATGATGAACCACAGACTGATAAAGTCAGTGGTTTAACTTCTATTCTTTTGCGGCAAACAGATAGATTTGTAGTGAGCTAGTTCGCTTTGTTTCTCTTCCTTTTTGGTGATGATAGTTTCCCTTTTCTATTCCTCTGTCTTGCCATTTTTCATCCTAGTAGCCCCCCCTTGTAGAAGTTTACAGTTATTTAGGTCACACACATGATCGGACAGTTTAGACTTTGACCTGTTTCCAGTGGATCTAAATGTCTGATTTACCTGTCCACCTTGCAGGCCTTGTACCAGCTCCCATACTCTACATACGGGCCTGAGTCCTTGCGTTTGCCCTGAGAGAAAGAGTGACACAGAGATTAAGATTAAAAGAGTCAGAAAGCAGGAGGAGACAAGTATGAAATGCTGGTCCAATAGGCAGCAAGTTAAAAAAACTAAAATCCTTGTCCTACATTATAGCCACTGTATAACGTGTTGCCTGCCTACCTTGCTCTCTTCTCTTTCCTCAGCGTGCATCCAGATTGGTTTATTGTCATCTGCAACAGACAGAAATATCACATAATTACTTTTTTTTATAAAAGAACATCATGTGTGGGCCACCAAACCCACACTGAAGAGGACTTTAGATGCTTTTTATTGCTCTGCAGTGTTAAAATCATAGTTAAAAATAACCCAATAATTATGAGTGACACTTCAGTCTGCTCTAAAAGCTCAGCTTCAGCCATTGTTCCTTCTCTTGGAGTGGATGTCCTCTAATATGGCCTGTAATTTGGTCATTTCAGGCACATTTTTCATGGCTGCCCTTCAAAAGCAGTTGCAGTCAAATAAAAGAAAGTTGGGTTAAAAGGGAAATAATGGTTATGATTAAGGAGGAACTGTCTAGAGTCCTGAAATAATAGCATGGATTTGGATTTGAGTTTAAAAAGTATTTTAATTGTCCTGAAAAATAACCAAAATCCTGAAATGACCTATTTTTAGTTTGAGGTAATGCCTCTCTGTCTATGTAAACACATTTGATTTCATGTAAACACACGGCTGTCACTCACCAAACTCATGCAGTGCCAAAATCCAGCTAAGGCCCGCTCTCGTGCTGAGCATGTGAGCACATAAGGGTTTGATAGACTTAGCTGGATAGGCGGGAGGAAACCATCAGCATTAAGCTGCTTTGCGAGCTTCAGTGTAATCCTCTGACCTGCTGAGAACTCAGAGCGATGCGGCTGTCAGGGTGTGGCCAAACCACAGCCTGAATCTAAAAAAAAACAGGGCTAACAGGAAGACTTCTGATGTGAATCGAGGCTGACTCGCAGCCTGCTCGTCTCTGCCCGGTCCTGGCACTTTGAGTAACTCTGTGACCAGCAGGATCTGATACAGTCACTTCAGTGTGACTCAGCTGTTTGCCTGTTGGCTCTACTTACTGTTGACAGAGCCAAACTCCTTCTCGTGCGCCCTGGTCAAAATCTCTTTGTACAGAGCTTCAGCGTCTGCAAATTTCCCCTGCTTCAGGTAGCATGTAGCCTAAAGAGAAACAGGAAGCGCAGACAATCCTGATCAGTGAACAGTGTTTCTAAAAATAAATAAAACATCTTAAAAATAGGTGAAATAGACACAGGAGAAAAAAAATATAAAGTGAACAGTGAAGAAGCAGAAGACAAATAAGGGTGTTCAAATGACAGACTGTATATAAAAGATGGGTGTAGCCAACATTATATCTTAATTGGTCCCAGAGTGAACCTCCAAGCTGAACGCTACGCTATTGTCCTTTTGACTGACACAGGACACTCATAGGGCAGCAGCTTGTCAATCAAATATAAGCCAAGACCTTCTTTATGCTCCTTTTTGGCTCTAAAGGGAACCATAATATAAAAAATTACTGAATGCGACACGATGTTCAGACTTTAATCCCGTGACTGAGACCAGAAGCTCATCAGGGCAGCGTTTACTACCGTCTTAAATCACGTGAACAGCAGGGGAGTTTTCCCACAGACCGTTACGGAACCAGACACATTTTTACAACCAGAGGAGTCGCCCCCTGCTGGCCATTTTACACCCTGACGCTACACCCATCTTTACAGTCTGAAGTGCAAATTAAGTCCCCACCAGGTTATTTTTGGTTTTGGCCACATTGGGGTCATCAGCTCCCAGCTTGGATTCGTAGATTTCCAGGGCTCGTCCGTAGTAGTACTCCACCTCGTCGTACTTGCCCTGGTTCTGACACAGCAGGGCCAGGTTGTTCAGCTGCTTAGCCACGTCTGGATGATACTTCCCCAGCACCTGGTTACAACAGGGAGACGACCACACATTTGCAACACAAACTACAATCACATGACCACATGGAGACTGTCTGGGTAACTTGTATGCTTATGTCCCCTTTATATGAAACACAAATATGAACAAAACTGAGATTTTACCTTCTCTCTGATCTCCAGTGCTCTCTTGCAGAGAGGTTCAGCCTCCTTGTATTTGCCCCTCTTGCCGTATAACACAGCTAGATTGTTGAGGGTTGCAGCCACAGCTGGGTGGTCCTTCCCAAGTGTCTTCTCCCTGATGGCTAAAGCGTCATTCAGAAGATGAGCAGCTTCTTTGTATTTGTTCTGGTCCCTGGAGCACAAAACACAAAGCACGGACCCGTAGCGCTGTGTTCAGAGCCTTTATTTTACAAAGATGAATAGTTTATGAAAAGCATCCACACTCTCAAGCCCCCACCTGTACACCAGAGCCAGGATGTTGAGCATAGTGGCGACGTCCGGATGGTCATGCCCAGACGTCTTCTCCAGGTCCTCCAGGGCTTGCTTGCACAGCGGCACAGCCACCTCGTACCTCCCCTGAGAGGCGTACTGGATCACCAGGTTGTGCAGCGTCCTGAGGCGCGCCGGGATCTCGTAGCCTCCCTGCTGGGCTGCCACCTCTCCACTGGGCTGGGCTGTGACACGAAGCACAGCATGGTTGAGAATATGGTTGAGAATAAGCAAAACTACCTACTAGACGTTTTTAAAGCGTTACATGAAGTTCTCAAATGACTGATTTCAGTACTTAACCAATCCATCAGTTTTCAAAAATGGTAAATAAGTTCACTGTCAGATCCAAGCAGAACATGTGGTGGATAAAAAACATGAAGTCAGATCTGCTGTAGTGATCAGCACTCCAGCAGGAAATGGAGGAAGCTTCTGTAACAAGATTTTCTTTTCCTTTATATAATTTGATGATATTCATGTTCTCCAAAAAGTAGATAAAGCCTTTTAAAAGCTATGTGTTGCACTCTCTACCCTCTCTCCTGCTTGTTACACTCTCGCTGCTGCTGAACGCTAACTAGCCATTCAGACTATGGCTGAATGTATATTTCACTGTAAGAGCGAATGAAGGTTCAGCACGTAGCGTGTGGTTAATTTGCAGGGAAGCTAAAGACGCTGCATATACATATACTGCTATATACACAGCTGATTTATCTTTGCATGTGCTTTGTTGAAGAGCTGCTAAAAAACCTATAGCACAGAAGGTGAACTATTTAAATGACTTGCAGTTCAGACTTCAGGGCTACAGGTGCTATATTATTAATATCAAAAATAAAACAATGATTAAAAACTAAAAAACTAAAATAAAATGTCTGCCCACTCTTAACTTAAATGTGTATGCATGCCAGATGTTTCCTCGAAGTGAATAGATCAGACAAGGCGGCTTGTGGTCAGTCATCATTACAGGTGCATGGGTGAACCCTGCACAATGACTGATCACCCAGTGAGCAATCAGTTATCTCTTCCTGTGGTGTACCACATTCGGCACTCTCTCTGTTAAACTGGGACGTGGACAGCCTGTACTGTGAACCAATGATTAACCTCAGCAAATCGTTACATCATAATTCATTCAAACTGTCTTGGTCACATGGGAACCAAAAATAAACAATCCCTACATAACATGTGTGCCTCTCACACTCATTCTTGTATTAAATGATAGATTTCAGCTTTATGTGAGGCTTCGACTGGCTTATGCACAAGTTCATCAGTAAAATCCCAATGCAGTCATCTTAAATTCAGTCATCCCATTAAGGCCTCTCTGCTGATGTCATACCTGGTCCCTGGTCATCATCATTAGGGAATAAGTCATCCAGGTTATCCTTTGAAGCGTCTCCGCCTCCGCCTGTGCTGCCGCCGGAGCTCTGGTTCTTCTCCTCAGAGGGCGACACGTCATCGTCGAACTTCTTGATCTGGTTCATGAACTCCAGGTGCTTCTTCTCCTCCTCCAGCTGGGCGACGCTCTGCTCGCTTCGCTGCAGCTTGTGCTGCGTTCCCGCCAACTCGTCCCGCAGCCACTGGTTCTCCTGGCAGAGGCGGCGCACCTGAGCGCGCAGCTTCTGCTTCTCCGACTCCACGGCGCTCAGGTGGCTGGACAGGGCGATGATCACCTGGTGTAAAAGGAAATTGTAAAAATCCTATTAGATTAACACAAAAAAAATATCTGTTTGTTTGTTTGTGCGCCAACTCTGCCTACATGATCAAGAGGTGAACAAACACCTTGGTCCACAGATCAGGTCCACAGATACACATTAGGACCCTGAAGGTTCTTATCTATATCACGTATTAAGATGCTGCCTAGCAACAGGTTAGAACGACTTGCAATCAGCATTTATGCACCAATCACACCTTAAAAGGATCATATAATTTTTATTTCAAAACACTCCATTTATATCAACAAAGCTTCTTTCCTGCATGATATATCACAAAGCCATCAGGCCGCGTAGCAACGATCCAAGATGACCTGTTTATTGCCTTTGTAAAAAAAAACCCTTATAAAAGCATCCTATTGTATTAAGTTCACAATAGAGTGTGAACTTCAGTGTACAATTCAGTGTAAATGTCTCACCTGTGCCTCTCCCAGACCCAGCTCAATGGCTTCCAGACTCTTGCGCAGCAGCCCCGACTTCTCTTGTGCAACAGGTGGCTGGGTGCAGTCCAGCAGAGAGTTTAGGAGCTGTGCGTGCTCGCCGCGCAGCGTCTCCAGACCCTGCATGACGGCCTTAGTGTTAAGGACGATCTCATCCTGGCTCAGTCGCTCCAGGGCTTCTTCACGTGGATACACCATGGTGGACATTGCCAGGTTTCACACACACTGTGAGAAAAGGGAAGAAAAACCTAAATCGACTTACATTTCTGATTCATATCCTGCCCTGCTTGACACCCTCAAAACATTAGGTGTTCAGTGTCACCACATCCTGTATCGGTTGCTGACTGAGGTCAGCTGGAGGTGGACACAAGACAGACGGCGGCACAGAACGGAAACGAGGGATGATTAATTTGCGGCGAGAGGACATAATGACACAGCAGATGAGACAAATAGTGGAGTAATATGATATTTTCAAAGGTTTCATTATGACTCAAACCCTAGCAGTGCCAACAGTTCCTCTATCCACCTGCTCATATATGAGAAGTACCACACTGGAAACACGTAAGGACATGACGTGGCAAAAACTAAGAAAACAGCAGCAAACAAAAGTAATGAGGAGAACAAAATGAGAAACCCTGACAGCGCGAATGAAGGGACTGTTCCTGAGATTCATTTCCTGCCTGGCATCATCCTGTAAATGATGGAGTTAAAAGAGATGGATGAAAAACAGAAACCACGCAGCACAAGCGTGTCTTGTTATGAACAGAAGGCACGCTGTATAAAAGCTTCCCGTCAGAGCTCTATTCATTTAGACCTGTTTCTCTACAACGTCAGCCAGGCTGGTGGTCAAATGACAGTTTCTCATTTTATCGCTGCATAATGGGGTGAGGGTTACATTAGAGAGAAAGAGAAAAGGTGTCTGTGAGAGGGAATACTGGATGTATAATTAAAGTAAATTTAAAAGAAACAGAGACCAGCAAATCCAATTAACAGAAGAAGTGATCAGTGAACAAAGCTAACCTTGCGAGGGCGGGGGAACGATTATCACAGCAGCGTCGGATTTAGAGCCAGACAGACCTCTGGATGAACTGTTATTTTAAGCTAAGACAAATGTCCCAACATCTGTGGCAGCATAACTGAGCAGTCGTAGGTTAGAAATTGGATTTATACACCGTATACAAATAAGTAAAAGATGCTTAAAAAGCCAGCAAATGGATCAAATTATAGCCTCTGAGAATATTAGACTTTAAACTTGAGTTTCCTTCTCCAATTACATCTTTAACTCTAAAAAATAGGACTTTTTAGTGTAAATTTGCTGCTTTAACCTCAGAAAAATTCTGTTATTTAAGTTGGAATTTTTCTGCCCTTCATAAATTTACATCTTTAATACAAAAAAACACTACCATATTTTTTATTTGTGGGGATTTTTCTAATAAACTAACCACTTTACTCTTAGAACATCCATCTTTTCTTTTTCTTCACATATTCACAGCTCTAACCTTTAGAAAAGTGTATTTTCACTGTAATTTTTATGTTTTTTCCTAATAAATTTACCATTTTTTAAAATTTCAGAATATCAAACTTCCTTCCTGTAACTTTTAATCATACATTTACAACTTTAATCGTAAATAATAGTTACACTTTTTAATGTCAATTCACATTTTTATATGATTACATTTTTCCACTTACATCTGAGAGAATCAAACATCTTTAATCTTTTCCCAAATGTTTCCATTTTTTTCCTTCCTGTAACTAAAATAAATGATGAATATGAACGATTAAGTCATTGCATCAGTCAGCTTAAGTGAAAAAGAAAACTGAGTCCAAAACAAAGGAAAAATATATTTAACTTACAAACATAATATAGTTCAACTAAAAAGCTGATTCTCTTAAATTTCAAATATCATTACGAGAATAATTTTGCAGCCTGATCAGTTGTAATAACACCTTTTCAGCAATCAGACTGGTAACACAGACCCAGAATATAAACATATATAATAACTATAAAGACACAGCAACCTAAGATTGACTAAATTAAAGCTGTTTTATTTTCTTTAACTGATCTCTCACAGCCTAAAGGCAGATCTTTAAATTGACTTCCTGATCTTCTGGGAGCACTGAAAGTGAATGTAGTGCTGTATGGTCTCTAAATCATTAGTCATGATTAGTCATGTCCATGATGAGGCTGACAGATACACAGGTGTGCACTGTGAATCCTTCCAGCCAGGAAAAGAGAAACATTCATGCTGCGTATTGATATTTACATAACATTTACAAAGTCCAATATCCAAACTGTGGGCCAGTTCTGGCACAGTAAACGGCGAATTTCCCCCTGGAGCATGCGCACTGTCTCCATATTGACCAGATGTAAGTGAAAGGGTTGCAGCCGCAGCAGGAGGAGAAAGAGGTCGTCAGAGGAGCCAAATGTGCAACATCGTGACTTTCGCTCCCTCCCAGCTTTGATGGAGGAGGCGCACCTGTTCTCCTCTCCTGCTCCCTCCCTTCCTCTTTCACCCATCCTCCTCTCCCACCCCCCTCCCATCTTGCCTCATACACTTGACTGCAATGCACCAATATTCACGCTTCCTTTCAAGTCCACCGCTTCACAAATGCAGGAGAGCAGAGCTAACTGTGCGGGCGGACAAACGAGCGGCAGCAGGAAATGAACGCCTCTCACGTTTGAATCAAACCCTTCAGAGCCATGAATAAAGCAGGAGCCGGTGGATGGCCGAGGCCTAAAGCCGGGGAGGAAGTAAGCAGATCAGTGAAGGTGACCGACAGCAGAGAGCACTGCTCAAAAAGCATAAAGCTACAACACATGATGAACATAAGACCAAATAAATGACTGTCCATCGCTGAAAACGTGTTAATGTGTCTGGTCCCGACATGCAGCCTGTTTGTAAACAGTGCAGGCCCGATCCTCCAAGGTGTTACACAACACAGAGATGCGTATTATTATTATATCCTTATCATCCTCAGCACACGCAGGGATGCACTATTTACAATATGCACACATAATCCCGCAACAAACACCACGTAAAGAGCGACGCTTCATTTCTGGCGACAGATTTCTCGACCTGGCCGTCCGACTGCTACAAATATACCGACAAACTGCCCTCATGCAACATAAACTACAATCTATTCTGACCGTTTAACTGCACCGTAGTGCCGGTATTATTGTTATTTATCCACAGTTTTACCTTCATCGAAGATAAACGCAGCGATAACAGAGCCTCGAACAAAGCGGCAGCACAATGTTGTGATGCTCCAGACAGACCCGCGTCAAGTTTACCAAAACGAACGAGCGTCCGGTGCCGGTTTTTCAAAATAAAACTTCATTTACAGTTAGACAAGTGGCAATGGGAGGATAACGGCATCCAAGGACGACACGGAGAGTGCGCTCTCAACGCTAAGCAATTTGTACTAGTACACGAAAACACGGTCCTCTTGTTTTGCTAAAATTTACTACGCAGAGCAGCCGTTAAATTAAAATTAGCTTTACTTTGAAGACTGCGGGGTGACGAGAGCTGCCGCTAGCACACCTGCTTTGTTGAATTAACAAGCCTGCCGTTATTTGTAGATAAACCGAAATAGCTCGCGCACACTACTGAGTTTACTTTAATGCGATTAGTACAACAAGTTTAACTGAGCTAAAAGCCGCCTTGGCTAGCTGCTGTTTACGTTTTCCTTCACTTTAACTTACTCAGCTGTCAATTGACAGTAGAGGACGGGGTGGACACTGCTAATATTTAGCAGTATTTATTTTTAACTTAACCTCGGTGTTCACAATATAACCGACTGAACCTTTATTCGGTATAAAACTGATGATTTTGTGGATGTGCTTCAAAATTTGACAGAGAAAACGAAATGACTGAGTTCCCAGAGACCCCACCAAAGATTGAAAAAGCACTAAGATGATTCACGTTCGACATTTTTCAGTCAAGGCGGGGAATACATCATGCGCATGCGTTAAATCGAGTTGCCGCTCTTAAGACTCCATTTAATATATTAACCTAAATTGACATAGTGTAAATTATTATGCTATTTGCATGGTATTGTGTAGTAACGTTAAGATAAAATTGGAAAATATGTAATAGTAAAATGTTCACTCGGCGACATTGTCTTTATATAGATGATTAGTTACGATAAAAGATCTTTTTAAAAATTAAAAGCAACAACAATACAAACACTTGATATGAATAACGAATTTTTAAAACTCGCAGACTATTCATAAAACAGAAGTTTGGATATAATTCTCTTGGTTTGCTAAAGCTCTTTGTCCGATGATGTCACCAGCATCCTCCATCCACAGGAGGGAAGAAGGCTTATTGTAGACCACTGCCTTGTTTCAAAAGTATCATGTGCTAAGCGTATTTACTCTTTATGCATTCATCAGAAATCTGTTTTTACTCTCCAACTTTAACATGGCTTTATTTGTTTATCTCCAACAAAGACTGTATTAGTAAAGTTCCCATTATTTCTGCATTTTACGTCATTGAGCAGCACATATTAAGTGATATTTATCCAGACAGGCTACAGTGTCTGCATCAGTTTGTTCCACTTCAGAAATAAGCTGTATGGAGCTGTAGTACAAGCACACATCTGTAGTCCAGGAAGAGGAGACAGGGCTACAAATCAAGAATATCTTTATTTAAAAAAAAACAATGAAACAATGAAACACTTCCACTTCTCATCCCACATCTGTTTGATTGACAAACGTAATCATGAAAAAAGCGGTACTACAAAACATGTCAAATTAAAAAAAAAAAAATTAAAAAAAAATAAAGAATACAATATAACAAGTACTATTCTGATATGTACAAGCATCATTGTTTATTATAGTATTGTTATAGGCAAAAGGCAAAAAAGCTGAAGACTGCTGCTGAAGAAACGATGGCATGTGCAAAATACTCTTCACAAGTCCACAAGCTCAGGGCGCTCTGTTCTGAGCAGAACCTCGGTCGGGTAGAAATCTACTGCTTTCACAGGTGACTCCCATTTCCATGAAGACAGATGGCAAAAAAATTTAATTAAAACATGTGAGGGAGTAACGGCATGCTCTCAGAAAGGTGAGCTTGTGGAGGCTTGGTGAAGAAGAAGACTCTCTCATCACCAGAGGGACGGCAGAGAGAGAAAGACACTGCTGATCACTGACAGATTACCGATGGACCGAACAGCTCCTAATCTCTAACCACGACTAGTCAAGGACAGAGGAACCATCGTCACAGCGTCACAAACACATCGACACAGGTACAGAGGTACAGGTATTAAAAAAAAAAATTCCACAGCAACACGTTCAGGACTTACACGCACAGAACAACCAGCTTGTTCAGAGAGACGGCATGAGAACATGTAAATGGGGTTCAATCAGTTTTTGTTAGGTGATAAGGAATGAGACTGTGATGACAATACAATAACTTCAAAACAAGGATCACTTTGCTGTTAATGTAGGGCGTTTTTAAGCAATCAGCATCCACCAAAAACCCACATATCTCTGGATATTCTCACAATTTATTCACATTTTAGTTTCTGGCAGTGATTTTTAATGCCTCTAATGCTCAGTTTCAGTGATCTTCCTCTGAGCGCTCAAGTTAAAGAGGCATGAAAAGACTACGGTTAATTTCAGGAAATCGCATCATTGCAATAATTTGACTAACAATACTACAAGGCAAAGAGCATTTTGACTCAATTAGAGGTCTCTTCTAACAGCAGATACTCGAGCCCAGCTATAATTTAAGTTAAAAAGTTGAAGGTTTCGTTCCAAATATTGTATAAATTTCTCAAATTTAAAAATGCCGTACCACACTTCCATACTAAAGTTAGAAAAACCTACTATTTCAACACTACCAGTTAATACATTTAGCAAAGAGCTTACAATCCATGAACTGATACAAGTTTTGAGGTTGCCATTTAGTGGGGGAAGAGAACCACTGCCTCACTGACTGAGTCCTAATATACATTATATGGACAAAAGTATTGAGACACACCTCCTAATGTTTGAATTCAACTGTTTTCAGACCTGTTGCCACAAAGATCATTCATCTAGCCAAACAGTCTGTCTTTACAACATCTGTGAAAGAATGGGCGGGTGCAAAGAGCTCATTGAATTTGAGTGAGGTGTTGTAACAGGGTGCCACCATTGAAGTTTAATATCCCACTGTCAGCTGTAAATACTATTACTAAAGAGGAGTAACCACGGCAACTCATCCACGAAGTCCCCGACCACATAAAGTTAGAGTGGGGTCACCAGGCGATGAGGGATATGGCATAGACATTAACATCAGCACAAAAACTGTGCGCCGGGAGCTTCACAGCATGCGTTTCCATGTGTAACATGTAGCTGGCCCAGGTCTTTTGTCCACATAGTGCATCTTGTATTTTAATTATTATTTTCACAGTTCTTATTTTGCTGACCTAACGATGCAGAAACTCAACTCTGGCTGACTTTAATGGAAGGAGTTAAATGTGGACTGGGAACGTTTTTAGTTTCTAAACGGGGGACACAACAGAACATGTTTGCTATATTAAACTAATAAACGCATTTGCAGTTTCTTATTTAAAGATCAGACAGATTTAAAGAAGCTTGATCATTTAATTCTAATTGTTTATCTGTTCATCGGGCGAATAGAAGCCCAATGTTCTCTGTGCTTTTAGCTCAGTTTTGGTCTCCACCAACTCTTATTTGACACTTTAACTCTTAAGTTTCTCCTCTCTGTTTCCAGGAGGATTGATTGATTGATTTAAAAAAAAAAAATCAAGATTTAATCTAAAGGATTAAATCTTGATTGTGACCCAAATTTTGTTTCCTTCAAGCGGTACAGCAGCTCAGTTCTGGATCTTAGATTCATTTGAATGGAGTAAATAAACTGTAAAGTCTCTGTATGTATGGGTTATTTTAAAGTTGTACTAAAAGTTTGTTCTATTTTCTTAGCAAAGGTCTTTGATTCGTTTCAGCAAATGCAGCATTTTACGCTTAAGCCAGTATCTTCTAAAGGAATTAATACTGGAATGAAACCTCCTGTTTTTAGTTTGGATCGAGCAACCTCTACGTCAAACCACAGTCCATCATGTGGGAACCCTAAAACCCGACATATTGTATGTAAGGCGGTTAGCCCTCAGTCTGTCTGTCAGGCCCTTCAGTGGTTGTTATCACGAGGAAAAAGAGGAGCCTCATTTCTAAACGTCTGTCATCTCTACTCGTGTCTTAACAAAAATAATCAGTCGTTCACACGTAAACTGAATTCAATACATTCAAATTTTTTGAAATCCCTTAAAAAAAAGAAAAAAAGAAAAAGTCAATCCGCAGCTAGCTGAGTGTTTGCTCGGCAGTGACCACTCATTAGCGAAGCGTCGTGTAACAGGAGAGGAAAAACAGAGATGGAGATGTGCCGTCAACATCACAACTGTAACACTTTAAACACTGACACAGGAGAAAAACAACAAAAAAAACCAAAAAACTTTGAGAACAAAATAAAAGGTATTTAAACCAAGAAATTGGCATTAACACTATTTTTAAAAAGCTGTATTAGTAATACTTCACTGGAGGTGGAGAGTGCTACGATGCAGGTGACACAAGGCAGAATCATTAAAAACAACTGTTTTAAATCCACAAACATTCTTAGATTTTAGTCCCAATGGTTTGTTCAATTTTTACTGTTTAATCAAGAAAAACCAACTCTATTCGCCTTGTGCCAGTCTACAAAGTCAACAAGATGACAACTGCAGCTTTTGCAGCCCTAATCGAATAGTCACTGACATCAACACACACAGACGCACACTTACACACCAACTGCATGCCCTCTGTCACATGGTAAAAAAACTATTTCTCCTCTCAAGTGATTTTTTTTAAAGTTTCTGATCACATTACATGTACTTCACCACACACACACACACACACACACTTGTTACCAGTTACTGTACACTCACTAATCACCTCATGACATCCTAGAGAAAGCGTGTAGTGGAGAGACCAAAACAAACAACAACAAAAAAAAAAAAGGTCAGTAAGGAGCTGAAAGAAAACGGGCACGCTCTGTGGGAGTTTCCACCAGGTCTGCTGTTCCCACTGAAAACAAAGCTGCCAGTCTAGCCAATAAAACGAGGACGGGTTTTTTTCAGGTGGGGGGTGGGGGGACATCGGCCACAACGTTGTGCTTCACTGCAAGTAACTAACTCCCATTTTTACAGCACGAACACTGAAAGAAAAAAACAAAGCTTTTCCCGTTAAGTGCTGTAAGAGTTTCGGATGGTTTAAACATGCATGTTGCTGCTTTCTGTTGCATATGTATTTATTTCTGCTGTTAACGAGAGTTAAACCTTTATTATTGTTATTTTTTAAACACTCAAAACGGTCCACGTGTAATCGTACGGTAAGTGCATAGCAAATAAAGATGAAAGAAAACGCACACTACGGTAGCCCCTGCCCTGATGTCTTGGATCTCTTCACAGTAACAAACACTATGCATCACGACAGCTTTGCAGGGAAGGGTTGGACATTTCTCACTACTGCACTTTTTTAAAGGACACTTGACATTTACAGGGTTTTTTTTTCTCATTTTTTCGTTTTTTTTAAGAGGAAATATTTGCCATTAGACATCCAAATCACCTACAGAGGAAATATATATATAGATATAGTATGGAAGCCCTTGAAATTAAAAAATAAACCAACAGGATTTGTTGAAGGGCATTTTTTTTTCTGCTAACAGAGGGTGAGGGGGGGAAAAAATCCATCAAACGCCAGCTTTGTTATTTGACTGCACGTTCTTAGTGACTCGTGCACACGCTGAAGCGCTGTTGCACTAATTTGGAGTTTGTTTGCGGCACACAGTTGGTGTATCTGTTAGTTTAGAGCATGCACGTGAGGATCGGGGGTCTTCTGAGGGGGGCAGGGTCGGTCTTTTGAGGGCTTGAAACCGGTGAGTGGTTGCATGCTGCTGCATTCCATAGAACGGAAACATAAAAGGCAGTTAGCTAATAAACTTGTGCTGTAGTCCCCTTGTAAACACACACACACCCACACACACACACATACTGTACATTCACGTGTGCATGCACACTCACGGAGCACACCAACACACACAGAAAGGGGGCAATAATAAAGTGACTAGTAACAGCACTGCACCCCAGCGCTACCCTCCCTCCTCTCCCTAAAGACAAATAAGACAACTGAAGCCAAAATGAGATTAAGGAAAAGGAGAAAGTCCAGCTGCTTTATGTCCTCCCTCAGCTCTGCGGGTGGCTGAGAGGCGGCGTTTGTGTGGAGGGCAGTCGAAAGGTCAGGTCAGGTCGGTAGGTAGGTCCCTACGAGGGAGGCTTGCTGTAGCCGAAAAGTCCGACAGGTAGGTATTTGACGTGAGTGGGCCACTGGGCAGCCAGCTGGAAGAACTTGACGTCGTTCCACTCGACGCCGTCTATGGACACTGGTGGGAGACGGAAATGTTGATCAGGCGAAGCTACAATGTGAGCAGGAAAGAAACAAATAAAGCTGCTCGTGATCATCCAGCTCACCTTTCAGGATGGTCTGCTGCTGCTTGGCCGAGCAGATGAGTCGACTGATGCCTTCGATGACCTGGCTCTTGGAGTCTACGTCCTTCTCTTTGGGCTTCTTCCCCAAGAAGATGGTGGGAACTGAAGGGAGGAACAAACACCAGAGTCAAAGTGCTGTGTGATGGAGGGAGACGACGACTGGGTGGCAGTGCACTGAATCTAGATTTAGACTGACTTGCTTCAATTACATTTAAATCTCTAGTACAGAGGACACATATCTTTATACCCTGCTATGCACTCTGAACATGGATCTGAGGGATTTGTCCAAAAGGCTTTGCAGTAACTATTTTAGGGCCTATCTGCAGGGAACATGGCTACCTGCAACAAGCCTGCAAGTCAAAAACACTTATTTAGTGTTAACAATGTAATGTGGCCTCAGTCTGTGTTGAATGCAATACATGGATCATCAATCAAATGAAATTAATCAATCATTGTTAATATTACAAATTTTAGTTTCAAGTAAAGTCATAATCATAAAAATGATTTAAAGCACCAGATTTCGAACGCCTCACCTTTTTTGTTCTTCTCCTTGGTGACCACAGTCATGGCCATGGTGTTGACCTGAGCCTGTGGATCGCTGCTGCCCCCGCCTGGTAGCCTGCTGACCTGCAGCGAGCGGAAGGCGCTCTTCAGCGTGTTCTTGCAGCTCGTGTCGCGTCGCTCTCCCTCCCGCCGCTTCTCTGCCAGAGAGGCCAGCCAGTAATCCACCTGCAGGCCGATGGCGTCCACGCCGTGGGACATGCTGGGGCTCCTGTGGACAGAGAGCGCGCATGAGCGACTTTCTCAGGCCCTTCGTGACAACTGTAAAGCCTCATAATTGAACTTTCCTATTATTCTCTGGTCATTCATGTCAAACTTGTGAAGAACTTCATTATTAACATTTTTATCTGACATTATTTGTAATTTTTAGTTTCAGCAGAATACACAGATGCAGTGAGGGGTCCAATAATGAGACATACATACATCCAACTTTCTTTACATCACAAACACATCTGTAAGATAATTTAACATCTTCACGAGCAGACCGACTTCAATCTGAGAGCTGAATTTCATTCATCGTATACATGTTCAACACACTCCCCAAAACATTTCTGCAGAGGGCGAAATAGAAAAGATCAGATCAGTGAGAGCTCTGCAGAGAGGCACTGCAGCAAAAAAACATCTGATTCAGTCAGATAAAAATGTGGCTGAAGTATCAAAGAGAGCCTCGATTTGGGAGAGGATCTCAGAGAAACACGAGCAACTCGCTGCCTGTTTGCTTGAAGAACAAGCAGACGGATGATTAAAAGGATTTATCTCTCTGCCACAGCTCAGTACTGACAGCAGCATCAACATGCATGCTGACAGCTGAGACATCAACTGAAAAACCGAACCATAAAATCAACCTGAATAAAAAAACGGTTCTTTAAATATCTACATCTGAGGACTTGATTTAAAGCACATCAGTATAATTACTCACTAGATCCTCAACAATACTGAAATAACTATAGCCTGTTTATGTCCTTTTATAATCATCAGACTTAAAAATAAAATAAATGAATGAAATGAAGATTTGAAGACTGAAATCTCCAAATCAAGTATTTGGAAACTCGCCTCAGACACAGGCAAATCCGTCATACCAAGTTAAATGTTATAACAAAAATACAGTGACATGTGAGACCATTTCCAGCGATATTCCAGCCAAAGCTACGTCCTTGTACCTGGTTTCCAAATATAGTTACTTTGTCATTTCAAATAACAAACAATGAAATTCCATTTGATTACAGGCTGTGTTAGAAAGTGTAACCCCACACTGCTGCGATAATGAGGAAAATGATAAAACAAGATCCTGTAAAGAAATCTGAATGTTAGAGAACTCTTACCCTTGAACTGTGAGCACGCTCCCCATGGAGGGAGAGGAGGGAGGCGTGGCTGTCTCTTTGATCATCCCGGTGGGAGAGCCGTGGGAGGGGGGAGATGTGGAGGGGACAGCGAGGCTCACTGCTACACCCTCCTCTGCATCTCCTTCATAACCCAAATGGAAATAAGAGCGTGAAACCCTAAATCGAATTCTTTTTTAGCATCTTTTGACATTTTCCAAACACTCACCTGTTGGAGACTGACCAGACTCGATCAGACCAACCTTCACCACCTGGAAAACAAGAAGTGATGTCAGCCAAAGATCCTGAAGATGAACAGCAGCAAAAGTAAAAAGTTCCCACTCAAGAGTATAATTCTCACCCCAATAAAAGGAATGAACTTCTGGTAGGAGTCTTCATCTCGCCTGGGAAAAGGACAATGAGCCGTGTTTGTTAAAGAAGACCTAAAAGATAAAAGACGGCACGTGTTCGCTGACACCTGTACTCACGTTCTGTGCTTGCAGGTTAGCATGGCCTCGGCGATGGGCAGCTGGTGCGTGACCGTAGCTCCGCTGATGTATTGGGAAATTCTTCCTGCCACATCCAACTGATCTGCAGGAGAAAATGAAAAAATTGGAGAAGTGAATAAAGGCGCGAAATGCTGAATTATGTCCTGAGGGGAGACGGCACGCGTGGTACCTGTCTGCGGCGGCTCTGAGCGACTGAACACGTCTCTCCACACCCCGTCCAGAAAGGAGGAGCTGTAGCGATTGTCGAGGGCTCCGAGGTGTTTAGCCACAGGATGAGAGCCTGACGAACATAATGAGAGAGCGGGAAGGTGAGAATGTGGAAGGATCGAGGAGTTTAATGAGCTAACACGACTGCCTGTTCCTCCTACCAATGTGCCAACAATCAACACATCCTAACAAGTCACAGCATTTCCCAAAATCCAATTAGCATGCAGACAAGTGACTGTGTGCACCAGACATCACTTCCTGCAAAGCAGTAAAACTTTGCTGCAGTCTGACTCTGCAGGAGGAGACAAAAGCAGGCTCGCTCACCCAGCGGCACCACCAGGAAGCGCATGTGGTTCAGCCAGTCAGACGTCTTGTTGGCGAGCTGGGTGACGAAGAACTGCAGGATGGCTCCCAGGTAGCTCTGGCTGCCCACCGCCACCACCTTCACTGGTCTGGGCATGGACGAGTTACAGTTGCAGCTACAGGGAAAAAGAGAGAGAGAGAAATATTCATTACTCAAGAATCAAAAAGTTTGATTATCGTCTCAAAACATACTTAGAACGTTTTTGTTTTAAGAAACACAACCTAATCTATATTGGAAAATATCCTAAAAAACTAGATTTCTTACTACAGTGTGTCCTACTCCCTTCACAAGTGCAAACTAGTGGTAACCAGAATGGAAAAAAGCAGATGCCTTGGTGCACATCTGAGATGAAGCACATCAAACTAGACTGTGGGCGTTTGTAAGGGAAGCAGTACACACAGGTGTATGAAAACACTAGTTTTAAGGAAGTTTCCTGTGTGGATCACCCTTCATTTTTTATACTGCATTCCATTTGAAGTGGGAAGTCAGAAATCCAGAGTTCCCACTCAGAATTTTCAGCCCTCTCAAGACACTATCCCGCTCGGAAAGCCGGAGAAGCCAATCTAATGGCAGCTCCGAGCGTAAACTGCACTAAAACTGCAGAACTCATCCTCTGTACTATTACTGATGTGTATTCGTGACTTGCTAAATAAGCACTGACCAGGCTCTGTTCATGAATGTGCTGAGAGGTGTTTTTAACAACAGAAATACAGGCACTGTGTTGCACTCCAGGTACTGTTACTGATGACTAAGAAGCTAAATAAAACCTGTTATTGTGACTGTACTGTAATGGGTTTGACTTCAGTCCCAGCGCCAGCATTAGAAAAAGAAACACGGAAGTCCCTTTTATTCCCAGACTACAATCTAACTCACATTATTTAAGGCAATAGAATCATTTTATATTTCTAACTGTTGCTCAGATGACATTTCCTTCATGTTTAGGCAGATTTCATCCCAACAGTGCAAACACAAACCAGAAGAATTCACACATGTGTGGGAGAGAGTGATAAGCAGAGGGACAAGGCGACGTGATAGATGCAGATATGGGAGACATATAAAGTTTTCTTGTTGTTTTTATAAAGCAACGTGAGTCACAGGGAGGAGGAGAACAGAAGGAGCAAAATATATAAGGGTCAAAGGAAGAACAGAGGACAGAAAAATAAGGCTCAGAGCAGGAAGAAAGACTAAACAGATGAGTCACTCTGCACACCAATGAGTTCTAGCTCGCCGTGTGTGTGTGTGTGTGTGTGTGTGTGTGTGTGTGTGTGTGTGTGTGTGTGTGTGTGTGTGTGGATGTTAGATTAGATCAGAAAAACTCACAATTTCTGGATGCGAGTGAGCACAGCAGACAGCACCGCCTGTATTTCAGCTGCTGAGCACGTGCAGACCACTGGGTGTCTCTGTACCTGGAGCTGCTCTGCAACATACTGCAATACATGAAAGAGGAGAAGTGCAGTTAAAAAAAGGAAAGAAATAGGAATAAAAAAGAAAAATAACCCACCAAATCCACCCAAAGTTATTACGGAAAGCTGCAGGCCTTACCTGCCCCTGCCAGTCTGTGCTGTTGACCAAAATGAGGCTCTCTGGGAGCGCCGAGTCCGACAACAAAATCTGGTTAAGCTGATCGTACACTGCTTTCCTCAGAACCTACACACACACACACACACATACACAGAGTACATAAATCTCCCCACAGCGACACATTTGCTCTTCAGATGACTCATCACCACATACATAATTCATTTCTGAGCTCCAGGCCGGTCGTACATTATCAGAATTCATGCGTTTCTCTACTTTAAAAAAACGCGTGGGTCACAAGCAGACGGGGAACAAAGGCAGAATTTTTTTGGTCATATGTTAATTCCTCTGTGGGAAACAACCACAATACGCAGGTTTATTTTTGTATGCACGGTTGAAACTATGATGCTGAAATCCTGGAAAGAGCCAAATCGAAATGAGATTTTATAATCGTTCAGTGTCGTACCGGCGTGCTGTGTCCCAGCTCCGGGGACCTCTCGGAGTCTGAGCTGTTGGTCCGCTCACTGAGAGGTTTGGACAGCTGTCTCTCCTTCATCGGAGTGCTAATGCGCTTCTGCCTTGGTGTATGGCCTCCATCCAACCTGGTGGGAAAAAAGGAAAAAAGAAAAAAGAAAGCAAAGTCAAACTCAAGAAATGAGGAGTCCAGGGTTTTTCAGCATAGTCGCCTCTGAGGCCTCATTTTTCCTTTCATTTTATAAGCTTTACTTAGAGATCTTGAGTTCCCCCTCAGAATTTTACCAACCACAGGGTTTGTAAGCATCAGAGGAAGCTGAAAAATAAGGACGCCACAGAAACCTGCAGTAGCTGAAATGGCCACTTGAGGCTGGCTTCATCGTCTCCATAGAGTCCCAAGTTAAAACGCCAAAAATAAACACGTTTACAGCTACAGCTTACCAGATACAAAAGACGGTTTTTACTTTTAAAACTAATATTTAATTTTGCGATCACTGCCTCGGGCAGGTTAATCTTTTTCTAAGCCTCCAGTTAATGTTTTACTAAGACTGATTCAAGCTTGCTGTTTTGCTGGGCTACTTTAGGTCAGTGAGCTGGACCTCTCGGTAAATAACAGCCACCCAAGATGCCTGTGCTATTATTAATATATTACTTTGTACAAACTAGCAAGCTACATGTCTGTGCGATGAACCTGTGCAGTTTAGGGATGCATCTTGCTCACCAAGCTTGCTAAGATTAGCTGAGTGAGTCCACACTCAGCCAAAAAGGTCACCGAGTCCTGTCAGCTGAATTCTACTGATTTACAACTAAAAATCAAGTAAAAATTAAAAATCAAGTCATGCAGTTTGATATTGAAAACTTTAAAAAAAACATCACTGATAAGCTTTTCTAGTAACAAACAGGCTCAAGTTTATTATTCAGTTTATAGTAGCTTAATGGTTCTGCAGCATTTGCGTGACTGAGGAGGACAGTGATTATGGAGAGGATGGAAAAGCAAAGTCATTCTTCAGCTCGTGAGGCCAGTTTTAAAGCACGATCTCACTCAGAAACTACAAAACAAAGTGACTCCAGCTCTCCCTGTGTGAGGTCATGAATCCACTCCTACTTGCTGAAGGTTTCTTCCTGTTAAAAGGGAGTTTTTCCTTCCCGCTGTTGCCAAGTGCTTGCTGATTGTTAGGGGTTTTCTCTTTATCTTACTATATAAAGCGCCTTGAGGTGACTGCTGTTGTGATTTAATTCAATTTAGTTAATTCAATTAACTAAATTCAGATAAAAACAGCAAATCAAATGTATGTGGGACTAAGCTTTGGGTGACTTACCTCGGCGATGCCATCGGCTGTGCTTCACTTTTGCTGCTCTTAATGGGTGTACGGGGTTTTTCTGCCACGGACACCATGATGCACGGGCCCACTTCAGCGAACAGCTCCTGGTCTGTTAGCTCCTACACACAAACAGACACACACAGTCCACAGACAGGCTGTCAGTGTCAAAGGAAGGAGACACTGGCACCCACTTTTTTGTGTTTCTTCTGCTCTCTCAATCTGTCTCACTTGCAGCACAGATGGCAGCGAATCCGCCTCAGAGTGATACCGACAAAGATCCCAGCACAACATTAACTCTCCCTCTTTGACACACTGACACTCATTTAAAAACACACGAGGAAAGTCGTACCAGCGTGTCGGTCTCAGACGGGATCTCATCCAGGTTGCGGCTTCGGGAAGGTTTCATCTTCTCCAGAAGAGGCTGCTCCCCCTGCTGGGAACAGAAGGGAGAGGCAGTCAGTCGACGGGCTTAATGAGCCTCGAGATTTGGTAAATAAGAAGGAGCAGAGCTCTCGGCTCTCGGCTTCAGGGGGAAAACACAACAGCAGTTACGCCCAGAAGATGTTGGTTTTCCTCTGCCGTTTTAGGCCAGACGAAGCATTCTACACAAATAATTAGATAGGACCTACTTACTGAAGTGAAAGCAGCTTTTTCATCTTCCAAACACATATTTGAGAAAGTGTCCCAACAGCAGTCAGAACCTAAAGGCTTATTTCATTATGAAGGGAGGAACTGGAGCTGCCTGAAGCACATCCAGTGGCATCCATTCAAACTGCGACAGATTAAACACTTTTTATTCAGCAGATGGTGACCGTCAAAGACTTATTGAATTTCTGCTCCATTAAGGAAATGTTAGTGTGAAACATTTTTCAAATTTCACATTTCCACTGCGCTCCCCCGCCGTGCTGACTGTCACCGGCTTTAGATTCTGGATATTTAGCACATCAATGCAGAGTCGCATGCTGTTTTTCATGCTTCTTGCTTCATTTCATGCTGCATTCTTCACATACTTTATGGTACTGTGTGGTACTTAGTCACACTGTTGAACTACAGCTTTATTGTTTTGCTATCCTGCCACCAGAAGCACTTTGCAATCTTAGGTTAATGCCGTATCGCTCAACTTCTTGTGTACTTTTATTATGACTTCTTAAGGGCCCAAGAAATAGGAGATAGAAATAGAAGAAGTTATAATATTCACAAGAAATCTTGAGCCAACCCTAAGTTCTTTATGTTTGGCTAATAAAATGAGGAATAGGTCCAGCAATTTATTGAAGGACAGACTGCACAGCATGCTGAGATATGCCAAGTTTTCAGCAAATTACGTGTTTTAGTTGTAAAAACAGAAGCAGATCCTACAAAGGGATGGCTCAGGACTTGTGCACAGTACTGTATATCCAACACTACTAAATTAAATTGTGTATCAAGTTTTTTTCCCACAAGGTAACATCAATGTAGAGACAATACAAATAATCTTGAGTTTTTGCTGAGACACACAAGCTGAATCATTTTACACCAACGCAGGCGAGCTCTGCATTTGGACACAGGTTTGAAAGCTTTCCGGTTGTAAAGTCAGATATCCTTCGTGAAGAGTTAAGATTCACTGCACTCTAACAGGTGTACTTCCTCTCGACTGTGCAGCTGCTGCGAGTTACTCACCGGACTGAACGTGTCTCTGCCCAAACTGCCTTTGCTGTTCAGGCTGCCGATCTCCGTCTGAGAGCTCGACTGAGACATTCCCTCAAAGAACGGCCTGAGCAAACACACACATGGATACATTAATTCTTATTCAGATACTTATATAACACATTTATTTTCAATAATAGAGAGAAAAAAAGAGCAGAACAGAACAAAGTCAAGTAACACTGGTAAGACTTTAAGAAGTTCTGGGTCACTCTGACGCTTTCAGACGTTATTGAAAATAATGACTCAGACTGGGCAGCGATTCTGTGTCGTTAAAGTATGCAAAGAGCAAAATAATTATTATTCAAAAGTTCTGATCAAAGTTAAAACTGACCCAGTTTTGGCTCATGCCGAGCTTTTAATCTGTGGCTGTAATGAGCAGCTTCGCCCAACAGAGGGGGCTCTGAATTGTTAATGAAAGTCCTCTCAGCGTGCCCGTCAGCGTCTGTGCAGGTGAAGCGGGAGTGTGGGGGTGAATACTAATGTCGCGTCTGTGCCAGTGCTGGTACCTCAGCTTAGGTTTGGGTGTGCTCAGGATGCTGTCGGTCTCGTCCAGCTCCGGCCCGCTGTCGCTCGGGTTGTACATCTCCAGGCTGTCGTACAGCTCGTCCAGGTCCTCCTCCACCTCCTGGATCTGCTCCCTGGACACGTGCTCCAGACCAAAACCAACCTGGGAGAGACGCACGGAAGAGAGGGTGACCAACACAGACGGTCGCTGTGCAGCTTTAACACCTAGAATTTCTGTTTATCACCTGAATCTGTCACTTCTCTTCACACAAACAGAAGCTATAAAAAGCACATCAACGACAGCCTCCCTTCCTTTAAATGAGCACTAATCTCTGTGCGTACACAGGACAGAGGTGTTGATACCAGCTGTGATACCCGACACGGCTCACTGCCCGTTTCTCTGTTGACACCACGGGGCTTTGCAAGCCCGCGATTTCACAGAAGCTGGATATCAAAAGTGAGAGAAGCGAGATGCTTACATGCCACAGTGACCTGGCTAACATCAGAGTGAGTCAGGCAGCTCAGCCACAAACTCCTAAACAGGGAGCCCAGTTATAGCAGTGGTTTGGACTTAAAAGGTAAGTATTCATGCATGGAATCATAAGCAATGCAAGCAGGGATAAACAGGAAATAACATGAGTTTGTGTTTGGACCAGCACTCGCATCACTCAACTCCAAAAATGTTCACTTCAGCGTGAGAACAGAGACGTCACGTCTGCACGATTTAAAGCGCACTCAGGAGCCAGCCAGTAAACCGCACACAATGGATAATCATTTGTATTGTTATCTGATGTGATAGCATAGCTGGTTCTGCTTTCATAATGTAACACTATCCAGCTGTGTGCGTGCGTGCGTGCGTGCACGTGTGTGTGATCACTGAGGGGGGAAAAACAAGGTGGAGATGCATTCATTAGAAGCAACCACCTCAAAGTACTCCGACAGGTGTTTATAGGTCTGTGGACAGACGTTTCATTGCGATTGCGTCATAGGCACACATGACTGACATCTCAACGAAAGCAGACTTGGATGGCAGGGTATTTCCTTAAGGAAAAACACCAGCGCTGTAAACAATACCATTACAGTCGTTGGTACTGGGAAAAGAGTTTGTGTAAAACACTACTGCTCCATCAGTTCATTTAAAAGCTGCACTTTTGTGATATTTGTTGAAAAACACTGTGTTGTTAACCTGCAGGAGGTCCTGAGTGTTTCAGATTGATGTGCATTCTCATGGAAAGTGTGTTTAGTGCATGATGGGAAGCTGTCACCGCTGCTGCTATGGTGACGCTTTTCAACAAGTTTATGGTCTTTTTATGGGACAAATAACAGCTGAGGTGTCTGGCCCTTTGTATTGTTATTGTTTGTCGAGGGGATTGATTTAGTTATTAGGCAGTTGGTCAAATAAGGTCAAAAGTCTTACTGCCTTTAGTACACGTGGTCTGATGGTGCATCATCAGAGGGATAACCGTGAGACGGCCTTGGTCTGACAACTCTTTGCTATCGAGTCAGATGTGATTCTATTGTAAAAAATCATCTAGTTTGTTGTTCAACAAGGATAAGCTGGGGTAAAATTAGGTTTCTATTGTAGCAATGGGTTTCCAGATAGTTAACAATTAAAGTTATGGCTGAATCTATAAGAATCCAACTATCCTCTGCTCCTTATCTGAGTTTGGGTCGCAGGGACAGCAGTCTGGTAATCACAGTCTGGGGCAGTGGGGGACTGAGTGTTTCTCAAGAGAGCCCAGAGGTATAATCTCTCCAGCTAGTCTCCTGGCAGCCTCCTCTCGGTGGGACATGGCTGAAACACCTCTTTTAGGTGACGTCCAGGAAGTATCCTAACCAGGACCACCTAAACTGACTCCTTTAGCCCATGGGGCCTTAACCTGAAAAAGCTATATTGGTCCACAGGGGTTTGCTGCTTATTGGATTGAGCGGCGATCAGTGTGGAGGGCAATCCAATCCTCAGCTTCCATAACCTGTTTGCAGTACATGGAGCGTCACTTCTACCAAACAGTCATTAAATAATCAGGTCAGATTTTACCAGAGGTCCTCATCAGATTAGATCACACAGGCTGAACAAGACCCACCTTTGAACTCCACTTTTGTTTCAATCTCAACTAAACATCTAAAATTTTATGACTCTTGTCTTGTGCAGCTGTGACGTTTTTCTCAGTAACAAAATCTGTACACAGACAGACATAAACAACAAATATCAAACCGCCTTTGTGGTACTTAAAAAGTAGCAGAAAGAGTTTTGCTAGGATCAGCAATGTTTGTAATCACATGCATAAAGCAGAAGTAGATTTTCTGCAATACTGGTCACAGCAATACACATGGAAAATTTTACAATAATAGTGATATGACTAAGTAAAAGAAGTCACATGTTCAGGCTAACACACAGTTAGGTCTGTAAGATTTGCCCCTGCACACCATTACAGCAGATCTTAAACCACCAATAAAGAAGTTTAACTAAAGTGTTGCATTCAATATTCAGGAATTACAGACATTTTTACACACGGTTTCCTGTTTTCAGATGCTCAGAATTAACTGAACACAAGTCTAGAAGGCTGAAGTGCAGAGCTCACTAACATCAGCAAATGCTGTTTCCTCACTTGGGATGCTTTGTTAGGCCTTTAATGCAGCCACTGCTTTTTTGTTGGTCTGTGCCTTCAGTAGCTGAAACTCTGCTGAGTTGAGATTAGGTGACTGACTTGAAGAAAATACCATTTATTTGCTTTGAGAAACTCTTGGGTTGCTTTTGCAGTTTGCTTTGGGTCATTATTTGCACTATCAAGCACCGTGTGAGCAGTTCTGCAGCATTTGGCTGAATCTGAGTAGAAAGTACATAGTTCATAGTTCATCCTGCTGCTTGGATCTGCAATCACATCATCAACAAACACTACTGACCCAGTTCCACTGGCAGCCATACATGCCCTCCCCCTAACACTGCTTTCACTATGCGTCTCTTCCCATCATTCTGCTACATTTTCATCTTAGTTTCATCCATCCACAAAAAACTTTCCAGAACTGTGCGTGCTCTTTTAGATGTTTTCAGTCAGTCTAATGTGACCGCCTTGTTCTTAAGTGAAACCACTGATGGTTTTCACCCTGTTGTAAACTCTCTGTATTTACATTCATCAAGGGTTTTTCCCTACCTTAGACAGCCGCCTCCTCCAGTGTTCTTCACATGGTTAAATTCTGTGAAGCTGTTTTTTTAACCATAGAAATAATTCTTTCATCATGCACTTGCTGTCTTTTGTGCTCTTTGAGGCTTTTTTGTGTTCCTGAGCTGCTGAGTGTGTTCACTCTTTCTAACAGTGCACCAGACTGTTGATTCTTATCGCTACTGAAGTTTTTGCTGCTCCTGTGACAAGTTTCCTGAGATTTGCAGGCTTAATGACGGCATACTTCACTTACACCGACATCTCCTGGGCCTCATATTTAAAATCCCAGTGAAAAGCTACCAAATACAAGTTTAATTAACTCCAGATTTTTTAACCTCTTAATTTGTAATTGAATAATGAAGGGACGGGCATCATCTGGCTGCTGTGCAGTGAGTTATCCAATTAATTTAAAAACCCCTCGACTTAAAGCTGAAAATCTGCACGTTAATACCGAATTTGAAACTCCTCTGTGGTGGTGTGCAGACACAAAACTACACAAACAACCCAACTGTATGAAATCAAACAAAATCAATATGCCGTACACGCTTATACAAATAAAATAGCAATATTCCAATTTGCAGTTTTGAAAAGGCGACACGAGCAAACACAGGACACAAACACAGACGAACAAAATTCGATTTGTAAAGACACAGAGGGAAGGCAATGAAATTTTAATAGATTGTAACACACGCGCCACTTTGAGACAGCACACACATATTTTGCTTGACAGAAGCACACAAACACACACACACACACACACAAACACACACACACACACATCTTTGTTCTATTTTAAATTACAATGTCGTTATGAGCTGCCAGCTGAATCTCAGTTGTTCTGCCACATCTCTCCCACACATCTCCATGTGTCTTCAAAGCTCAACTGAAATACACGTCGACTCCCAACAACCTGGCAAACGCACACTCTCAACCTCGCACATAAAGCCGAAGTGTGGACGTGTGATATAAGTGATCAGGAAGGAAGAAGAGCCACGGAGAGGGGAGGGGAATAGAAGAGAGAAAAACAACGGCGAAATGAGCACCCACCTCATCTGTGACTTTAAACCTTTTCAGCAAGGCGACAAACTTCTGTTTGATGTTGGGTTGCTGTGAGAGAGAAAATGGGAAAAAGCACAACGTGAAACTCGGAGATAGATGTTCATATCAGTGTGCGTGTGTGTGGGGGGGGGAGGACACGGCAGCCTAGGGAAAACCGACAGGAGGCACGCTCACTTTTCACGCCTGATGAGTCAAAACAGCAGCAGTTAATGGATGCAGCATCACTTCTGCAAAGGAAAAATGTGTCTCGTGTTATTAAACTGGAATATGTGAGAGCGGGCCCGTTACCGAGGTTCCCAACACGAGATGCGTTTCCTGAATAATTGCAAAGGACTGATTATCTTATTTAAAAAGTCTGAAAAAGGAAGACGTAACATTTATTGAAAGCGAGTCTGGAGTTTTTCTTGAAACGTGCGACATCTGTCCGACTCGGCAGTTCAAAATTCAATTAAATTTTTGCGTGTGTGACATTTGTGAGCCAGACGTTATTATCCTGCAAAAAGGCAGCGGTTCTTCTAATGCACAAGTTATTTTTACCTCAAAGACTAAATCCCAGACTTTGTCTAAAACACTAAACTTTTTTTTAACCTGTAATAACCATTTGAAGGCCTCACAGGTGAGTTGATATGCTTGCTAATTTGCACATGAAGCAGTTGCAGAGAAATGTTATAATTTATTGAGCCACCCGGTCTCTTGTATTAGAACCTCCGGCTCATACTTTACAAACACATCACATAACGCCACCGTTGCTTTAAATGATAATGTAGTAAGCTCCAAGCAGCTGGTGACATTGTTGCAATTGCTCTGTTGACACAAAATAACTGCAATATGTTTAGAATAGTTTTTTTTTTTGTAATGTTGCAATAAAGCAACTAAATACAATGTATTCACAAATAACACATTAATTTCAGACAAACGTATAAAAGTATACAAAAGGTTCAGCTAAACAAAAATCAAAAACAAAGAAGAAAACAACATTTCTATAGTTCATAGTGAAAAAACGGGAGCTTTCATGTAATTTAATTACATATCTGTTAATTAATCACATGGTCTCGTATGAATGGCCATGGGGGAGGTTTGACTCCAGTGCTCTAATGTATTTACTGTCACATGTCAATCAATGGTATCCTGCGTTCTCATTGGTAGTCACTTTAATTGCTCACTTCAAACGTCAGAAAAGTTAAACTCAAGACCCGCCCACTATGTAGTGCCGGTGATCATTTCCTCCACGGTCATTTGAAGTCATGGATTTCTATGGGGACTGGTTGCCATGGTGCTGCTAGTCACTGTGTGAATAGCCTTAACTCTGGACCTGCCCACCCAGCTGCTAACCCACCTGTTGGCTGTCAGTTATTTTGCCAAATGTCACTAACAACACTCGGTCTCTGGTTGTCACAGCCATACAAACTGCTCATTCACCTCTAAGCTTTAGTAGTTGAACATTGCAGGAATAATAGAGGTAGTTTATAAGGTAGCGAGAGCAACGACCACAGCAGCTTCTGCAGTTCCTCCAATCACCACTTGAGGATGCTTCCAAAAGCAAAACACACAGACTTCCATATCCAAATGATCAACATTACTGCAGAACGTGCTTACAGCCCAGTCCCAAACCGGTTTTGATTTCAGCAGCAGATTTTTCCCCCTAACATCAGTGTTCACAGCTGTATGACTCACCCATTGAAATATTAAAGAGCAACAAGTCTTAGCTGTTTGTCAGACAGGTGGATGCCAACAGAGGCGCAGCTGCAGCTCCCTGTGACTAACGTTTGTCCTTTCGGTATCTCCGTGTTCATCTATTTGTTAATGTGCATCAGTGATTTGTGCCAGTATTGGATTCTTACACAATTCTGCATAAATCTAATAAACACTACGATTTTTCGGGTATGTAATTACCTGGATCAGTCAAAAACAGATTATTCTGCATGAATATTTAATCTAGAAAGCAATTTACTAAATGTACTTTCCAAAAAATTGACTTTGATCCTATGATAGTGATCAAAATTTATATTAGACAATGTGATTATTGCCCATCGTAACTGAGTTTACAAAGGCAGGACCTCTATCATTGTCCACGCTGTTTTATAACTCATGACTTAGATGTCCTGGTTGGACATGAAAAATGCAGATAATGAACAAAGGCATAGTTTCAAACGCTTGGCATCATCCCCTTATTCTGTGATATTAATTTAAATGCACAAAGTCAAACAGCAAATACAGCCAACTCATGAACACATAACTGTCCATGCAAACACTGCAGTTCACTGTTTAAATATGAAGATTATTCTACCTGAAGCCATCGTTGGCATACGGCATGTTTTTCTTTTTTTAAATTAGTGGAAACCAAACAATCTTTGCATGCGTGGGAACCTACTTCAGGCTAAAACTTAAAATAAAATTCTCAGGGTTGTTTTTGATTTAAAAAAAAAAAAAAACAGAAACAAAACGAAAAAAGAAAGGAATAAAAACTCAGTTTGGAAGTAAAAAAGGGGGAAAAAAGGACAAAGCAAAGCTTTCATCTGCAAAACAAGTGGGTGTCTGAGTGGCTGTGGAGAGTGAGAGTGTTTTGGAGGATTTGTCGCAATTTGCTGCTACGCACTGGAGAGGGTCGGCTTCATGTCGGGACCTCCTGGGGATGCAAATGTTTCTGGAGGCGCTGTGTGTGTGTGTGTGTGTGAGTGGCAGGGTGAGCTGCACAGGGTGGGGGGTCTGCTGTAGGGGCTTTTAAGAGCGAGTACATATTTAATGTTTGTGTAGCAGTGCAGGTGGTTAGAGTGTGTGTGTGTGTGTGTGTGTGTGTGTGTGTGTGTGTGTGTGTGTGTGTGTGTGTGTTCTATAGGATCTACAGAGGTGCTGCAATAACAGCCTCCTTAGACAAACACAAGCACGCACACACAAACCAAATGCCGCCTTTCTTCTGCTAAGCTGCAGCTCTGCCTTCGTTTTTTCCAGGGTGATTTAAAAAAATAAAAATTGTGTTGTAATCTGTGCCTCCTGCTGAGCCTTTATGTACAGTTTTTGTGTGAGCTGTGTGTGTCCGTGCATCCTCAGGTTAAAATCGGCCTGATTACACGTAGAGTGAATGAGAGGGAGAAAATGGATTTGCAGATAAACCAACACGGGAGCGAGCCAGGCCGAGAGAGAGACAGGATTGGGAGGGGAGATGGGGGCGAGCAGATAAGGAGGAGAGGTTGAATGAGGTGAGGCGAGGGCTGCGCAGGAGGAGGGAGGGTTGTTGAGTCCAGTCAAATCAAATTTATCTGAAACTGCCGTCGCACGAAGCGGGTTTGCCGCAAAAGTGCTTCACGGACAAAACAAGCAGGTAGGCAGAAAAACGAGTATAAAGGAGAAGGGGGGATGAAGGGGGAGATCAGGGAGGGGGCTTTTCTTCTCCTTACCCTGGTGATAGCGGCGTTGGAAGGCAGCTTACGCCTCGGCTTCTTCTTCCTCACCTCCTCGTCTTCATCAAACAGATACTGAGAAGGAAAAAGTGAGAGAATGAGAGGAAGATGAGGAGAGCACGTGATGTTTTAAAGGTTAGTTCAAGGTCGCCGACTCCAGCTATAAGAAAAAAACTAATAACGAGTCGTAGCGACACAATTTGTCTGCGTGGTTACACTGTTGCTCCTGGTAACATGGATACATTGTTTTTTCATTCAGCTGCTGGCTGAATGAAGATAATTCAGCTGAAGCCAAAGCCATTCTCTTTATTTTGTGTTTTTTGGTTGTTGTTCCTCCTTTTGTGCCAGTGAAACAAAGAAATGTTCATTACAAATCTATTTACTTATTTTTAGACATGTTTTTTTCTTTTTTGCTCTTCATTTTTAAATTCTCCTTTCGCCAGTGAAAAACTGAAAGACCCTTAACAAATTTATCAGGTACCCTGTCATAAAAACAAGAAAACACACTAATATTTTAGAAATCTGTCAAAAACTCTTTTATAACCAAATTTGAGCCGACACACTGGACCTCATGATGCTAAACCACTTAAAACCACATTTTCTGTTCCGGAGTAAATAACTGTAATTAAGCATCTTAATCAAAAAATAATAATGTGCTTTCCTACTTTTTCTGCTTTTTTCTAAAACAGTAAATTTTAAAAATTCACGGATAACGAAAATAATTATGTTTTAGTATTAAAAACATCATTTTGATTAAAGAGCTTGCACATCCTGGCAGATTAATTACTGCCAAAATCAGTTTTTAGGTTTCGGTAATTACTAATACTGTGCAGGTCTAATAACTTAATCAGTATGTCACTAAATGTATTCTTATTTTTCAATAGACCGATATCAGTAAACAAGGCCGATATTAGCCAATACAGATAATCAGGCGCTATATTCATGCATGATCAGTATTTATCTGAAATGTAACTTCTTCAGGAGAATTTTTCATAATATAATATCACAATCCTTTAATGTCATTAATGCACCAACCAAAGTCAGTGCGCAAATCTGGAAATCTGGCAACACAGGCTCACCGTGTTGCCAGATGACAAGTAGAGCAGAATAGATGTGGCTAACTTGGCCGACCCTGACGTTCAATTAAAATCAATTAAAACAACAGCTTGTGTTTATCCCCCCCGTCTGTCTCTCATTTAGCAGTGTTGAAATGTCCCTCAAAACTCAACTTAACTTGCTCTTGGTTATATTATCATCAAAACACTCAAAAAACCATGAGAATAAGAAACTGACCCCCAGCTCTGACCCTATTCCTGCTTCAGTATTAAAGTTACTTCTTCCCCTCTCTACCGTATCGCCCTGCGCTGCGTTTATCCTCCCTCTTGGCGCTCGGATTCCCTTCGTCTCTCCCTTCTGTCTTTTCAATCTGGCCTCCAAAAGCCTCATTGCTCTTTTCTTATCTCTCCATGCTGTCTTTTTGCTCTTTTCAATCTCTCGCACCGATGGGCGCCAATTCCCCTTACGTCCCCCTGAGACCCACCGTCTTCTCTCTCGTAATCTCAGAAAGAAGGTAACATAATAAAGAAAGCACCAACGCTCTGCTGATCATCACACCGGTGTCACTGTGAACTGATGCTCCTGGGGAAAACCCAATAACCCCGTCGGTTTGACCGAATCTGGACGACTCGCTTTTTCTGTGGATTTTGTGTGTCTGTTTATGCAAAAATATTCATTTGTAGACGTGGAAATCAGTGGGAATTAGTTCAAATGTGAGTGCTGGATTTTTGATTTTTAGATGTTTTTATTCTTTCTAAAGCTGTAAATATAAATTATTTATGTGCTGCTCAGATAGTTTCAGCAGCTGTTTTCATGATGTAAAACAACTTGAAAATGGAAGGCGGGGCATTAATCTTTAATTAAAACCAACAAAAACTAGTGTTTAAAAGTGCAGAAACCATATTAGGTCAAATGTGATGGCATTAAATGTTTTCCAAAGCAAGCAGAGCGACTAGGAGTTTAATCATGAAGTGATTGTTGTCCTCATCTCAGCACACCTGCCCATGAATGGGGTCATCGCTGCCTTCCTGCTCTGACGAGTAGCTCTCCTCCTCTTCTTCAGAGTAGTTGTCGATGTCTGGAGAACGATCTAAGGAGATGCAGAAAAAGAGACACGACTGAGGAATGGGAGCAAACTGACAGGAGGAGGCCAGACACAGACTATTAGAGAGAAAGAGAGATTCGGTTGGATGATGTGCGCACCAGACATCTTTGCTTTAGGTCCCTCGTGATCGATGGGCTGACTCGACAGGGAGTAGACTCTGATCTCAGCGACGGGCACTGAGGCATCTTTCACCTGGCTGTGCAGCCCCAGGACCTGGGCGCCCTCGCTGGGGTGCTGCATCACCTTGAGGAAGGAAAAAAGAAGCAGCGTTTAAACGAGATCAGAGTCAGCTGGATTAAATCTGTATCGTGCAGATGGCATATGGAACTTAGCATCATGTTTGTCGTGAATAATGTTCTAGATGATATCAGACTACCCAGAACGGGATAAATCTTTAATGTCTACTTGAGTCAATCCACATGGGCTCCCATGTTAAAGCTAGAGGGTAAACAAGCATGTTTACAGCCTCCTAACTGACTCCTAACCCTGCACAAAAACTATAGAGGTATACTGTTCTGTTCTTTAACTCACTTGTTTAAACTGTATCAACACTTAAAGTTTGTATTATTAGAGGCTTATCAGCTTTAGGCTAAAGGTTTAGCTCAGCTTATTTACCACTGGACTTCACCTTAGCTAATTAACCACTATGCTCCCACTAAGCTTCACCTTAGCTAATTTATTCAAGTCCCTGGAAATCTCTACTGTGTCTACTTGTCACATTTTGGAGCATTTTTAAAGTAATTTTTACTGTCTGGTTAACTCTTGCGAACAGTAGCAGGTATCTGTACAGTCTTATTGGTGCACCTTGCTAACCAAGTATATATCTTCTTACTTCCCCCTCGTGTCCAAATATGGTCACTACTGGCTCCAGAAGAGCCAAAATGATACTTTGTATACCGACAGGTGAAGGGTACTAGATCTTTGTGTATACAGACTATCACAAAAGAATTGTTATATATTCTGTATAACAGAGTATAATGAAATGTAAATGTATCCACATTCTAGCTACGTTTTTATCCACAAGTATATCCACAACTTAGTGTGTGCTAGTGCCTGAGATTTAAATAAAATCCTGGCGTGCTCCATAAACGAAACTCTTCCCAAATGAGAGGCGTCTGAATATTCAAACAGCAGCATGCAAACAGAAACAAGGAGACTGAAAGAACAAAGAAGTCAGATCATCTTTTTAACTGAATTATTGAGGAAAAAATCTACTTATTCCCATTCTTGGTCTTCCTGTACAGACAAACCAGGGATACACTGGACTATACATCATTTAAACAGCATTAGACGAGAAGGGGAAACAGCAGTGACGCAATAGAGACAGACAAGAAAGCTCTGCAGATGGAGAGAAATGCAGAAGCTGAATCTGAGTCGTCGACAATAAAGAAACCGGGAGACAAAACAAGGCTGAGGAAAATGAACAAAACCAGACGCCAACAGAGAAAGCACGAACACGCGAGGCAGAGGCAATCAATTCTCTGTGCGGCTGCAGCAAAGAGCAGCAGCACATCATTGTGCGTGTCTGTGTGTGTTTGTGCGTCTAACTGAGTGACACCCAGCCTCTCTCAGGAATCTGGTCACACTCGCACATTTAATGAAGTCTGAGCAGCTTATTATGGAGCCAGCCTTAGCCAAACATTCAAGGAGGGAGACGTTATTGCCGTGCATCCATTCACCTACACTGCCGCACATGCTGCCGATAGCCTCCCGACGCTTCCTGCAGCTGCTAATTTTAACCACTTTCTCAAAGAAAGACAATTATGCAAATCTGTCAAACAGCATGAAGGCAGAACACGCGTGCCTGAGGAGGAACACAGACGTAAAACCCACAGAAGGATTCACTGCAGGCACATCTTCTGAATCTTTATGCAGTTTTTAAAAATTAAAGTAGTTAAATGCCACCTGAGCTCATGATGCTTTATTTTCTTCAGGTAGTTAAAAATTAAATAGTAGTAATGATGACTTTAATATGATTTTAATATATCTTCAAAGCCTATAAGTCAGAAATATTTATAGATATTGATTAAATGAACAAAAAGTAATAAAACCAATGTTTTATTCCTCAGTATTGTGAAAGCACACGGGCAATAAATGACAAGAACATTTTAAAGGATTTTTATGTCACCTCGCTCTCACACTTCCACTTCTTACAAAATTGTGCATTTTTATGGAGGATTTCATGGTGCTTAAAAAGTAACAACCAGTAATTTTACACCGCTAGATCTTTGAATAACCTCCCTCCACCAATGACATCACATAAAACCTTCAACTGAAAGTGGACCTGTGTGGTTTGCACGCTCTAAAAAAAAAAAAAAAATTACAGTAATTTAAAGCTTTAAAGCCAGACTCTCTATTTGCCTCGTACAAATAAAAGAATTACAACTCACACAATAAAACCCTCGTGTGCATTGTTCATGTACGAACAGCTTTTGGTAGATATCCAAATAGTCTGGAGATAGTTTGTAACTAAGGTAATAAGGAGTCGGTTCGTACCTACTGTGCAGGATTTAACAGTAAATCACAAGGTAACAGCTCTCTGAATGAATGAATTTCGAGCTAAAGGTGAATCAGCCTCACTTTTAGATTCAGACTGGAAGCCTTTCACACCAATTGCCTCTAAAGTGTTTACTACCAGGTCAATCGAAGCCATTCTTTACTCTCATTATTAGTCTCTTCGATCGCTCGGCTTGAAGTTGAGAAAGTTTATCTTGAGTCCTGCCCACTGGTTGTTAGTTTGCCCATATTTTTGCCACATTTTTGAACATAGTTGCTCACTTTCTATCGTCTCTGATCGCTGTGAATCACTTCCAGAGTGGACGTAGTTTCAGTCCCCCAAGAAAAGTCCAACTTTAAAGCATTAAAAAAGCAGCGTGACACCAAAAAAAACCCCTAAAATGTGTGGGTGGTCTACAGCTAACCTGCTCCTGTGCAGCCATCAATCTTTAACCACCTCACCAGTTTAAGCTTTTATTAGGGCTCAGGATCACGGCTGCTTGACTGACAGGTGAGAGCAGCACAGGCTGACTGTTAAACTTCACCTCAGCCGCTTTGAGTCACTAATCTCGACCTCAAGGCCGTATCTGTGGTGTTGGTGGCTTTTGTAGCATTTTGTATGCAGTTATTTGACAAATAACGCAGCTTCCTGTGTGGTCCGAGACAATAAGAGCTTGTCAGAGAGGCCTGTGCTGTGTTTCTGTGAGTGTCTTATTAGCCTGTTATTGTGCACTAATTAGCAGCCATCCTTCTCTGTAATGTAAACATATAACACAGCTTATTGGCGCACTTTACCAACTAAGCTTGCTATGACTTCAATAGAAAACTCACAGCAGCAGAACAGTGCTTCACATCACAGTGAATACTCTGCCTTTGTATAACATTCATGGCCGTATCACACTTCTGCTCTCAACAGTAACTTTGTTGACACACTTTCACTTAGACGTAACTTATGTAAGTATTTTATTATGGCCCATAACTGAAGGCAGCTGCTGAGTGTGTGTTCATTTATTCAAACAAAGCACTGATTGCATTGACACATACTGTGCAGTGTGACGGTTAGAGATAGCTATACTGAACTGAACTTTGTGCATTTTTCCCGTGGGCTAAATTTGCCATCCCATGAGGCATCGGGTGGCGTTGGTGCACATGTCTGTTTAGACTGAGATGTCTATACCATCACCATGAGTTTATACAATAGTTAAAAACAAAATAACTTCACTGAAATTACACATTTTTAGCTCGAACAGTCAAAATAAAACCAAGCTGCGCAAATCTACAAATCTACAAAGGCAACTAAATGAAAAAAAACTGAAGTGTGAAGAAAACTTCAAAATAAAAGCAAAATGAAAACAAATGAAGAATTCTAAATATGAAAAGGCTCCTATGCAAAAACACGCAGCCACAGTTGAACAATGTTTAGTAACACTCGAGGAATTAGAGGTTCAGAGCCCGCTCAAACAAAAATACAACTTTATGGCAGTTAAACTGTGATGTCCTTGGTATTTTTTGACGATTCGTCTAAAGAAAAGGAAACAAAAGATCTGTTCTTGCAACATGCTGATTGTAACAAAGTGGCTAAAGATACAATTGTTATCTGTAATGTGTAGACAACACTGGTTTGTCCAGAGAGACTGGACTGAAAGTATGTGGAAAAAGCAGCCAAACAAAAGCTTTTAAAGGCCTTCAGAAATCCTGGAGAACTTTTGCTCCATAGCACATGAAAGGCTATTCAGAAGCAAAATATAAAGAACCAGTCACAGCCTTCTTGAACCTGGTTCTGGAATTTTCTTCCTGTCAAAAGGGAGTTCTTCCTTCCCACTGTCATCAAAGTGCTCGCTCATAGGTGCTCATCTGATTGTAAGGTAAAGAGAAACCCCAACAATGTAACGCACCTTGAGGCGACTGCTGTAGTGATCTGGTGGCATATAAATAAAACTGAATTACATTTAACTAAATTCGTAAGATTTCAGATTCAGAAGCAAAATGTTTCTGAAATCATGAACAGGTTCAGCAGTTCATTCTCCTCCTGCTGCTTGCTGGGTCAGTGGAAACTACCTGTCATATTAAGGCAGCACAGTGCCATCAACATGACATTTCTCTGTGACTCTGAAAGCCCCCGTGTGTCCCCTGTAGCGTATTATTTTCCTGACACACACACAGAGCTTTAGGCAGAATATGGCAGCAGAGTAACTTCTGCTGTGGCTCAGAGGAAATGAGTTTGAACCTGCCGTGTGTACGAGTCTGCATTTATGGCCTCTGCCCTTTATAAAGCACTTTGCAGGAAAACTGTCTGTTGAAACCGGTTCCGGAACACAATGTGACTTTATTATAAATGCAGGGACAACCATAGACAGCCTGCAGGCACCAAAAACACAGTTTAATCAGGACTGGAAGCCTGACTTAGGGTTGGATGTATTTTAACAGCTCACTCTACCGTATTTGTTTCAGTTCGATCTACAAAGACACTCCTGTAAACGTGAGATCGGACCTGTTTGTTGAGTGACTGTGGATTTATGTTCTTTTCTCTCCATAAAACATTTTATGTGAAGCCAGTGAGTTGAAGGTGTTTTACACATTTAATAATCCTGACTTATACACAGACAGCTGGTGAAAGCTAACAGGCGTCCCTAAAGGACAAAGACCGTCCACACGTGCGCACACAAGTACAGACGGCATAAATCACCAGCCTTTTAAAGCAGTTTCATATCGGAGGAGGCAGGGAATGTGAAGAGCTTTTGGCAGAAGAGGATGAAATTTAATTGTACGTTTGATTTATGGCGACATTTATGTCGGCCGAGAAGAGAACGCCGGGCCAGAGATCAAAATCCAGCGTCTGATTTGAAAGCGCACTCGGCGAATTGAGTTTACGTGAAGGTTAAATGAAGGTTGGCAATAAATACGTTTTGCGAGCCGCCGCTGTGAATGAAAATTTCCTGAATGACAAAGGAGGAGAGGAATGGATGTGCACGAAGGGAGCTGCCATGAGAGGAGCATCGCGGATTATTCTGCTGGATATTAGCTTTAGAAACGTTCTGCGAGGACCGGCTGAGAAATGAAGATCGGATTTAAGCAGAGGGCAGAAGCTGCATGTTTAGAGAGATGAGACCGTGACCGGTGGCTTGTTGGGTCAACAGCTCAGATCAGCTGGGACTTTTGTCTGGCTGCAGAGGATGAGACTCCACTGACTCGACAGCTCGCAGCTGACGTACCCTCAAACACGCAGCTTAACCTCCATCTGCTGCCTCAGAGGCGCCCAGTGCTGGAAATGTAAGAATAAATAATAATAATATAGCCACTCGTCTGTTAAAGCAAAGTGCAATCGCTCACCTGCCTGATACTCATTTCCCTGCAATACTGACTCAAACATAAGATTCTGCAAAGTCGCAACTCTGCACTTCATCTCTTTGAAGACCGCAGAGAAATTTAACTGCTGCTGAGAGGACGCGCGGCCGTCTCACAGTCGGTGTTTCACTTTGAATTTTCTCCGTTTTTGTGAACGAGCTCAATCTTGAACACTGTAAGAGAATTTCGTCTGTTTTTTCAGACAAACAGATGGAAATTTGGCCATAAATCAAGAATGATAGAATTTAATGATATCACGATATGGGGGCAACACGGTGGTGCGGTGGTTAGCACTGTTAGTGGGGTTAGGTTAATTGGTGATTGCCTGCAGGTGTGAATGTGAGTGTGAATGGTAGCCCTGCGACAGACTGGCGACCTGCCCGGGGTGTACCCCGCCTCTCACCCTTTGGCAGTGGTAGTACGGTAGTACATCCCTGAATTAGATAAATGGAAGAAAACAGATGTACGGATGTTTAACCGACATGTGTGGAAGCTGCTGACAGTTGGTAAGCAGTGATTTCAAACTGATCACTGATTGGTGGATTTAATTGCCCCCTTCCCTACATGTTGGACACTTAAGATACATTTTCACAACTTCTCGCTCTCCTGTAATCATAACACTCTCTAAAATAGAGCTTTTGTGGACAAAAACAACACAAACGCTGCCCCTCTCGGCCTCTTTCTCTCTCACACAAACTCATGGAAAACATCTAAACATCCAAACAATCACTAAGACTCTCCCTCCTTCCACATCTTAAAAATCAAACCTCACCATTTATCTATCTCCATTCAGCTCCCTTTGTCATCTTATTTACCTCCAATTGTTTGCTAGCAGCAGTCAGCAGTCAAACTCTGACAATAGAAACAATCCCACTGCCTTTTCTCCAGAAATTGTACGCTTTAGTTTTGACTCGTCAGTCTTTTGTTTGGAGAGCACTACAACTGTGCAAAAGTGCCGCAAACAAGGTCAGCTGGCACAGATGTCTCCTGTAAGGGCTTCGGGCTAAACATTATTTTCCATCACTGGCCAATGAATCATCTATAAATGTTTCCACAAAAAGCTGCAGCACTGCTTCCAGTAAAGAAAAGCTGTGGGTTTATTTATGGGCTTAAATAAATGCACACTGCTATTCAAAGAAGCTAAACCTAATTTAGAAAAACACATTTAGAAAGATAAAAGAAGGCAGACAGAAGACGTATTGAATGTTAGCTCAAATGTCCCATTTTCACAGGTTTATTCTAAATGCAATAAATGCAGCACATTTAAGGTATTTGAGGAAACGTCAGGAATAATCAAGGAGGAAGAAACTAAATCTGATCACTTTTCTCCTCAAAAGTTAAGAAAAACAACATAAATCACGTGTAACAGGTCTGATAACTCTGCAGGTTGACGTTACCTCGGCCATGTTGATTAGACCCAAAGCCAGGGTCTTGTAGCCCAGGATGGTCCTGTTCTTGTATCGCTTACGCCTCTGCAGCATGATCTGAAGCTTGTTGGCATCTCTCTTTAAGAAGTGTGGATACTGCAGGTAGAAACACACACACGTTTCAATAAATAATGTTTATTTCTCAGCTCTTGATAATTAGACTGATCCAAATGGCTTCTTGTATAAGGCCCCTCACACCCACTGACCTCGCTCAGCATCCCCAGGTGTCAAACTACTTAGTCTGAGCCCAACTATGACATAACCCATCATTAGCGATCTCAGCAGCTGCACTATAAATGGAACCAAACTTGCTCCTGTAACAATGTTTAAAGCCGTGAAACGACTCCGGTGGCTCGATTTTAATAAGCTTCCTCTCCGCAGTGCTGCTGCTGTAGAAAGTTTAATGTATAATGTATAATGCCTGGCTCGGTGCACTCGGCAAGCTCCAGAGAGAGAAACTCCCTGACCTTTTAGCAGCATTTTAGAGTCATGGAAATCGGAAAGAATGATTTAGAGCACAAGAAAACCCCGCTGGGAACTACATTAACCACGCTCTGCCTTAATGCACTCTGTATTGTTGCTGTATGGAGAGTTGCAGGCGACACTTTTGCAGCTTTGTGTAAACTTTTCCCATCTATCCCAAACAGCTTTAATATCAGAGGTGCAAATGCATCAGAGCTGAAGGATCCGCTTCCCTGATCCTCCCTCATCTAGCAATGCTATCAGTTCATTTTTCCATGTTCACAAAGATACAGTACTGTGCAAAAGTGTTCAGCCACTCCATATTTCTTTATGCTTTGGTAGGAAAATTGGAAATAGGTGCAAATACTTCTGTGAAAACGATCAGGTACAAAGACCGGAGTGAAAATGAAAATCAGCCATTGTCAAACAAAACACTGACAGACCTTCAGAAGGCCTGGGGAACATTTGATCCAAACAACTATGAAAAAATGACAAGAGGGCTCCTTGGAGGCAAAATATAAAGAAATGACGGTTGGCTCAAGACTTTTGCACAGTACTGAATACTTGTAAAAGAAATATTTCTGAAGCTAGGAGTCAATTTTTTGTGTTATTGTTGTGCCTATGTTTTCTGTAGAAACAGAAAGGTATTGTTTGGCTGTGATTGACGGGTCCCTGATCTCGCTGAACCTTTGCTCGTACCTGGAGGGAGAAGGTGAGCTGCAGATCGGTCTCCGTCAGTCCTGCCGAGGACAGCAAGATCTCATTGGAGCGCAGGATCCGCTTGGAGCCCTGAAGACGAGACACAGATTGATGACTACAGAAGAGTCACAGTGAAAGTAAAGAAAGCAAGCAAGAAAAAAAGAGAAAGATTTCTACTAGCTAACTCCAGCAGAGTCAAAACAACAGACTCATCATTATCATCAGCCATGCACAGCCAGAGGAGGAGGTGAGGAAGGAGAAATGCCTGATAGGAGAAAGCAGGGCTGGAAGACTGAGCGAGCAGCAGCCGCATGGAAAAAGAATTAAACCAGCTTAAAGAGCCTTATGTGAGAGAGCAGCAGAGAATTTAATGGTTTACTTAGAAAACAAGATGATAGCAATCGAGACTGAAAACGAGCCAACGAGTAGAAGTTTGGAGAGGAGCCCCGGCATTAGAGAGAGAAATGACAACAAAATGTGACAAAATGCAGTATTTTTGAAGTATTCTGTGCTAACTTTAACTAACTTGGCCGCCTCCGCTGCCAAAAAGCTCTCCAATGGTCAGAAAAAGTGGGATTTGGCAGCGCTGCTCCTTCTGCCAGTTCTAAGAGAAAAGCACCCGGCTAATGAGGCATTTCAGAAAGCAGCTTGGCTGCAAAACAACGAGGAGGAAGCGTGTCTGCGTCCAATGAAACCGACTCAGCAAAACAATGAACGGCTTTACAGAAAAGGCAAACGGGCCAACGAATGCTGAGACTTTCGGGTTTTTCCCCAGGTGGGGAGTTTGTTCGTTTTTCAGCAACTTTTCATCGTCTGCTCGTTAAGCATGGTTGAAAGTGGAAATCTTTGAATCCTATAATGTCATTTAATGATTAAAGATAAAGATAAATGTTCAACTCAAGCAGACTTTGACAAAACAGGATGTAACCTTGGGGAGGATTTTATTTCTAGGAAAGTTCAGTCAGACTTTAAAAAAAGGATTTTGTTTCCTGGAACTGAGCTTCGAGGCATGATTTTAGTGCCCATCATCTACCTCTGTTGTGGTTATTACTCAGTTATGGCTCATAGACTGCTCACAGGGATCTGTATGTGTAATCTTTAAAGTTGCTTTGCAGAATCTTTTTCTTTTCATGCATTTCCAAAATAATGCCTCCATAAAAATCCAGCCTCCGTGTACAGCAGGCTTTAGGTGCCGTGTGTTTCACCGCGTGCTTCTGGAGACGTCTCATACCTGCAGTTTGACCGCGATGACGACTGAGGTGAGGTCCTTATCCAGCTCCTTCAGCATGATCAGCTTCTTCAGGGTCAGATTGAAAAGCCTGCAGGAAACACACACAACGACACTAAAATTAGATTTGATATCCAGCGCCCTCGCGCTGCTGCGCTCTGAGCTGTGCAGGGAACAGATGTCTGATGACCTGTTGATCACTTTGCTTGTGCTGCTTGTGAGTCTCTGGGATCGGGAGTGTTTAGAAGCTGTCTGGAAAAACTTCAACTGAATGCCTCAGTGCTCACATTCGCACATCAAGATATTTTTGCGAGCTACTCATCTGTCTGCGTATACTGTCGATGAACATTATTTCAGCCTAGGAACATTTCAACTTCAATTCACCCCAAAAAGCTTAATATAGAGCAAAGAGCTAAAAAATAAAAGGAAAGGAGCAAACAAATTAGCAAAACCAAAAAAAAAACTGAGGCAGTTAGTCTGCAGCACAAACAAATCAGCTTCCTCCGCACCATAAATTACAAGCTTGAAGTGATGATTAGGGGAAAATATTAGAATTACACCAAAGTACACTTATTAATGTTTTCTTATGGACAGAAAAGAGCAAATACCAAATCTGACCTGACCGAGTCACTGAGTGTTAGCCACTTTGAACTGAGAGCTAGCTAACATCAAGTATCTTTAATCAGGGTTGATATTCTAGCCAATCCAGATAAATGTAATAGTCTGTATAGAGCTTTACAGTAAACCATTGTCCCTGTTAGACTCAGATATGACGATAAAACGGGGCATTCTTACTGGCTAACGACCCATTTATCAAAAGCTGCTAGCCAATGAGAATGCAGCATCCTTCATTTTGTTGTGGTTGTGACCATCTTTTATATACAGTCTATTAAATCAAAGTAAGTGAGCTATAACACACATGAATATTCACGTATATCCGCTTAAAAATTATGTCATTGCTCAGTTTGTCGAGGCGTATACACAACACTGTCTGCAGCACATGCAGCTGGGAGTCAACTGTAGTGTATGTTTGTCCATGTGTATATTCACTAGAGAAACAGTACCAGCTGATATATACAGAGGAGGTTTGAGCACTGACGGCAAAAATCCAGTATCAGTCTCACTTTGTTGTGGACCACATACATGTCTGTATTATGGCCTAAAAGCCAGCCTGTGGTAATTTGTCATTTCCTGTCTCCTCTCCGTTCACCCTCTCATCAAACACAGCAAAAATAAAACGGGACTTTAGAGGAGGCGTTGAGCGCAGTTCTGCTTTATCTGTTGACAGGCTGTTAAAAAACAAAACATTCAAGCCCACGATGAAAATGGATTGCTATTTTTGTCAGAGTTAAAAATGTCCCGTTCAAATGACACCAACACTTACGTCAGCACACATAAACAACGACAAAAGAAACAAAAATCATGCCGGATGTCTTCCATCTGAAAAAACAGCTAAGAAACGAGAGGTTGGCCTCAGGATTCCTGACACTTAGAAGAAATACTCAAAATGCAAGCCAGTGTTCAAAAAACAAAGAGACATACAAGAGCAGGAGCATTTAAAGACCTGAAACCGAATCACAGAAAAGACACACACACACACACACACATTCTCGTTTTGATATCTTAGTGAGGACATCTAATTGACATAATGCTTTTCCTAGCCGCTTACCCTAACCATCAAAAATGAATGCTTAACCCTAACCTGTAGCCTAAACCTAACCAGAACATAACTGTAACCCTGACATTAAAACCACATTTTGAGGTTTTTGGTCCCCACAAAGACGTCTAAACAGGTACAAACACACACACACACACACCTCCCCAATAGCAGCTGAGCACCCCGGGGTCAGTCTGTTCAATAATTCATCTCCAGGGCTTAAGAGACAGAAAGTAAACCGCTAGAATAGACCTGACAGAGCAACCTGGAGGAAATCAAGAAGAAACATGGAAGCTAAAAACGAAACAAAAAAACAAAGGACACACAAAAAGAAAAAGACAGACATGCATTGTGCCAACAAGTAATATACAGGAAAAGACGGCACAACAACAGACAAGAGGGAGGAAGAGGAAAAGACGTAAATGACAAATAACAAACAGAGATGTGGAAACAGCCGTGAATACAGAGGAGGAGGAAACAAAAAGCAGGCAGGCAACAAAAGGGAGAGGAGAAAGGAAGGGAGGACGAGGCATGAAAATTGAGGGAGACATCACCAGAGAGAACACAGAAGCGGTGATGACAGAGGCTGGCAAAATGTGCGGCGAGAGATGAACTGTCTGACACCGCAAATGGAAAAACAAAACATTTTTCCTTTTCTGGGGTGACCTGTATTTAAAAGCAGCAGATGGAGAGCAAGATAGTTTAAACGGTCAGTTATGTAAATATTCGCCACACCCTGCACGGATCAATCGCTCAGAGAGGACAGAGGTCACATCTAAAGAGCCGCGCTGTTACCCGAAACATAGACAAGAGCCTCTTTTGATGTCACACTAAAAAGGCGGAGGGCGAGGACAGGAAAATTGCTCCGCATTTCTCCCTCAGCTCCCTCTCGTCTCACCTGGGCCTTCTCCTAAATCCGCCCCACTTACTCGCCTTTCATCTTTCTTTAAGTGCTCCCTACCCAATCATCCACATTGACAAGTGGCCCCCGACTGCTGATGCAACCGCTGGGAAAAAAAGGAAAAAAGTCAGCGACAAACACAGAGAGCCTTTTCTGAACGCCGAGGTCTTCTAGTTTCACGATCAAAGCAGCCGAGAGAGGCTAAAGCTATGAATAAAAAACAATCAATTTTTATCTGCGATGGAAAAGGCCAGCTAAGAGCGACTTCTGCTTACACCTGCTGGATCTGAGTGGAATGAATCGAGGTGGAGAGGGAGCAGAAGAGGCCGGGTGCCAGGGGTCGATCGGAGATGGGGCTGAAGCACCTGAGGCGAAGGGAGGTGTGGGTAGAAAGTGGATGAGGGAGACGCACAGATATACAGAGAGAGAAAAACAAACTGCAAACACACAGAGCAGAAAGAAAAAACTGATAAAAGGTTACTACAAGCAACCACACAACACTTAGAACTGCTCCAGTATGACTTTTTCACAATTACTTTATCGCTTATTTTCAGAAAAGCCCCAGAGTTTGGTTTCAAATCTTCTTCTTTCCGTTGCTCCCTTTGAGGGGTCGTCCCCGCAGATCAACTACCTCCATCTCACCCAGTGCCTAGTTTGGTTTTAAATATTAAATGCCAAATGTTGACATTTAGAAGAATTTCGCCTGGATGAAAGTAAAATAATCTGGCCTATCAAAGGTCTCAGTCACATGATGCAGAGACCGGTTGCTAGGGAAAAAGGTGTATTAACAAACCGGCTGCAAGCTGCTGGAACTTAATGGGTGAAATCTGGTCACAGAGAAAGATATGGCGATAGTGGCAACCTCTTTGCAATTGATTACCGTTGCAGTTGAGCGGTAAGACACAACTTTTGCTTTCAACGCAAACATCTTCTGTTTGCAGTTTGCAACTACTCTCCAAGAGTAGTTGGTGAGTTGTTTGCAAACAAGTCTGCAATCAACTAATACATCACCATCTCTGCAGAGATGTAGAAACTGGTTAGCCACCACCAGTAGGCAAACATGGGGTTAGTATCTTGCCCAAGGGTATTTGGCATGCAGCCAGGAGGCAGCCTGGGATCGAACCACCGACCTTCTGATTGGTGGCTGACCTGCTCTGCCACCCCATTATGAATGCAGACAGATTGCCAACACGCTGCAATCAAAACGTCTACTTCAGTGTGCATGACAAATATCCTTGGGGATGATACTAACACTAAGTTGCTGTCTTGGGGGTTAGTAGACCAATGTAAGTGCCAATGTAAGTGACCCCCAGAAAGCACTTACATTGGAAAAGCATAGAAAAAAGTGCTTGCATGAATGGGTGAATGAGGCAAGTTGTATAAAAGCAGTTTGAGTGCTCAGAGTAGAAAAGCGCTATATAAGAACTATTCCATTTAACATTAACTATGCTCCACATAGATAAATAGCGTTAGATTATATCTACTTAGCACAGTATTATCTAAGAAATAGCTTTGGAAGGTGCATAACTGTTATTTTCTACATTTACTCTCTTATATTTCCATCTAACTAAAAGCAGAGAAGCCTGTAAATGATCTATGACACCAAATCCTTGTTGGCTCTCAGCTCAGTAAAGAATCAAGGCTACAGAAATGTTAAGAATCCACACAGTAACTTTCAATTTACTGCAGTAATTGGTTCACCACAAAAACTAGTTCAGTGCTTTATTGCTTGTGTTATATAACAGCTTCAAGAATTCAGATTTCCCTCGAGAGGAACTTACTACTTTACTTGTTGCTCTGTAAATGGATGCGAGGAGCGCTGGGATTTCTGCACAGTCTGAAACACAAGTTTTCCATTAAAGCATCGTGTAGACACCGAGTTTTATTCTTTTCCACTGTTATTTACGCTGTTGTTTAACTACTGTAAATCCCCTACGGGATCAAACAAAAATGCCGCACCAGCCTTCACTGCCACGGTGATCGGACCAGTAACCATAGTTGGCGAGGGGAATCACATGGTAAAGGTCAAAACAGTCCGCCCGCCACCAGCACTTCCTCTGTGGTTCACCTCTCACTCCTGCCCTGTCTCCTCGACAGCTTGTCACTACACTTTAAAAGTCACTGCCCGTTATCATCAACCCGAACAAAGGAACAGACTCGAGCAGAGCATGACTGAAAGAAAAATAAATCAGCATGCGATGGAAACGAGGAGAGCGGCGTCTAAACTCACAGACCCAAAAAAGGGAGCACGGCTTCATCTTTCATCCCCAAATAATTACAAACCTGCTTCTGTTGCTTAACAGCTGGGATAAAATTATGGGCTGAGATGCATAATGGAAAAAACAACAAACCAATTTGTCTCTTAGAGAGTCAAACTACGCCAGGATTGTGATTTCTTTCCACAAAGATCTAAATCTCTTTGCTCCAAACTGTTTCTTACACTGCTGTGAAAAGTATTTGTCCCCCTCTTCTTTTTTTTGAGATATATATCTATATAGATATATATATAGATATAGATATATATATATTATCTGAATATAAGAAAGCCAGAAGGGTGTAAATACTTTTTCACAGCACTATAGATATTTGGTTTCCAGACTTTTAGAATGAGCTGAGGAGAAACGTCACCTCTGACATACTGTTATTGTGTAAATCTGTGGAAGCAGAAAAAATGCATGCAGCTGGAAATAGAGAAGCTCCATGGAGCTCTGACTGGGTGTGACCGTCACCACGCCAACTGTGTAGTAATTTGTGACAAGTTTCTCTGTGGTTTGTCTAAACTTCCTGATTGTGTCACCCAGTGCTCCCCGCCCCACCTGTGTGAGTCCTACAGAGGATCACACACTACCAGTAAAGTACAAGTAGGGGTCAAGTAATGCCACTTCTGCTCCATCTACATCTTGAAGCTAACACCCACCTCTTATCAGTTTAATAAAACAACGCATTAATTCAAGAATGCAAGATCCAAAGGAGCCACTTTAAACTTACACCATCCATCATATCGCATAATAATCAATATTTTTAAAAAAAACAACAACACAGACACACAAACATGTACAAATTTGTCTGCTGGCTTCAACAGCACCATCGAACAAGCCTCAGCCCTGCAAATGTAAAACCTGATGTGGAAGTGCCTCAAGCTGCACTTCCTCCAATAGCTGCCAGCTCCAAAAAAACAAATCTATCAGGAAAACCTCCAACTTTGCTTGTAAAACATGTGCCAACACATTTTTCCTGTAACGCATGACTTTCACTTCTCTAACACAAGTGGTTCTAAAGAACAGGAGAGTGGGCGCGCACAGGATTACATTTTGACTCGACTTTTCTTGTTATTAGCAACATTTTTTAAACATTTCTTCAGCCTTAAAACAGCAGAAAAGATGGCAACAAAAAGCAAGCTAGGCACCCAAGTCCCTTTACAAACCTATGGGTTACAGAACTATGTTATTTTTAAGCAGGAGTGGTAAGAGTATACAGCTCAAAGCACAGTGTTTAATTTCACATACATATATTCAAACATCAGTTTTTGTGGGGGGGATTCCCCCCAGTGTACTCACATCAGTTAAGCTAACATTGATGGAGTACCCAGAGGAAACCCAAGCAGTCAGTGGCAATAAAACCTGCAGTTGCATGAATGGTGATTTGATGCTAGCTCCAAAATTGAGTGGATATTTATCTACTTTTGTTTGGAGGGGAGGGACTTTCACGTATTTTCACATTCTGTAAATGAAATTAAGCAGGTAAAATGTACTGGGTGACTTCATGTGGGTGTAAAAAGCTTCACTTCTTTGCCTTCAAGCGTATCAAAACAGTCTCCAGAGCAGCTAAAGCTTCCTCGGCTGTGATGCAAATTTCAGTTTGAACTTTTACGGCTTTCTGAAAACTGCTGTGGTTGAAATCTGCAGGAAAAAAACAATAAGCAAGCATGTAGGCTCTCAATTGAGCTGATACATAATTAACTAATTTCCAGGGAAAGTTGTGAACATCATACAGACTGTTATCTTCTTCAATTTTTATAACATTTTCAATAGAAATTAGTGATAACCTGAAAAAAAGAAAACCTGATCTGATGCATTTAGTTTATCAGTTCTCTCCAGAAACTTTTCTTTTGGTGTTTCTTATATTTTGTGTTGTGAACCTGCATTATGTTTTTGCAGATAATAAAATTAAAGACAAGACTGAACAAGAGGGCATGCAGAGTCCCGTGTCTGCCGGGCATGCATGTCCTCACAGATGAGGTGAGTGCATCAGTTTATCACAGAAACTCTTTCTGGTTCGGGACAAACTGAAGAAGACCTCCACGTCTGACTCACTGCAGCTGAATTAATGTTTACTGCCCCTTTGACTGAAAACGCCTCGTGTTTTCCCCACAGTCGCAGATATTTGTTTATTTGTTTAGGGAAAAAGGCATGGGCGGATGAAACGAGGGCTCTGACGGAGGCAGAGAACGGCTCGATAATGTCTGTGGGAAGACTGACCTCTGATATTCTGTAAAGGTCAGTCTCTGTAGAAACAGACAGCATGTCTATCACACACACACACACACACACACACACACACACACACACACACACAAAACAAAGTATCAAACTTGAAAAACGAAAAGCAAGCCAGGCCAGGAAAAAAAAATGTCTTACCTCGAGTCATTTTAGGCCTCATTTAACTGATTAATGTGCCAGTTATGAGGTATTTTCCAATTAGCTAAATAATCTTCCACGTCTGCATAATTACAAAAAAAAAATTACACTCATTACTACTCAGTCCAAGGGGATATCTTCACACTTCAAACAGCACTATAAAAATAAAAGAAAAGCACCTTTTCATGTAAAAAAATAAGTTATTACAACTAAATGGAAAAAAAATAATAACAATAAAAGAAGTACTCTGACTAATGAAGCTTTTACCAGCAAATGTTTGGCATTTTCAGTAACACTATCGACATGGGTAGCACTGGGGAAGGCAGTTTAATCCAAAACAAATGATTTCCATGAGGCGTTGTTGATATGCAGGAGACCCATGGGATGAATATTACCAACTCCTGCAGCTATCTGATGGGTTTTTGGTTGTTTTTGTTAACTGAGGCTTTCGAGAACAGTCATCCTGTTATAACATGGTTATAACATTAAATAAAATAAGCCAACAGGACCATTTCCTTTAGTCAATAGTCACATATCCCACAATTATATATTATTACATTTTATTCTTTAATATGTTAATGTTGTTGAAACAGGAGCTTTAGTGACCGTCATACGGTGTTCAGTGTTGTGAACGTCAGCTCTTTCAGCTGCTAGTGAGTGAGGCTGAAGTTGTGTCTCAGCTGGAGGAGGCGAAAACGGCACTCTTCCAATCGATACTGTTGCAAGCGAGTACCTAATCCGATAGTAATGTTTTTTCAGTATTGATTAGTATCTCTGAGTATAAATTTTTGTTGACAACCCTAATCGTGACATTCATGGTTTACAGACTTTATCTTTCTTAGTGCTCTCATTCAGAGGCATCATTTTTCCTACTGAAGGATGGCTGGAGGCTCATCTCGTCTCAGTGTTATGGAACTATTTACGATATCACAAAAAAAGCAAAAAGATTCTCGAGTTTGTCTTTCCACACATGTCAGCATGAAGAATGACTCAAATTATTGATGAGATTTTTTTTCTGGAACTGACTCATCGTTTCGGTCCCAGACTACTTTATCCTTTATAACAAAGCGGCGTCCCAGGAGTGGGTCGGTCATTAAAAAGTGAAAAACCAAACCACGTTCTGCTTTTCTCATCATCCAGATTTAATTACACCAATTAACTGATACTTCCGCAAGTGATTCTGACAACATTAAATAAACTTGAAGGGAAATAAAAATCATCAACAAATGAAAGCAATACACACGCTAATGAGGATTTCACTAATGTCAGGATGTGGCTTCAGCACATGAGGCTGCGAGCGTCTAAACGTGCGTGGGTATAAAAGGTCTGCTTCTTTAAAGAGGAAGGTGCCTATGGTTTCCTTGACGACAGTCAGTCATGAGCGGTGTGACCTTGCCGTGTCACGCAAGGAAAATAACATGCTAAGTACACACAGCGGAAAGAAAAGAGCCGCCCTTGCACCGACCTTCACATCGAGCATTGTATTTTAAACCCTTCCCTTCCGTGTGACCATGTGACTTCTCTAATTTTCTATTCTTTAATGGTCTTTATCCTTCCTCCCTCCTACAGCTCACCTCCTCCTGCTTCCTACTTAAGGACAGCTGCTCTCCTTCTCCTTGCTCGCATAACTGTAACTCAACTCCTCTCTTTTCACCGCTACGCCCAATCTCCTTTCTTAAGTAACGTGGCGTTGCCTCCACCCCTCAGTAATGGTGATCGATGGCAGGGCCTGGTCTGTTGGAGGGCGGGGACTAAGAGTCGTGCCCTTCTTCTTTATTAGCGTCTCCTCCTACAAAGTCATTATCATTCCGTTACATGGATTAGTCTGTCCTTGACGCACAGCAGGGCCAAATGCTCCTCATTTCCAACACAGTGCAGCGCACACACACACACACACACACACACACACACACACACACAGTGAGATGTGTATTGATCAGATGAATATTTCTACCATCTCTAGGAGCAGAGATTTCATCACACCGTCAGGAGGATTTTGGGATGATTAATCAAAAACACGAGATTTAAAACTGAGTTTAAGCAAAAAAATCCTCATCAAGAAAAAAAGGAACTATCCTTGAGGTTTTCCTGTGTAGTACAACAATGTCCCTACTTGACTTCCTGTGTAAAGATGACCTGTGCTATCACTGGTCAATATATAAACTCATCATCCGGTGGTAGCTCTTCTGGATCTTTTAGACAGATGACAGACGCCTCACCTTGGCAGCAGCTCATCAGCCCTTTGGCTGGATGAGCTAATAAAACAAGTTTATTATTATTACTCTGTTACTATAGAGTAATGGATGGATATACATAAACAAGAATACAACAAGCTGATGCAACTTGTGAAAAGTGATAAACAAAATCAAGACTGAGTTCAATTTAGGCATGTGATGGCTGGCAGCACTGCAGCAGGACTGCATTATATGCAAAATTACATATAAAATCAGTGACGTTAAAGAAGCATTGTAAACTAATATATGTGTAAAACGCTCAGTCATCTGACTGTGATTTATGAACTCTGACAGCTGTGTATTATATGTTATGTCATAGAAGGAAGCACAAAAAGAACAGCCTGATGCTACAGAGGGCCACGCCCATTTCTGTGGTTACTCTGAATTTCCCACCACCTCCCAGGAACACCTGAACGCACCTTTCCTAATAACTGCCATTCAGATTACCACCAAAGGATGGCATTTCCTCAAAAACAGACAAAGAAAAAAAAGAACATATGGTTCACAAAAGCTGGTTGAAGCACTTTACAAACCCACAGAAACCCAACTACTGGCACAAAACCAGAAAGAGAAGTTGATGCCACATGCTATGGGCATAGATAAGAGCTCAATCACAAGCAAGTATTTCATCAGAGCAGGTTTGTGTTAAACACCCGATTTCACTTTCAGCTTGATCTTTTTTGTCGCTCAGATCTGATTTTCCATCAAAGTGCGAGCAGCACAAACGAAGTCGCCCGTGTTCTTTTTAATTCTGAAGCAGCGCACTTTCATGTGGTCCTAAAAATCAGATAGCGCTCTGATATTTCACAACATGCCCTCCACCTAAAGAGTCAAAATTCAGACTTTTTAAACGTTGAGTGCCCTGATGTGAGTCTTGCAAAAAGGTGCTGGGAGATGTAGTTAAAAGTAGCCTTTACTGGGAAAAATAAACCAGTTAATTTAAAAAAAAAAAATGTCTCTGGCTTCTGATTTCATATCAGCCTTCACCTCTTATCCCCTGTCACTTTGCTCCTGGCTGATTTATGTACATGGATTTGTGGACAAACAACCACTTTAAAAAAAAAAAAGAAGAAGGGGAAAAAAGCCCCCTGGAGATACAGGAGGGAAAAAATAAAACCAGTTATCCAAAAGGTAAAGGCCAGCAAACACTGGACTTTGATCTTTGGCTCCTGTCTGTGTGACTTTGAAAGTGTTTCTGTGTGTTTTTGAGCATGTGAATGTGGGAGGTGTTGTAAAACCTCACAAGGGTATGTTTGATCTCAAGGTCCTCAATAATCGCCAACTCTCATACACTAAAGAAACACACACATACGTGTCCTACATATATCCACAGAGGAACAAAGACATTAAAAATAACTTGTGCCTGAAATCCAGAGCACACACAGGCAGACGCAGAACACAATGTAAACAAAAAGAGAGAGAAGATAGAGAATGAATGGAAAGAGAGAGAACGTCAGCAATATTTCACTGCGTGGACTCCTTACAGGCAGCAGGAATAACAAGCATTTGGTTTTTCACTAACAGCACTCTTAAAATAGCGCTTGGCTGAGTGGATGCAGCCTGTAAAGATGTCAACAGCTCTGAAGAGCAAATCAATTTTTTTTCTCCTCGCTTTTATATTAAGATGAAAACACCATAATTCGTCTGAAAAACAGGTTTCAAACTCACACCGTGTACCATTACGACAAAAGGAAGAGTGTGTCGGCACAGCGGGGGCTTTAGTCTGGAAATATAAATAGACGGATAGATTGGAGGAATCAAGCGCCGCTCAGTCAATACTTTGTATTTGCGCGTGCATGTGTGTGTGGGGTGTGTGACTCATCAAAAATAACAATGCAAGGTAACCTTCATTAGCCGGAAATTATTCTGCTTGGAAACGCTGCAGAAAGTCTGAGTCAGAAAGTGTTGGTCCACAAGTACAAAAAGTCTGCGCCCTATTTAGCCCACAACAGCGTCCTATTATACTCTCATTTATTTTGGTGGTTCGCTTTTTCACATATCACACACCTCCGAATAGTTAAAGTCTACAATCATTAAAGCATTACTAGATACAGGTTGAAATGAGGATTTGTACTCAATTTCATCTTTGCTGTAGTCAAAGATACTTAGTGCAGTTATTTCCTGTGTTGATGAAGGCAAAATATGCTAGAAAAAGAAAACAATTACAAAAATAGCCAACTTTTGTTTAATCTACTGTCAAAACACTTAATTTATAAAATGTTATGGTCTGCACATACCAGCTAATGTAAATGATTAATGAAAGACTTTATAAAAGGACTGAATTAGCATTTCCTTTATAGCATGGTTGTAGCTGGCTAGCTTAAGCGGCGCTCGTTTCATCAAGTTTTTAGATATTTTTAAAAATGTTCATTACCAACACTGATACCCTAGGTTAGTAGCAATAACAACGCTGTAGTCTAAGGCAATCAAAGCTATTATTTGGCTTTAGAAATAACCCCAAAAATGTTACTAGAAAATTTATGCTAACGTTAGCATCTATTACCCATTTGTTAGTTTTTAATACTTAAAAAAAAATAATGAATACAATTAATATCCAGGCCTTTTAAAATCAAACAAGCCTTAAAAATGCAGGTAAATCTAATTTAGAGCAGAAGACCTGGTAGAAAAATAAGGTAACATAACAAAGACGTGTCCACACCGCTACCAAAGGTAGCTACACGTTAGCCCTGTGGACAGTAAAACTGTATACAGTGAAATGTAATAAAACTAGCAGCTCATTTCAATAAATACATGTCAAAACAGACCAAAAAGACCTACAGAGGTGGAACCGCTGCAAACACACCCTTAAAGCACAGTTAATTTAGGCTACATCATTCAAGTCATCTGATATGACTCCGACTATCAATGGGTGGAAACCAGCCTGGTATAATGCATGAACATGACCGACCAAAATCATCAACCCCGATAACAAATACCCTCTCCTCTTCTAATGTTTTAGTTGAAATTACTCAAGTATACCAGAAATATCTGGTTATAAAATAAAAGGGATCATGCTAACATATGGATATTTCTTTCCTATGAAACCATCACTCAGATCAACCTGCCTGCTGAACAGAGTGAGTCATAAAGCTCTGCATCCTGCTCTGCTTCTTATCCATGACCCTCTGACAGGTCTGTGACAGCCAATTAGCAGCTGGAGAAGGCGGGCCTTTCAGGGAAAAGCAGGGAAGGGGGTGAAGCATGACGTTGGGTGTCTAAGACGTCACTCAATTAGGAGAGATGATTGCTTTAAGGTGGAGATGGGGCTGGACCCAAGCTGACAGACAGAGCAGTGAGTTTGTGCAGGTGTGTGTGTGTGTGTGTGTGTGTGTGTGTGTGTGTGTGTGTGTGTGTGTGTGTGTATAAAGGCTATACCGCCCTTAGCCTGCACAGATGATTAGCATGCTGGTCACAGCAGCAGTCAGACTCCAGTGAGGCTGAAGCTTCCTCCATCCTCGCCCACAGTGGTGCAGCAGACCAGTGCTCAAGTAACATTACAATAAACAAACAATACAGCAGCAATAAGCAGGAAGGAAACATGTTTTTCCACAATGTACTTTGTTAGAGAATGAATACATTTGATTTTTTTAATGTGCACAGGAGAGTCAGTGTTTTCAGGTTTGTTTGGTTTTTTTTGTTTTTTTTTTTACAAAGATCAAATCATTTTTTAGGACATTTTCTTAATCACCTGGGAGAAAACTGTCTTTCAGCCAGAAGAAACAGACTACAGAAATCCTTTAAACCCTCTGTAACTACACTCTCATGGCTCGCCAACACATCTAAGAGCACAAACTCAGTGCATTTAGACATGTAGACATGGTGAAGACGACCTGCTGAAGTTCAAATTTAGCATCAGAATAAGGAAGATATGTGATTTACGTAATTTTCCACACAGACCTCACTACTGTTTACAGAGAGTGGCCTGAAAAAAAAGAAACTATGCAGTGAGCAGCAGCTCTCTGGGTTAAACACTGATGTCAGAGGTCAGCGGGGGAGTTGTCAGACTGCTTTGCTGATAAGAAAGCAACGGTAACGCAAATAACCACTTGTTCTAACCGAGGAATGCAGAAGAGCATCTCTGAATGCACAACACGTTGTACCTTAAAGCACAGATTCTTCCTACCACTTTAGCCTGATGCTGGTCATGTAATGATGTAGAGGGAACACTTTGGGCCTCTTAGTGCCAACAGAGCACCAACTAAAACCCACAGCCTGCCTGAGTATTGCTGCTGAACTATTACGACCACAGTGTACCTATTTTCTGATACACACCATGTCACGAAGCTTAAATCTGCCAGAGTCATCATCATTACCAGCAGTACACAATGTTATCAAATGTTCCCGAGACCAGTTCTCAGCAGCTGACTCATTATGCATTATTAATTAGTTTAAGGTTAAAAACAGCTTCTTTAGCACCAGCCTTTAAAGGTTCTGTTGAAGACCTTCATTGAATTTTTCTTTCAGGCTCGAGTTTCACTCTTAAGACTACGTAGGTGGTTTGATCTTTATTAAGATCTAACTTTTTTATTATTTCCACAGAGGCTGAACGCTTGAATCTGGCTTCGCTTGACATTTCAACAAAAATAAAAAGCTATATTCAGAAAATGTAATATCGGCTACAAGTGGGAGGAAGCACATTTGACATCGTCTGACTCACCGAGCTGGACATGTTGCGGTTTCATCTGATGAACAACTTGGTTGTCAAAAGAATCAAAGCTGCACTCGTTTCTATTCTCATGAGTCATTTAGAGATATGGCAACCAAAGATGTGGCATTTGGGTTCAGTATTTATTATATACCACAAACCAAATTTCTACAGCTCTAACCTGGCTCTACCGACCGGGGAAGCACTTATAACTAAACATTTCTAAGATCTGCATTTCATTCCTGCTAGACCTACAGTCTGATTCAGCCTCACGCAGTAGCAACAGTTTCAGCCAAGGGGAAACCTCTGGATGATGTGCTCTGAGTCAACATACAAACAGCAGCAGCCTGCTGGCATATCATCTGTGGTCAGTCGCAGTCAGAGCTGTCCCGATTCAAATCTTATCAGTGTTTGTCCAAACGGCATCCAATCCCGCTGACACACATTACAAAGTGATAGCACTGTCTGCTCATTACAGCCAGGGAGGCAAGCAAACATGCACACAGAGGAGGCTAATTATGGTCCAGCTGATCAATATGCATGAAAGCTTTACTATTTAGCACGTAGAAAATGAGGAAGGGAGACGGAAAAAAATAGAGAGAGAAGGGAAAATGTTTTATTTTTTATGGAAATGAGCAGCAGGAGAGCGTGGCACTAATTCAGTAGCTTTGAATATTGTGTGTATTGATCGATTTAGGATGGCACTAGGTTAGAGGTCGGTGAGCTTTTCCGTTGTCCTAACATCTGGTTCCCCACCAGTAACAGATTCAGTTCATGTGAAAATGCTGCATGTTCAGATGAACTGAATCAGCTTTTTTGGGATTTCCTTTCCTGGATTATTGAGCATGCATCAAGACACAATAACAGACAGGTCAAAGGTTAGGTGCCTGTTAACATCCTCCCTGCATAATACACACTGCATGGCCCAAACCAAACGCACAGTAGCGCTCTCTCATTGGTAGTCATAACACTGCCTTAAAGCATTAAAAACAAGCTAAACATCATCTTGATTTCCAACAATCCACCCATCCCTCTGATTGTTCAACCTCTGACATCACTGGCCGTCAGTGAGTCAACAGATCAGTGAGGTCACAGCACTTCATCTTTAACGTTATGTTGTCAAAGCAATCCATTCAAACATGGATATATTTAAATGTCTATAAAAATCTTTAATCTCCATATAAAATCTGATTTTATGTGAGCAGTAATGTATGTAGGACATGAATCACACACAAAAGTTTGACCTTGAAGCAGATTCTTGACATCTCAATTAAAACTTCTTATTGTGATCAGGTGTAAACGTCCAACAAAAACGAGCCAATCAAAGAGGAAAGCAGAAAAATGCAGTCCTCCATGTCCAGCTAACAGATCTGAGATTTTAGAAGGACCAAGTGTCTTTAATTAGGGTCAAGTGTTAAATTCACAGGCGTTAATGTGGCCTATAGTTCTTCTGAGCAAGCCCACTGATGCATCACACGTTTGAGGGCTACTGAACTCATTATATCTAGGCCAAGTTCACACCTGGCATTGACACAGACCTCATTCCCCTCCTCTATATGCAAATCTGCTCTATATGCAAAGAAAAGCCATCAACGACCAGACGATGGAAATCAGATGGCTTGTTTTGATGCTGTAGTTGACACGGACACGCAGAGGCTCTAAAGTACAGTCGCCTAATCTTCCAGGTTCAATCCCAGAAGTAGACATAAATCCCTTTGGGATTGCACCGGGAAGAGCATCCAGACTAATAAAAATGTTTTAAAAATCTGCCGATTCAAACACGTGGAGCTCCCACAACCCTTTGTGTCAACCTGTTGTGAATAAGAAAGCAGCTGAAAAATATATATGTAGAGAATTTTATAGAAAAATAAGACTAAAAAAAAATGAAGTAATAGCTTTAAATAGTTCTTGGATTCCAACTTCAGTCTGTGGCTCATTCGTTCCCCTGTAAACACTTAAGTTTAGACTGTGTTTTGTCTTGTAAGGGGCTGATGGAGGAATGAGAGTGAGCAACATGGCAAAAATAAAGAGAAGAAGTCACAGAAATAACATGCTGCTGAAAATAAATATGACCCATCCGTGTCAAAATTAGCTTTTATTTAACAGCGACTCTCAACGTGCTATAAAAGCTTGATAAATTACCACAAAAGGTTCAACATTAATAGATCCGAACCTCACCTTGGCACACAAGGTGAGTTTTCAATAAATAATAACAGCAAAAGGGCAATGTAATACTAAGCTACTTTTCATCAGCTAATGGGCTCTGGGAGAGACGGCGGCCTCTTGTCGTCCTAATCTTTCCGTCCACGTCTGCTTTTGTTGCTTTAGTTTCAGGAGCTTTTGCAACAATCTGGGAGAAGTGCTTTTTAAGTAAGGGGCTATAATTAAATGTGCTGTGAGACACGCGAGTGCAGAGCGGCTACTGAGGATCAGTTTGGCGATTAAAGAGACTTTTTTCCCTCCTTTTTTAAAAACCAGAATATTCTGTTCAAGAATATTAGACGTGAAATGAAGCCGTCTGTTCCTCCTCTGTGGCTTTTCCCTTTTCCATGTGTGTGCATGCACGAGTTTGCATGAGAGAAACAGGCAGAAACTGCTTCTATCAATAATTGCCTTAAACTGAGTGTTTAGGTGGGTTTCAGAGAGACTCTATGTAAACCTAATCAATCCATTCTGAAGGTGCGTCCCTCCCATCCAAGGATGGCAGGCTCTTTACAGCAGGGTCACAGTCACACTGGCGTAATGCATTAGGACCTCCTGCAAGCGTGCACTCCTCTGCATACTACTCATTTCCCCCCTTTTCTCTTATCTCCTTCAAGCTGTCCAACACTGTTCGCCAACAAAAAGCAGGACTCTCTCTCTCTCCTTCTGCCTCTCATCTCCTGCCCACTTCCCGCTCTCCATCCGAGGCCTTTTCCATTTCTCCTCTGGCAATCGGCGATTCTCCATCCCCTCCATCTGTCTCATCAGATAGCGCCTCTGTTTCCTTCCATCCCATCACGCAGCTCCTCCTTCCACTCCTCTTGTTTTTAATGGGTTTGTTTTTCCCCTCCACAGTTGATACCAACGTAGGATTTTCAGTCGTTTTGTCACGTTCCAGTCCGGCCCACACTCCACACGTCCTGGCTCTCTCAATCGAGTCTATTTTGGTTTCGATTCTTGCCTCGCTGCTCTGCTGACGGTCTTTTGGTTTATGAGCTACAAAGCCAAATTGATTGTGCCAAATACCCTCATTAATTAACAGGATGAATGTCCTGAGCAGTGGGACCTCTGTGCTGTTTACAGCAGCAGCAGCAGAATAACTGGGGCGTCCTCATGGTTTAGTGGTCTAACAAGCACATCACATCATGCATCTGCACGTCCTCGGTATCTGCGGTGGTTACGCTCTGGTTTTTTTTCTTTTTGTTTGTTGTTGTTGCACACCACTGTTGCCCCAATTACTGAGCTCAAAGTTCTTCAAAAGAGGAAATGGATCATTACCACAAGACGACAACAAAAGCTTCAGCAGCGTAATACCCAGCAGCGTGACGTAAAACGCTTATCTCACCGCCTTAATTGACAAGAACGACAAATCACATCCTCCATCTATGCTAGCAGACGCTATTAATAAGATGTAGCTGTAGTTGCAAGGATGCTGTGTTGTGCATCATGGCTAACAGTAAATGTGCATTAATGTAAAACTAGGCTTGGGGTCATTTAGTAACAGAGTATCCATTACGCAGCTTGTTGATCAGGGGAGAACGGATGAAGGCTTACTTTGCGCAAAGTAATGAAAAGGCTTTAATGGCTAACTTGTTATTTTCCAGTAATCAGCCCCTTAATGGGACTAAAATACCAAGATGAAAATGAGCAAAGAGCAGATCTGAGCATGAAACGGCACACTCACAGGCCAGTGAGCATATCCTCCATAAATCTCCTGTCAAGACACTTAAAATCACCAGAATTTGCAAAATATACCTAAAGTTTTACCCAAACCACCACAAGCTCTTCAGTAAAGTGTTTACAGAAGAAGCCAACACTGTGGGATTCACAGCCATCACGTTAGGGGAATCATGTTTAAGGCACTCCTGTGTTGGCGTCACTTCTTAGAACCGATTCATCGGCATCCCAATATTATCATCTATTTGCACATTCACCAGCATCAGCATTTAAGATGGTCAATGAATGAAAATGAAAGTAAAGAGATGAGAGAAGCACCCTTCAACCACGGTATGACTGTTCATGTTGTAAAGCTTGTCCACCAATGGGCAAAAACCAACTTGACTCATACAATAGAAACACAACAACAAGCTGATCTGAGCACAGTCGGGCAGAGTAAATAAATAACAAATGTCAGGAAAAACTGCTGATGCTTAAGCATGGTCTTAAAATCTGCTTCTATAACAGCAATCGCTGCAGGAGGAAGACATGTTTAGACAAACCCCCAAAATAATTAGCTATAAATAAAATGTTTAGTATACTGTCCCCATTAGTCCCACTCTTGTCATCTTTGTGCCAATAGAACTTATTAAGTGATTGTGACATCAGCTCAAATGCATCTGATGCAATGGCGTCTGTGACGAGCGTACAATAACCAATAAGCGCTTGTTAAACTCATGTTTGGATTATAACACGTTCCCTTGGCAAGTTTTCCATCTTGGCCTCAAAACGTTTCAGAGCTCCTGGTGGGATTCACAGTAACTCATGTGTGACACTATAACCATACTTGGCATTTAATTAAACAGTACAGTGGCTCTGCAACGCTGAATACAAGTCATGACCATAAACTACAAGTCAATGTGTGAGGAAAACAACGGTCTTAAAAAGGCAGGAAAAAACAGAAGAATAGTGTATTTATTGACCCCACTGTGATATCTGTGTGCATCAGTATGATCGACTGTGTCCTGAAGCTGGTGTGGCTGCACAAAATTACCGGACGGCGGTTTATCAATAACTGTGCTGCAAGTGGAAGTGATGCAACATATTCCATCCATTTTCTTAACAGCTTATTAAGCCCCACCACTCCACTCTGGACAGCTCATCAGTCCAATGCAGGGCTAACACCGAGAGACAGACAAGCCTTAATGTTCACAGTCACACTTCAATAGTTAATCAAACATGCATGTCTTTGGACTGTGGAGGACATGGAGAACATGCTAGCTCCACACAGAAAGACTCCAACGAGCCAGCAGAGTTCAAACAGGAGCCTCCCTGCTCTGAGGCGACAGCTCTAACGCCCCTGCTCCACCCTGTACATCAGCAGCGATTGTTTTTCCTCCCCCCAAGCATACACCACACTTTAGTGCCTAAATGGACTAGACAAGATGCAACAGTATCCATGTGGTTCAACTCGGCAGATGACTCTGATGGAGACTGCTCCGCCTACACCAACATCACACCCATTAAAGTAATATCGGAAGTGCGACATCAAACTGCAACATCCAGACGTAAAAATGACCATCTGCACATGTTTCAATTCAACATGTGGAAGAAAAGAAACCTTTTCTGATGTGCTTTGTGAGCCTCTGACAATCAGCTATCAGATCTCCACCCTCTACATACTGGTTATCTCCCGCACGCACACACACTCTCCTGCTCTCCTCTCAAACCTGCCTGTGTCTACTTACGGTGCCCTGATCTCCTACGCATGCATGTGTGTTTGCATTGATGAGTAAGCACATTAGTCTTGCAGCACGTGTGTGTGTGTGTGTGTGTGTGTGCGTGCGTGCGTTTATGTGGTAAATGTATGTGTCAGTCTGACTGTGTAGGAGAAGCAGAGAAATAGAGTGGGTGAGTGCGCACTGGCATAAGTAGGTTACAGGTAGTACATAACACGGTTATGATGTGTGTCTGCGTGTGTGTGTACACCGCATGGGTAATACTGTATGCATTACATGCATGAGCAGCTAAGTGTGCCCCTCGGTGAGTTTTCTGTTGCTCTGACTCATATTTATTCTGAAAGCAGAACACAAGTGATTCCTCCCCAACAGTAAAATGTATATATACAATGTGTGTGTGTGTGTGTGTGTGTGTGTGTGTGTGTGTGTGTGTGTGTGTGTGTGTGTGTGGACCAGAGTGCTCATCAAAATCCTGTCATGGCTCTAGAGCGTGTGTTTTTACCCACAGCAGGGGAGTTATTTGAGTGTGTGACTGCATGTAGGTGGGCAGACCTTTCGGGTGTTTTTGATGTTTTATACTGGGCCATGTAGTACGCGTATTCCAAACGTGGGTGGCTGCTGCCTCGTTTTGGAAGGAGTTCACTGTGCAGCGTGTTGGCAGCCCAGTTTTGTTTTTTGTTTTTTAAACTTGGGGGGGGGGGGGTGGGCAACAACAATCACCAACAAGGTTTGGTAAGGCCACCAGTTCAGAGAAGCGATGGAAGAGAATGAAACTTCCTCAACGCAGAATAATTCAGGGTGATCAAATTGAAAAAAAAAATGCAGATTTTAAAAAAAGGAAAGAAGTAGAGCAGGCGAACCCGTGGGAGAAAGTGAAGGTGAGCGTGTTGTCACGGATTATGATTACAGTGTTGTGTTGGTGAGGAGGTAAGGAAAAGAGCAGGTCACTCATAGAGCTGGATAAACATGAGCATGTGTATGTCCCGGGGTCCAGCGTTGCCATCTGCACACTAACATGATGCTCTGCATCTGGACTGAACCAAAACACACTCATAAAAAAAAAGCAAAAAAAACACACAGCCAATCACTCCTGCTTAAAAAAAGTCTGCATCTTCGTCATCATCATCATCCACAGTACAGTTAAAACATTTCCCAGAGCGTTATGTAACGTTTTAAACAAATGGCTTGTGGGAATGCATGAGGGGTTTTCTCAGCAATGGTGACAAATAGCAGCTAGTGAAACTGGCAGAACGCGACAAACAATGAAGACACAAAACTTATGGTGCCTTCAAGAGGTGTTGTGGGAGGTGTGTGTGTGCGTGTGTGTGTGTGCGTGTGTGTGTGTGTGTGTGTGTGTGTGTGTGTGTGTGTGTGTGTGTGTGTGTGTGTGTGTGTGTTCATCAAAAAACAAAAACAAGGCCACATAAATCTGACAACGATCATTACTGAAAATGTAAATTTTCAGAGAGCCACGGTACAGCCAACCAGAGACTGACGCAAGGGCACAGATGAGGTTCACAACAAGTTAAACTATGTACCCAAAATATAAATGTATTGGTAGGTATATTTATGGGGGGGGTTACGCTTACTGCCACCATAACCAGAATTAGCTTGGCATTTGCACAGTGCTCAGTGGGCTGAGCCACACACTCAGGACTTACCCCTATGAGACGTTATACTTCAGACACAGACGTAACAGGTTGTCAAATAAACAAATGAATAGCTGATACTATGAAAATATAAAAATCTATATGCTGAAAAAGAAATTTACAAATAAAGCAAAAAAAAAAAAAATCACAAACGAAACATTATTTCAGCGATACATTTGACTTAATGGCACCTTTCATGACATTCAAAGCCACACAGTCAGATACTTCTTTGCAGCCGTCCTCACCTCCTCCGTATGACACACAGCCCCTCCCCTCACTAGCAGCTGAACAGACGACGCTGATCAACACTGAGGAATTTCCAGAGGTAAAGCTCCCTTTTCAACAGCAGTGAAGTATTAAAACAAGTTACCATAAATCTTAAAATAAGCGTTACTATAGTAACCTGGCTGACTGGATTAATGGGGGTGATTATGTCAGGAAAGGCAATCAAACACACTGTGGGAAATAAGTGAGTGGCTGATAGTGTCTTAAAAGGATATGATCAGCAATGAAAACCACCGTCTACCTAAAAAATACTGCCTTTTTTCTTAATCTTAAAATTGTCATACACACCATTAGCAGCTATGTTTCAATAATAAACTTTGCACTACATCAGATAACTTAAAACCATTTTATCACTGGCATTATTGTTTGTATTGTTCTGAAATGAAAAGAGGGAAGTGAGTATTTTCCTAGGTATCGACGTCGACTTCAAATATGAAGCCGAACTGAAACCCGCAGAGATGGTTGTTATGTGTCCCAGTGACCACTGAAATTAAAGGTGAGGCTCTCTTCCCATTCAGGGTCTTGGTCTGTTTCAGTTCTTGTTTTTAGAGGGTCTTTGCGTCAACTGTGAGCCTAAATTGCGTCCTTAATTAACCTAAAAAACCCCATTCATGTGTAATGTCTGTGTCCTCTTTATCAGACACTGAAGTGAAAGGGCAAACCTCACCAAAGCAGGAACTTCCAAACAGCACCCATTATTACTCTTCACCAATAAAACACAAACAAAATGATCAGTACTTTCCACTTTAAAAACTCATAACCACTATGAAAATTTCGGATGCTTTTGGGAAATAGAAATTACTCGCCTAGTTGTGCTACTGTTGTGCAGGAAAAACCCATTCACACATTTAGCAGTGAAGTGAATTACTGAGATTTTTTATGTTCAGAAATTCACTGGAAAATATGAACATTAATCCAGAAAGAAAGGCTTAGTTTTAGTATTTACCACAAATTTCTACATTTAACTAGCTGTAAATTGGATTGGATTGATCTGACTGATTAATCTGAGGTCTCAGAGGCTGTTGTTTACAAGGTATGTTACACATTCTGCGGATAAACATTATAGAGGAAGCACTGCCATATCATGAATAGACCTTGGTCTGACCCTGAGTTAATAACATGCAAAACTGAGCTGAAAACCGAAGCTGAAAACACACCAATCGTTCGATTTAAAGCTTCTCCTTCAAGTCTGTGCCAACTGAATGCCTATTCAGGCTTTGAAATGTGAACATTCTATAATAAAACTCTAAAATCAAAGTTAGTTTATGAGTTTTCGGCGGAGAAAAGCTGCATTTGTGTCGACATCTTTGTTCTAATTGTAAACAAGAGGCAGTTCAGCCCATCTACTACTTCACCGTTGCACAATTTTGTTTAGTGCCGCTTGTGCAAAGCGAGCTTTCGGAAAAACCGCCGCTACAAGTGTGGGAGGGTACCACACCAGCAGCCTACGTACAGTGAACTGTTTGCTTTGCAACAACTCCTACATGTGTGCATGTAAACTGGGTAAATTACTCCTCATGAGAGCCATATTAGTACAAGTTGTACTTTAAGGCTTTGCTAGAATTTCATTGGCGGGCCTGACGAGTGACAAAAACCAAACGGCCGAGACATTTGTGAGCTTTGTGCCTGTATTTATTCCCCAATCTCTACCTGACAGAGCAGACTGACACTTCAACCCAAGAATGGTGTTTAAAAAACAGCAGCCGCGTGACATGGCAGTGATGTCTGTGCTAAATCTATGACAGCAGGTGCCAGAGATCCATAATGGCACCTTGAGTGTTGACTGCTCCAGAAACAACAGCGACAGAGGTGAAAATGTTCTCTGTGGCAGATCCATCACAGGTGTTGGGGAAAGGAAGCTGTGACTGTGGGGCAGAGCTGCAACGGTGGCCCGGAGAGGACAAAACAGAAAGCTGGATGAGTTATAGACAAGACTAGGATGATGCCCACGACAGAAGAGCTGAGATTTAGATACTGACTAGCTTTAATAGTGAGGAATGTGCCTGTGGTGGGAGCTGGATAAAGGAAAGACTGATGATGAGGAAACAGGAGGGAGAGAAAAGATTAGATAAAGAAAGAGAGGAAAATAAGATAAGATGACTTTTATTAGTCCCACAGGTGGGAAATTTGTTTACTCACTTTATAAAATAAAGTGAGAGGAGGAAAAAGGGAGGCATGTGGAGGATCTAATACCTCAATCAACACACGTCTCTTTGCCATATCTCCTCCTTTTGCCCCAGCTGCTCCTTTCCCATTCACCCATCCACCTAGCTTTGATGTTCCTCCACTCTGATAAAGCCAGCCCACCACCCTCCCACTCTATATCCACCTCCACACGTCCTCCTCCTCTTTCTGCCTTTGTGTCTCACCTTCATCCACTCAAGCTCATTTTTTTCTCCTTCACAGTCTAATCCTTCTTTTGCCGGCTCTCATCTTCACCCGCGGCTTCACGCTTCTTCCCCCTTGACTCCTCGCAACGGGGCACTCCTCTTGTCATTCTCATCGACTTCTCCTCGTCACCCTCCATCTGTCCTGGTTTATGATCCATGCACGACGCTCGCAGACTCTCTCTGCTGCCTCCCTAACCCGACATTCAGGCTGAATGGCCATTTTGCCACTGCTTCATTATTCGGGGCAAAAATCAGCTTTGATGCTACTAACAGATCACTGACTGCCGTACTTGGATGTTCCAGAGTATAATAACAGCTAACCTTAGAGATGCCATAAAGAACTAGAGCCCAAACAGTTCAGCTCTTCGATCGGGCCACAAAATGTGTCTGCAGCTTTTTCGATCATTAATAGCTGTTAGAGTCATTTTCTATGTGACCCAAGTCAGAATCACCAGAACTACAGTTAAAATGACTCAAAGCCAGCACTGGGAGGCAAATACACCCAAATCTTGATCAGCAGTCTGGAAGTCTCGTCTGACACGTCTTTCGTCTGAAGGTTTTCACTTTCAACTGTTATTTTATTTTGTTTTCAGTTTCTTTGAGTTTACAAAAAAACGACACAATTATTGGTCAGGAAAAGATCACATCAGACTTAAAGATTTTTAATGCCACCATAATGTTATTGTATCAGTCAGGCTCTCCTATTCAGGACCTGCTGCAGGTGGAGGTGCAGGCTCAACACTGACCTCACCAAGGCTGCACAGCAGGACAGGGATTTCTGTCAGCGGCTGCAGTCCAACAGTTTGGAGCTTATAACTGTTCTGTTTTGCATATTCACAGGAGCTACAGCTTTACCTGTGCAAACAAAGTGAATGCTGCTTAAAAGGTTTCAACGCTCTAAGACGAGCTCCAGTGGAAGATGTTGACTTGTCTTCTTCTGCTGCTGAAGACGCCCGACCCCCCCTTTCCCTTCCCTCTCTAGCCTTTCTTTGCTGCACTTCTGCAAAAAGCAAGTCACCCTCCTGACATGAGCTGACACTTAGCCTACAGCAAGAATACCCTGCTAGAACACATACACACGCACGTACACACAGCAAACCGCTACTTGATGTAAGCCGCGAGACGATTTACACTCTGTGAAGCATAAAGTGATATGCCGAGGCACAAAATCAAGGAGAACGCGCTAAAAACACACAGAAGCCCCATTTAACAGCAAGGCCAGTCAGGACACCGATTCTGCCAAACATAATGACACGGCTGAAGCCGACCTTTGCTGTGAAAACACAGCACAAGGCACACACATCCACTCAATCGCTATTTGGACTTAATAATGTGGCAGGCAGGCTGATTGAAGCGCAGCTAAGAAAAAAAATCCAGAGCTGATGATACTTAAGAGCAGCAATCAGTGTGAGAACAGTGTCAGCAAACACACACTCATACCATTTACTGCAGAAGCAAGGTGAGGCAAGAACGAGCTGCACAGGGAAAAAGAAAGACATGCAGGTGTGAGGTGAAGAAGAAGCTGCTTCAAGTGCTGCAGTGAGAGAATAAACAACCTCTCTCACACACAGAACATCAGCAGTGCATGGAAAACCTACACCGCCCAGCAACACACAGGTGAAGCGACTAAACTCTCATTACAATTCAGTCATGCGCTGGGAAAGCTTAGGTCCTGGCATTCATGAGGGATCCACCCCCAGAGGACCCACACAATATGAGGCAGGTGGTTATTATAGGGAGGCTGGTTGGTATAGGATGAGTTGAGATGACTCAAATAGCGATTATGAATTCAACGCAACGCTGCGAGCATCGAAAAGTGATTGGAAAAAAAAGGGAAAAAAAAATCCCCTCATGGCCCCAACCTGCAATATGAGCAAAGAATAGAGCTCTTTGGATTCAGAGCTGGCTGCCTGGGTATATAATGGCTATAGAAATGTAGTGGAATGGAAATTATTCCTGTAAACACACTCACAACCTCACATTTCCCCCTCTCTTGTTATTTTTGTTTTTAGATGTCCACGTTGCTCTGCCTGCCACAGAAACGCTACGTGCCAAGAAGAAATCTTATTACAGCTGTGCAAACAAGCCCACCTCGTTTTTCGGTCACTTAAGAAGGCGTCGCTTAAATCCCGAGCCCTGATATTTATCAGGTGAGGGGCTGCTTTAATGGGGATGTGTTCAGCTACTGTGAAAAGATGAAACACAACTCAGGAAGGCCGCTATGAGCAATAAATCTCTGCGTTTTTATTACAGTCATACACCAAACAAAATACATGACAATTAAATGCTGTACGCTGATAGATGACATCGAATTAAGTCAGCAAATGCTGGCCTAATTAAACACTGGACCCAACCACATCTGTCATGGGGCTGAGTTATCATCTCACAGGGCTTTACAAGCATCCTGTCTTTTTCTTTTCCCCTACGCTTCCTGCCAGAGGTCGCATGGACAAATCAACTTCCAAAGCCACCTACATGTCCAACAGGTACATCAAGTTATTCCAACTGCAATCCAACCGCAACTCAAGTTGTAACCCTAAATATTTTAATTCTCAAGACTAAATTCACATCCCCAAAAAGGGAACTGGGTCTCCACAATGTAACTGTACACACATTTTGGTTCCCACAATGCAGGGAATACGAGTACACACCTACACACGCAAAGTAAGGTGTCCTAGATATTTAAGAAGTGACCTTTTGCTCTTTTGCTCAGTTTTGTATGCAGCCCTTCCTCTCGCTCTCTCGCCTCCATTCAGTGCCTCCCTCTCTCTCTCTCTCTGCCCATTTCCTTCCGTCTTGCTCTACTTCCCACAGCCACAGGCAAGGACGCACCGAGGCCGGTTACTTCCTAAGCAGGGCAACCTTTAAACATCCACACGTTTGAAGGTTCACACATAGCACATTCAAGTCTGTCAAAGGTGATCAAATGTGTTTATAGCAAAGAAAATATGTCTGACGAATTCAGGTTAGGACACTGTTGCAGTATATTTAAATAAGGGGGGAAAAAATAAACCCGAGCATGAGTTATCTTTGGTGGCAGGTCTGTTCATCGTGTTTGGTCTAGTTTGCACCTCCTTATCCAGAGCGCAGGCCTGTTGTCTGGCCTCTTTCAAATCTAGTCTTGCAAGATACGTGATGTGCAGCGTGTGTGTGTGTGTGTGTGTGTGTGTGTGTGTGTGTGTGTCTGTGTCTGTGTGCTTGCATGCGTTACACAAGATAACATATGTGTTGCCAGTGGGAAATGCATCTTGTTCACAGGCCTGTTGTGCATTTCTGCATTTCACTGACTATGGGTGTGCCTGAAAGTGACAGGTTCACACTACAGGAGCATACAGTCTCTCTTTGTTGTCTGTCTCTTTCTCTCTCTCTCCACACATACACAAACACACACACACACACACGCAAACACAATTGACCCTTCGTTAAAGCGATTGCGGATTAATGAGCAGAGTACCCGCCTAATCCAGTTTAGCCTGAGACATGGAGGCGATGCTATCCAAGCGCTATATCCACCCCACCCCACCCCTCCTGCACAACTGCACGTTGCTGGATGGGTACTGGGTGATCACATTATGCCCCTGGTTATCGACCAATCCCAGCCACTCCTGGCCCAGTACAGCCGTCATAACGAACTGAGAATATCACAGTGTCACAGCGTGAGTCAAGCTGAGAAGCAGCCACTCCAACAACAAGTGTAACAGTATTACTGGTTAGATCTTTAAAAGGATGTGCCTTCCTTTTATATGAATCTGCGGTGCGAGACCAAAGTGACACAGCTCTAACACTGAACACAAGAGGGAAAAAAGGAAAGACACAAAGCTTTAAGAGAAAGTTGCGCATTTTCAGTTTCAGTTTTTATTCCAGCTACATTAATTCTACTGTTTCATTTACATTTCTGATATTCTGTAAATGACATTTACTGGACTAGAGTAAAATACTGTGACTCTTTCAGCCCATCCCTCGACAAACTGCTCTGTATATACACGGCTTGACCTCGGCTTTCTTTCATGTTCTATTAAAAGCCACTAGTACAAAACATTAGCATGTTTGCTAACATTTTGCCAGTTTAGTTTTGTGTCTTTTTACCTTTGGGTGCTAAACTGGTTAAAATCTATTACCCTACTCATATTAGCTTTACTTTCTATAGAAATGGAGTTGTGCTTCTTATCTATGAAACTTCAGAAAGAACTAAATTGGCTTATCTTAGCATGCAGCTAACGTAGCTACGTCACCGTTTCCCCACACAGGGGCTTCCCTCAGCTCGGTTTCTGGCAAACCCATGGCCACCAATGTACAACCCTAATTGACACACTGTATAAACTGTAAACAAAAACACAGAGCAATGATTTGCAAATCTCACAAGCCCATATTTTATTCAAATTGGAACATAAGAAATCATACTGAATGTTTGAACTGAGAAAATGTACCATTTTGACAATAACAGGTCTCAGAAAAACAAACAGCTGGAGGAACATTTTGCAGCTAATTTGGTTAATTGGCAACAGGTTGGTAACAAGTTAGATATAACAAGATCATCAGTGAGTTTCTCAGAAGAGAAACTCAAATGCAGCGTCAACAAATTGCCAGTAAATGGTTGCTTAAGTATATAACACTTAGGCTTAACAGCTTCCACTGGAAAAAAAAAAAAAAAATACTTGAAACCATTTATTTCTTTCACACACAGTTTAAACAAACACTTCAAACATACGATGAGGACGATCCAGCCTGGTCTTACTCAAAGAGAGCACAACAACATCATCAGCATAGAAAACCAAACTATCTAAAACTGAAGCGGCTATAAACACAAAGTTGTGTTTATAGCCCCACAAAACCGCAACGCTGTGCAGAATTGGGAAAAAATGCCAATAAATTATCGACAGAGTTACTAAAACACTGGCGCTGTGTCAAGGTCAATCTGTGTTAAGTGCATTACGAGCTTGTGTTATCACCCAGGGGAAACAGCGTGTAACCTGAGCCGGAGAGGATTACAGACGTGAGCAAGTGTTATTTGCATGACCACAGATATAAAGTGGCAGCACAGACGCACAAAGAGCAACTGTTGTTTTTATGTCCTAGTGCAAATTACCTGCTGTTAACTTTTTCCGCATCCGCAATTTACCCACTACAAAGTCCAAATCTTAACAGCGTGGCCGTGCTGTTTGTAAGGCGTTAGTGCCAGACGGTTTCCTCTCAACGTATTCCGGGGAAAAACTATAAACAAACAGAGGTATGCAGCAAGCGACTGGAATTTCATTTTTCCATCAAGCAGCGTTCAGGTTTCAACAGGCCAAAAATGGAGCTACGGAGAAAACTTGTGATGATCTAGTGCAAGAGTGTGTGTGCGATTATGTACCTGTTGTCAGCATGATTTGTGTTTCTCCACACTGCACGTCCTTCTCTGTAAGTGTATACAGAGGTGTCCTTGTTCATAACACGGTGGATGAAAGCAAAGCATATGTCAGTGACACTGCCTGCGAATCAGGTGTCACTACACCTTAGAATAGAAATCTGTCCCCGTGTGTGTGTGTGTGCGTGTGTGTGCGCGTGTGTGTGTGTGTGTGTGTGTGTGTGTGTGTGTGTGTGTGTGTGTGTGTGTGTGCGTCAGAAGTCCCCACAGTAGGGAGATCATGACCAAAAGTCAAACAGTGCAGCAACCAAAAGTATAAATTTTAAACAATAAAAACACACACAAGAACATTACGATACCGCAACAAAGGCCTCCTCAGACCACAGCAGCTATAGAGACCGACCTCTACAATACAGCAGCAGCAGCCAAACACCTCAGTTCACACTTCTCTCTTTTGCTACAAGACCCTGTGTGAGAAACAAACACCCACTGACACCCAGATGATTTCTGTCTGCCTGCTTTTGCACAGCGTTTGCAACATAACCAGCTTCTATCGGTCTCTCTGACACAGGTCGCATTTATGTAACGTTACTACTCTTTGCTTCGTACCCCGAGACGTACCCTAGAGAAGTTGAGCAGAGAACGCCCCAGCAGCCGTGCAATTCTCACCACATGCGCAAAGGGCTTGTTTCACAGAGAGCATTGTTAGCCTCAACAGTGGTTGTGAAACTGCATGTTGCGAACATTTAGTTCCCACAGCTCTTGTCTCGGTGAGCAGGGCATCTCTTTATGTGCGAGCGCACCGGCGGTAACAGGCTCGGAGAGAAGGGGTTCTTTTCTGAAGTGGGAGAAAGGGGGAAAAAACCCATCATCCATCCAAAGTGTTCACTGCAAAGTACAAGCTGAGCTTTACACCGCAGCAGTGTGGTGGTTAGCAGAATCACCGCAGTCCAGGCCAGGGGAGTGTGGAGTTTGCATGCTCTCTCTGTCCCTGTGGGGGTTCCTCCCACGGTCCAAAGATATGCAAGTGAGAGCATATTGTTGTCAGTGTCTCTGTGTTAAGCCTTGATTATATAGCTGAGCAGTCATTCATACACCTCTCTGAAGTCTGCTCCCTGGGGTGCATGTGTAGTTGGTGCACCGTAATGTAAATTCTCCACGGATGAAACTGAGGTCAAACAAAACAAAGCAAAAAAAATCTGCACAGACCCAAACCGTCTGATTATGAGCTGTATGTCACTCAAAGTCTAATCAAGGCGCCACAACAGACAGGCAACCTGTCCAGGATGTACCCCGCCTCTCACCTCATGACAGCTGGGACACGCCCCAGCCCCTCCCATGACTTTGATTTGGATAAGCGGAAGAAAATAGATGGATGATTATTCCGTTTTCAACAAATTCATGATGTTTTTCCATGTCGTCATTAATACAAACGCATTCAGTTACAAGAAATACTTAAATAGCTTCATAACCCACACTGGCTGCTAAAAATACAGAGTGAGGCTGTCAAGGTGAGCCAATCTGGCAACATCTATTACTGGGATTTAGATATGAAAAAGCAGGGTGCACAGATCTTAATGTTTCTAGGCCGTCAACAATGTTTGTCTACTCGAGTCAGCACTGACAGTGTTTAGATGATTGCAGCACGACGCAGCTTTTGAGGACACACGTCAAGGCTTTTGCTGCCACGGAGGAGAAGAAATAATCCATGACTGAAGTCAAAAAGCATCTCGACTGGGAACTCGGGACCAAATCATACGTCAGGCATCCAGAAAGGAAAAGAAAAAAAATCGTCACGACGAGCAGCGGAAATATACAAAATAGCAGCCGGAGACAAATCATTCAAATGAGGGATTTGAATTAGCACACTTCATGCTTCAATTTTATGAGAAGATGCGTCAAAGCTGGAGATTATTTTCTCCTGGGAACAGCACTGCGGGGAAACGTTCCCCAACAAGGCTCTGAAAGTTGTTTTATATACTCGAGGAGTCTTTTTAACCAAAAAATGGAAACTTAATAATAATAAAAACAACATTGTGAGACACAGTTGTACGTCGCACTAAACTAAAGTGCCAAATCAAAAGCAGGTTGTGATACCAAGATTTCTCCTCAGAGTCGTTTTCAGGCCTCTCCGCTGACACTGTTACCCAGCAAATTTCAATCTAAGGAAGGTCTGCAAAAGAGGATTCGTCTCACTGTGCAGAATTACAGCAGAAAAAAGGCGTAGCGGTGAAATTTTGAGTGGGTTAGCAGCTTTTTAAAGCAGGGTTAAAGGTTTCTCTGCCTGTCAGCTTTCAAGCAGCTGAGAAAGACATTTAACCAACTGCCACATTTTTATTCCCAATACCACTGGGAAAAACACATTCCAGTGTCTTTTGGAAAGCCACTGGATAAACATCATTACAGTCAATAATGGTCATGCACTGCATGCCATCGTGTTCCAGCTTTCCCTGAGGAGTTGTGCTTGGAAGGCTACAGGCACAAATAGTAAATAATGGTGGCAAGTTGGGTGAAGAGGTTTATACTTTACGCTCCGTCTCCCTTCATCTCCAACAGGCGAGCCGAGCCGCGGAGGAAACTTCAGACCTTTTCGGCCACTCAGCTTTTAAAGAAAAAAAAAGAAGTGTCTAAGGGAGCAGCAAAGCCAAAGCTCCTTAATGAAGCACCCTGTCACCCTGCCTGTGAGCATGCTCGTATGCGATAGCCTGTCAGCACAATTTCCATTTCTGTCCAGTTGTGTGTGCACGCTCAGCAGCCGGTGTTTAGAGGAGGGGGTGTGCATGCAGGGGTTCGGGGGGGGGGATAATGTAACGCTGACACTCGAGAAACGTGACGTCCACTATTGTATCGCGGGGCAATTACAGCAAACGAGTCGAACAAACACACAATGTATAATTCAGAGCATCCTGCATTTCTGCAGCGCACTTCCTCACGCCGGCAGTATTCATTACCAGAGCAGCAGATTTATTTTTAATGCAATGACCTCGCTGCTTTCACTTATTTATACTGTTTATCGTGTGTTTAGCTCCCACGTTTGGGCGTCAGGCTGATTCAATTCTAAAAAGCTGGCTTAAATAGCTGCATTATGAAACTCTTAACCAACTAAAAGTGGATACAAGGAACGCTCAAGATGTGACGTTTAGTTAATCAATAAAAAATGTTTGTTTTTGTTTAAATTTCTCTCTCTGATGGTTTAAAAAGAAAAAGATACCCAGGAATAACAGCGGTATATATTCAGATTCCAAGGGTTTTTTCCTACTGGCTCTGTGTGATGTCAGTGACTGGGAATTTCCCCAATGTCATCTCAGGTTCACAGTTCTGGCTGTGAACAGGGAAGACCTTTCTGATGATTAAAACTCCTGTTAGCGACGGGCAGCAAATCAGAAAAAAGCTGGCTTAAAGAGGGGACATCCTAAAAAACTATAGGCTGTAAAACAGAGGTGTCAAGCCCATTTATTACAGGAGCCACATACAGTTAAATCTGAACTAAGGACAGCCAGAACACTAATAACCTTCTGAAAACCTTCGCATTTCATGAACTAGATTCCTAAAACTGATCACGACCAGACTCAATTCATTACACACCTCAGCTGAGATGAGATGATGAGAGATGAGATAGCCTTTATTTGTCAGTTGCAGGTCTTTTGCCCGCAACCGAGATGACAGACCTTGCCGACCGTACATACAATACACAAACATCACATTGGGGAGACAGGTCAGGCTAGGTAGCGAGGAAAAAAACATTGAAATGTGTAACACAAAAGGATAATACAGGAATGCACAGATATCAACACACCATAGCACAATAAACACAGACAAGCAACATGGGAAAGAGTTCCAGTGTGTACATCTGATCTGGGACCGCTGCAATCTTCGACTGCGCCTCCAACTGACCCGATGTCCACATCGGGGGGTTATAGGTTAAGAAATACATGCAGAAAATGTACCGTTAATTCTAAGAAGATGTCCTTTTTTTGCTGTAGAGCCACAATAATAAGAGAATAAAAGAGGAAATTGTCTATCGATTCGTTTATGGTAAAAAGCAATCTCGTTTTGTATTTTTTGAAGGTGTTTCTATTACCTATTTAGGCGTAGTATGACAGGTGAGGGCGGTGTCTTTGTCAGAAGGTTGTAAAAATGACAGTGATTCAAACCTCTGGATCCTCAGTTTGGATGTGATCCATTCGTAGGAATAAAACACAGTTAAAAGTTCACACTTACTTCATTGCATTTTCCACATGTTTGACACCTCTGTTCTAAAACAACTTGATTCAGTGGGATTGATTATACCATACCCCCAACTTTCCAGCAATATATTTCACAAATTACCACCATCTGCTCTACTGCAGTAGCAAACACATTTTTAATAATAAGGAATGGAGCTGCTGTTTTGTCTTTTCGTATCCAACAACATGCCAAAAGCTCTTCATTTCTAATAGGACAAAATCAGCCAATATTAGACTCTACTAATCTCATAATCCGCCAACTCCCCATTAAGTAGGTTTCACAACATGATTAACTTTTTTCTTTGTTAAGGTGAACTCGGTCTGAGTTACTGTTTGAGCGGCCACAGTGGAAAGTCCGACCAATCCCATGGCAGCAGCCTGCAAATGGACAAAGCCTCGTGTTGAGGGGTCAGTGGGGTCAGTGGGGCACGGTACTCGTGAAGGCTTTCTCCTTAGAAGCCAAAGTGAAACACTGAGCAAAAATCCCCGCGATCCACCCAGCGACCCGAGTCGTGGGACTTTCCCCCCTCAGCTTCTTCAACGATGCAAGGTGATCATGTCGGTGCTCGCACCCATTCCTGGAATACCTGTCGGAGAGCAGCTACACAAAGAGCCTCTGACTACACTCATGTTGCGCGCTGAAATCCAAACCATGCTCAGCGTGCATGATCCGACATTCCACCTGACAGCGAGCGCACCTGAGAGCTGCTAATCTCTATTCACTACCCCTGCCTCTGCGTTCATGGAGTGAAGTGTCAGGCCTGCCGGAGCAGCTGCTGTACTCGTTATTTTGGCTGCAGAAAATGAAAGTTTCACCCCCCCCCCCTGCCTTACAAACCGCCCGGGGTGAGATAGGAAGCAATGAACTGAGCAGAGGAGGCGGCAGAGAGAGAGGAATCGCCCTGGTACGCAGCCAGAGAAATGATTTATTCCTCTATCATTCTAAAACATGAGAATAGAAGGTCGGGAACCCAGAGCACAGACGTGACCTTCGCGGCACTCTTGTTGCGTGGATGGATATGAGGAAGGGTGGAGCCGATTTTGAGATGACTGTGCCTTTTGTGCCCTTCAAAACATATTGGGGTAGTAACGGCTGCTGGTAATCGCAGGCTGATGCAAAACTCTGACTCGTGGCTGCTCAAACAACTGATATCATCTCTCATTCTGATATCAGTCATAAGTATTTCCTGTCAACTCCCCTCTGAATACGAGCAAAAAACAACAACAACAACAAAAAAAAGGAGCCACATGGCCTGCGAGTCTGGGTGGATATATAAACACCTATAAATACAGAGCACGTCCAGATTTTTTTTTATATATCAGGATAAGCAGGATGTGTGCTCCTGTCAGGGCAAATGCAACCCACAGCTCAGTGTAAACAACACACAAGGAGGCATTCTGGGTAGACAGGAAGAGGTTAGAGCAACAGCACCTCGGCTGGAGAGGGGGAAGTTCTTAGTCCTTACTGCAGAGACAAAGATTAGGCAACAAGGCATTGAACAAGAAGCAAACAGGCCACAGTCAAGACTCTGCAAGACATCCCCGCGACTGATTCAGTGTGTGGTATGCAGGTTCTTCTGACTCCGGATTAGACTTCCCTGTTGCTTGTGTCTGTGAAAAATCCCATTTAAATGTAGATGACAGAGTCAGTGCTGCTACTCCCCATCTCCCAGTGTCATCCTCCATTTCTCTCCAACCCTCCCACCCTCCTTTTCCCCCCCCTCCTTTCCTGCCTCCATGTTGCTGAAACTGCAGTGAAATCGAAGATATTTGACGGGCCGTGACGGCTGCAGGGGGTGGAATAAAAAAAATATAGAAAAAGTCCACAATCGCATTTTGAACCACGATGCCAAACTACTCAAATATCAGCTGAAGACGTTGATGCAAACATGGAAAAATCATCTCAAACAAAAGGGGGGAAATACATTTAATGTGCAGGAAAACACTGGGTGTTATAGTTAAGAGAGCTAATTGCACGACATAGATTTACAGCTGTGTCATTGAGGTGTGCACACACACACACACACACTTGCAGACCACTAAGAAGCCAAGCGTACTTTTGAGGTTTTGCTTCTAAATCCAGTAAAGCCCCAGAGCATTTCAGAGAGCAGCATTAGGGTGTCAGCATGCGGGCTTTGTGTGATGATGACCACAGTGCTTTTATTCCCCACTAATTGCTTTTAGTCACCTAAACATCTGCGCTCATCTGGATGAGGATGCGGCTCAGGCTTATGGAGAAAAGCATTTCTGCACATGTTTTTATGCTGCAGCAGCTCCCCAACTGTTTGCTTAGCTGGGATTGGAAAACACAAGCACTACTTCAGCAGTAGCAGTTAACCTTTGACCCTGAATCGAACTTGTTATGACCAGGGTTATCACTTAAGCGCCATAAAAAGAACAATGAGACAAGCTGCAGCTGGAGCGTGTTCATTTAGATTACACCTGATTATCACAGGACACATGACCACGTGCATCTGCCTCTGTGAGCCCCCCCCCCCTTGCAGGGTGGCTGTGAAACGCTTCAGTGTCTTTGTCTGAGGCAGAGCTTAGAGGTGGATGAGGTGTCTCTCCTAACATGACCTTGCTGCATTGCCCTTATGAACACGAACACACACACACACACACACACACACACCAGTCACATGACGAGAAGCAGTGGAAGTCTCAGCAGGGATCTGACACTAAACAAGACGTTTCAGCTTGTGGGTGCACCTCAGAGATGATCCCTGGCTTTGTCATCTCCCTCAGACTCACACATCACAGCACCTACTGTTACAGCTGTATAATAAATGGATGCAAAGTGGCTCTCTACAGTTGCAGCGACGGGCAGCGTGACCCGGTGCTTCATCAATCTTTTGTCTGTCTGCGCTAATCAGCTGGGCAACAACTAAGGCTGTTTGGAAATAACGAGGGAGCCTGCCTTTATCTTTAAAAGCAGAGTCGTAGAGTGATCGAGCTGAGGGCTGGGGACCACAAAAAGTGCTAACAGGAGGTCCAGTCACAGGGTAACACCACTGCTATTGGAGGCAGCCTCTTAATTAACGGTTTAAAGGGATCTACCAGTTTGTTAACACCACAACAGCCACCAGTGCAATGAGTCTTCCTAAATAGGCACTCGTGGGTGTCTGTGTGTTTGCAATCCCCCAGTGTAAACACACTGACTGGGTCACTTCCCATTCACAACAACCAGCCCACCCCACCAAAAAGCGATAAGTCACGCTAAGCCCGACCATCTCCCCTGCACATACCTCGGCACACAGCTGGGCGAGGAGCGGTCCACCTCCCAGGTAGCGTACAGGTTCATATGGACCGGACGGTTGGAGATGCTGACCGGCTTGGAGGGCTGCATGTGCGGCGAAGGGACGCCCCCAGTCCGCGGGAGCCCTCCTCGCTCCGACATCCTGGAGGCTGAAAACGGGCTTTAACACGGAGCTAATGGGGGGAATACCCGTAGTAGTCTGCCTTCTCCGTGTGTCGTCCTTCTTCTGGTGCTCTAGCTCCGTCTCCGCGCTTCGCTTTGCCTTGTTTTTTCAGGCTCCGGATGGTGCAGGCGAGCGCAGCGCTAACAGGAAAGTGCTAATCTCCGCCTGACAGTGAAAACATCGCAGTCTCCGGGGTTTCTACCTGACGGCAGGCGGCAAATACCCGCGGCTCTCTCCGTCTCTCCCTCTGCTTAAGTTGGTGTCGGCTCGGTGCGTGTTCGCCCGCTGGTGTTTATCGGTGCAGGAAGCGGAAATTTCTCTCGCCGAAGTCGCACAATGAGCAGAGAGCAGCGAGAGCAACGCCTCTACTGAGGACGTAGAGCGACTCCTGAGCGCGAGACTCACAGACAGGAACTGGCCAATCACAGCTGCTGCTGTTACTGCGTTTGTTTGAACACCACACACACTTTGTTCACCACTGCAGACTCAACTATCCTTATTTTAAACTTATTCATTATATCGTATTTTTTAATTTGTCTTACTATTGAACATTGCTGGAATGAATTTCTATTTTTTACCATTTTTTTATTTTAAATATGTTTTTTAACATTTTTTTATATTCATTGTATATTTTTATTTAATACATTTAAATTTGCTAGCTTACTATTTATTTTAGTTTATTTTTTAGATAAAGGCATGCAACTCCACCAATGGAGAAATTAAATCATAATATTAATAATAATATTACATTCATTTTATTACACATGTATTTATTATATACGCGTGTGTCCGTGTGTATTTTATGTTTTCTATTTGAAATGTAGAGTTTTACATTTTAAAAATATTTTACACTTTCCACCTAATTTATTTGCTTTTTTATGAGGATTGGAATGTGGAAGTGTGTTCCACTTTTGTTGTCCCTCTTTTACATTAAATATTATAGCCTTTGTTTTTTGAATGTTCAGTTCAAGTTTATTTGCATGGCACCAACTCACAACAACAGTCCAGGTGTTTTATATTGTAAGGTAAAGATCCTACAACACTAGAGAGAAAACCCCAACAATCAGATGGAGTTTTCTGCCTTTGATGACAGTGGACAGAAAGAATTCCCTTTCAACAGGAGAAACATTTTGCAGAACCAGGACCAGGAAAGGAGACAGGACAAAAGAAACACTAAATAATTGCTCATGATTAAATGCAGAGTTGTATATAGACACATGGGGAATAGAAAGAGGGCATCATGGGAATCCCTTGGCAGTCTGAACCTATTGTAATGTGACTAAGGGAAGATTCAGGGTCACCTGATCAAGACCCAACTATATGTTTTATCAAAAAGCAAAGTTTTAAGCCTAATCTTAAAAGTAAAGAAGGTGTCCATCTCCTGAATCCAAACTCGGAGCTGGTTCCACAAAGAGGGACCTGAAAGCTGAAGGCCCTACCTCCCATTCTACTTTTAAATACTCCAAGTACATCTGATTATATCTGTGCTTACAGGATTTGCATACTGATGTATATTTTCAGTAATAATGTATGTGGTCATCCTAAAAAAGAAACTTAAAATATGAATCGAGTAAGAACAAGAGAGCAACAGTTTCCCTCTGATCTACAGAATGTCATTACAGGAATTTAGCCTGTAACTTACAGTGTGTGTTCAACAGTGGCACATGCTCCTGTACAAATACCTTTAATTACATACAGCAACAGCAACAGTGTGTAACTGTTTAGACGTGGATTGATTCAAATCCTAAATAAGGTCCAGAGGTAATATTTACCCATGATTCAATGTTTTGTTTTGTTTTTTCCTTACAGCTTTTACTGTAAAGCTTCCATATATATATATATACTACGAAGGCCCCACTCAGGTGTTTTACCGAGGATCCATTTGCAAATTGCTCTTTTTTTGACCCATATTGCACACCGTCTGGAGTCTCAGGCGCTCCTGTAGTGATTCCCATTAGTCATACACACATGTAGATTCTTTCACACACACAGACACACACACACACCTAAGCTCTGTCAGCTGTTATGAGAAATATGCAAAACCGGTCAGAGTGTGTGAATTGAGATTGCTTTCCTCTCATTCTCTTCACAGTTTCCCAGATCTGCCAGATAAGACATCAGAGTTAATATTCAGCTCATTTTCATACGGTGGCAAAACATTTTTGTTTGCATGTGGCTTTAAACTCACAAAGAAAACAGACAAACACGCACACAAACAGGCCTTTCTCCCACACCTCACTGCACTGCTGTCCGAGCCATCCACCCTCTGACACAAAGGCCACCGTGCTGAATCTCCTCTGGGGTTTGGCTGCCTGTCAGCACAGCGTGAAGCAGGTGCAGCGTTTGCACCTTCAGGTGACAAAGGCACAGCTCTGATTACAATCTCTGCATCTGAATATGAATCAGAAGGTGACCTAATGGCAGCGTCACAGCCGGGGCCGGCTGCCATCAGCTTGACGTCTCTCTACAGGCAGATTATCCCAGCAGTGATCGGGGCTTACAAAAACATTACGCGCTCGAAATGTTCACGACAGCCCGAGGATACGCACATAACTGCACTTTAATGAAAAACTGATAGAGCCATGTTTTGCCCCTTTTTTTTCTATTGCTAGATTATGCTGCATTCAGAGGATGTAGGACATCTCAAAACTGTTTGTAAATATTTAAAAGGCACACTATAATTTATTAAATATTATTATTCTCACATCAAGATTTAAAGATTAAAACACATATCTGTTCTTATATCGTACTTTTCAGTGTTTCTTTAACTTTTTTAGCCAGTATTAAGCAGGGAGTGCATGTAAAAGACTTTGGACTTGTCATCAGTTCTCACTGGTTTTTGGGATAATCAGCTGATTTGCTTAAACACAGCGCACCCTCCCCTCCTTCCCTCTGCTCTTTTTAACACGCTTCTCTCACCACCAGCAGCTCCTGCCATTGATAAAGAGATTAGAATGGAGCAGATTAAAACATGGTCACGGGATAATCCCGGGTTACTTTTTACACAGCGGCCTAAATCTGCAAAGTCATCAAGTGACACTGCACAGGCTCCAAAATCCAGTGTCACAGTCAATTAAGTCGACACCGTTTCTTATGCAACCTCAACTCCAGCTCCCATTTTACTGTACAGCAGCCATGTAGTTACAAAGTAGCTGTGCGGTGTATGCATGCAGTGTTTGTGACAGATTTAGTAACCACACCAGTGCATGCTATTATATCAGGCTGATTGCATTATTGCTAGAGATCTAAAATGATAAAAGTAGTTAAAAAGTGCTTAAATTGTTTCTTTTGGCAGAAAAAACATAACAAAAAATCCCCTGAAGATATTAAGTTTATATAACAAATATAAAACATTCACATTACATGAGCAGAACCAGTGATTATTGATTTATGTCTATTTTTAGAATAGACAGCCACACCTTGCATATTTCCCCCATGTGTTACGGGGAAGTGCTGAAAGGAGTCTGTCTGCATTTGCAAAGTTCCTAGTAAGTGAGGCCGAGTACAGCGACTACAGACACTGTGCCTGGATAGATGGCTCTGTCAGCAGTATCAAGGTCTTATTTCCTCTAAATGGCCCACTGAGAGTAAAGTTTCAGTCACGTCGGTGAAGGAGACATCCTCAAATGTCAGATGATGTTGTTTACTCTTCAACACATTTACAGAATTGACCCTCTAAGCTGCTCTTCAGTCACAGCAGCCTATTAAGAAAGCTGTGGTCCTTCGTCCTCACAGCTCTGCAGTACTGGGAATGCTGGTGCTGTGCTGCCTTTCTCAGGATGGTTAAAGGATCTGATGTGAACAGGCTGTTGCTCCATGTGAGAAGCTGTGTACCAGTGACCGAGTCAGCATGAAGCTGCTGCAGTTATTTAGGTCACTGTGCTTCTCACACGGTCTGTCACGTTCGGTACTCGTTTGCCTCCTAGCTGCAGAAACCTGAACTACATCTTACTCTCTGAGATTCAGACCTCATTTAGAAGTCTGAGGTGGCCCCTGATGATGCATGCTTCCCTGACCACCTTGGTCCAAGCTGATTTTATGTGACATATCTGCTGAAGATCTGAGGCAAACAGCTTTGTACTCTTATTCCATTCACTGTCGATGGAAAGCTCTTTTGACTCGGGTCCATCTAGGGTGATGGCTTTAGAAGCCCACATTTGTTCCTGGAGTACTTCTGTAAGGTTCCTGGGCTGCCAGCCAAGACAGCCATGTAGAACAGCCAATAGTCTGTTAATGTTAAGCATTAAACTGAAAATAAATTAGCAATAGAAACACCTCGAGGTGTTGCTCGATGGACCTTTAGATTTGCACTTTACCTGAGTGTGAAGCACCAACCAAATACAATTGCATTGAAGTTCTAATAGGAATATGTTACAGGAATAAGTTGGTGAGATTAAGTAAAGATTTCTTGCTCTAAAAGTCCTTTTTTAAGCCTTCTTTCTGTACCACATGTGTTTAATAGCCATAGTGGAGAATATATAAACATATCCGGCTCTTTTATCTTCGGTCTGAGCTTGTTTGGATATGGATATTCTGGCCAGGTTAACAGAAGTGATCAGAAGCAGCCTTAAAACTCAGAGGCAAGAATTTCGCAGTTTCAGTGGAAGCAAAGGCCTTACAGAGACAGCACAGGTCATTAAGGTGCAAAAGAAGATCTCTTCCTCCTTTCAGTCTAAAGTCCCGATACTTCAGCTGACGCAGATGGGGAAAATGCCTTGCATTTTACCACCAGCGTGTAATCACACCTCCCCACAGAGTGGAATGAAATGAAACAGAAACCTGGAGGCAGTAAGATTGTGAACTCGTGTTGTCACGTCATTTATTTACAAAAAACAGAAAAAAAACATGGTTACCATGAAAAAAAACAAAACAAAAACATAACCAAGACCTTAAAAAGTTCAACACAGAAAAATGCACCTCGCCACAGTCATGTGACACTGACTACACGAGACACGCCCACGCTGTTGATTTACAGTTTACTGTTAAAGCGCTAACAGATGATCGGTGCTGCAGTGTGCATCCTCTGAAATTCAAATCTGCCTCTTCCTCTTTCATTTCCTGCGGTGGACGACTCTCTCGCTGAGCTTCGTTTTGGTTCATCTCCTCTAGAACTTGAACTCTTTGTATTTCTTGGCGCCGCCTCGCGTGTCCTGCGGCTGGGCCTTCCTCTTTTTTTGCTGTTTGGCGACAAGGAGGAAAAAACGGAGGAGGAGGTGGAAACTATTAATATTCAAATGTCACCCCAAGGGAAAACCTAAAAGACTATTGACTTCCACTTTCCTTTAGGTTATAAACAGAACTCATTTACAGTAACACGCTGGTAATCGACACATCAGGTGTGTTGGTCATGAGATCAATGACATGGGAACTAGCAGTTTTTGACCTCTTAAACAAACAACTGATTTTGGCTTTGCTGATGTAACTTCTGCCTTTTTTTGGTTTGAAATGCTCTGCTATCTGCCTGCAACATTTCTTTAAAGCTTCCACGAGCTGAGCGTGTAATCGGAGCAGAAATCAGCTACACAAAAACATTTGTGTGAAGGAAAAATGTTTTTAAAAAGCCACAGATTGTGTGTCTTAGTACCTTCTGTTTGGCTGCGTGCTCAGCCACCATGTCGCTGAAGTCCTCCTTCTCCACCTGAGCCTGCTGCTCTCTCACGTGCTCCTCGTACTTCTGCGTCATGGCCATCGGGTCCAGCTCCAACTCCTCCGGGGCCAGGGCCACCTCCACACCCTGCGACTCCTGCCCTCCACCAGCCTTACGACTGGCCATGGCCTGAGGACAGCAGAGAGGTATTTAAGATTCAGCTAGAGTGGCAGAGGAGAACGGGAACGAAAAGAAAAACGGCTGTAAAGTCATTTCATTTGGACACACTTCTCCTTACCGCTGACATTTCGTAAATGTGCGTCGAGGCCATCATAGCTGCTCCTACGGGGCCCGTTCGTCTTTCAGGGAGAACAGTGAACAGCTGTGGCGTCTCACTGCTGCAAAACAAGAACGTGTCAAACTACAAAAAAGCGCATGGTGCTTTAGAAACAGAATAGTTCTAGCTTTTTCTAAATGAATGCTATTTCTATTAAAGTGTGGCATTAAACTTTATAACGCTTAGAAAAATCGGAGTGGGTGTGAGGACATTTTCCCCCTGCTGTTTACAGCAAAAGTGACTCATTTATTTTTTTAGACAGCATCATTCATATAAATAAATGTGAATGGGTCATTCCATATCAGCTCCTCAAATGCCATCAAATACCAGGACGGTTTGTCTCTGGACGAAATTGTCTCTTTTTTCCTAATATTTAAGCTTTAATATCTGTGAAACCTTATTTGGATTGTTTTAAAGGATATTTAAACGTCCAAATATTTTACAGACCTCGATCATCCGTCATTCTTTGTTAGCTTTACAGAGCTGTAGTACCAGAAGATTTCAAGGACCCAACTCCAATACTCTCAAAACTGGATGCTGGGAAAACATCTAAAAACACCCCAGTACTCACCCTTGAAATACTTGGAGCCAAAATGCACAATTTCTATTAAGAAGTGCATTTTTCACTTTTATTTTTTTTTTGTTATTTTGTTATTTTTTTTAAAGATAAATCTGATGATCCGATGGTTAAGTAAAGGGGCACTGAGTGGAACGACACTCACCCATCCATGGCCTCCTCAATCTTCTTCTTCCTCAGCTCGATCAGCTCTGGGGTCTCCATGCCGGCTGGTACTGATGAGAAGCCTCCCGGGGTGATCAACCCACTGAGACACACAAAGCGACACACAGCACATGGTGAGTTTATTGGTGAGCACAAACTTCAGAAAACGTCACACCGGCAAGCCTTGAGAAAGGTCTAAAAGCTGTGGACACACATGCACGCGCGTGCACACACACACCCTTCTGTTAGCAAAAAGCGAGGACATGTAGTCACACACTGCACCATGAGATACGGACCAAATAACCCAGTTAAACACTAATGTGACTGGACACTTCCCGGCCCCTGTTCTCAGGTCATTTACAGTTACACGTTAAATGAAGGAAAAAGTTTTGAAATTAATGTCGATCTCAGCATTGATGTCTGTCTGATACTTAGGCTTACACATCTATAAAATGGATCCTTTGAAGTCTTTAGCTGCAAGGTTACTTTTTATTTTTGCCATATCCCCAACATTAAAAACGTCTTTAGACCGAAGCGCTGAGTCTCACACGCTCTGAGCTGAAAACACATGAACCCACTTGGACGTGAGCCAATAAATAAATGTGACTGAGATGTTTGTGAGGTGCGACCCTTTTGATTTTAGGCTTTACACTTCAGGGCAAGAAAACTCTAAATAAGATTTAAGACTCATCTATTAATCATTATCAGCTTCTTGATTAAATCACTGACTGTACTGTGCACATTAAGTACCTGTCTGCTGGTGTGAAGAATCCGGTTTCATCTGGCTTCTCCTCGTCGCTCTCCTCCTCCTCCTCTTCCTCTGATGATTCCTCATCCGAGGGTTCTAGCTCTCCCCACGTTGTGTGGTCCACCTCTTCTTCCTCCGCCTTAGCCTAAATGCAGAAACATGTTAGTGTATTAGTCATCGTTAAGAGACGGCCATAATACGTGTAGCAATCGAAAACAAAAACCTAAACAGTGAAGACAAAAAATTTCAATTTGGATGAAATTCTTACCAAGACATGCACCAACAAACAATCATACACAAGAGTTACTGATGTTGCAGGACTTAAAGTAACAGTATTTACTCTTTTACATTGTTAAGAAGTTACTATGATGACTATAATTATTTTTCTGAGGGTATATTGTGCACTCCTGACCTGGAAGTCTGCAGAATTGGTCCCGAACACATCGCCGTAAAGGGGTTTGCCCATCTCGTCTACCGGGGGCTTCCCCCAGCCTCCAGCGTGATAACCAAAAGTACAGTTCTGATGAAGGGATGCAGATAAACAACATTAGGAAAAATGAGCAATAACTGATTCACTGACATAATTGTTAAACTGCTTTTTGGATATTTTGTTACCTCTGGGATGGGAGAGTTTAGTCCAGGGATCTTCAGGTTGGGATAGGAGGGAGGAGGTCCGTACCTCTGCATGGCTATCAACCAGGGAGGCGGCACCTTGTGGGCGTTCTAGCGATGAAGACAAAGCAAAAATCCAAGTGAAATTCTCGCTCTGCTTCCTCAGTAAACACTAAGATGGGCTCCCCCTGTACTGATCGCATTTTCCAAGCTTAAAATATGCTCAGCATTCATTTGCGTGCCTGTTGGTGTTGCCTGCGACAAAAACACCGCCTGGATATATTTATATAATTGTCGTTACAGCAGCATTGTCCTCGTTACTGTGTCGGTGTAAACAAGTCCTGTCACGTCTTATCTGACACATTTATTCTCACAGCTTGTACGTTCATCCACTTAACAGCAGTAACAGAGAGAGTGACATAATGAGATAGCAGGGAGAGTGATACTACAGAGCAGGACAGTAACAGCAAAGCAAGAGCAGCTGATTTATTTCTGTCGCAACTGGAGCTTCATACAGTAGCTTTATATCACACTCTTACATAATTACAGAGTCTCATCACTGAGATCAAGATGAGCCCAAGAACACAATAAACAAAGACAGTATGAAGCTCTAAGATCACCAAGGCTCGGTTTCTGTTTATATGCGCTCAGATTTGTGTGTTTAAGAGAAACTGCAGTTAATTTAAAACATGGTGGCTGTTTTTTTTGTGATTTAGTTCATTAAATTTGCACAACGTTTGAACAATAGTGAAACTCACAGGTCCAACTGGCATGCCCAGAGCGATACGCAGCTCATCAGACAGATCTCCGGGTTTCTTCTCTTTCAGACGAGTTTCAAACTCTTTACCCTGCAGAGCCACAAAAACACAAAGTAGGTCATGTCATGGAGCTGTAGCGCTCATAACGTCCCTTTGATAAATGTACCTACGTGGTCCTGATTACATGTGAGAAAAGCGAGAATTCTTGTACCTCATAGTAAAGGTCTCCGTGGATGGTGAGCTTGGGCTTGATTTGCCATTTGAAGAAAGCATCGTGGAGTTTCTGGTAGTCGATGTCGATCTTTCCCATCTTGGGACGAACCTTCTCTCTCATTTTGGTTTTCATAGTTTTGGCATCCTCCTGCGAGTGGACAGAAAAACAGAATTACTAATCATGCAGTATTATTTCTGCTAATGTTGACTCAGACCATCAGAAGGCCACCCACCTTCTCCTGCAGAGCCTCCCTCATCTCCTGGATTCCCGTCCTCCTGATGAACTCGGGCAGCTCAAACGGTGGCTTCTCGATACCTCTCTTTCCCTGCAGATACTTTCGTTTGAAGCACCAGTGTCTGGGCACCGGCACCGTGTTCCTGGTGGCCTTTAAGTGCACGAGCAGCTTGGGCTCCTGAGCCGTCACATCGTGCATTTCCACCACATCGGGACGAGCCACCAACTGAAGCAAAGTGGCAGCAGGAGATATAAAGGTTATCATCTATTCACAATCGTGCATGGATTTTAGACTGAAAAAACAAACCATATATTTTTACCTGTTTGAGTTCAGCCACTGTCAGCCGGTTCATCCTCCTCAGCTTCTTCTTGGATAGTTTTGGGGCATCCGGCCTGATTTCCTGCATGATAAACATTTCAGATGTTTAGCACATAAGCAGACAAATATTCGTACTTTTTGCTCCGCTCTCGTAAAAAAATGGAGGAATTAAAAACCTCATCACTGTCGTCACTGTCTTTCTTCTCCTCCTCAAATCCTTTTTTCCGCAGCACAGCTGTCTCGTGCTTATCCGACTTCTCGGGCTCCTTCTCCTTCTCTTTCTTCACATCATCAGTCAACTAGAAAAAGACAAGGAAATACAGACTGCGTTAGGGGTGGGGATCAAAGGAGACGCTATTATAGTCAATCATGTCTGCTGTGGTCACCTTAAATGCCTCAAAAATCCGCTTGAAGAAGATGTAGTTGGGGTCGTAAATCTCGGGCTCCTCTGTGACGTACTCGATCTCCACCTCTTGCTCCTTCTCTTTGTCCTTCTCCTTGTCCTTCTCCTTGTCCTTCTCCTTGTCGCTGCCCTCCTTCTGCTGCTGCTCTGCCTGCTCCTTCTTCTCCTGCGCTCGCTTCTTCTTGCTCTTCTTTTTGCGGTTCCTGCGTTTGCGGTTTTTCTGAGGAAAAGATTGGGTCATAAATTCAGAGATGAGATTCCAATAGCTTTTAAAAAACAAAAAACAGCCTCATTGTTGAGTAATTCATGCCGGGAAGCAGTTTACTTTGGGATTATAAGACAGACTTCACAACTACAAAGCCTGATTTTATAGCTTTGTGTTTTCTGAATTAAATTAGATACCGTTTCCCAGGTTGACACTTTTAAGTCTCAATGAAGAACTGTCAAAGTAAATTCCTCACATGGACTCACAATGCTGTGACTTTAAAGGTGCCAATCGTAGACTTACATCTTTTTTAGACATCTGGCTGTCATCATCTGTCTCAGACATGAGTGGTGCGGATGAATTGGCCATGTCCATCTCTCCTCCCTCATCGTCGTCATCCTCTTTTGAAAGATAAATGTATATTTTAAAAAAAACAAAAAAAAAGCAGCATGATCATACTATAAAAACTCATTTTCCAAAATTAGACACCTTAAGATGATTATAGCTGTTCTTCCCAGGCAGTCACTACAGAACAAAACTGATCATAAATTTTTAAAAAATAAAGTTTTTGGTTCAGTAGCAGTCTAATCAGCTGACCGACCTGTGGGATCAGTGAGCTGCTCCTGTCTGATCTCCTTCAGCTGGAGGATCTTCTCCAGAGCCTGGGGGATCTTGGGCCCAGTGACGCTCATCTCCTCGCTCTGCCAGCTCTGAAATTCACACCAGAAAAATGTGAGATTATGGACACTTTATGTGCATCTGTGTCTGGAAAAAGAAAAAAAAAAACCCATCTTTCACCAAAACTTGGTCCTAAGATGTTTGCATTAGTTTTGACTAATGCAGAAATGTCTGGACACAAAATACAAACAATGGTGGAAAAGGGGTCAAACGATCTCATTCTGTCATGTGTGATGAATCAACAGGATGGCTCAGCTATCCAACCTTAAAACAAACAAACCAAAAACACAAGCAAGTTCAGAACTACATATGAGGGGTATTTACCTCTCTGTTATCCTCTCCAGGAGGAGGCGGCACTCTGTGTTTCTGAACTGGCAGCATGCTGACACCTGGAGGCAGAGGCCCTGAAACACACATAATTATATTTTAAAAATGGCTCCTACAATGTGCTGCTTCAGAAGAAATTAATATTTCTGAAATACAGTATGTTACATAAAACTCTGGCTTAAACACACCTCTGATTGGGGTGACAGTGGGCATGGACCTGGGCTGCATCTTGGCCATCTCCTGCTGACGCTCCTGTTCCAGCAGCACTGCAGCCTGAAATGAAAATGTTTCAAATTTTTTAGTAGCCCAAAGGTGAAACATACACACAACACACACACACAAAATTATAATTCCATCTTCTGGTGGTTATCCAGCTCTGGGTCACGGGGTCAGAAGTCTGAGCAGAACACTCTCACCCCAGCCACCTCTTCCAGCTCTTACAGAGGGACTGGAGGTGTTCCCAAGCCAGCTGAGAAATGTAATCTCTCCAGCATGTCCTGGATCTGCCCCGGGGCCTGCTGATGGTAGAGGGTGCCCAAAACACCTCAACTTAGAGCGGTCCAGGAGGCAATGACATTCAGATGCCTGAACCACCTGGTGGAAGTGGTTCTATTCTGACCTCTCGTGAATGACTGAACTCCTCACCCCATCTCTAAGACTGAGCCGAGCCCGTCATTTCTTTGGTGTCATTCTTTCAGTCACTATCCACAAAATGTAACCACACGTGAGGGTGCCAACACACTGGTAAACTCATGGCCTTGCTTTCATATTCAGCTTCTCACAGCATCCACCATGCTGATTCATCTGTCACCCTCCCGCTCCACTCTCCCTTGTTTGTGAACTAGATACTAGATCAGGGGTGGGCAACTCCAGGGCTTAAGGGCCGGTGTCCTGCAGGTCTTAGATGTGTTCTTGATCTAGTCACAGCTGATTTAAATGGCTAAATTACCTCTTCTACATGTCTTGAAGTTTTCCAGAGGCCTGGTAATGAACTAATCATTTGATTCAGGTGTGTTGACCCAGCGTGATATCTAAAACCTGCAGGCACCGGCCCTTGAGGCCTGGAGTTGCCCACCCCTGCACTAGATACTTGAGGTAGCAACGTGTTCCCACACTGAATTGGCTTTTCCACCCTTTTCCAGCCGAGAAAATGTACGCAGCTCATTGAGAAAATATTTCAATTTAGAGTTCTTCATCCTCTTACCCTTTTCTGTTGCTCCAAAAGATCTTGTTCATCCATGACATGGGAATCACCCTGAGATAGCCACAAACAATAACAGCCAGTCAGACAAAACATGCTTTTTAAACTGTTTTCTGTGTAGTGCAGTTATTGCCGTGTTGTTATGAAGTTATAAAAAACATTTATCCTGTCAAATTGTGGTTTACGTTATGATCACATCTCAGAATGTTACTTTGTTTAATAAATGCAAAACAAATTGGCAAAAATGAGTCAAACAGTAAACTTTAGGTCCAGCTATCCTCACCTGCTTGGCTCTCTCCTCCTGCTGTAACAACATGGCTGCTCTATGCTGAGCCATCTTCAGCTGATCATCCTGTGTGAGGCCAGGTGGCAAAACAGAGTGGTCCATGCCCATGTGTATACCAGGTGGAGGGGGCCCACTAGGCATCATGCTCATAGCTGGGATCATACCCATACCAGGAGGCATGGGCGGCATGGGCATTGGGGGTATGGCAGGGATACCTGGCATCTAGAGAGAAGGAAATACAGGAGACTGTGATGTTAATGGGAAGCACGAAGGACTGAAGTGAAGTCACACTGAGACTGTGTGACTTTCTAGGTGAGATATTAAGGCGTTCAGTGAATTCTCGTTTTTGTTTTGGTGAAGTGTTTCTTAACACCATTCAACATAGTTCTACAAACACATGACAAAACATACTCAACTGTAACAAATTTGCAAGACTGAAAAGTTATGATTACATAAAAGCGACTTTCGGCTGCTCCCTTAAGGAGTTAAAACAGCAGGTAGCTCTGTGATATGTGATTCAGAAGAAGCCAATCCTGACAGAACCCCAAAGAGAATTGTGCCTCCTCCTACAACAGGATCTTTTGCTTTTTAAGCAAATGTGTTACACTCTGTAACAGCTTTAGTAACAGTTGCAGAGGAACCGAATGGCTTGTAAAAATGGGCCATACACCCCATATTATGGAAGATCCCCCACTGCAAGGAACCAGATTGAATGCCTTCTCCAAGTCTACAAAACACATGTAGACCTGATGGGCAAACTCACACACACAGCCTCAAATATGCTTGAGAGCTGGTCTAGTGCTCAAAAACTGCACAATCTAAACACGTAAATCAAAATATAGAAAACATTACATCGACACATTGTAATGTTTTTCACCATTGTATGCTGCAGTATTAAACAGACATCAGTGTTTTCCCTCTAATTTACCTGGGAGCCCATTTGTTTATCATCAGTAGGTTTGCTGAGAAGAATCCCAGTCTGTGGAGGGACACATGTAAAAAACACAAACCAGAACAGTTTCTTTGATTTCAATGAAAAGGAGAAGAGGTTCGAGAAATAGATGAATAGTTTGGATATACTATTAACTTCTGCCCAGACTTTATTCATTACTACTCTAGCGTAGCGTGAAAGGTCATCAATAGTTACAAAAAGCACCATCATTCCAATCAGCTGCACGTTGACTGAATAAAACCGAATCCAAATGCATTTACCTGCATCATGTAGCCCTTCAGTCTGTCAATCAACTCCTCTCTGGGACCTAAAGAGGAGAAAATGAATCGGAAACGGCTGTTAAACAACGCTGATATCACTTTAGGCGTGTAAAATGTGCACCAATAATGTGCCAGAAAAACTCAGAACTCATTTTGAAGTTAACGAGTTACAGAAAAGTAGGCTAATGTTGACCCCTCCATATCAAGTTAGCAAAGCAGCTAAACCGCTGAACTAGTTACAGAGGTAATACGAAGGAAAAAACCTAGCCAAACGCTCTTAGTTTTACCCAACATGAATCACAAGAGTTAAAATGTCACTTACATGATTAATTAGTGCATGAAATTTACTTAACAGAGTGTAAACATAACTCAGGCCTAGCTTAAACTCCTTGCAACGGAAGCGTTGCGTTTTAATGCTACTAGCTTAAGTTAGCAACGGACTAGCTGCCGATAGCCTGTGATAAGGCGTAGTGCTCTACGCGGGTGTTTTTCTTACCCATGTTGGGTACTCCAAGCTCTGCCAGCTTGCCCTGAAGCTCCGGGATGCTCCATGTATTCAGAGCTGCAATAGCACTCCCCAAATCGGACGGGAGAGAGTCGGTGCCCGGCGGTCCGTCGGATGCCATGTTGAGGTTAGCTCAATGGAACAACGGCGGCAGCGGAGGACACGCGAGAGCTGGGGAAACACGCAATGCATGACGGGACGTGAAGTCTGAAGAGAGATTTTTTTTTAATTAAATGCACTGCTACTGCAACATTCAGTCAGATCAAGTACTTTCAAAATATACATTCCCAATAGGACAAAACATAAAATGGGACAAAAATCATATTCTTCAGCTGCGTCCAATGCATTGTGCGGAATAAAAGGCATTCCTTTCAGACACATCACACAACCGAGTCACCCTGTGTTTGAACTTTGGCCATCAGGTAAAAAGATACAGACTAATACAATCCCACACAAACAGACGCTAATCTGTGCCCCCAATCACCCCCCTCACCCCCCATACACTGTGATAGTTTACACTGTTTACAACTTCAGTACGATCTTATTAATTTATTTTCACTATTTGTTCTTTTCTGATGGGCATAAACGCGCTACTAACTGGAGTCGCTAGATGTCACCGTTGGCTGCTTAGACTTGAAATCCTTTAAATGTTGCCGTTAGAAGAATAAAGAACTTCCCTATTTTTACATTTTATAGCTTACAAGTCTACTGACCTTTTAAAGTAGGTATAAAATAGAAATACTGTGCGTAACTAAACTTCAAATGGAGTCTAGCACTTGGTAAATGTGTCCTTTTTAGTTAGGCTCAGTATTTGTAAAACCATAGAAAGGGATTTTTATCTTTTAAAGGGCAGCATAATGCATATAAACGCGCACTACCATAATGAACCACAGCATCAAGTAAAATCTGCTGCAAACAAAGAGCACTACATGAGAGAACAGCGCACGAATCCCTCCCTTTCAGTGTAGTTTTATGACTTGCGGGCACTGCGCAGTCGCATTGGAACGAGGGCACACATAGCGGCAGCAGGGCGTTTCTTCTGTATAGAGAAGAGGGGAGGGTACAAGGAAGGGTACATACTAAACATGGAACGGAAAGCATGTTGTGAAGTTGCATGTTGAATTTCCGTAACAAACTTTTTTTTTTCAGAGGAAACGCATTGCAAGGTAAATATGAGATTCATCCTTCAACATCACTTTACATCAGCAGTTTAGTGTCGGGGCGCAGGGAAGTGCACTGTGCAAAACGCGTTTGTCCTCCTGGTCTGAACTTTTTTTTTTTTTTAAGAGCAGAACTGGAAGTTTGTGAGTTGTTGTTTAGTTTAGTTTGTAAAGCCGGAACAAACTACAGTCAAACACGAGTCTGGCCCTGGTTTCACGAGAGTAATAACCAAGAAATATTACTAGCCCACATTAGTGTGCTGTTGATTCCGCAAAATCTGCTTTTCCTGTGTTAATCTTTATTAATTTTTTTTTTTTCACCGTGACTGATGGAAGTGAAGGGATAGGAAATTCGTCAAACAGCTGTTCGTGTTGCTCATTGTTTATTTCTTTCATTTCATTTTTTTCCCCGGGACCACACCTATCTATCTGTCATAGGAGCTTTTGCTTATCTGCGTGAGCCATGCGCCCAACTTAAAGTTTTATTAAGAGCAAAATCTGCTGGAGCTGAGGCGCATGCTCTAACGAGTATTCTCTAATTGTAGCCCAGTGTTTCTAAAGGCTGCTTGTTTTCCCTGCAGACTTTGATGAGAAAAATGACTCTCACACAGAAGTCAGCATGTTCCCTGCAGCGGTCACTGTGTGTGTGTGTGTGTGTGTGTGTGTGTGATCTCTCTGCTGGTCTATTTTCTCCAAACACTTTGGATATTTTATCACACAGTAAACTGTGTTGGAACATGAACCCCTGCATGCAGAAATACACCACAGGCGCTCAGAAGGCTTACTCATGCCACAAACTCTTGACTCCACCCTCCCAAAGGCAACACTTATTTACTATCAGCATGCATTTAATCAGCCCAAGTCGTGAGGAGGAAACTGGACTCAGACAGTCATCGGCAGAAAAGCATTAGTCACACATAGTTGATGATTGCAGTGCTTTCACAGCCTTTGCATGGCTGCACAACCCCTATGTTAAAGGAAACATCCTGCTGCTGTGCCAAAACAAATAAATAAAAGAGCTGGGTTATAGGTTGGATGAAAGTGCACATTTTCAGTTTTCTTGTGATTATACTAAGTGTTGCATTGCTAGACGATACGGTAGCACATTCTCTTGTGCTACCACCCACATTGAGGGGGAGGCTAAGCGCGTGTGTGTGTTGGGATGTGGCGTGAGGGTATGCAGGCTGCATGTATTTCTCATGTGAGGGGAAGTAAAATATTCATTAGAGTCAGATTGAACTGTTGTTGGGTAAAATGTGCCCGATGGCAGCCAGCAGAGGTAAAAACCACACAACTGAGGTTTTAACAGAACACGTTATGATCCTTTGTTGTTGGTTTAAGTAATGGGGCCATGGGTGTCTTGTCATAAAACTAACTTAGAGTGACATGCATATTGAAAGCGTATGAGTAGTTGTTTGTGGTTTGCAAGTATTTCATGGTAATGGGTGTGTTTTGTGAGGGGCAGTGTTTTTTTTCCTCACAGAGCAGTCACCTGACACACTTCTGCCTACAGTCAGTAGCTCCTCCCGTTCTAGGAAAAGTTAAGTTATAGGAGTGCTCAATCATTTCATTCAGGTGACAATGCGACTACGTTAACAGTGGGGAAAAAAAGATGTAGAAATCAGGTGTAACTCCTCCTTTCCGCCACATTTGGCACATCCCTCGTAGGAGGTTGACTATAAAGCTTGTACAGAAGGGTCTGTCTGGACAGGTTCCTGGGATCAAACTAGAAGGTGCAGTTTAGAGGAGAGGTAAGAAACAAACACATGGGCCTGACATGAATCTGAAAACTTTCATTTTTAACCAGACTTTTGTTAGGGTTAGGGTTAGACTCAGCAGTGAGGGGAAGAACAGGGACAATTTTATTAATGGTAATAAAGGGATAAACATGGTCAGCAGGATGGATCCATGCTTTCATATTTTTGCCGTATTCTGACAGTAACGTTCTAATGTTGTTGCTAAAATTGAGTCTCATTAGAGCAGAAAATTTCCGATCATCTATTGTCCAAATCTGCAAATCCTGTGCGAACTGTAGCCTCAGTTTCTTGTCCTTAGCTGATGGGAGTGTCACACTGATGTAGCCCGTCTGCTTGTTGTGTTTGTGTTGTGTGTTTAGAGACGCTCTTCTGTTCACTTTGGTTATAAAGAGCAGTAATTTGAGTTACTGTTGGCTTCCGATCACCTCGAAGCAGTCTGACATTTCCACTTTGACTTCTGACATCAAGAAGATTTTCACCAGAGAACTGCCCCTCGCCAAAATTTACTCCGTTTTGGCTCACGCTGTGTAAACTGTAGAGATGGCTGTGTGGGGAAATCCCAGCAGATTAGCAGTTTCTGAAATACTCAGACCAGCCTGTTTGACAACAACCGTGCCACATTCAAAGTCACTTAAATCACATTTCTTCCTCATTTTGATGCTCAGTTTGATTTCCAGCAGGTCGTGTTGACCATGACTAAATACCTGAATACACTAAGTTGGTGCCATGTGATTGGCTAATTAGATATTTGCATTAACACACAGTTTAACAGGTGTAACTCTAGAGGCCACTTCACTAAAGGTATTTACATGTCCACATTTAATTTGTACATACATTTATATAATAAAGAAAAATAGTGTTGGCACTTGTAGTGATGCTAATGCTAATATGTGGTACAGATGCTAAATAGCTCTTTATAAAGAATGCAGGAGGAAGCAACAGTAGTTGTTACAGCGGTGGCAAAAGTGCCTTTGTTATTGTGAGTAATAATGCTTGTGGTAAGAAATATAATGGCAGCAATAGTTGTGGGTGCAGCCATTAATCAGCGCTTCCAGCTTTGCTAGCTGTAGCTTTAGGGGTCTATTAGCAGAAATAATGTGTAGTACTCATGTACATGATCCTAATGTAGTTTCATCATGCTAGCATGTGCAAAGACAAGTCTTTGTGTTGTGTAATTTAACAGATGAGAAACCTGCTGTCGCAGCTGCATGCTCAGTTTTTGGCTCTCTTAGCAGCAACATTCTTCACACAGTCAAATGGGCCATCTTTGTGGGTGTGGTTCACTGTTAGCAGGAGGAGGAAACTCTTACATGGCCCCACTGCTACACAAGCCAGTGAAAGCCACATTCTTTTCTGTTTCTGCTGTGACGGACACCTGTGGACTGAAAACAGGAAGTGCGTATCTTTATGTGCATATCTGAGGTGAGGGAGTGAAAAAAAAAGCTGACAGAGTTGAAAGAAGATAAAAATAAACGCCTTCCACTCTGTGTTTGATGGAAAAGACGCAGACTCAAAGCAAAACAGTGAGACTAACTCAGTCCAAAGCTCCAGTTCTGTCTGTGGTGGCACTAATGATAGTTTATGCTTCCTCATCCCAGCCTCTGCTTAATTAAAGCGTCACACAGAGAGCTCGTGCTTGTTCTTTGCCTCATGCAACCTTTATCGTAATTCACACAAAACCACACACGCATCCTCCTTTGTTAATGTGCTTTTCTGATTAAACATTGACTTTAAATGTAGTTCTCACTTACACTGTGCACACATTCAGTGCACCACAGTAAAAGTTGGCACAGATGTGCCATGTGTGTTAGGCTTTTCTAAGAATGCATGCGTGGTTGACTTCAAAGAAACAAGGAGACCTCGTTTCACATGGAGGGTGTTCACGGCCTGTGCTTTTGTTCTCTGATGTATGTGTAGATATTGGTATGTACAGACTTGTATCTCACTGGATAACTTTTTTACTCTTGTGCTCAGTTCCTCACTTTCAGCTTCTTTTTTGTGCAGGGTTTGGCCACTGCTGTGATAAGGACAGGCTGTGATCCTGCACGGTGGGAACTTGCCAAAAAAAGAACAGACGAGGACTAGTGTTATCTGGAATTGGATCTTTTGCACTGAGGAAGACGTCTCTGCTGTGACAAACTTGGGATTTATTTTAGCTCCTCCGTTTTTGATTGCAATCAAAGCATCCAGCGAGAGTGCAACCACATGCACCACAAGCAAGCAGCAGCCTAGCCTCATCAGTGCTTAATAGCGTCTTAATAGCTACTGATGTTTTATTCTGATGATTGAGCCTTGAAGCCATTACCACTTTATATCAGGTTTACATCAGCACTTTATAATATAAAAGCTCAATAGGCTGCTGTTGCCTCTTTAATAATTGACACATCTTTACTTCTTATTGTGGTTCCAAAGAGAATCAAATTGATAGCAGCAGTCAGTCCTACTGTGCTCTAGTAACTCGACAAGCTCAAGATGGCAGAGCAGCCCATTTATGCCACCGGCATGGCCTACAAGCTGAGGAGCCAGTGGGATCGTAATGAGGGCCTGGGGCAGAACCACAATGCGGTGAAGTTCTTGGGTCAGGACTATGATTCTCTGAAAGCCCAGTGCCTTCAAAGCGGGGGATTGTTTGAGGATAGCCTGTTTCCTGCTGTAGCGTCATCTTTGGGATTCAACGAACTCGGCCCCAGATCGGCAAAGACCAGCGGCGTCCGCTGGATGAGGCCCACGGTGAGAAATCCCAGCGGTGGTGGGAGGTGTATATGTGTTTTTGTGTGTGTCTTTTGCCCAAGCATGGGTGAGTGGAATATAGAAGCCATTCAAATCATTTGTACATGTTCTGGATGTTTAACGTTATAGACAGTGTTTGCAGATTTCTACTGTGATTTTACTTACTGTGCCTGGTACAGTGATAGGATGCCACCTATGCAACAAGTCCAGCCAGGAAATTTCCCCACTACTACATATTCAACAGTCAAACGTTAGTGGTATTATAACTAAGAGGAAGCGTTTAGGAATGACAACAACTAAACCGCAAAGTGGTAGGCCAGAGTTCAATCACACAGGAACTCGTAATGCTTCAGCATACCAAGAAATTTTGGACAATTAAATGCTCCTAACTTCATGGGAACAGTTTGGGGATGGCTCCTGTTCCAACATGACTGTGCACCAGTGCACAAAGCAAGGCCCATAAAGACATGGATGAGTGAGCGTGGTGTGGAAGAACTTAAACTCTATGGATTAAAAATGAGACGTCACTTGAATTCATATATGTGTGAAGCCAGACGAGTGAATACTTTTGGCGATATAGTGTAGCTGTTTCTGTATAGTGTAGCAGACCACACCCCTGAATTTTCTTAGATCTTATCTGGCTGCACTGCATCACAATGCGAAGGTCTGACTCACGCCTACAAACGCCTCACTCAGATATTTGGTGGTTTTTAAAGTAGCAGCTCCTTTGCAAACAGTGTGTAATGTCTGAACGAGCCACTAAGAGTGGAGTAGGTAATTGTCTGGAGAATTCACAGCAAGCAAGGGGACATCTTGACCTCCTGCATGTAACTGCAGCACCCCACCCTGAGCCATAGCATTCTAAATATGTGCAGCCATCTGACAAGAGGTATCTCCTGTTGCCTGCTACACCTCAGACAAAGCATGGAACTGATTCTTCCAACATTGCCTTGTAATATAAAACTCGAGTTACAGGCACAAAACCCCAGCGCCTAAATAATCAAGTCCCATGACCACCTGCAGTGGGTGTGTTTAAGCAGAGCTAGGAAGCACTAACATTTGACAACAGAAAAACCAGATTTCTGAGATGTGTTTGTCATAATAAGCATTTTTAATTTTTTTTCCCACACACAAAAGGTTTCTGATGATTTAACATTCCCTGTAAGTGCTGTTAGTCAATCAGCAGTCCAAACTGGAGCTGAATTTAGACATTGTAATCCAAAGAGTGCCCAGTTTTCGCTGTTTGACCATTAATTTGTACCTTACGATTCTTACCAAAGTAAGTCTGACAAATCAGTGATAAGTTCTTTTGAAAAAAAACCCTTTGTCCCCTTAAAAATCCATGACCTTTGGGCAATGCTCGCTCTAAGGTCATTGTAAAAAGCGGAGTGTTTACTTAGAGGCATGGGGGAAAGATGTGAAGGAAGTACTTAGGAAGTTGTTGAGTGAACTGATAATGACAAAGTAGCCATTCAGTGAGAGACAGTCGAGATCTCATTTCTCTTATTTACTTTCTGTCATATAGATGCTGTGTCATAGGTGGTTAGCTCTGTTTATTATGGGCAAAGTTTAAAATAATAAAGTCGTTGTACATCAGAATAATCCACATGAGCCAAAAGCTCAGACTTCAGGATGCTGTAAATGATTTGATTCAGACATTTAATTATCTATTTATTTATTCTTCTCTGGACTCCGCATGACGTCAAAGAGAGAGGATATTCCAAATATGGTCATTTCAAACTCTTAAGTTCCAATCCCAAGGTCTTTTACCTGGTACACTTCAGCAAGCTATCCCCACAGACTTGAATTTTATCATGGAGTTAGTTATGATTGATCAATTTAATATCAACACACGCAAGGCTTCCTTAGGTCTAATAAGAGGCCTTATGAGAAGCCTCTTATTTCACATCTTCTACCATCTCGTGTCTTTTCTTCTCTCATCACTTTTTAATCTGTTATAAATACACCGGTGTGGTCTGTGAAGCTGAGATCAGCACCAGAGAACAAAGTGTAATTCAAAACGGTGTGCTCTCCTTTATGTTGTATTTGCACAAAATGTGGCAAGTTGCTGTTTTCAGTCCTGCAGTAACAGAGCGAGCTGTGGTCTTACAAGCTTTGCCTTGTGATAATTTTGGCTTTCTTTTGAGTATGCAGATCATCACATGTTCATGGGTGTATGTTATCTGTTTGTTTGTTGCATCTAATGCTTTTCTGAGGTCTCAGACATCCAAAAATAGCACTTCATAATGCATGCATCACCTGCACCACGGGATCTGTAATATTTACACTAAGAGCCCTGGAAAAAAAAGGCTTCATGTGAGACTTTAAAAATGCCCATGATGCATCCGTGAGTTAAGCCACGTGTTGAATAGTTGGGGTGTGTTTGTGTGACATGACATAAAATATTTCTTTTTATAGCTTCGTGGGGTTTCTCACGCTCACCATGCTGAGTACATGAAGGTTTGGGAGGCAAGAAGCTGTGCAAAGTCAAATGTGAACAAGGAACACTAGTGTGCACTAGGACTGAGAGAATTGTGCTTGAAGCTAGCCCTATTAAACCCAAAGAGAACTACCTTTTTACAACTTCTTACAACTTTCTGAATTTATTATTTGGCATTAAATTACTAAAAAAGTCACTCTTCAATTAGTTATTTTATTAGAAGCTGTTTTAACTGTATCTACTAGCTATAATTAGCTAAAATAGCTTTTGTGGGTATGAACTGCTACCCCGATACCCGCTGCTCCCAAACAGCAACTTAAAACAGTTCACTCCATCTGTTGGTCTGAGAATACATAGATTTTAATAAGGTGTAAACAAACAGATCATGTGTAGAATAGAGTATTTTTGTATTTATAATCCTAGCCGATGCCTGTGCTACAGTATTGTCTGGCCTGTTTATGATGTTGACCATAAAATTAAAATGATATGTTGCTCTCAGTGTTGGAGATGCATTAAAAAACAGGTCACTTTTGGCCCCGTGCTAAGTGGTTGCTAGGCTATGTGATAATGTCAGAATATATGACAGAGATAAGAATCTTCGGGGGCCTCAGATGTACCTGTGTGCCAAGTTGGGTCGCTCAACTCCTGATTGTGTAGGAAGAGTTGGCAGACAAAGAAACAAACACACAGACAGAGACTTTGCATGTTATAGAGAATCATATTGATACAGTTTATCCTATGGTTTTACTCAGTAACTAATGGTGATTATTAGGCTCAATATATATATTTATTTAATTCATTGTAGCAGTCTGTTTGCTCTTGCACTGGTCCAGAGTTGTTTCTAAACCTTGACTGAAAGACTAAATGTTTTAAAAACTATTTGGAGCCCACGTGTTGGGAAGCAGGAGTTTAGTTTTGTGCATGTAAGATCAGGTGATTTGTCCTGAGCTTCAGTTTAAAAGCAGCTACCTGAGAAGATAGACCAGATGATTGCCCAGCTAGATTCGTATATGACTGATAAGAGAGAGCCTCATTGTAATCTACCTCAAGCTGTGCAGTTTGGCACACTTTTTATCTGCCAGCTAAGAGTACAATGGCTGCGTTTCCCAGGGAAGAAATAAATGCATGTGTCTGCTGTGACATAAAGTTTATATTGGACAGCAAGTACAGAAGTACTGGGTAGTTTGCTGTGTTCAGTGACTATGTTTGACTGTTGCAGGGCAGGCTATGGGTTGCACCAGAGACATTATAAGCAGAGACATGGTAGTCAATTCTGAATTGCTGCCCTCATCCATGTGAATTTAGGGTTCCCCCAGCTGCAAAAATCCCACTTTAGCTGCTTACTGTGGGCACTCTGGTCAGAGGTTTGAAGCTCCTGGTAGCCATGGAGCTTGAAAAAGGCGCTTTACTTTAGATTATAAAGTGGGCAGCTTTGTAGACACGCTTCGTTAGCTCTTTTATTGTTGCTTCAGGTCATGTCTCAGACTAATCATCAGTTAGAGATAAGACTGATAAAGATGCAGTGTTAAATGACTGATTACTTGCATAAAGGTGATAAATGTTGAGGTTTCCAAAGCAAGTTCAATGAGATGAGAATGAGAGCAGGAAAGGGACACAACATGTTTGCAAAATGTATGTCTGAAGGCAAAGAAGTGCTAATTTGTGTATTTATGTGTGTGTGTGCACCGACAGGAGCTCTGCAAGCGGCCCGAATTCATCGTAGATGGAGCTACTCGCACTGACATCTGTCAGGGCGCTTTGGGTAAGTCCCACTGGGAGAGTTCCCAACTGTTTCAGTGTTACTACTGCATGATTCATCTATTAGACCCGAGGAGAAGAACTGAGATTTAATCTGGTAGATGGTGAAAGAGAAAACTGCCAAAAAACCCCAAAAACCTCAAACAGGTAACTGAGTGCATAGATGTTAGTTGCTATGCTAAATCTAGGGAGACGCTGGATGCAAGTCATGAATAAGTGAAGCTTCCCTCTCCTCTGTAGAGCCGCATACAGCATGAACTTGAGCAACACACTGAACCTTTCACAGAGCAAAACAGTGCAAGTAAAGGGGAAAAAGCTTAGCCTGGGTCTATTTAAAGATAGCTGGCACCTCTACAGTCCTGTTGTTATCATGTTGCTTATCATGTTGCAACATGTTGCTTTGGTGCAATAAAAGTAAAAGTGAGGTCCATTTCAACACTCGTAAAGAATTTGTGGACCGTTGCACCATTTTCCTTCTTCTGTGCACAAGAACTGAAATCAGCTGATTGTGGTGGAAGTGTGCACAGAGAAAAATATGTTTTTTTTTTTCTTGGTTGTTTATTGCCTATCCATCCTGCTAGTAACTGATCAATCTTTGTAGTGCAACTAGCAACATAATTGTAATGTGATTACTGTGGTGAAGGTAGATGAGTTTAAATACCTCGGGTCAACCATCCAAAGGAACGGTGAAAGGAGAAGGAGAAAGGAGAGGTGAAAACGTCAGGGGTGATTTGTGACATAAGGATCGTAGAAAGATCACAGAGGGGGTTCATGGATGTAGTGAAGGAGGACATGCTGAGGGGGTTTGTGTCACAGAGGAGGATGCTGAGGATGGGGTGAGATGGAGGCAGACGACTCCTAAAGGGAGCAGCAGAAAGAAGTAGAAGAATAGTACAATAAAGTGTTATGTTACTGCTTTGCTAACAATGCAATCTGATTACAGTAACGCATTACTTTCTAAAGTGTTACATGTAACATTGCAGGCAGTATGTGACACCTCTACCATGTGGAAGCAGCAGTTGATTTTCTGGATATAAATACTGACAGACTGACCTCTTGAAATGTGCAATTCCCTTGTATTCTTATTCCTATTTATTCTATTTATCCCTTTCGTATATTTTATTTATATATGTCTCTGTATTTATATATGTGTATATATAATATTCTGCTCACGTTCTGTAACTTCTGTCGGTGCTGTGCTATTGGAAACCGAATTTCCCAGAGGAACCCACCCGAGGGATTAATAAAGTTTTATCTTATCTTATCTCTTATCTCTTTGTCCAACATATCCACTTACCTTTAGTAGGCTACAGATAGGATTAAATGATGATTGGTCGAAATAGACACAGACCTGATCACTGATGGAGATGAACAATGTGCAGTAACGGTAACAGTTTATTACCGGAGATACTTCCCTGCTCAACACAGAGCTTCATTTATAATTCATGCTTTGTTGCTTCTTGTAATATCTGTAAACAAGGCCACCTTCCGTTTCTTTCCGTAGATCTGCTGTGAAAGTGCACGCTTTATCGCAGACCCTGGCTCTTCCTGACGTATCGCAAAAACCTCTAACTACTGGGTTTTACTTGTATGAAAATATAAAACTCAGTGATTTTCTTTTTTTCTTGAGTAACTTTGGGTGTAACAAAGCCAGAATCAAACCTAAAGTTTCAATAACATGTCAGTCAGAACTCCTCCCATAAAAGCACAACTGTTGCTCCACTCTTGGAACAAAGCCTTAAGAGACAAGCTAACACAGCACTGACCGGTTTTGACAGTGAAAGGATAACAGTAGGTCTCGTAACAGAGAATGTAATGACAGTCAAAGTGCTAAAGGAACTATGCCAATCATTGGCTTTCCATCTTTTAGCCAATGCTCTTTGGCAACACAGTATTATAATAATGGAAGTGGCAACTGTGGCTTGAACCCACCATGCAAGTCCTGCTGACAAGATCAGTGAGTCATGGCGAGTCTGAGATTCTGTCCTCACCTCTCCCATTTCCCAGAATGCAAAACCTGTGCAAACCTTAACTGAGCTCTTAGTGGGTGAATTCCAGTTCTGTGTGTGTCTAAGAGTTGAAATTATTTGCTAATGTAAACACGTTTATCATGACATCTCTCAGATAAAGATTTTACCCACAAAGGCTGATTTATAATGGTAGTAAAACTGTCTTTGCGTTTCCTCAGGGGACTGCTGGTTGCTGGCAGCCATCGCATCGCTGACCCTAAATGACAACCTCCTCCACAGAGTGGTTCCTCACGGACAGGGTTTCCAGCAGGGATATGCTGGCATCTTTCACTTCCAGGTGATGACTACTGACAGCTTCACATCCTTTCCTTTTTTTTTTTTTTCCAAACATATCAAAAGATAGAACCACAAAAATTGTAGCAGACAGCTGTTACACTTCACCAGCTGCAGGCGGTTTTCAGGCCAAAAGCAGGTTACCGAGGCCTGAGTGTCTGTATGGCATCTCAGACTTAGTGCAGGTGATTCCAAACCTGATTAGTTATGCCCAGGTTGTGATGTCAGCTGCTTACATAACACAGATAAATTATATAATGACTTTACATGAGATGTTGAGCAATGCTGTTTTTACTTTCTTCTCTCAATTCCTCAATAGTGACTTGTCACACTGAGGTGGATGAAAACTAATATTTGTCTGAAGATATGGGGAAGCTGTGAAACCTCAAACAAAGATGGGACTTTTGAATTCACTGCATGTCATGTGTTTTTGCATCAGCGCTTCCTGTTGCATTATTTTGTGTAAAAAAACAGGAAATGATGCAACAACTTTTTGTTGTACAACAAGAAGAAGTTTTTTTGTGTGTTTTACAATTTGGTTAGCTCTGCAGTTGTGGTCAGAAATTTATATCTACTCAACATGGGCAGAATTCTTGTCAGAATTAGTAGAATACAGTGGTCCCTTGTTTATCACAGGAGTTGCGTTGTAAAAATAACCAGCGATAGGTGAAATCCGCGAAGTAGCCAGCGTTATTTTTTACAATTAAAAAACTTGTTCAGACCTTCGTAGAAAAATAAGTCCAGTATTACAGAATGAAACCAAAGATCAAACCCTGTTTTCAGGTCCAGAACATGAGTAGAGCAGCTGCAAGACAAGAAAATAAATCAATACATATTAATAAATCAATAATACAGAAGTGGAGGAAGCAAGAAGAATGAGTTGAGTAAAGTTTGATTTATCTGACTGTTTTGTTTCGCTTAATGCGCCTTATGGTCCAAAAAATACGGTAACTTCTACCTTCCTTTAGCATGTCCAGAAGTCCAACTCTTTGTGCGATGATTAGGATCTTCCTCTGCCTTTTGGGTGCTACCGCAGGTGCCTTTGACGGTGCAAAACGTTTCGTCGACAGTGTTGTTTGTTGGGAAGAAAACTTACAAACACACAGTACAGCACTTCAGAGTCACACTGCTAGCGATCGAAGATTTATGTACATTTGACAAGCTGAACGCGTTCTGTGCTGGACAGGAGACACAGCACGGAGGAGATTGATTGACAGTGGTCTACAGCCAATCATGACGCAGAACACCATGCGCTGTAAAAAATAAAAAAAAGCATGCAAAATTGCACAAAAAAAAAAAAAATCTGCGAAACAGCGAGGCCACGAAAGGTGAACCGTGGAAGGGCATTAAAAAAGGCTTAATGTCAGTCTGCTCTGTCCTGTTGGAATACCCAGCTGAGTCCAAGTTTCAACCATTTAGCAGTTGCTTTGAGGGCGAAGTTAAAGAATTTATTATTCCACCCATGTAAAATGTACCAGTACTGCCGGCAGCAAAACAGTCCCAGAACATGATGTTACCACCACCGTGCGTACCAGTCGGTACAGCGCTCTTAGGCTTGAAAGCCTCACCTTTGTACTCACCAACTGGCACGGGGCATTAATCTGCCTCAGGTTTGAATTTGAAAAAATACATGTAATATGGCTTACTGTGTTTTTGTTTGTAAGTCTTTGCCACATGTATAATGAGAGTCTGATAGACATGGATATTAGCTGCAGCTTGCTTGCAACCGTAAGGTGGTAATTCTGGTTTTGAAATGGAGTCGCAGTGGGAAGAGTATCAGGGTGTTGTCAGTTTCACAGTATATACCAAGAAATCTCGAGCAGCGCCTGATGTTCAGGTTCTTCCTCCTTTCAGCAGTATCCAAAAGCTTAATTTACCCCAGAGTTTCTGAGAAGAAATAGAAGGTTAAAAGGCGACGTTCCTGCTGTAAGCTGCTCTTTTTGTTTGTCAGTCCACACTGAGTCAAGACAACTGACCTCACACCCCCACGCCCTGTTAGTGAAAACCACTTTACCTTGGAGTATCTGAGCACGTCGTAAACGGATCTGAGCGTGCTCTCCAAACTGGCAAAACCCCCACTTCCTTATCAAAGATTGGAAGTTTAAGATCAGTCTTATTTTTCAAGAACAAAGTAAAGTTGTCAATCCCCTATCAAATGTGTTGAGTGCACATTGAAGCTCAGTGTAACAAGTTCTGCTTTGCAACATAAATACAAATATTTTCTTTGGTGTGAGCCTCTCGCAGCCAACTAGGGCTTATCAGCTGAACTTTGCTTTGCACACAACAAACACTCACAAGCAAATGGGTGACTGTAGCTGCTGCACACTGTGGCGGTGGCACAGGTGTTGGCCTGACAGTACTATCTTTTATGTTGCAGCCAGTGAGCAACACACACACACACACACACACACACACACACACACACACACACACATCCAGCCCGAGGCCAGATAGGGAATCATATTAAAGCAGTGGTTTATGATTATTGCACTTTCAATTTGAATGTGGTGCATTTACAGCCAAAGTGAGAGAATAACTGAAGATGTGATTAAAGTGTGTGCATCAACTCTTTATACTTTTCTCGCTCACTGGTCCTCAAAGAGATGCTGCTAGTTATTACGGTGCGCATGGTGCTATTTTCTGCATGGTTTTCAATAATAAAGCAGACTCCAGTGACAGCAGTTCGTCATCACATCAATTCATTTGCTATGTTTTGCCCCAACTGCACTTTGATTTAATGCTAATATAGCCCACTTCAATGGCATGTATTATCATTTCATTAAGTATAGCAGTGCTGTTGAAGCCTGTCAAGCTGATGTTTGGTTGTTTTGACAAAGCGAAACGGCTTTTGTGGAGACCAAACTCTACAGTGTGTTCTGCTCTAGTGTTAGAAGCCTTTAAAATGTCAAATGTGAAAGAAATGTGTTGAGGTTTTGCAGTTATACGGCTGCTAACGATGTGAGGTTGACTTCTTTGCCATTTTGGATGTATGGCTCTGTAGGGTCAAGGCAATAAGGCTTCAGTCAGCAACTGGGTTGTTGGTAAAATTGTGTATTCCCAGAGCGTTTGGCAAAAGCTCCCTTGCTTTGGTTGCTAGCAGATTGCTGCCTGTAGTTTGCATAGATGACATTTCCTCGTCAGCAAGCACCTGTCAACTGTTCTCTGAATTTGAAGACACAAACTCCTTGGTTTTGGGATTGTGTCCTGTTTGCCTTCAAATTAAACTTTGAGCCTTTTGAAATGTGTTTGATGGTGAATGTTAACTATTGACAGTATCAAGTTTTACTCCCACTTAGCCAGTAGTTAGCGAGTGAGTGCTGACACGTTGGCGTCCTCCATGCAAACTACAAGCAACCATGGAAATCTGCCAGTGACCAAATCAATCACAAGGAGGTTTTGGTGTAGCGGCTTCTTTGAAACTAATTTCACCTGGCAACAGCGGGCAACTTCCAAAAAAACCATTAACCAACCCGTTGGGGAAACAAGGGGAAATTCTTTTTCCTTGTGACCGCTGTTTGTGTCCCATCCACTATGGCCAATATAACTCTCGAGCAATGTGCAGATCTGAGCCTGCTGTGTCAGCATCAACTGTCACACATTTAATGAAAACTTTAAGATTTATTTTAAAGTGTGAGTTCCAAAGTAATTCACCAATTTGTGTAGTTGTTATGAAGGTGAAAGTTAGCACTAACCTTCACACACAACCTAATAGCTAAGTATGACTGTACCCTGACGTTTCTGGCAGTTGGCTTAACATTAGCAATATAAAGTGCTTAATATACTTTAAAGTTGGCGGCCGCTCAGTCGGGCAGTGATCTCTTTGCCAACTAGACTGTGAGCCTGCCAAGTGAAGGGGAAGGAGGCAGAGAGTGAAAGGGGAGGGAATGAGGAAGTGTGACAGAGAGCGGACACTCTCACACGACAGGGCCACATATTACATGCTTGCAGATGTGAAGTACAACAAACACACTCACAGAGAAAGTATCCATCTTGGATCCCTGTCAGCTGGACCGCTCAGTCATGAAACATGCATTCACTGTGTTTGTGGACTTTTATCAATCAACTCTGAAGATTTTATCACTGTGTGTGTAAATGCCGCTGCTCTAAAACACCATTGGGAAAGAGGAAGACATCTCTGGGCTGCTCCTCTGACTCATTTGATATCAAAGGATCATTAAATGCCGTCGCACAGGCACACACAGAGCTAAGCATTTACACGGGCCTGTTGGGTTTGCTGATTCAGTTACAGCGAGGTCAGCCAAGAAGAGAATGAAGAACATTTAGCTGATTACTTCCAGAGACTCTGTGTTTGCTTGTGTTTTGTTGAATGCAGCTGTCCCCCTGCGAGTGTACGGCAAACTGCACGTATAGATGCTGTTCTGTGCTACAGTCAGAGGAGCTAATGCTTCAGTCTGCTCCGGAGGGGCATAAATGAATGCATGTGTGTATGAGTGAGTGAATGATTGCTAAATGGCTTGTTAAATACATTTGTGTTATTACTTTTTACTATGAGCCTCTTTTGATTGAGTTTGCGTTGCCACTACCATATAAGCATGTTCCTACTGCTTCTTTGCTTTTGTTTGCTGCTGAGTCTTCATGAGATTTTCTTTTGTGTGCGAGTTTAAGCCTCTGGGCAAATTATCCAGATCTGAGTGAGTCATTGGGGGAAAAAAGAAGACTGTGGGAATCTTAACTGGTTTAAGAAATGGAGGAGAAGGAGGAGGAGAACAAGGAGTCTGCGTGAAGAAGCAAGTCAGGGAGACAAAAGGAGAGGGGGAATGAATTATAAACAAGTCAGTGTCCACAAATGAAAGCAGGGCAGAATCCTTTATGATACTCTTTTTACAGCTCGCTTTTTACACATGGACCCTTTTGACAGTTTGTTTAGAGCTTCTCAAATGTGAAGGCAGAGTCGCTGCAAGTCATGACACAGATGTGATAATAGTTGGCTTCCCCCGGTTAGACGAGGTATTTCTCCCACAGAGCTGTGAGGGAAATCCTCAGCAGTGTCAGGCTGAATAAGCAGAGTGAAGAAATGTGTGCAGGCCTGTACGTTTACAAGAGGCAGCCCTGTATTTACTGTATGTGTGTCGGTTGGTGTGTGTATAGGCTTTGTGTCGACTTCAGCCGACCGTGCTGTGACAAAGCTCTTCCCATAAGTGGAATCCGCTCTGCAGAGCATGCAGAATCCATCCATCCGTTCCTGTAAAGACACATAAAAAAACTAATGTTGTCTTGTTATGGCAGCAAGTAACGTGCAGACATATTTAATATATTGGCAAATTCAGACGTGAATTTGCCAATATATTAAATCAGGGCCCTGAGGAGCCTTTCAGTCTGTTTAGCTGGATTTCTTTGTGTCTGGTATCTCTTCCCCGAAGGCAAAGGTGGTGACAACATTTGCGATTGTCAAAAAGCTTTTTGGTATAATGTGTGTAGGAGGCCAAAACTGAGAAAATGTATGTGGCTCAGTTTAGCTACATAGTCATGTTACACTTCCAGGATCTAAGTTACCCCTTGATGACAGAACGCTGAGGAAGGAGTGGATGTTACACATGGGTGTGGCTTTCACCGTTTCAAACACAAAAAAGCTTTCGCCCAGTTTTTACACACCTGACAGAAGACGAATGACCTTTATGTATATCTTATCTGATCGCTCTTTCATGCGGTCAGATTTTATTGTTACGATTCATCACAAGACATGAATTGCATCTAGACAGACTTACAGTAAGTCACATGCTGAGGCGTTTGGTTTATTCCTATCAGCTGTGTCGAATGTTGCTCTCAGTGCTCTCAGCTCTTTCTGCTGGAAATGAATGTGAATGACTCCAAGGTTTCATGTATTTTGGTTATGTTTCTATGGAACAACAGACTCAACAGCAGAAACTCTGCCACGTGTTTGCCCTTCTTGAACCTGTCTGGCTTATAACTTGGAGCCTGCTCCACATCATTTTGGTCCTCCGCTCTCTTTTCCATCCCGTTCCTGGAAAACGCAGTTGCACGATATTACGTGTAAAAGGCACAACAATAATTCAGAGAGGCTTCTTTTAATCTTCTGTAAAAAAACAAAACAAAAAACATTTCAGAGAAATTGGCCCTGCCCTCGTTTGCATGGGACCGCCTGCTTTGGTTAGAGATCCTGACTCGCAGCTACTTTGGCGTGTGAACAAATGAATTACAGGACTGGTTTAGTAAAAAAGTACCCAAAATAAACACGAAATGTTACAACTTTTTCCTAAACTGCATTTTCCCTGTTAAATAAAATAAAGTTAACACTGTTGACTCGCAGCAAGAAGGTCCTGGGTTTGAATTGGATCATTTAGCCAGCGACCTTCTGTGTGGACTGTGGGAGGAAGCCAGAGTACCTGGAGAGAACCCACAGAGACACGTGGAAAGCATGTAAATACGGGCTGTTAGTGGGGGTTAAATTTGATAATTCTATCAGGTTTGAGTTAGAGACAGACAGCCATTCACACTCTATCTGTCCAGAGTGTACCCTGGTCCAACCCTGACATGGATAAGTTGCCACTTTTACCCTTCTTGAACCTTTCTTATCATTAAATGAATCCCTGCTCCTGAATCTACTCTTCTTTTATACAACTTTTAATCACGTTGTCTCGGTCTCTTCTGCCCCCTGCTGGACAACAGTCACATGTTATGTTTGAAACGCAGAACAACAATTCAGGGGAGAGTTTTCTGAATCTGATCCAAAAGCATTTCCCAGAAATTCACCCAACCCTAATTTCTGTTGGGAAAGTGACTCGCAGCTACTTTGACATGTGAATAAATGATTTGCAGGACTGGTTTAGGAAAGCATATGAACCCTTAGGGTGGTTGTGTGCCTTGCAGTTAATGTTACCTTTATAGTATGAGTATTACAAAATATTAAAAAGGGCAAAGGTTGGAAATTAGCAATAACTGTAAACTCTGTGCAGTACATGAGTGCTGGAATTACACAATATTGTCAAAAGTATTCAGTTACCCATTAAATCAGTGAATTCAGGTGTTCCAACCACTTCAATGGCCGCATGTGCATACAGTCAAGCACCCAGGCATGCAGACTGCTTCTACAAACATTTGTGAAAGAATGAGTCGCTCTTAGACACTTGGTGAATTCCAGGGTGGCGCTGTACCTGTGCAACAAGTCCAGATGTGACATTTTCTCACTACTAATATTCCACAGTCAGCTGTTTAGTGGTATTATAACAAAGTGGAAGCGACTGGGAATGACAGCAACTCAGCTGCAAAGTGGTAGACCACATAAAATCAGAGCAGGGTCAGCGGATGGTGAGGAACACGGTGCGCAGAGATCGCCAACTTCCTGTAGAGTCAATCGTTGCAGACCTCCAAACTTCATGTGGCCTTCAGATTAGCTCAAGAAGAGTGCAAAGCCACCATTGGAGACATGTTCTCTGTCCAGATTGAAAGAAAGGAAAGAGTGGAGTAATTAATCAGACTTCTCTGGTTGGCAATCTGATAGATGAGTGTGGATTTGGTGGTTGACAGGAAGCAGGTGCTTATCTGACTGCATTGTGCAAAGTGCAAGGTTTGGTGGAGAGGCGAGGGGTGGGCGGTGGGGTTATTTTTCTGGAGTTGGCCTCAGCTCCTTAGTTCCAGTGAAAGGAACACTTGATGGTTCAGCACACCAAGACATTTTGGACAATGTCATGCTCCTAACTTTGTGGGAACAGTTTGTTCCAACATGACTGCACACCAGAGCACAAAGTACGGTCCATAAAAACACGGATGAGCGAGTTTGTTGTGGAAGAAGTTGACTGGCCTGCACAGAGTCTTCAACCCGACAGAAAACCTTTGGGGTGAATCAAAGCGGAGACTGTGAGCCAGGCCTTCTCCACCATCAGTGTTGATCTTACAAATGTGCTTCTGGAAGAATTCTCAAAAATTCCCATAAACACTCCTAAAGCTTGTGGAAAGCCTACCTAGAAGAATCGAAGATGTTATAGCTGCAAAGGGTGGGCTGACAGCAAACCCTATGGATTAAGACTTCATATACATGTGAAGGCAGACAAGTGAATAAGTCTGGTGATAGTGTTTAGTGTAAATGAAATGAATAAATGAAATAAAATGATTCAGTTTAATTACAGAAGAAGGCTATCGTATCACTCGGATGCCTCATTTGTGTGATAAGCTGGAGACATTTTTCTTCCTGTGCCCTGCTTATCGCACCCGCAGCATCCACAAAGCCACCAGCCTTGTGGAGGACCCCACACGCCCCTCACACACACTCTCCACCCTGATGCCTTCTGGCAAGAGGTACCAAAGCATCCGGGCCCTCACTGCCAGACTGGGGAACAGTTTCTTCCCCCAGGCAGTCCGACTCCTGGACACTCAGTGACTGGACTGACACACATACACACACATACCTTCATACACCAAGTTACTTTTTGCACAATACTCATGGACATTTCTATTGCACTGTTGTGTTCTGTCTCTGTTTTGTTTTTTGCAGTTTTTGCACACTTGCACTATGTAGTCCTGTGTTCGTCTGTTATATGTCATATGTAGCACCAGGGTCTTGTCTCGTTTCATTGTGTACTTTACCACTGCACATGGTTGGAATGACAATAAAGCCACTTAACTTGACTGATACAAAGACACAATGTTGGTAAATGAAGAAACATCTGTCACCACGTAATGTCTGTTTACTGATAAATTGGAAAGACACATCTGATTGATCAGGCTTCCCTGGTTTGTTCATTTCCTTCTCCTAAATCCTATGACAGTGAAACTGAATAATTAGAGATTGATTGGTATTAATTAGACTTAATACAGGAGATTATAATAGAACGATCTGTGATTTGAGAGAGACAGAGTTGTACTACTTGCTGACCTCTGAAGCCCAACGTGAGGCAACTTTCTGTTGCGAAGTCATATCTCTGACCAGTTCTCATACAAATGTATAAAAAAAGCCCGTATAAAGCTGGTAAAGAGTTTGTAATTATGGTCTTTAATGTTTTAAAATGGGCCCAGGTTCTCCAGAGCTTCAGCAGAACATTAAACCATCTCTGTAACATTGTTCTCTGCTCTCCACAGTTCTGGCAGTTTGGTGAGTGGGTGGACGTCGTGATTGACGATCGGCTGCCGGTGAAAGATGGGAAGCTGCTGTTTGTCCACTCAGCAGAGGGAACTGAGTTTTGGAGCGCTCTGATGGAAAAGGCTTACGCCAAGTAAGAGTGATGCACAGGACAGCAGTTGAGAAATAGAAATCTTGTCCGAGGACCCATAAACAGGAAAAAATACTTCAGCAAACATTTATGTTTAATATATACTATTTTATCTTTGAAAAAGAATAAAGGAAATATGATAGAACATTTAGTTTGAAGCTGCTGTTTATGGTAACTCTACAGTGATGCACACATGATATAAAGTTGTGTCTGCTCAAAAAAAGGTGATAATTGAGGTCAATTTTGATTAATTTTCCCTGGTGCTCTGAAAAAGAGTGTTTCTGGTACCAAAAAGCTTGTAGCAGACATGATTGAGAAATAATCAAAGCTCTTAAAGAAAGTCCAGCTGCTTCAGTGGACAGCTCTGGTCCCGGTTGTAAATTTGGCTAGCTGTATTAGAAAAATACATTAGTATTCATGTTAGTGTGTGGCAGCCAAGTTAAGAGAGCTTCCCATATGAGCGTGACATAAAAGTAAGATTGCACACGCTCAGTTCCTCTGCGGCCGTATATGGTAGTTTAGCACGTGGGAGCTCTCTAGTTTTAAAAAATATGAATAAGTCACATCTTTCTGTGTATATCAAGGTTTAATCATTAACACTGATATTAAACTATGCAGTATTTTTATTCATTCTCCATTTAATTTCTATTTCTCTGTGTCGCAGGTTGAATGGCTGTTATGAGGCTCTGTCAGGGGGCAGCACATGTGAGGGTTTTGAAGACTTTACCGGAGGTGTGACGGAGATGTACGATCTGAACAAAGCCCCCTCGGACCTCTTCAGCATCATCCGCAGAGCCGTTGAAAGAGGATCCCTTCTTGGCTGCTCCATTGACGTCAGTACTGCAACATTAATTATTGTTACTCCCACTGGGATCAAACGCTTTTACTCTTTTCATCATAAAATACCAAATCCACAGCATAATACAAAGTATAAATGGTGACACTAAACAAAAAAACATGGAAGTGGCTTATAAAAAAAGATATCCTCAAATCTACTTCACTGCATGCCTTACTATTTTAAATTCACCGATAGATGGAGGCATGTTTAAACTGAGGTCTTTCTGTAAATAATTCCAAGTCCAAGGTGCATAGTAAGAAAATGCTTTTTAAAAATCAACCATTTGAAGAGTGTCGCTGGTTATACTGGGACATTGTTGAGAAGTAAACTAGAATAAAACATACCAGTGCTGTTTTAAGTAGTCAAAGATCACCACCCCATCAAGTTATAAAGAATGCATTGTTTGCAATTCTTTGCAATTGCTTAAAAAAACAACAAATAAAAGTCATGAAGCGCTGCATAAACTGTGGATCAGCAACTAAAAGTTTGGAAATTCTTCCCCTCAGTATCACCACTGGAGCTCGGGAGGTGAAAGGGTCCTGTAAACAAAAACCATGTGGGAAAACGGATACAAGTGGAAACCAGGAGGGGGCAGTGAGGACAGGGAAAGTGCTGGAGCAGGCAGGAATTCAGTGCAACTGTCAAGGACACTTTAGCAAAGCTTTTATTTGCTGACAGGGAGGACTGAACTGTAATCAGTTCAGTCCTCCCTGTTCAATCCTCCCTGTTTCAGTTTGCGTACAAAGAGCATAGGTAAAAGGAAATGCGTTTTCTCTTCCAGGGATGATGAAATTGTAAATGATTGACACGAACAGGAACGAATAAACAGAGTCTGGCTCTGTGTTTGTGTTTCTGTGCTTAGGTTTAAATGACACAGCAAAAAACATTGGTGTTTGCACTCTACATCTAGTCAAAAAGAGATAGAATCTAACATTCTATCTCAGTTACATTCATTCGGTTCTATGTGGGATCCTTCTGTGCTGTTAATGAATGTGCCATGCTAGGCAGTGACGTTTAATTATATCTTTAGATTTCACTGACATGCAAAAGTACAAACATACATTTTCTCCTGTCTTTGTTACCATCCTGCTCATTGTCTTCATGCATGCTCAATCATCCAGGGAAGGGAAGGATTCAGAGATGGGCTTCTTCAAGTAATGAATCAATGAGAAGGCCTAAGGGTGCATCATTCACCATCTTACAAAGCTGTGATTGTAGCCATTCCTCAACTCTCTGTGAATGGTTCTCATATGAACGAGCATGAAACTGACCTCATGGGCCATTGTTGGCTAGTGGTGCTAGTTTCGGTCATTATGCAAATGTGCTGTTTAAGGTTGAGGAGTCAGCTTCCCTTGGATGAGTGAAAACGCCACATCCAGATGAACAGAGTCACCTTTCTGGAGCATCCTCCCGATTGTGTGAATTGTCTTGAAACTCTGTGTGTTATGTTGTCTCATTCTCAGATCACCAGTGCAAATGACATGGAGGCCGTCACCTTCAAAAAGCTGGTGAAGGGACACGCCTACTCCCTGACTGGTGTGGAAGAGGTGAGCTGGAATGCAGAGGGATTTTGGACTATGACTTATTCACTCGGGGAAGGAACCAGTTGCTTGATTACCATATGAAGTTAGCAATCATGATCTGTAGAGGTGTACTGCACAGACACACGCTAAGTCACATACAAATAAAATACTAGAATGTCACCCATCAGACCTGGAGACGGTGTTTTTTGGTGGTTTGTTAGTACGATAAAGAAAATCACACATTAAATTATAGTTGTTTTTTTCCCCTCTCTATATCTCTACACACATTACACCTAAAACTGTATTTATATAGGCCTCGGGCTTAGGCAGTGTATGTTTATTTTCTGGATTTATGCATCTGTTTGACATTTTTTTTTAACCAACCAATTTTCCTAACCAAAAGCAGAGAAGCAGTACATTTTTTGCACAGGCTTGTCCTTTACCCTTCAACCATACATACAACTTATTCTAAAGAAATATATATTAAATTGTGTGTCAAGGCAGCTGTCTTTGGCACAGCACTACCGTCATTGCGGTACGTAACAACAGAGGAGTCACACCATTATTACAAAATCATTTCAGTTGACTCATGTCATGTTACCCAAGTCAGACTGACTGTAACTGGTGTTATGTGTTTGGTTAGCTGCAACTTGGGTGCTTTTAAAGATTAATAGACTAATGCAGAAGATGGCTAAACTGAAAATGGATAATAAATCAAGAGCCCTCGTTTATAGTTTAGACTGAGAGTTAAATATATTTAAGTGGATGATAATGTAAACGGATCTGAAGCACAGCAGAGCAGAGACCTGCGGTTAACCTGCAGAAATCTCAAGCTTGTGTAAATATTGCTTACAGCTGTAGTGTACAACTCAACCTTTTCAGTTTAGATGTTGTTAGTTTGACAGAATAAAGCTACACAAGGGTTCATCACAGGGATATGTGTCTCCTCCTGTGAGTGAACCGGGGATCTTTTGCTTGTTAGGCAAATGTGTAACGTGATGAAAGGTTCTGAATTAATGCTGGAAATGAATTAAAACAAGCAGATTATAACCCTAATTAATCATGCCAAGCACACACAGGGATTTAGAGTCCCTAATATTATCCTAATGTTATGTTTCTTTGCTTGTAGGTGTCGTACAGAGGAAACATGACAAGGCTGGTTCGCATCAGGAACCCCTGGGGAGAGGTGGAATGGACCGGAGCCTGGAGTGATAAGTATGATGGAATTCCCTAGTTTTCCCTTTGAGCCAGGATGATGCTGGAAGGAATTTTCCAACTGTTTTCTATAATGTTGTCCTCTATAAAAATGGTCAGTTGGCTAAATTTGACCTCATGTCTTCATATTTCATTCTTCAAAATCTACAGAAGTTGACAAAAGTATTTATTTGGCGTCCTTTCATCTAAACAAGACAGACAGGGAAACGATACACGAAAAACTAAAAGCAGTGCGTGCCAGATGAGATCAAATTATATCATGAGTAAATTATATCAGGTTAGTCCTTACAAAAGTTGTTTTTTTTTTTTTTTTTTAAAGAGCATTTTTAGTATTTTATAATTCAAAGTTCTTGTGCGGATTTGCACGTTAGCCTGCTGATCCTCTGAACTAAGATAAAGAAACGTATAAATATTATATGTGGTTGCTGACTGCGATACTTTGTTTTAAACCCGGCTTTTAGGACAGCTCAGTGCTGTTGGCAAAGTTACTCATTAACAGATGGAAGACAGTGAAGAGTGTATCACTGTGTCGATGTCTAGGACTTCATTTTTTTCCTTTTCTTTTCTTTTTTTTGAAACCTTCAGCTCCAGAGAGTGGGACTCGATTGATGCGTCTTCCAGAAGTCGTCTACAAAACCGCAGCGAGGATGGTGAATTCTGGTGAGTGTACGCGAGTGTTTTCCATGTGAAACATTTGAGACAGGAGTGGTGGTCCTCTTGTGGATTGTCTTTCTGTCTAGAAGTACAGAACTGTGCAAAAGTCTTGAACCAACCCTCGTATCTTCATATTTTGCCAGGAAAATGCGAAACGGGTGCAGTGGTTAATTAAAAAAAAAAACACCTCAGATTTTCCCCAAATGTTTCAGGACACCATGCTAAAATGTGAAGTTTCAAGCTAATAGCTCCTGGGAATTGCCTTTTTTTATGCTGTTTTTATGCTATTTTTTATAGATTTAAATAAATTCAGTTATCGAAATGGAACAATTGTTATGTTTGTGTGAAAGGCTGCTAGTAACAAAGGGCCTAACGGTAGTTAGTCTGTTATGTGTAGACATACCACTGATTCATCCCTTACATGCCTGTTTTAATGCTTGAATGATTTTTAGGTTAGCATTAAGTGGCTTAATATTCCTCTGAAAAGTAATCCAGTACAAGGGCTGAACTAAGAATGAGTGAAAAATCAGCCAGTGTAGAAGAAGCAGGTTGAAACACCCGCGGAAGGCCTGGAGAACTAATGCTCACTTTAAAAATGACAAAGTAAAAAGAATATAAAGAAATGAGGGTTGACTCAAGACTTTTGCACAGCACTGAAGTTGTTTGAATTGTCTGATTTGTCTTCTTCAGCACCATCACTTGGACTTAGTGATGGAAAACTAATGATGAAATCGAATCTTCCAGGATGTCATTTAACGATTTTCTGCGTGAGTTCTCTCGTCTGGAGATCTGCAACCTGACGGCGGACGCCCTGGAGAGCAGCCAGGTGAAGAAATGGAGCTCCTCGCTTTTTCAGGGGGAGTGGAGGAGAGGCAGCACAGCCGGAGGCTGCAGGAACTACCCAGGTAAGATTAGTGGTGCAAGTGAGAAGAGGGGGAAAATCGTAAGGTAGGACATGGACGGTTGTTGCGCCTCATGAGACCCGTGTCTCGTGGTGTTTTAATTCTGCTTAATACAATTTTTACTTCAGGAATTTTTGTAATCAAAAAAGGCAAGTTAGAAGATTGAGTGAGGAAGGGATTGGGTTAAGTTCCCGAAGGAATGTGAACCAGTGACTTCTATTTAAGCAATGAAACAATGTATTGTGTTTTAAAAGATTTTGGAGATTCTCTACCAGGAAGTGCAGGAAACGGGACTGTGTTTTCTGGATTTACTGCAGTGTAGAGAAGACTTTTTCTTTCTATTTATGTTTTAAAAAAAATATCTTTGATATAAATAGAAATTTGAATAGGTGTTAAGCATTATGTGGTTATTTTCCTCTTTTATTTGTAATCATCTTTCACATAAATATGCCATTCAGTGTTTAAAAAGACACATTAGGCTATGTATGAGGCCACTTCTGTCCTTGTTTATAGCCTGAAAAGGAAACACTTTAACTTTTTCATCTTTTGTCTCCAGCAAGTTTTTGGCTGAATCCTCAGTTCAAGATCATGCTGCAGAACCCAGACAAGCAGGGCAGTCCAGACTGCAGCTTTGTGGTTGCCCTCATGCAAAAGGACCGCAGGAAGAAACGGCGAGAGGGCCAAGACATGGAGACCATCGGTTTCGCTCTGTACGAGGTTAGCAGCACACAAACTTGTAAAACTTAAAAACTCTGTTGGGAAAAAACTGTAGTTACATTTCTCATTTACCGCTGTCCTTTTCTCTTTTATTACAACACTGATTATAATAATTTTTCATCTCTGTTGTCTTTGCAGATTCCAGATGAGGTAAGATAAGATGAGGTTTTTCTACTTTCTGTGTATATATATTACAAAGGATAGAATAACAACATAATGCTAACTCTTTTAATTCCCCTCTCAGTTCAAAGGGAGTTCAGGGGTTCACCTCAAGCGAGACTTTTTCCTCAGTCATGCCTCCAGCGCTCGCTCAGAAACCTTCATCAACTTGAGGGAGGTCAGCTCACGTCTGAAGCTGCCGAAAGGGGAGTACATAATCGTCCCCTCCACCTTTGAGCCAAACAAAGAGAGCGACTTCGTCCTCAGGGTGTTCTCCGAGAAGCCTGCAGACTCTGAGTGAGTAACCACAGGCTTGAAGGAAGTGGAGAAGTTTGGTGATCACACACACATTCATTTTTGTAGTCTTTCTCTTTTGTGGGCCAAAAGTAACCATATTTACAGGAATGATCAGAAACAAACAACCACTGGGTGAACAGTTTTGGATTTATTTAGGATTTTCTCTAATACACATAGGGTCAGAAGTATACATGCAGAGTTAAATATATGCAGATGTTCAGTTAAATCTTTTAATAAGAGGTGCTTCAGGTTATATAGCGTCTTTTAAGTTGACAAGGACAAGTCCTATTAACTTTATTAGTGTTCACGGTTGACAACGGCTGGTAGTTTCTCTTCTCCAGCATAAAAAAGGATTTGTTTGACAGTACTCACAGGACTGACCAATACTCAGAACCATGGGAACATCCAAGGAATCCAGTGAAGATCTAAGAAGGAGATTTGTAGATTTACACAAGTTAGGAAGGTCTCTTTGAGCCAGGTCTTTTTCTACCTAAGTGCTTAGGCTCAGTTGAGGTTCAGTATCTTGCTCAAGGATGCTAAGTCAAGCTGACTGGAGCAGCCAGGGATAGAGCCACCAACCTTCCAATTAGTAGGTGACCTTCTCTACCTGGAGTGGAGGGAATTGTAAAGAGGAGGAAAACCTTAAAATTCTTCAACTTCATCTCACATCAGTAGCTAGATGGTTGAAACTTGGACAGAGTTGGATGTTCAGACGAAACAACGATCCCACACACAGATCAGAACTGGTTTTGGGATGGATAAAACGGGCTAACAACAAGTATCTGCAATGGTCTTCCCAAAGCCCCGACCTCGACCTTATTGAAACTTTGTGGATTAAATGCCGACCAATTTAAAGGAAGTCTACCATTTCTACCAAGAGGATTGGCCAAATATCCAGACAGGATTATGCCAGAAGCTTGGTGATGGCTACCAGTAGCATCTGGTTGAGATGCAGCTTGCTAAGGGACATTTAACCAAATATTAGTGGTGATGTGTGTGTATGTATATTATAGCCTGTATATACTTTTGGCGGATTAGAGAAAATCTTAAATTATTGCACCCAATTCTTGTCTAGACCTGACTTCAGCTGTTGTCTTGTGTCTCCATCAGGGAGCTTGATGATGAAATTAAAGCAGATCTTCCAGCAGAGGTGAGAAGAAGTGACCCTTTCCCTCATCCGACCACATCTGGCCATATTGTGCGAAAGGAGGTGGGGAAAAAGCGTGTAGTGAACAGATTTCTTTTTGTGTTTCAGGTTCAACTACATGAGAGTCAGATTGACGCAAGCTTCAAGAATCTCTTCAGGCAGCTGGCGGGACCGGTAAGCACGCTCTCAAAACTTGCAGGAGATATAGCAATAGTAGTCCGTGGCATTTGCGCAGTCACATTTAATATAACTGACATCTGTTTGTGCCCACAGGACATGGAGATCAGTGTCACAGAGCTGCAAACCATACTGAACAGGATCATCAGCAAACGTAAGCGGCGTGGGAAAGCACTACCGTTATGCACTGTTTCTAACATTGTGGAATTTCAGTGTAGACTTGAGTATTTATAAAAGACGTGTACTCTTCTCTCTTTTTATTTCACTTCATGTCGTCCACAGATAAAGACCTGAAGACAGATGGCTTCTCACAAGAAGCTTGTCGCAGCATGATTAACCTCATGGATGTATCCTCGATGTGATGTTGAAGTGTCTGTTTCCTGTTTCTTTTGTCTCTGGATTTCTTCATTTTAATGTCTCTCTGACCACGAAATGTTCCTTAGCGTCTTCACTCAGACTGATGGCACTGGGAAGTTGGGCCTGACAGAGTTTCACGTACTCTGGGAAAAGATTAAACGATATCTGGTGAGAGTTAAATTGTGTAACAGATTAAACATTGATTAGCCGGTGCACTGGTGTTTCCATTTTCTTATTCGATTCAAACTGCTGGTTTGTTACCCCCCTGTATCTAGACTGTATTCAGGCAGTTTGACGTGGACAAATCGGGCACCATGAGCTCCTATGAGATGAGAATGGCTCTTGAATCTGCAGGTATTATTCTTTAATATTTCAGTACAAAAAAGAGAGGAAAAGCACATTTAAGTCCCAGGAGGATAGGTTGGACACCTTCACTGATACGTTTCTCACATTGTCGTATGGGTTTTCTTGCTTTTTGCGTCCTTCAGGTATCAAGTTGACTAACCACCTGTTCCAGCTGATCATCCTGCGATACACAGAGGCAGACATGACTGTCGACTTTGACAACTTTGTCACCTGTTTGGTCAGACTGGAGACAATGTTCAGTGAGTGACACTGTTGCAGTTGTTCCCTGCCTCAAAGGGACAGTCGAACTGCTTGATCTTGTTTTGCTGTAAAGAACAAAAAACCAAACTCACAGTGCATGCCTGCAAAGCTTAACAGAAGCTAAAATACTTTGTACTCTTCTGAGTTAAATTTTCTTTTTTGTTTGTCTCACTGCAGAAACCTTTAAGAACCTGGACACTGATGGAGACGGTCAGATATCTCTAAACTTCTTCCAGGTATGAATTCCCATCGGAAATGCTGTTGTATAAACAAAAGTTTGATCTTTTCATAAGGATTCATCCATGTCTATGCTAAAACATTTTTTCCATTCACTCTCTGTGATTTATTAAGAGTTTTCATTCATTAATTCCGACACTCTCTTTGTTCTGCAGTGGATCACCCTGACCATGTTTGCCTAAAGATGAGTGGACTCCTCTGTAACTTTTGCACTGCAGCTCTTGGTCTGTTATGTGGTTTCAGAAGTGCCTTTTTTTTCCCTTCAGTTCTTCCTCACCCTCTATGCTGCGCATTGCTGAGGTCCTCTGATGCTTAAAAACCTGTAAAATCATGATTACAGTGCCTGTACTGAAAATGTGTCACCTGTCTCGCCAACTGAAAGACGCCGGCTTCTCCACTTTGGTCAACTCTGTGATAAAACTGGCTACTCTGGGGTCCGAAATAAAACACCTGATTAAATCTGAGGGTGTGGAGACATATTTCTATTTTTCTTTTTTACTGGAATAGGACTTGTTAACGTAGCAAAATTTAGTTTACAAGCTAGCTTTACCTTTTTGTAACGTTTACTGTGTAGCCTACATGCTAAAGCTAGCTTTATACAAAGCTGCTAAACGCATGGCAAAGTGCCAAAATTGTATTTGATCATAATTTGGTAGTTTTGCACTATTACCAGTTGGTGACGTGACATTACTCAAAGTCCACAGAAACTTTACAGTGTCTTTTACTAAGGTAACTATGACATGATACCAAAGTCAAAGTAATGTTTATATGTTACCTTATTAAATGTAATGTCTTAAATGTGACATAGAATTTTGTTTCTAAAATTTGGTGTGACAAGGTCCAGATCTTATGTTGTTATGTTAGCATTACATAATCTGAAATATTACGCAGACATAAGGCCGATACAGCGTCACCACGACCAGATTTTGTTTGTAGGGTTTCTTGCCATCACCTTTTAAAATGCCAAAGGTCATAAGAGAATGAATGAACTAAATAGTTTTTAAAAAGACAAATGTTGCATGAATAAGACATTAGGGGAAAAACATCACTGTGTTTATTCTTTTTCTGAATTAATATTTTTTGTTTTTTAGTTTTTTACTGTAGAGTTTATAAGTCCAACCTAATGCTGTTTTCAGCATCAATAATTCTTTATGTGGCTCTTATAATTTTCAGAGCCTGACAATATAGGGTTCTTAAGATACTGATATTTGAATGATTTTAACATTTTAAAATATCAGACAATACTTTTTTTTCTTTAACACACACTAAACAGACAATTTTCCCCAACATTTATTATGTGAAATTATTTATTTACTCAAATATGTTATACCCGCCTCTTCTTGAATCATCAGTGTTTGTGGGGTTTCAATCACGTGTTGCCAACAGGGAAATTTGCCCTTCACTAACTATCCAACATCAACAGTCATAAGATGGCTGAAGGATTTTTTTCCCCCTATCAATTCTTTTTTTCAGTTTTCATTTGTCTGTCTTTATAAATACTCATAAGAATAGATTGGCAAGTAGTTGTTATTATCAGTTGATAGTATTGGCCAACAGATAAATTGGTCGGGTGTAATAATCTGATATAACATAAATGCTGTCGTTCGTACATTAGCCAGGTCTTTGGTATAGCCTGTTCGGGGTTTGCTAACCACTTCTCTCTAACGTAATAACATTACTGTTAAATATGTACCACCTAACCTTAAGGGCTTTTTCTGCCTCTTTAACGTGAGAGAGGTTTAACTCACTTTTTTCAATTTTCTTTTAGCTTCGAACCAACTGTGTTGCATGTTGGGGTTTCGGTAGCATCCATAAATACCTCTGTGTGGCCAGATTCAAATGGAGAGGGATTCAATCAGTTGCTTACATTTGAAGACTATCTTTAGAAAATTGTTTCCAAACCAAGTTATCACAGTCCCAGTGCTGGATGCAGTCGAAGTGGAGGGTTGCTTAGTGTGCTGGCTGGCACTGTGCATTATAAATCTATTAGTAGTTTGTACTGTAGTATCACTGCTGGCCTGTATTACATCCCGTGCCAAACTTTGCTTTCACCTCAGCATAAAGGGCCTGTTCAGATTATGCAGAGACAACGGTGAGGTGCTGGATCATCGTGAATGTTTTATTCTAGTATATAATTGCTTATCATTATGCATGGCTCTGTTTTTGGTTTCTTGTTTTGTAAAGTATGAAATAAACTGGACTTTAAAGTGGTATTAAAAAAAAGGGGATGTGTCAACGCTATTTTAGTCTTGCTTTTTTAAGGGAGCAGTATGTCAAAGTTTTGGGTGAGGGTAAACTGGGATGGGTGGATATGTTTGTATGCATGCTGTGTGAAATGTGATATATTGTGTGGCTGTCTCATTTCTGTCCTTTCAGGAAAGCAAAAGTTTTATCTGAGTTATTCCAGAGATAGACGATGCAGTCTGGACGATCTACATGTAATGTGCCACAGTTTTCAAATGCCAATTTCTTTTGTTTTGCCAAAAACTTTTTTTTAAGTGGAAGAATTACATTTTTAAGCACTTTTCACTGAAAAAGTACTGCCAAACCCTTAGGTTTTTATGATACTCTGACATTCTCGTCTTCTTTTATCTTTGTGTAAAACTGTGTAATGTTTACAGTAATAACTTTTCTGGGTCCTTTTGTGAACCAAACCCTTCATTATGCAATGCGCTGGTTTACTGTGTAGCTTTCTCTGTATCACTTCTTCTATATACACTTTGAAAATAAACGTGGAGAGGTTTTCATGAGTCACTACTCAGTTTTATTGGTCTTGCACTGCCCACAGAAAACAAACACAAAACAAAATCAAGGTTGCAAATAAATTGAATAAATCCGTGGAAATAGGTGTGATGAACGAATGATGATGGGGGAAATACAAAAACTTCATATAGTAATAAATAGTATATTTAACAATAACATACTATAAAAATAGTACACTCAAATACATAGAATAAAAGTTTGGTTAATGTACACATTTTTACAACCTCAAAATTAAGACTTTTACAGCAGATTTTGGCTCTTTAAGTTAAATTGCAGACATTTACAAAGGGGATCATATATTGTAAGATAGCAAAAAATAACACCTTGTTTAAAATTATATAGAAAAACTGAACAACTTTTTCTTCTGGAGCTGCTCAGCAGGGGAATGTGTAACCTTTTGTGCACAGTGACATAAAATACTAGGACAGTTGAGTGCGTTTTCAAAGATTCTGTGTCTGTGTGTCCGAGTGAGATTCTTCAGGTAACTATAATCCTTTCACCTTTTGACCTCCGGCTAAAATCAGCTCAACTGAGTGGGATTTTCTTAAATGTAGAACATGACCACATAAAGTATCCTGCAGGCCTAAACACGGCTCTTAGTCTCTTAGGCCGTAGTTGTTGTGCACAATTTTGGTCACCATGGTGTAAACCAGCCGCTCCAGCTGCGCCGCCCGCTGCCTGCCCACCTGGAGGACCTCCTCGTGATTGGCCCTCTCTTCGCTGTCGTAGTCCATCACAACCTGGTTGGTGATCAGGGAGAGGGCGAAGACGCGCATCCCACAGTGCCGCGCGACGATCACCTCGTGGACTGTGCTCATGCCTGGAGAGGAAATGACCGGAACAAATATAAATAACTTTCACAGAAAGAATAGAGTAGCCTCTGTCATTCAATACATAAACCAGCCAGTGCACACAAGAAAGGATGTAAAAAAACCTCATAATGTCCCATAATGTTGAGAAGCCTGGGATTTAAAGTGTTATCAAAAGAAGAAGAACTGCAGATCTAATACTGCTGAAACCAACTTCACTTAATCTAATTTAGAGGTTTGTAATAAGTTTTACTGCTTTAATTTCATAAGAAGTCTCAGTATGCATGCATACAAAGAAGACTCACTTTAGGAAACTTAAATTTATGTTTTTCACGTGTTTTTGCTCCTCAAAGGTAAAGCTTCAAGTTCAGGTTCAGGCAGCCCAGGACAAACCAGACATTTTCAAAGTCACTGCAGCAAAAGGACTTCAAGCATTTCTACTGAACTGTCATTTGTTGGAATAAAATTTCAAATAGCATGATGGCATTTGATACAGTGCTTTTTTAATAAACTCCATGTGCTTTGTGGGCATCAGCTTGATAATTAGGTTAATATCAGACAGGACGCTGTGGCTGGTTTTTGTGGTACCACATGGTTTGAATTGATCAAGTCCTGGAATCGCCATCAGCTGATAAATCTAATTGATAGTCCTGGACACGTCTTAAAAATCCAGATGTGTAGATTATGATCTGATTAAAGTTTTGGGACTTAACAGTCATTCGTTACATTTACTCAGATCAACAAAACAATCAGCTCACCGACAGCATCGGCGCCAAGTCTGTGCAGCATGCGACCCTCAGCGATTGTCTCAAATGTTGGCCCGCCCAGCACACAGTACACGCCCTCCTTTAGGAAATCTCCATAGCCCAGATCCTGCCCCACCTCCATGGCCAGCTGCTGCAGCTCTCTGTCGTATGCATCGGACATGCAGAGGAAACGCACGCCAAACCTGACAGACGAAGGAAGACGAGAAGAAAATTAAGTGTATAGAAGATTTAAATGTTTGCTTTTTATGGCCGTACGAGAACAAGCCTCACCGCTCATCGTTGGGTCCATTCAGAGGATTGATGCCAGCGAAGCCGGGCAGGTTGAGGTGGTCTTTGATGATCATGATGTCTCCCATTTTAAAATCATGGTTGAGGCCTCCGGCTGCATTGGTCAGCATCACCGTCTCAACACCGAGCAGCTTGAAGATGCGCATAGGCAGTGTAATCTGGGAAAACAACATCACAGAATACAAATGAAGAGTATTTTGGGGGGATCTTGCTGAAAATTATGGGATTTTCTTTTTGCAAACACACACATACCTTATGGATTGAGTAGCCCTCATACAGGTGGAAACGTCCCTGCATGCAAACACACGGCCTTCCTTTTAAGTGTCCAAACACCAGCCTCCCCGCATGTCCATGCACTGGGGGAATTCAAAAATACAACAGTAAACATCAGCAGGAGCTGCTCGGCGGATATTGAGTCACCATCTGAGAGTGTCGGTGTAGTAGGTGTAGTTCACCTGTGCTCTGTGGAAAGTTGGGAATGTCTTTGTAGTTGAAGGCCACCTGGTCCTTTAACAGGTCGGCGAGCCCTCCGAGCCCTGAGCCGCACACAATGCCCACTGTGGGTCTGACGTCTGTCTGGGCGAGCAGCCAATCAGCAGTGGCCTTGCATTCCTCATAGCTGTAGCTGGATGACATTAACAAAAGGGCAGAGGTCAGGAAGATCACCGTGACAGTCCAGCACACATGAACACACTAATTTTATTCTTTCTTATGATGCAAAAACACACAGCGTGGTGCACACAGGAAGATCGAAAGTAACCGAAAATGTGACTTTGACTTTTTTTAAAATGTTGTTAAAACTAAACACGATTGCTTCTTTTATTCTGAAACTACAGCAGCAACTCTTCACCCATGAAAAATGCGATCATTACTATCATATCACAGGTACATTCTCTTAGAAATGCTATCAATAAGCTTTTTACGCACATCCAGACAAATTACAGCAGTCTCCCTGTAATCTAATGACTTAAAAATGCGAAAGTCCAAATATGAATTTGACTGATTTTCACAAACTTAGAGCATAAACTGTGCATTTCAATCTCCCAACTCCAACTCGATTGTGAAACGCGCTTCATTGTGAAATTACACGCGCCACTCCTGTGTGAATGAATGAATCATTTCTCCACTACGACACGGCGACCAAGAGCGCATGCGGGTATTATTTTTGCCCAGTCTATTTTTTCACGCTGTTCAAAGCCGCTCGTGAAAGAGACACGTGCCGGGCAACATTGAACGAGAAAAAGTGAATAAAATATTAGAAATTTACTCACCAGCTGTTTACCTCTGGAAACATTTCGAAAGATAAGTGAAGTGGCTGATAATGTAAGAAAAAATAAAAGTGTGACTGCACACTTAAAGTTTCAAGTTTGAAAATAAAAAAGCTGTTAAGGTGTATAAAAAATATCGCAGAGAAGGTGGAAACAGGGTAAAAATGTTGTCTTCTGTTGTGTTTTCTTCTCTTTTAGAGTCCCGTGAAGTCTTCAGCTCTTCTCTCTCACTTCTGTGGAAAGAGGAGCAGATGCAGACTTTATCATAGAACCGGCGACCCCCCCCTCCCCTTCTCTGCTGACGCATGTACCTGCTGCAGTTTCATTGGCTGAGCGGACACACCTTCAGACCGGTAGACAGAGAAAACACTCCCACGGAACATCTTGTACTACAGGTGGAGCTGGATATAACAATTTTCACGATACTTTCCACTCATTACCTTTCATCTGATGTTCATCACTCACATAAGCAATCTGTAATGTTTCCCGATCCATTGGTTCAATCTTTTATTAGCCGTTAATTACCAGTCAGATCTTTATCGATCTGTCTCTCAGATTCAAAACAAGAAACAAGTTTTCGGACACACACTGTGTTTTTGAACATCACGTGTTTGTGCTCCACTTGTTCTCGTCATCCGTCTGCGAGAATTGTGTGTTATTGTGTGACGCAAGCTCAGTTTTAAACCAATACATCTGACTGTCAACTACATATCTGTGCAGTGCATGATGATTCTTTACTATAATACAATTTTATACACGCTATAAGTTTGACTCCACTGTAGAGAGAAAATGTAAACTTTTACTTATTTTCAGGCACAAAACAGTAGCTGTTTTAGTTATGTTGCATAGTGACATTTCACACCATCAGTAATTAAAAAATGTGTTATAGTTATTGTCACAGATATATGTCTAAAGACGCAGATTAGACTACCTTTTTGAGCACCCCTAACTCCAACATTCAGATGATGCTCACTTGATAATCTGTTACCATAATAATCTGAATAACATCAGTTTAATTGACCAAGTATGTGCACAGATACAAGGCACTCAGTTTTTTCCCTCATAATCTACTAACAGAGTAGACAAACAGACATTTACAGTATATTTATGTGTGCTGTGGCACAGAGTGCAAAGATGTTGGAATAAATTATGGAATAAATAAGGGATGGATAACTTGTTACTATACATATATGTATATATATACATATATATACATATATGTATATATATACAACAACAAAACAGTATATATAGCACACTTGGTTCAGCAGCAGATGTGATGAATGTTTAGGTGGAGACAATACACTGACTTGTAGTTCTGATTTTTTACTCCAGTGTATTTTTCTAGGAACGTTACAAACACTCAACAAATGTGACTCTTGAGTGTGCATTCAAATTATGCTCTCATTTGCTTTGATGTGAAAACATGTGACCTTTGTTTGCTTTCTGTATCAGAAACTACCAAATAACTCTAGAGCCTTGTTTACTAAACATATATGGAAGTAATGACTAATTTCAACTCAGTCTTCTATTATAATTCTCTGGCTCTCTTCCACAGCGTGTCTTTGTCCTGGCCTCTCCCCTCACCCCTCACTGGTGCAGATGGCCCCGCCCCTCCCTGAGCCTGGATCTGCTGGAGGTTTCTTCCTGTTAAAAGGGAGTTTTTTCCTCCCACTGTCGACAGGTGTTAGCTCATAGGGGGTCATATGATTGTTGGGGTTTTCTCTGTATTATTGTAGAGTCTTTACATGATAAAGCTCCTTAAAGCAATTCTTGTTGTGATTAGGTGCTATATAAATAAAATAGAACTGAATTGAATATCTTTGTTTCCCCCAAACTGTCACCTTATCATGACTTTCTTTTAAACTGAAACATAGTCATCACATACAAGACACAACCAGTCTTCAGAAGAGTCTTTTTGGACTAAATTGAGAATGTTGTGCTTATGTTTTCACCCCCCTAATTTAAAACTGGGCTAAAATACCTGTGTGCAAAGCTGTAAGTGAAGGATGAAATAAACAATAACCACATGGTTTGTTAAAACCAAAACTACAAGCTGCAGGACAAAATTTCTAATATATTAAAGGTGATATGAAAGATTAAGAGCTGGGCTTCCTGCTGTGATCCATAAAACCTAATCTCATGGTGTCTTTATGATCCTTTCTTCCCTCTAACTCTGCATTGCTTAAAAATAGATTGCATCATCATTTATGATTATGCGTTTATTCTTAGCATGCTTTGGCACAAGTACAAATACACAACACACCCTGTTTAAAGTGTGTCTGTGTTGTAAATAAGAACAATTATAGCTCAGTAATTAAAAGTGTATAAGCATGATCACAAACACACACAATCATAAGAATTGTCACTTGGACTGAATGTCCTGTAATCGATGTGAAATGGATCAACACAGCAAACCTTGGCCAAAACAGCTCAATAGATTTGATTCCAAACTGGGGTAAAACGGATGTGATTATGTTGTAAAAGGAGATAACCGATGTCATAATGGTAGAGGAAGAATTCAGATCATGAAGTCAAACTGAAAAGGAATTCTATTTGGAAGTTAAAGTATGCATTGCATGTAAAGTTGAACTCCAGTTAGAGTACAGCCAACTATAATGTGAAATTACAAGAACTCATTAACCAGAATGACCCATTATTTTATTATTTGTTACCTTCTTTAACATTCACACAGCATTTTTAAGGTGACTAACGAGTAAATCTGGTTAATTTATTTAAAATTGTATGGGAGGCTTTGGCTCAGGTGGTAGAGTGGGTCCTCTACCAATCGGAAGACCAGTGGACTGGTTCCTGACTCCTCAAGACTTCTTGCCAATGTGTACTTGGGCAAAATACTGGACACAAATGTCCCCGATCTGTATGTGTGTGAGTATTAGCACTTGTTGTTCCAATGTGAGTGATTCAGGAAATAAAAGTTGCAGCTGAAAGTGCTTTGAGGGCTTGACAAAGTAGAAGGTTGATATGTAACGACCAGTCCATTTCTAGTTATTATTATTATTGTTTTAGCTTATTTTAGAGTAAATCTGATAATTTTCAAGATTCTTTTTAGAAATGAATGTACAAGTCATGAAAGAAGACGTGCCAGTTTTTCACTGATGTGGAGTCTAGCACTGGTGCTGGTGCCAAGATAGATGTTCTAGGCAGGACAACAGTGATAATAAATAACTTGAGCAAAAGTTGGAACCACAGCTGAAAAGGGGTGGAGCTACTTCCAGAACTTTACCAGTGATTGGAAGATCAAGCCTGTCCACTGTGTTGACTGCAATTACCTTCTTACAAAAATGAGCTTGAAAAGAAGACGACTGGACTTATTTAAGTTTTTTGAAGATGTTTTACCTCTCATCCATGAAGCTTCTTCAGTCCTAAATACAAAAAAAGAGAGTCCCAGCTTTTACAGCCTGGTGGGGGGGTTGTCTCTTAGGAGGGTTATTGACTCTCTCACATGGAAGAAGGTCAGGCACCAACTAGGGAGAAACACAGTGACAAATGGAACAACACTGTCATCCCCAATGTAGCAGGTTGGTCAGAGAAACTCAGATTTTCTCCAAGCACCACATCCCAGTGTACTTCAGACCCAGCCACACCCTCAGACAAAAACTGGTTCATCTCAAAGGACAAAAGTCCCAAACACAAGCTAAGCAACATATGCTGTGCAGTGCAGCAAGGAGTGCTCAGAGCTCTACACTGGAGAAACCAAACAACCACTCCATGGATGGTACAAAATAGAAGAGCCACCTTGACAGGGCAAGACTCAGCTGTTCATCTGCATCTGAAGGTCAATGTTTAAGGATGTCAGTGTTCCCATTTTGGACCAAGACAGATGGTTTGAGAGAGGAGTAAAAGAGGTCATCTATGTCCACTGTGAACGACCGTCTTTGAACAGAGGGCGTGGCTTACGACACCGTCTGCCACCTACAATGCAGTACTGAGATCCCTTCCAAGGCGCCTCAACCACCACTCACACCTTTTGTTAGGTCACCTCAATAGGTCACTCAACTAGGTGAAGCAAAGTCTAACAGTGGTTTCACTCCAAATCTCTGATGATAATGACCCACACCTTTTTTCACACCTCGGCCTATGTGATGAGGGACATGATCAACAATGGGTTAACAGCCCTCTTAAGGGATAACTCCCACTACGGTTTAAATACCTGAGACTCTCCACCATTTAGTTTTAGGACTGAAGAAGCCTCTTGGATGGGAGTTGAAATGTCTTCACAAAACCTAAAGAAGTCCAATGCTAAGATATCTCTAATGTAAAACTGAACGGAGAGGAAAGCAGGATGCCCATGAATGATTTCTGTCAGTGCTGCACTAATGAGGTGAATTTAGATGAATTAGCTATCCATTTTCTTCCACTTATCCAGTCAAGGCTATGACTAGACTGAAGCCTAACTCGGTTCTTATGGGGTGTGAGATGGGATATACCCTAGACAGGGACACTAATCTATTACAGGTCCAACACAGAGAGACAGATTAGCACCCATACTTTCATATTCACACCCACAACCAGTTTAGAAACACCAGTTAGCCTAGGGCTTGAATGCATCATCTGGCCAGGGTCTTTCTGTGTGGAGTTTGCATGTTCTCTGCATGTTCTCTGCGTGGGCTCTGCGTGGGCTCTGCATGGGTTGCCTGTCTCTCTGTGTTAGCCCCGTCCAGGGTGTACCTGGCCTCCTGCCCTATGGGAGCTGTGATAGGCTACCACATATAACCCTGAATTGGAAAGTTAAATAAAATGGATAGAGAAAGTCTGTAATCATTACGTAAGTTATCTATTGATTTAATAGATAAGCAAGAAGGGCAAAACCACCACATGCTTATCAAAGTCTACAGCAGCCAAAACATAAGTAGGACCTTGAATTGTTGATCGGCATTGACAAGTAAGAAGACTTGTTAGTCTAATTCTCCGTGTGTGTTACAGTTTGTTTCCAGGTCAGTTACCTCTCTGTTTTGGGTTGTGGCTTCGGCATATCAGTTTTTGACTTTGCTTGATAACACGTGGAAGTTGTTGACCTGTTGACCTCTCTGCCCCTCCCCTCGGTTAGAGCTAACACACCTTTGGATTAGCCAATGAGCTCAGGCCATTTCATTTCTGCACAAAGGCCCACAGTAACCTTTTTACCTATTTTTTTTCCACCCAACTAAATGTTTAAAAAGTGTTCCAGAAAATTCAGAATGGAAATCCAGACAGTGAAAGATTAGTTGAATTACAAAGGTTCTCCAGTTATCTGCACACTGGATGGATAAAAAGAAATATCACACATATTTTTTCTTCCCTCACTTGTGCTAGTTTCAGCTAATTTCAGTTCATGTGCAGGGAGGAGGAAAACGGTGGCTTGGTCTACACCTTTTGAGAAATGGTGATATAGAAATTAACTTTTATTTTTATTGCATGAAACTGCTAACACAAGAGGCTGTTTGCAAGTATCTGCACAGTTAGCATGCTAACACAAAGCTAGCAAAGGACTCAGAATGATAATAAAGCTGAGCGTATGCTGAACCCAGCACAGCAGTCAGAGCCAGAAATTCAACAGGTAACGAAAACAAGCTGGCCTTGTGGCATTGCAGCCTTCATTTCTACCTATAAATCCAGTTTCTGTTATGACTGTAGAAGGTGTTTCGCTTTTTAGGAAATTATGAAACCTCTCTTGAACTCAAGTTGCAGGTGGAGTTGAGGGCCGGTGTTCCTCGCTGGCCTGCACGTGAATGGAGTTCCTGGTCTTTCCTTTCCACACGTGCTCCAAGTTTTCTCATCACTTTCTAAGGGCTGGATGGTGTTGCTGTTCTCCACTAGATTGTTATCGTCAGGATGGTGGGAAACAGGCCAACTTTGAAACTTGTAAATTCTTGTGCTGTTCATCCAGTAACTCTGTCTCTCCATCTGCTCCCTAGTCTATCTTCCAAACCTGTTTTCTTGGATCTCAACTCTTCTGAGGAGTTTCACATACGCTATCAGATTGTTCCAGCCAAACTCCATCCCTGCAAATGGAAGTACTTAGCAGCAACTCACCTGCCTGCCCACTCCTCACCGTTACACTTTGTGCTGCTTTGGAGTCTTGCCTGCCTGCCTGCCAGTAACTCCTCAGGAAACTCTTTCCAAGAACCAAATCACATTCACGATTACGAATCTTCATTCCTGACATTTCCTCTCTTCTCTGGCAGAATTCCTGGTTGCATTCCTTTTGAATAACTACTTCTCCAAGCCACTTACCTTCCCTCACTGAAGTCACTTGTTTTAAATTAAAGTAGTGAAATTGCAGTTTGCCTGAGTTTGCTCTTCAAGTCATACTTGAAAGTCTCTGCAGCTGGATTTACTTTTTTGGACTGGTTTCCAGTTTTGCCTTTTGTTGTTGGTTTTTGTGTTCAAACGTAAACACAAAAAACTTGTGTTTCTTCATTAGGACAGGGATCTGTGTGTTTCTGTAAGAAATAGTATCAAAATATCTAATATGATTTTTAAATTATGTTCTGAATGACTTTTAACAAAAAGACTTTTAACAACACTGGCAGCAAGAATGGAATAAAACTGCAACATTTTACTGCATACAATAAATAAGCTGAGCTTCCTCGAGAAGCAGAGTCAGCTCTGTCCCTTCCTTTGGACATCCTTCCTGCTACACTTTCACACCTATCTATCATTGAGGGGAACAGCCTGGTATCTGTAGCCGTCCATAGTGTCTAGCCCTTCTGTCAGAAAGGAAAGGGTGTTCAACTTTGGCGTGATTTTCCTCTTTAGAGTAGTGGTTAATCTTAATGATCATGATTGTAATTTAATTCAACAAATGTTTTAGATATGGAGGATAGGAAAATATACAATTTCTTAAAAAATAAACATACTATTCACACTTGACATCAGCTCATCATGAGCTGGTGAAGTTTGTTTTAGCACAGAGATTAAAAAAAATTCTCCTTCCTAGACAGTGAAAATAAATAAGTACAGAGTTCAGTTAGCAGCTGATCATCTGGCATGATTTATCTCATTTTTTTTTATATTGAAAATTAGATGAAGTGATATTTTTGAGATTTGGTGGATTTTCTTTTAAATGACACCACCCACTGGTTTTGTTATTTGTCAAAGATATTAAGTGACTGGTTTAGTTTGTGTGCTTGTTTGTTGTTTGTTAGCAGGGCTACTAAAAAAGACTGTAGTAGTGCTTGGCCACTCACAGAAGTGAATAGTTTTTGGATATAATCTGAAATTAAAAGATTTACCATTTTAATGTGGTCAACAAAACCTTAAGAAAGAAAAACATCTGGGCCTACATCTCCTTCTTGATTCAAGGACTCCGTTCACATGTGGAGGAAATCTTCAGCCTGGGTGGAGTTACAACAGTCTTGATCTGGTCTCCTCATATTATGTAACTCATGTCTGATTGGTTGCAACACTATTGCCAGTCTGCATTCTGGCAAATGGCATCTATGCCTGAATAAACAGCCATCGATTTATTTCAGAAAGCCAGTCATCCAGTCGTGTCACTTATTTAAACTTAAGATGAGTTCAGTGATTTAAAGGATCCTGACAACATGCATCTAAGGTTACAGAGAGGTCAGTACAAGCTGACAGTCAGCTTTCTTATTTTTATTGCAGTTTTTGTACCGTGCGGTTTAGCTGAATAGGCATTAGTGAGGAACAAGGTACACTGTTAGCAGACGCAGCAGGGAAACAATGTCACAGTGATTTTGCATGTTTTTCTTGTGTGATGATATTAGCAAAGCTGCCAGAGCCAGCACAAGCTGAAATTTCTCACTGGGTAAAGACCCTGTATGAAACTGTATGTTATTTAAATAAAATATTTTCTGTAAACAAATGCAGCTTCAGAAGAAAGCCTAGAGGAAAATGCACCGAGTTTATATCTTCTTATAGAAGTAGTTCTAACCGTGCTCGCCCAAACTCTGAAAGACGTTTGCATCGATGTTGTGGGGGTAAAAAGATTTTTAGTGCCTCTTTAAAGGAAAAGGAAGATGTGTCCTGAAATAAACCTGAAGTGCTTTTTGTTTTTAATGCAAACTGATTTGCGCAACATAAGTCAGTAACTGAAGCCTGGCTGCTTCTCTTCACACCTCACTCAGTGAAAACCTGAGGTTGTCTTGATGCATCATCCAGGTGAGGAAATCCCAAAAAGTGCTGAAACGTTTCTCCCACTAAAAATCCTAAATCCAGATGAACACAATCAACATTTTGGGAAAACCCAAGCTACAATCACCTACGATGTAAGTCACACACCAACAGTGAAGTTAGCGTAGTAGTGTAGAAACCCAATGCCTTCACTGTCTGCAGAGATGTTCCCTGATGAGAAGGTCAGTTAAGTTCTTCTACACCAGACTTCGTGAACAAATTCTCTTTGGATACAGCATCATGCAGAAACTGTCTATAATGTTATTAAATGCTGCACAGGATAAGGATTTGCCTGTATGGAAAAATGTTATATAGAATAAAAGAATATAACCACTAAACAGCTTTAGCTGCCTGACTTCAGAAGAAGTCATGCAAAGGAAACATGCCAACACTGTTTCAGCACACTGTGTTCTCCGTCTGTTCTGCAGCAGGTTTTCCTTATCTTTAAATCTGCTTATCTTTGTTACGCTTCAGGTCCAGGACAAATAAAAGGCCTAATAAGGAAGGTCAGATAAAGTTTTAGCCTCCTGATGCCAGAGAAAAGATTTCTGGCCTGAGCAGAATTAGGACTTCACTTTGTTGTTCCTGCAGTCCCAGCAGTAATCGATGTGCAAGCTGGCCTTGTCAGCATGACCAGACCTACTTCACTCATACTAAATATTGATTTTATGTGTCAAATTGTGTGTAAGAGGTTGAACTGAGGGCCAGTGCCCCATTTTTTTAATCATGAAAAAAAGGTTTCTTTTAGGTAAATCTTGTTTTTGTAGGTCAATGAAATCCCTCATTATGTCGGGATGCACACAGACAATGCCCCACATTTTGATTGGCTCTATAAGACAGTTTTCTAAAGTCTTTCTTTTACTGAATGACTGTGAAAGCAGCATATACCCGTGCAGGTTAACCTGTCACCACCTTTTGGAGACATGGAAAGATGGAAAGGAGAACATGCAAGGAGCAGAGGTAGTGAAGGATGAGATATATCGGGTCAGCCATGCAAAACAGCAGACAGTGCACAAGAGAGGTGAAGAAGAAAGTGTAAGCAGGGTAGAGACGAGTGTTAGGAGTGATTTTTGTGACCTAAGGTAGCAAAGAGAAGGTTTACAAGGCGGAAAAGGGGAAGTCCACAGAGAAGATTCATGGATACAGTAAAGGAGGACATGCAGAGGGCTGGTGTGACATGCTAGGTCTGCTGTGTTGAACCCTAGAAGGAGCAGCCATCCACACAGACATACTCTTTGTCCCACATTTAATGTACTGGGAACTTGTCACACTGCGAGGTCTACGAAAGTGAACACCACAGATAGTGCTTGTAAAGAAGACTCACACCTGCGCCTGTGTGTTTTAATATGAAGGTTTCCAAAGTCCTAAATGTGTAAATTTCAAGATTAGCCAAGCCATGCTAAGATGTCCAAATGTTTTATGTGACACTCCATCTGATATCAGATAAAACATCAGATAAAAAGCTCTTCTGTCGAGATGGAAAATTACTGAGGCGAGATAGAGAAGCTGAGCTCTGAACCCTACTCACACAATTAAAGCTCCAGGTTGCAAAATCAGGTAAATGTTGAACTCAGCAAAACACAGAAACACATAAAAGGTGGCTGAACTAAAACTTCAGCCACCAACTTCAGGTAAAATTTGTGGAACATGTAAATTGTTATTTCAGCTGCTGTCTGTGACCTGCAAATCCATTCCTCCGTCCTCCACGAGGGTCAGTGGCGTGACTGAGAACCATCTGGCCTCACCGACACTTAAATGTGGATTTTATGGTGTGACATGTTGCGAGCAGTCATGTGAAGTTGTTCAGGAAAATGACCAAGTGTAATCGGAATAAAAAGCATGAAAGATTTTGCATATTTGTAGAAATTTTTGTGATATTAACATTAACTTGACTTTCTTTTTAAGTAAAGTGGGTTAAAAAAAGCTGCAGAAGCCATAAAAGTGTTGCACTCTCCATCCACTCATTTTCCTTTGTTGGACCAGTTCAGGGTTACCGGGAGGCTGAAGCATATCCTATGGGTCAAGAGCCCAGACTGGTCACCAATCTGTCACAGACATCTGACACAGACATAACACAACCAATCACATGCACACCTTTAGAATCACTAATCACACTAACATGCATGTTGTTGGACTGCAGCAGGAAGCTGTAGTACCCAGAGAGGACCCCACACAGACACAGGGAGACCAGACTCCACACAGAAAGGCCCCAGACTGGTTTCAAGCCTGAGACTGCTGTGAAGCAACAGTCCTGATCGCTGCCCTAGTTTCTTAATCTGAAGAGGAAATTGCCTGCTGTGCTTTGTAACGGCTGAAATCAACTTGAAAACCTCTCCCACATTTTGAGATTGCCTCATTGTGGGATTCAAGCTTGTCATCTGAGACGCTCACATTTTGAATAATCGTCCAGTAAAGAGATCAGAGGATTTCCTCACTTTACACTGTGTTACAGTGATCCGCTTTGACATCATATCCACTATCGATTCTACACTAAACAGTATCTTTATATACGCAGCTCAGAGAGAGACAAGGGGAATTAGCACGTCATGCTCCTTATCATGAATAAACCTTGATACTGTGACTCCATGAGAAAACAATGGGAATGTGTCTTGAAGTAGAATCACTTGTTCTCATCTTTCCTGCAATAAATCTCATGTTACATTAAACTGAAGATATTTAAAGACTAAAACAACCATCTAATCTGGATTTCAATGGTTGATGAATTAAACGAACCTTTGAAAAAATCCAGATCGCTTACTGATCAGTTTGTTTATCAGTCCAGATTATTTACAAATGCAGACATGGGTGTTTGCTTGTGGTTATTTGGCAGAAAGTCTGCGCTGCACATGGGTCAAACAGTTCTCTGTACTTCATTATACTGCTAGACCACGCATGGGGACTCAGCAACATGTATTCAGTAGATTTTAAGTTGTAGCATAAGCATCACACTTGTAACTGTTGTGAAAAATTAATTTCCATACCTTTGAGGTTATAATACAGCTCGGGGTGTGATGAACACACATTCCAGATGCAGATACAGAGCTGTAAAGCTGGAACATTATCCATGTGAAAACTGAATCATGGTCAGATTCTGAGAACACAGAGGAGCCCAACTACCTGGGAGAAACTGGACTTCAGAGCAGTTGCAGCTGACTGAGATTATCTCTCTCTCTCTGATTGATAATAATAATAATAAAAAGTCTGCCTGCACTGCTGCGTGATGCTGTACGCTCAGAAAGTAAAAAAAAGAAACAAACATGATTAAAAATGTGAACAGAGTGCTGAGTATTTGTATATGTGTGCATGAGGGTGGGAATGCATGTTTGTGTCTGTGTGTGCCTGTTTGTCTGTGTTTATATGTCAGGTCGGGTCTTAGACTCCACCTCTCTGGGAACTCCCAGGCCCTCCAAAGTGTGGAGGCCTATCTCCCCTCACCACACTCCCTGCCGGTAACTGATGCCCTCAGGGGTTGGTGCATTGGTGGTTTTTGGTGTCCGGGGCTGGGCGCTCAGGTATGCACCAGCTCACTCCCGGTGGCTACTTGGCGGGGCCTGGTGCCTGCTGCTCGGTCAGGCCTCTTCCGGGGCAAAAGGGGCCCTCGGGCCTCCGGCCTCTGGGCCTGCGGCTCGGTTCACTCTGGCACAGCTGGCTGCCGGCAGAGCCGGCGGGCACGCCACTGCAGCCCCCTCTGGCTTCTGCTCCGTGGCTACTGGGTGACCCCTCATCTGGGGCTCTCCTCCTCAGGAGGGTGGCACGGATGCCCCTCCGGTGGTCCTCCTTGGGCTTTCGCACTCTGGGGCCTCTGGATGTCTGGAGCCTGGATCTCCTCCATGTCTGCTTCATGCCCTGGGGGATGGGGCTGTGGGCCTCCACACCCTCTAGCAGACCGTTACATGGGGAAACCTTTTGAATACAAGCGAGCTGATCCACACAGGTGTGCACACGAGTGTTCACTGTTCGTAGACATAAACTACACCTTTATTGGCTGCTATTTCCAAGCACATTGTGCGCTGTCGGTCCTGCTTGCTGCACAACAACATTCAATATTTAGTATTTACTGCTGTTTACACTTAGCTAGATTAACGTGATGGTGTTGTGTTTAGTATGTTGCTCTGTTTTTTTTGTTTTTCTTTTGCTTGTTTTCTCTTCTTTTTCTCTCAACAGGTGATCCAGGAGATTTTTTTTCTCTCTTCTTTCTCTTTTTAAGTGCCCTTTCTCGCTGTCCCTCTTCCCTTCTGTTTTTCTTTTCCTTCATCTTTCTTTCTCCCTTTCCTATCCCTCAGTCATGTCTGTCCCGTCTGTAACAGCTGAAAATAAAATAAAATAAAATAAATAATAAAAAAACAAAAAACAAAAAAAACAAAAAAGTGAACAGAGTGAACAGAGTGAATGAGGATGATGGTGATTAGTCAGTGTACCCCCACAGGTAGAAAGTCCAAACATGCATTAATTAAACAAACAAGTAAAATCCAAGATGATTTTACCGCGTACTCTCACCCACATAAAACTGACTGAACCAACAAAATGACAGACTTCTGGTCGTGTGTTAAGACAGAATTACATAACAGAGGATCACATGACCTGTTTCTGTTTGGCTTTTCAAGCCTATGTGTCAAGGCTCTGTGGGTTAGTTGCTTTTGCTGCTTCCAGCAAAGATAAGATGAAGCGATAAGCGAGAGTGGGAACCAGAAGGTTACCTGGTCTGTGCTGGAAAAAAATGCATAAATTCTAGAAATGTCTGTGCAGTGTCTGATCTCCGTGTTTGCAGTATTCATATTGACCTGTGATATATTTGCACGTTTTTCACTCCCTATTCCAGTGAAGTCAGACATGAACTTCTCTCTTAACCTCTATCTGTAACACCACTCATTTTAATTTTTGTATAAGCAAAATTTGTGACAGAAAATAACACAATAAAATGTAATAATTATACATAATCCAAGTTAAGAAAAACAAAACAAAAACAAGAGAAATAGTCAGCTCATACATAGAAAAAACATTTAGTCTGAAGTATACCTGTAAATAAATAATCTATAAGTGAAGAGAATATTTAAAAACACGCGTTCTGTTGAGTTAAAAGGTTCAAACTAAAGAGGGAAGTAAAGTGCAGTTAATCAATAGCCAGATTCCCAGTTATGGTCCTCTGCTTTGAGTACGCTCAGGCTGAGGAGGAAGAGTGGCAGATGTCCTTCACGCCACCAAAAACTACAAACTAAGAGTTATTATTCACTTGAAAGCCTTGGAAAGACAAAAAAACAAAAACCAAAAAACAAAACAAAAAACCAAACCAAAATACCCCCTCCCTGAAAACCCCCCTGTTTTCTCTGTTATTATTGTCAAGCTGGCCCTCATTCAGTTTCCATCTGATTTCTTAGACCTTTATCTGACATTGTGCTGTGTATACTGGGTAACACTGAGGTTCACTGGATGCTCTGCTGCTAATAAAAAGGCAATTCAGAGGGTAATAAATGCAGCACTAAAGGTCATTGACTCTTCAATGACACTTCCTCCCAGGACACTTCCTGTTTGACCCTCCACTGTTCAAAATCACACACTTTTGTTGTTTTACATCATGGGACTTTCTTTAAACTCTTAACTCATACTTAAAATAATTTATTTTCTTCTCCAGAAAGCGCTTGCTTTCCAGTGTGAATGACTTTGATGTTTCATTGTGAATGGGTTATTTTTGCACCACCTTACTTATTTGGACAAACAATAGCACCTCAGTTTTGTTGTATTTTTTTAAAGCAATGAAAATAAAAGGTATTCTGATTCTGGTACAGTTCACAGATACAGGTAACTCCTAAGGTGGAGAGGAAATGGCATTCCTTATCCATCATATCTTCATCTGGCCTAGAAAAATATCCTGTTATAGCCGGTCTGACAATGAGCCAGAGCTCAGCTGAACCAAGTATTTTTTTTTAACCTAACTAGTAATGATTTCATGAATTTATTTATGACTAACATTGTAAAAATTAGAGAAAAAAAATGTATTTACAATTGTCCCCAAACACAACATTAAGTATGGCAAATTTAATAACAGCTGATATTTATGTAGACGTTTTCCCTGTAATCCATCAACGCGTCTGTTATACTCCATTCCAACAAGACTGTTTAAAGAAATCTACCATTAATTACTGCTTTAATTTTACATTTTATTAATTTATCTTTATTAACAGGCTGCATCCCACAGACATCTAAGCTGGCTGCAATCAAACCACTACTTAAAAATTCTTTACTTGATTCAACTGTCTTAGATAATTATACATCAATCTCCAATCATCCTTTTAATTTAAAAATTCTTGGAAGAGTAGCTGTAAAACATCCAACAGCAGACGGTGGTTTATTTTAGGAGTTTCAGTCAGGTTTCAGAGCTCATTACAGCACCGAAACAGCTTTAGTGAAGGTTACAAACTGTCAAAGGAAAAAACCTTAGAGAAGCAAGAAACACAAACTCAATTTATGGCATGTACATGGGCGAGGCTTACTGCGTGGCAAGACACAGGCAAGTCGCGCAGAGCCTCAGTCCGTTCTTTATTTTATAGCAGAGAATAGATTACACAGCATCTCTAGATGGAGCATACGTAATAGAAAAACATCTCTAGATATGGTTATCGCATGAGTGGCCGTTATCCATAAGACAAGAGGAACTAGTATCTTTTGTCATATCAGCTTCAGGTTGGAACGGTCTCTGCCTGAGAGTGTGTTACTTTGTAACTTCCTCACGCATGCTTCTGTTCCTTAATCTGTAGGTTGCAGGCACATCATGTTCTCACAAGAAATTATACTTAAGCAAAATAAAAGTTATCAAAGTAAGTAAATGTAAAAATCTCTTAACACAAACGATCTTCTTATGGCCTCTGACAGTGGACTCATCTCTGTGGTTGTCCCTCTAAACCTCAGTGCAGCATTCAATACTGTTGATTATAAGAAACATACGCTGTTAGTATTAAAGGAAATATGGTGCACTGCACTGTTTAAATCATATTTATCTGATAGACTCCAATCTGTTGATGTAAACGCAGAGTGTTCTTCAGACACAATAGTTAGTCATGGAGTTCCACAGGGTTCTGTGCTGGGACCACACGGTTTACATTATGACTGCTTCCCTTAGGCAGTATTATTAAAAAACATTATTAAAAACATTTGAATTGGTATACAGATGATACCCAGCTTTATTTATTCATGAAGTCAGGTGACGGCAGATGGCTTGAACCTGAATTGAGGCTGCGGTTTGGGGAAGGCCTCGTAGCGGACTGGCAGCAGCTCCCAGCCCGGGCAAATCCCCATGTACTAATGAGAAGTACATGCTACTGCCCTTTGCCAGATTGAGTCCCTAGGTCGAACCTGTAACAATATTGTATTGGCTCATCTAGGATTGATGACTTTACCTTTGGAGACTCATCCGTCCAGTGATTTGCGAACCTGTAGACCTGCTTCTGTAAAACAGCTGATTTAATCTGCGAAGCTGAGACCCTGGAATCACAGCCAATCAAGCTAATCTCTAAATCTGAAACTTTGTGCCAAAAATTAAAATAGAGTAGCCTCCCATTCGTTCCACCTGCAGCCAGTACTCATCCCAGTGCCAGTTAATGCAGAAGGCCTTGCAGTCAAACTGTTCTTCATTCCCCAGAGGTGCACACTGTCCAGCACTCCCCTCACCCTTCAGAAAGTGTAATTGTCCTCAAAGATATTCCCCTCCCACAGAGGAAAGAGATGGAGATTCAGGGTAGACAGACTGGTCACGGTGCCTCTGATATAAGCTACAGCAGTATCAGCAAAAAGATTGAAAGACAGCAACAGTCAGGAAGAAATAATCCAAGCAGTTCTGAAGATATGCAATATAAATTAAATGCATCAAGGTTGGAGAATTTGTAATCCTGAAATGGGAGAGACTTGGAAAACAAACTCCTCAATACCCTGCAGCGAAGTAAAATGTGCATTCAAGCACTGTGCCAAACCATTTCCAACAGAGATTCAACTACACTTTGCCACAAATGTTAAGAATGCTGAGAGAAAAGGAAAAAAGAGGAGGGAGCACCAACCACATGTGATTCATGCCCATAACTGTACTAGACATGAAGGAGCTGGGATGTTGGCCTTCTATTTAATTTACTGGTGTCATCCAGGGCTGCCTGTGGATATATTTGGTCTGGTTACTGTCACCTCTCCCAAGGGCAATTCAGGGAAGTGAGATACAAAGATGAAGGAAACTAACACATTTATTTCTGGGAACAGTCGCGTTCCTGTGGAAAGAAATTCCACACCTGTCATTTGAAGGGTATTTTTCTTAAACCAGGTGAATGTCATGGTGCAAGACGGCCCTGGGTAATCCTGAGATCCTTCTGGGGATAAAAAAGTCTATGTTGTAAAGGAAAAGTATTGATGTGTATAAAGCTGCTCCAGAGGTAAGAGGAACTGAAGTGAAAACACGACGCCACAGCCTCCTCCTGTTAGACACTGACATGCTACTAGGACTCACCTCAGAAGCCTCACAAACTACCATCAGAGACACATCATCATTTTTGGCCTTCTGGAGATGAGCACCTTTCATGGAGAGCTAGAAGGAGCCAAATCCTGAGAAACAGTGTAAAGACATAACGAGCAGTGGGCCTTCACATTTAGAGCATACCTGCAAGATAAACAGAGAGCTTTCATCGTATAGTGAAAAAAGACATAATGTACCCCTGTAAAGATAACAGCTGATGAAGATGAGGCAGAAGAGGAGTATGTACCTGCTGTTTCAGACCTGGCAGCGGGTGAACAGGATCATGTGTGTCAGACTGATTATGGAGTTAAAACCCCCACAGTGCAGTTGAAGCTAATGTTTGAGGGTGAAGTTCGTAAATTTTTCTTTTCAGCTGTCGATGCTCTTCACATGCACAGCCACAAACATACAGCTAGTGAAACATCTGAGTTAATCTCCCAAATTGAGACCCTAAACAGTTAATAAAGGGTAGCCTCCCACTAATCCCATCCATCCATCCATCCATCCATCCATCCATCCATCCATCCATCCATCCAGCCCTTCAGGGTTGTGGGGAGATCTATCCTACCCCAGATTTTAGCAGACTGAAATTAGCAAAGACACCATCAACACTTTGATAGCTCATCAAATGAACATCTGTTATGATTACCTGTTGAGATCTTCAGGTCTGGATCAAAGTGGTGGACAGGCCAACCACTGCAATCGTTGAGGCTGCCGTTCTAACATGAACACCAACAGCATTCAGTGTTTAAGCAGTGTTCATGATGTTACAGAGAAACTGTAATGCTCCTTGAGATAGAAAGGATTCTTTGGAAGAATGATCACAGTTCACGTGTCCGTCTTGTAATTTGGTGACTTGAGATTAAATTTTCATTAAACCATTTGACTTGCCCTCGTGCGCTTGCAGGCATCAGATTTCATTACCTTTCTTAGCTGCTCATGTTTAACTTTTACTTTTTGTACCTATTGGTCTTACACAAGTGGAAATTAGGTTTCTAGTCACGAGATGCAGCCTTCAATTTTCTTTATGTACGTGCACATGACTGGGTTTAAAGTTTTCCCAAAACTAGATGCTTTGCTTTGTAACTTACAAAATTTAGTGCAAATATTTCCCAAATATGAGAGGCAGGAGTATTGTGATCCAAGACTGTTCATCATTTCATCTCTCGGTGGTCTTGGCTCACTCACAAGAGTAGATTTAAATATTTGACCAAAAAGCAAACATTTTAAAATCAACACCTCAGCTCAGAGATGTGGGGCAATAGTCAAGAACAGTGGCGACCTCTGGAGGACACTACTGCAAATTACAACAACAACCCTCACATGTTATTGTTAATACTTTACTCTTTACTCTCCACTAGATGGAGTGAGAGGTTAATGTGGAACATACAGTAAGCGTAGTGCAGGCCTTTCACTGTAATCTGCTATAATGGTGTTAAGCTGTTAACTTGTTAGTTGTTGACTTTGTTATTTTGGGATCTTTTTGATGAAAAGAATAAAATTCGATATCTGAAATGTTTATCTGAAAGCGATGAAAAGCTGTGGTATGTATTGACGCCCCATAGAGATTTGGAGACGGTGTTTATAAGGCGATAGTTGTCTCTTCTAATAAGATTACACTCAATAGAATTAATCTCTTCTTTTGCTGAAGCTTCCCTCTTTCATCAGCTGTGGTCTACGGTAACCAGATAAATGACTAAAAGTCAGGATCTATGTAAAAAACATTTTTGCAAGTATGTGTGTGTGTGTGTGTGTGAAATACTACATTAAAAAAACAGCATGCTTTCAGTGTAAACCATTATTTTGTTTTGCAATAGTCATTAAAACTTTGCACAACTCTTCTATTTCTGTTTCTCTCACTGTGGGTATATGTGCCCTTTCATCGCTCGTGGTGTCATGGCACCTGTGCATGCACGCTTTCACGCTGTCTGATCTTGGTCTACTTTGCATGCAGTGGGGTTTCTTCACACTCAAAGTAGAAACAAAGGGTGGGGGCAGACATGTGCAACATGTGATGGAAACAGAAACCTTATTCCGGGTCAAAGAGATGGATCAACAAAGAGAGGGGTGGAAAGAAAGGAAAGGGGAGTTGCATGAAGCAGGGAACCTTCCGAGCGGTCCACATCACAGCATCATGTTAATGTTGCTTTTTCTTCCTTCCTTCAATCCTACTCTTTTTTTTGTCTCTCCGGTCCCTTGCTGCTTCTTGTTGCTTCTATGTTTTTAACGCCCCATTTGTTCGTTTCTCCTCTTCCTTCCTCTTTTTCTTGTTTTCTTCATACATTGTGACTCATCTGTACTTTTTTTTCTTCTTCCCCTCTTTTCTTCTTCTCCCGGCCTCTTGAAACTCATGCTCGGTAACCTCTGTGGCCCAGTTTTCCTAAACTTGGGTATGAAAACATACATTTCTCGGTCTTTGTCAGCATAGCAAGGTCACATTCTTTCATATAAGTAAGAAAGAGTTAAATAAGATACACAACAGCTCAGAATCTTTAACACGTAATACACAGCATCCAAAATAACAATACAGAATGAAAGAGACTATCCTAACTGTATTTCAGAAGTACAGGTTAAACGTTATTAAGTTATTTTATGTCAGTTTCAGTAAATGATGGAGATTTTTTTTATCCACATATGAAAACATCTCATCTCTCACTGTGAAACTCTCACTTCAGATGTAGCACGTAAGCCAGGAAGTCAAGAATGAACTTGGCCTAAATCTTTATCAAATCCCCCCAAAAGGTAAACATATAAGCTCATCCCCTATAGATGCAGCACCCCCCCCCCCCCCCCCCCCCACCACACACACACACACACACTGCTCCCTATAAGATGAGCCCCAAAGACTGCAGGATGGGAGCAGGTACAACACCAGCTGGCGAATTGGACCCTGCAGATTGATGTCTGTGTAACACCAGCCGGGCAAAATACTACAAAGTGCCGGGTTTATTGCATCTCCACTGCAGATTCAGATCTGCCCTGCAGATGCACCTGTCTGGGGATTATGGTGGCGCCCTTTTCTCTTTCTTTATGAATGAGCTCCTATGGAGAATAAGACTCTATACTTTTTTTCAGTGAAACTTTTAATCTTCAAAAGGAGACAAGTTGACAAAAGACATGTCATGGAGCACAAAGTTCCCAAGTGAAATGTCTGGGAGAAGAAGTGTAGACCTTTGTAATACCTTTACTAATTTACACTCCTGCACATTTTCCCTTATATCAAAGAGAAACGTTAGACATCCATCTACCACAGGGCCAGAGTTTGACTGTAATAGCAGTTACTTCCTGGCCATCTCGTGCCATCCATTCACAGCAGGACCGTGTGTACTCGTCTTTACACTACCAAAGTCCTCCTCTTTGCAGGCGGGCATGGCACAGCCTCACAGAGATGCACCGACATTATTCCATTCACCGCACACTGGCCAACGCAAAACTGCAAGAAGCCAAGTTTTTCGTTTTTTCTCTTCTTGCCTTTGATTTGTAAATACCTCTGTTTCAGTGCAACAACTTCCAGGCTTGTATCTTATGACCATCGAACATTTACATGAGAAAGTTGACAAAGGCTGAAACAGCGGAGGAGGCCTTGCAACAAAGAGGCCCATTTATAGCGTACAGTCAGAGAGAGACACTGAGAGGGAGGGTAGGAGGAGAAGCTGGGAGGGGAGTTGAATTAATGAATTAAAAATGTTGCGAAGCAGCGTCCGTCTGAATAGTTTTGGGTTTATATAGAGAGGCATGCTGGGTGGACCCTGGAGGAGTGGACAGCGCAAGCTTCTTTAACTTGTCCCTGTGGGGACACACAAGGCTTCACATGCAAGGAGAAGCAAACTGCGCTCATCCGATTACATAATGATCCAGCAACAGTGAGCCGGAACCGGTACTGCCAGTGCCAGTGTGCTGCTGCGGTACACTGACTGACCGCTGGGACTCCTCATCCAGGCCTCTCTTCTCCTCTGACGGCTTTCATGTTTTTCTCAGTGAGTTTTTCTTTCTTTCTTTTTCTTTTAAATTTTTTTTTTTGAAATATAGGATGTCAGCAACGTAGGAGGACTGCGAAAGAAAACTAGGAAACCAACGACATGAGGTGAAACATGCGAAACGTGTCAACAAGCGCTATTTGTTCATCACCCTGAAATTTCACACCTGTTTTGGAAGACAGAGAACTTTCACCTCTTCCCACATGTTTGGTGGAAAGTGAAATTAAGTACATTTTTAAAATTTCCAAGCTGTGGGCAAGGTGAGCAAGTCAAGGGAAAGGTAAGAAATGCAAATATTTTTAAAAGAAGCGCATAAACAATCTGAAAAATTATTCTAAAATGTATATTCTGTGGCTGTTTCCACTCACCAAGACGTGATTATAAGGTTAAGTTTTGTATTGTTCTGATATTTGTGGTTAATGTAGCTGATAAATGTTAAATCTTGGAATAGTCACTTTTTCTTGCAATATTATAAACATGAGGAATCCTGCAGTTCAGTCTTTGAACTTTTTGCTATAGGCTTGAAGGGAAACAGGTGCTCAGTGTTGTTGCAGTGGCTGTGTTGTGTTTACTGTGCGGAGGGGTATGATGGTGTGTAGCAATCGACGAGTTTCCACTTCTAAATCTGTGCACTGTGACACAGAGTTTATGCAGCCGTGAAGTTACAAAAGTTTCCAAAAAACAAGCCTGACTTAGTCATCCAATACTTAATTTTAGAGCTGGATGTATCGGAAGTTGGCACTGTACTACAGACATACATTACTAACAAAGAGCTCTACAAACCACAGAGGAAACAACAGGTGTGGTTGTGTTTCACTACTGTACAGAAAATCTTGGCTGGAAATATCTGGTCAAAATGAATCACTCCTTCTCATTGAGAAATCCCCAGAAGCAGCCGTAAGATTTATAACAGATTTATAACAGATTTATAACAGATTCATAGTAGCTTTGGCTACTGCTGACTTAGAAGAAGATGGTAAAAGTCACTCCTGAGTAATTCCCCTGTGGCCAACAGCCGCTCGCCATTGTTTAATATGGGTCAGAGTTGTAACTCTCCAGTCACTGACTCTTGGAGAAGGAAGTGAAAGTGAATTGTTTCATGTTGGATTTAGATGTAGTCTGGTACAGTCTGATGCTATTTTGAGAAATACGTCTGGTCACTGTAGACACTGTTTACTTCCTGTTTTTAAAATGTGAATAAATGTAAATCACATTTATAGGAGGTTTAGAAATACAAACAATCTTAACATTATGTAAGTTCAAGTTAAAATAGCAGAAAATGATGTGTATAGTTTATTATGACATTTCATAGGGAGTTTCATAGGTCGTGGCTCAAAGAGTTGGCAGTTTGGCTTGTAACCGGAAGGTTGCCGGTTCGAGCCCCGGCTCAGACAGTCTTGGTCGTTGTGTCCTTGGGCAAGACACTTCACCTACTGCCTACTGGTGATGGCCAGAGGGGCCGATGGCGCGATATGGCAGCCTTGCTTCTGTCAGTCTGCCCCAGGGCAGCTGTGGCTACAACTGTAGCTTGCCTCCACCAGTGTGTGAATGTGAGAGTGAATGAATAGTGGAATTGTAAAGCGCTTTGAGGGCCCCGAAAAGCGCTATATAAATGCAATCCATTATTATTATTATTATTATATTTAATGGGGAAATGTACTGCTGGAAGTACTTGTTGCATGCACTGAATGAACTCCAGCAGCTTCAGATGCACAATCTTTAGTACATTCTGAACAATAATATCATTTACCTGTAAACAAACTGCATGTCAGATATTAAAAATTAAGCAATTGGTTCCAAATTATACACTTAAAGGTATAGTCTGTAATTTTTTAGGTTAGTTAATAGGAAGAAAGGATACGTAGTACTCCAAAGGCAGAGGAGAAGAAAAGTTGAAGGTGTTTGTGAGCCATGAAGGGACATCTATTCATGTCTGCACCTTCAGACTCAAGAGGTGAAGGATCATATCTATGTTTTATCATCAGAGAAAGAATCCCCTTCACCAAAGAAATAAAACGTGAAGGAAAGCGACAACACCCCCAGCATCTGGATAAAATGTCACCCTCTTCCTCCTCACCACGAGCATTATCTCCTGAACTGTCAGGGCTCTAACACACAAATACTTATTTACTGTCACAATTAATAATTGTCAGTAGATTAGACATTCAACCCTCCTGTCTCCAGAAAGCTGCCAATAAGCTAGCTAAACAGCAACAGCAGGTTACAAGCTAATGCTATGTTAGTGAATGCTAGGCTCAAGTGTCCTAAAAATCATACTTTGCCTCTGATAAAGTGTTTGATTACATTATCAAATCATACGAGAGTTTATTTGCTAAGCATGTGTCCAACAATGTAACATTCACTTCAAAGATAGCTAATGCTGGCAAACAGTAGCTAACAGCAGCTAATAAAGGCTAACCGCAGCTAACAGCGGCAACAAAACAGCAGCACTTACCGACAGTTCAGCACATACTCAGCAACTCATCTTAGCATGGCTGTCATTGGTCAGAAGTGAGCTTCACTGACTAATCAACCCATATCGAACTCCCTTCACAAGTAAATAAAGGCGGAAGCTTCTCACCTGGCATTGACAGCTGAGGTCAACAGCAGACCGACTGCTACCATAGCTAGGATTACGCACTTGAGTTGGGAGACTTCAGTTGACTGCAATCTACTGACATGTAGCAGTGAAATATGTTACACACTGTAACTTTAATAATGTGTGCTACTTAGTCAAGGTTCCAACCCTATAAATAGATTCATGTTGTATAAATATCCCTTTTGCAATAGTTTAAATAAAGTTTTCACATACAAAGAACAGCTCGAGTCTGCAAAAGTTTTAGTGTCTGAACTTCAGCCATGAGACAACAGCAGCTCATTTGCATGGTAGTGTGAGGTCTGGGCTGCAGAAAGTTTGTCTTGTTTGGCCTGAGCAGATGCCCTCTTGGCACATTGTTGATGCTTAGATTGTCCTTTCAGTCCAGTGCACAGGCCGCTGTGGTGTGGCCAGTGGTCGCAGCCATTCAAGCTGTGCTGTATAGACTCTTTTCAGTGCAGTGTACTGGCCGCTGTGGGTTCTTTATGATTGTGGACCCTGGCTGGAGGCACTGAGTAGAAGGGATTACTCTCGCCTCTGGAATACTAATGACGCTCTTTTGTCAGCGATCTGCTTCCTCCACCTTCCCTCCATCTTATTCCTTCCTCTTTTTTCCTCACCATCCATCTCTCCCTCTCTTCCTCTTTCACTCTTTTTGTCATCAGATGTCCAACTTTCTCTCCATCCTCCCCTCAAAACTAATTATTCTCTCTCTTACCCCGTCACATCTCGGCCCCCTCACAGTGTCAAACACCGCATACTCGCACACCATCAAACACATTCGCAAAGACACACAACACACACACACTTCAGTGCTCAGTTCTCCTTTCCTTTCCCCGTCTAACTTGCTCTCTCGTTCACTCACTCAGTCGTATTTTTCAATGGTGGCTTTTGTCCCTTTCATCTCCGCAAAAACAAAGGATTCTTGTGCACACAGGACAGAGGGAAGGAGAGGGCTGAAGGGCAGGACACAGAGGAAAAGATCCTAACTTTGAGTGGTCATCCAATAAGTCATGTTGAAAGTGTGGGAATCCATCAGTCTTACTGTCAGCAGGAGGGATATTTGCTTTAGCTCAGCTAACATCAGTATTCTTACCCTCGAAAGAGACATTTGATGAAAATGAAGTTGTAAACAGACATTTAGGTTTTATTACAGTTTGCTTTAGTCTTCATTCATATTTGTTTATAGAGAAGTGCCCATCTATGGATGCTTGGGCTGATGAAGATTAAATACGTGAAGTTTCTGAGGTCTTTAAGAGTGACTAAGCTGTGCTAATAAATATTTTATTAAAGGTTTATATGCAGCAACATTCATGAGGAGGTCTTTGTAATAAACTTCCATTGTTGTCCAGCAATTATAAAGAATATGGTGATTCAAAATGTTAACATGTATCAGCAATGTTTGAAATTAAGAATTCATCCACAGAAGAAAATAGTGCCCAAACAAATACAGTACCACAGAACTGCAGTGCACAACTTTTAAAATAATATTTTACAAACCCGATTGTGAAAAGGTTGAGATGCTGTGTAAAATGTAAATAAGAACAGAATGCAATGATTTGCACACCTCATAATCCCGTAGTTTATTCACAGTAGAACACAGACAACATATCAAATGTTTAAATGCAGACATTTTACTATTTCGAGAAAAATATTGTCTTATTTTGAATTTGATGGCAGCAACATGGTTCAAAAAAGTTGGGAACATTTTAACTGGTAACAGGGATGTAACACGAGTGGGTGTGAAAAGAGCTTCTTGGAGAGTCTCAGAAGTTTCTCAGAAGTAAAAATGGGCAGAGAAACTGTAAAAGCTGCATCTGCAAATTGTGGAACAATTTCAGAATAATGTTCCCTAGACTACAATTTTATGAATACCTAATCATCTAACGTATTGTCAAAAGATTCAATTTAATGCCAGATGCCAGAAATTATTACTGGATGCTGCATTAAAAGCAGACATGATTCTGAGATGGAAATCACTGCATGGACTCAGAAACACTTCCAGAAACCACTGACAACAAATGCAGGTTAAAGCTCCATCATGCACATGATCCACAAACAGCTTCTCTCAAGCAAAGCTCTTAAAAATGGACTGAGACAAAGTAGAAAACTTTTCTGTAGTCAAATAAACTGAAATTTGAAATTTCTTTTTGGAAATAATGGACAACATCCATACTAAAGAGAAGAGCGACCATTCAGCTTATTACCAGCACTCTGTGTGCTGCTCTGTTTGGTATGGTATAGATTTTGCACCATAAAGGCACCATCAGTGCTGAAAGGTATGTACAGGTTTAAAGCGACATATGCTTCCATCCAGATGACATCTATTTAAACAAAAACCTTGTATATTATAGCAAAAACATTGTAAACCAAATCAAACTGCACAACAGTATGTCCTCATACTAGAAGTGTCAGAGTGCTGAACAGACTTTTCACCAACTGAAAACGTTTGGAGCATCATGAGAAAAAAAGACAAAGAACTGCAGAGCAGCGAGAATCTTATATCAGAGCTGGTCAACATTCCTCTCATGAAGGTGTGACGGCTGAAAGCAGAATGGATGTGACACAGTTGTAAACCCTTCCTCTGTCATAACTCAAAATCTCCTTCGTTTTTTCCCTAAAATAGTAAATTTTAAAATGGATATGTTTTCTGTGTTGTATCGTGAGTACAAAGCAGGTTTGTTATTTCGATTTTACGCATCATCTCAACATTTTCAGAACTGAGCATGTAAAATGATCCGCTATTGAAAAAGTCCTTTGGTTCAGTTTCTGATGTTGTCTTTTACTATTTTCAATAAACGGCAGACCTTAAATGATTTACAAATAGTTGCCTTTTTGACTTTATTCACACTTTACACAATGCCCTAATTATTATTACTTTTAAATGGGATTGTAAAAAACTATAATAGTGCAGATTTAAAAGGAATTTTATTATTTACAAAGCTGGGCACTATTCTGTTTTCAGTAAAAAGACACCATGCTACAATGTTTTAAAATAGCCTAAAAAACAGACCCTTGTTCTCCGTTATAACTAAATTACCCATATTTCATGTGTTCTTTGCTTTATTATAAACAGCAGACAAATATAACTTGAGAGCACAGTTGAAATATTTCTGTGTTGAGCTGTTGAGTGTAAAAGGAGCTAAAATAAGACAGAATGTTGGACTTACAGTCACCACGTGAACTTAAACATGATAAAAAAGAAACAATAATGCTGCTCTGTGTTTGCTTGGTATATCAAATTCCCCATAAGGTCACTATATGCCAATATTGTGTTGCCACTTTGTTGTCTTTTCCCCAAGTTAATAAAATAACCTCATACTTAACAGATAAAACGGTGTCCTCAGTTAAAACGAGCAGGCTTGCTAAGACAGGGACTAGTTTCTTGCTAAATTTTAGTATTTTTGGGGTATTTCAGGACAATAAAATTGAATATACGGAATAAAGCAGGCCTTATCCTTTAAATAGGAAATGTTAAAATTAGTTTTAGCTGGTGCATGTTTTTTTTTGGACTGTGTTGTTTTTGCAAACCTCACATTCCTTTGAACAACAGCTGGCATTGTGTTACTAACTCTAACTGCTCAATATATATCTAAAGCACAAACGTGCATTTACTGTACATGTAGGCAGGCTTTCTGTAGGGTTCAGAGTTCAGCTGGAGATGGACAAGGCCAATCACATGTGCCCGCCCCTGACCCTGCCTTCCTCCCCTCTTGCTCCCCTCCACATCTTAGTATTCATAGCAGCGCAGACTTCAACACAGATCTCTATTCATTCACTCAGTGTGAGCGGAGCATGGAGAGAGGGGAGACAGGGGTCAGGAAGGACAGGAAAGGACAGTGTGTATCAGATTGCCTCGATTCTTAGGCCTTTGTTTGTGTTGTTTTTGTTTATGGTTTTGTTATATTTGCTCCGGAAAGCAGAGGCAGTTTGAGACAAAAGGGCTGTTTAGTAAACAGCGAGCGCAAGAAGAGGGAAGAAAGGAAAAAGAAGGATGTGGAGAAAGAGAGAGTGCAGCCCAGATGAGAGTGAGGTTGTTGAGAGCACAGGAGGGAATCAATAAAGTCACAATAAGTGTCCATGGCAGCCAGAGGTGGGGTGGCGGGCCTTTTAGTTAATATACCATTGACACTATGAGAACCACTTATACTGTCACTTATTGTACCGTCACAGGGTATCGCCAGTCACACAATGACAAACTCTCTCTTACAATGATAAAGTTGTAGCTTTTGATATTGAGCCATAGGCATTAATACGCTGCTATGATGAGCTGTGTAGGGCAAGTTACTAATTAGGTAATTAATTATAGTGACTAGTTACTTCTTCAAAAAAGTAACTGAGTTAGTAACTGAGTTACAAGCCGTTAGTAATGCCGTTACTTGTAACGCCGTTATTCCCATCACTGATGATGAGTGAGTCTTTTCACATTTGGGGCCTGGCTGTAGGGATTTGCTGTTAGTCCTCCACAACAGCACCAGAGAGACCTGACCTCCAGCTGACTTTCCAGTTCATACTGTGGAATTACAGGGATTATTTTACATAACCATCATCTTTGTCATTGCATTAATTATCATTTCATCCAAGCATTTATTGAAGTTGCTGGCATTATGTTATAATTGATATTATAGGGGTTATCCTAATCAAATATTAACATGTTTATTACAGGTGCAGTTATAACTACTTTAAAATGATTGAGTTAAATATATATGTATCATAACTCATAGGCTGAGTATATGGGTACAGTAAAATAGTAGCTGAGCAAAGGCCTGAATGTATTCAGCTTCTTGTGGTATTTGAGTTTGCTTAGTTACAGGTGACGGAAGGATGTCCAGTCCATGGTGACCTCAAAGGCCTTAGATCATCACCATATTCTTAAGAGTATGCCACAAGGAGGAACCTCTATGTTGCAGTTAATTCTTAAAATACATGAATGTTCTGTACATGCAAATTATGTGCTTGTAAACGCAAGAAGGGGCGTTACAATACCCTGATGTTATAAAAGCAATCTAGAGTGTATTTTGGGTAGAGATGTACAACTGCTTTGCAGTTTGCACCTCTCCACGCTGCGTGCATTCATTAAAATCAATTGTTTGAACGGCCTTTTCTGGACTATCATTGTTTTACTCTCATCCTCAATTTCGGACCCGTAACAATACCCAGAAGGTGTTGGATGTAGTTACAATTCAATCAGAATCTTCCAAATTCAGAAACTCTGAAAATCATTATTTTTGAACTGGATTTGTGCATTAGATCATTATTGTGTTGAAACAGGAACACAACTATCAGTAAACCGCAGACATGTAGCTGGAAGTAGACAATAACACGACACATCACTATTGCAAACCATGAAATATAACATAGACAAAAACAGTCAAAGGTCAGTGAGTAAGATTGTCCTCTGACACACTGTTTTTATATCTTACGCTTACTTTTTAATTTTCCATGGTTGACATTCACACCTGACGTCTCTGACTAGCCAGTCAGCTCATCAGTTGGTAAAGCAGCATTAACTTATATGCAAACATCTACTTTTAGCTACACTTTTTTCAGCTACACTTCCCTAGCTTCTACTACACCCTCTACACCCACTTAATTACTGCTATACCCCTTCAAACCAACAGAAACTCCAGTTTTGAAACCTCAACTTTATCTTTATAGTGATCTTCATTCGTTTTTGTTCCTAGAGAGATGAAAGGGTTTAATACTAAGTTATAAGATAACATCAGCAAATTTGGTTAGCAACATCGATCCACAGATGTAACTGATAGATGTAGATATATAATAGTTAGTGCTAACAGACTAATAATATACTAAACTTTCATTTACTAAAACTGAAGGTTAAACTTCTTGGAAAATCAGAAAGTAAAATTAACCACAGCAACCCATATTACTCATTACAGGTTTGGACCGAAAATGCTCTAAAAAGCACCAACACAGTTCAAACACAGTTCAGGCCAGTCATCCTGAACAGTGGAGGAAAATCCTAGCCGATGGCCACAGCATTAAAGGAGTTTTGCTACTAATATTTCATTAAAAATAATTAAAGACGCTGATGTTTTTGGCCTTCTGTGTTGGCTTTACTCTTCAAACTCTCAGCCTTAGTGTCATACACTAAATACAAACGCATGAGAGTAGTTTATCATCTGCTGCAGATGCTTCATGACTAATGTCAGTCTTAAAGTAAAAAACACATTAAGAAGGACTGAAAACCGCTTTTAGATAAATTGAACAGAGTGTTCACATCTTTGGTTCAAGTTTAAATACCTCCTTTTCACTGGTCACTCGTGTCTCCTCATTTCAGTTCAGCATCTGTCTTGTGCAACCAACATGTGAAAGAGCCTGTGGTTTCATGCTTTTAATGTGAAAGGGCAGCTGTGCCTTGATTGAAAGAATAAAGGGGCCTTAAATGGACCACTGTGGATAGCTAGCAACTGTCCAGCTGAATATGTGCCTTTAATGCCTCTCTTCTTCCTCTCCTCTCCTCCTAAATGTTCCACTCTGTCATGTTTCTTATTCATGCTTTCAATTTAAAACACCCGCTGTTCATTTTATTTTACTGCCCATTCAACCAATTCCCTTCTTTTCCTCACCACCTTTTCCTTTCTTTTCATGTATACCTCTTTTGCACACCTTTCCTTATGTCCTTACCTCTTGCTGTGTCCTCTTTCTTTCTCCAATACCGTGTAGCTTTGGTCATGACCTCAGCCACTCCGCCTTCCTCTGAAGGCACCTCCCCTCAGAAAGTTTGCCATTCTCAGACGCAGACTGACATCACCAAGCCCCTGCTGACCCCCACAGATGGAACTGGTGCTCATGCAGGAGTGGGAGGAGCTGCATCTGGAGGTCCAAGTGCTCTACGAAGGCGGCGGCGCGTCCTTTCCAAAGATGGGCGGAGCAATGTACGCATTGAGCATGTAAGTGGAAGAGGGGCGCTCTACCTCCGTGACCTCTGGACGACTTTCCTGGACATGCAATGGCGCTACAAGTTCTTCCTCTTCTCGGCTACCTTTGCGGGGACCTGGTTTGTGTTTGGAGTACTTTGGTATCTGGTGGCCATGGTGCATGGAGACCTACTAGGTAAGGATGAAGAAGGGTCGACAGTGTAGAGTCAAATGAGAGCGGGAAGAAAACTACAAAGTAAAAGCAGAAAAGATTTTAAAGTTTGCTCACTTACAAAGAAATCAATAGTCTCCATTTTTTAAAGTTCCATTTTAAAGGAGAGAGACAGAAAATGAAAAGGTATAAATTGATTACATGAGTGAAATAAGTATTTGATCCACAACAAACCACCTAAAATTGTGGCTTTCCAAAGATTGGCAGTGTGCTGATGTGGCACATGGATTTTAATAAATCAATCAGTCAACCAGCCAACCAATCAACCAATCAAAGATATGATGCACCTCATTATATCTATATCTATATCTATCTATCTATCTATCTATCTATCTATATATATATATATATATATATATATATATATATATAGCACACCTGTCCACAAAATCAATTTCTTTGATTTCAATCTCTCCATCACCCAAAGAACATGGGACAAGACTGTAGACCTGCGCAAGGCTGGGATGGGCTACAAGACCATTAACAAGAAACTTGGTGAGAAGGTGAGAGTTGTTGGTGTGATCATTCAGAAATGGAAGAAATGACCATCAGTTGCCCTTGGTCTGGAGGGCCATGCAAGATCTTGTGTCATGGGGTGAGGATGATCATCAAAAAGGCGAGTGATCAGCACAACGCTGTAAGTGAGGGGATTTTTAATTATCTGAAGGCAGTTGGGACAACAGTCACTAAGGACACCACTGGTAACACACAATGTTGGGATGGATTGAAATCTTGCTGGGACGTCCCTCTGTTCAAGAAGGTTCAAGAGAACATCTAAAGTAGGGGTAGGGAACTCCAGGCCTCGAGAGCCGGTGTCCTACAGGTTTTAGATGTGTCCTTGATCGAACACAGCTGATTTAAATGGCTAAATTACCGCCTCAGCATGTCTTGAAGTTCTCCAGAGGCCTGGTAATGAACTAATCATTTGATTCAGGTGTGTTGACCCAGGGTGACATCTAAAACTTGCAGGTCACCGTCTCTTGAGGCCCGGAGTTCCCTACCACTGATCTAAGCTCTCTGGCATCAACTTGACATCAATTTGAGTTTCTGTTACCTGCTGTGCATTGAGGAAGAGAAAAGAAGACCACCCCCACTATCAAGCACAGAGGTGGAAACACTATACTTTTCCTACTGGACCCATTTCACTTCCTTTCTTCAGTCAGAACACTAAAGATGAGTAGTGGAAAGGTCTTCTAGCACAACAATGACGAGAATACTGGCGACGCAACAAAAAACTGGCTAAAGAAGATGAACATTAAGGTCATGGAGTAGCCTTCAGTCTCCAGACCTCAATCTTACAGAAAATCTGTGGAGGGAGCTGCAGCCAAGTGGCACTCGAGAAACACTAAAAGATTTAGAGAGTTTCTGTGAATAGGAATGGGCCATTATCCCTCCTGGGATGTGTGTAAACCTTGTCACCAAATACAAGAAATGTCTTAGTGCTCTACTTGCCAACAAGGGTTTCGCCACCAAGTTTGTTAACCAAGTCAAGTTTTGATTGGGGATCCAGTACTTATTTCTTTCAATCGCATTTATTCAAATCAATTTTTAACTTTTAGGTAATTTTAGGTGTTTTTTTTTCTGGATTTTTGGTTGATCTTGGGTTTCTCTCCATTAAAATGCAGCTACCATAAAATTAGAGACTTTTCATCTCTTTGAAAGTGAGCAAACTTACAAATTCAGTGACGGATCAAATAGTTATTTACACCACTGCAGGTTTCACATACAACATTTCATCAGCAATAGTGCTGCTTCCTTGATTCTAGAGTTGCTAATGTCATTAAAGTCTTAGTCACACAGACCTAGAGACTGGTTACCAACCATGTGGATACCACCAATTGCAGGGGAAAAATGGGAATTACGTGACCAGTGGTTGTTGGAGGCTGCTAGCTGTCAAGTCAGTTGCTAAAGCCACATTCAAGCAAGCATAGAAACCAGTCAGTGACCCCCAGCAACCATCAGTCACTAAATTGTGTATTTCGATGAGTCATTTTTAGAGGTTGTTGACAGTGCTGCACAGTGAACCTGTGTGAAAGACGCCGGCATGGCTGCAAACTTGTGCAAGCTATTCGTGATGCTGGTAGTGAAACTATGAAAAGTGCAACACAAACCAGAAATAGAAATGGTTTACCCTCAGAGTTAAAGCTGTGCTATTTGAAATGTGTTGGTTGCAATCTGCCTCTGACCAAAGGAATGACAAGGAAGGAAAGAGCTTTGCTTACCCAGCATGAGCCAGCAACCTCTAGCAACCACTTGCAACTGATTGACGAATGCACATTTTTCCCTTGTGAGTGGTTGTCACAACATTGCTTAGTGGTCTCTAAGCAATGGCATTTTGAATTTGACGTTGTTAATTTTAAGTGTAATAGATCAATGGCTATCAGGTGGATTGCAATGAATTGGGGAAAACACAGACTTTTCATCTGCAGGCAACAATGAAATTTGCATAGTTTTATTCTCAGGTTTTCGACCACACAGCTGTAAAACCTAAACCAAGATTTCACACATGATAAACATTATACTATATCTATGAGAATGAACAATCTTATCCTTTATGGCACCTCTAAAACTTTGCAGTATTTATATGACATGACCTGAACAAAAGGAGATTATGAGTGTTAATCAAGCAGAAGATCTCATTATGTCATTCCCAGATATTTTGCCATTGTTTTGGGGGTTCTCTACAGTCTCAGGTACAGGTATGCAGGGATGTCACTGTATCCTTTAGCTGGTGTGGTATTAGCATGCTGGGGTCTTTATAGATGTAGCTTGTTATGGTAAGAACCCAACAGCTTGAAATTTGCATAGTTTGGAGACCAAGCCAACACTTTGGGAGCTTTCTCATGAATCTTAAGCTATTTTTTATTTATTTTGTGTTCTAATGAGAAAAACAACAACAGAACAACAGAAACTGCATCTGTATTTAGATAAGTAGTACAGGACTTTGAATTACTAATGGACGATTCACGTCAGGTGTTCTATATTTTGTTGATTGTTAAATTTTCTAGTTTTTAAAACGTTATAATCACTCCATTATTCTGAGCTACATTCTAATCTTGTGAAATCTCAATTTGTTTCCTCTGGACTGAAAAGAGCCTTTGCAGTACAGTCACACCTTTCTGTGAACAAGCAAACAATGAAGAAGGCACGACAAAGGTGTAGGAATGAGGACTGAGAAAAGGAACAATGCAATTCTCCTGTAATATATTTGCAGATCTTTCTTTCTGCCTCCATTCTTACAGAGTTTGACCCCCCCTCCAACCACACGCCGTGTGTAATGGAGGTGAAGACTCTGACAGGGGCCTTCCTCTTCTCTCTGGAATCCCAAACCACAATTGGCTACGGCTTCAGGTGCATCACAGAGGAGTGTCCTGTAGCGATTGTCCTTCTCATCTTCCAGCTGGTCATCACGATGGTGATGGAGATCTTCATCACCGGCACCTTCCTCGCAAAGGTAGTAAGAAATTTTAAAAACGCCAAATTTGATCATCAGAAAAGTTGTGAAAGAGAACAAATTAAGTCAAAAATAACTGTGCATCTTGTCCTTTCGTGTACATAGGACTGTGTATGTGCATACAGTGGTCCCTCGTTTATCACAGGAGTTACGTTCTAAAAATAACCCCCGATAGGTGAAATCCGCAAAGTAGCCAACTTTATTTCTTACAATTATTATAGATGTTTTCAGGCTGTAAAACCCTTCACTACACACTTAATACACTTTTCTCAGACAGGCATGAACATTTTCACACTTTTCTCTCTTGTTTAAACGCTCTCAAAGTTCAAACCTTCGTAGAAAAATAAATCCAGTATCATAGAATGAAACCAAAGGCACCCACGGTTGCCTTTGACGGTGCAAAACGTTTGGTCGACATTGTTGTGTTTGTTGGGGAGAAAACTTACAAACGTACAGTGCAGCACTTCAGAATGCTGAACGCATTCTGTACTGTACAGGAGATATGGCATGAGACCAGTCATGATTGGCTGGTCTACAGCCAATCAGGACGCAGAACACAATGCGCTGTTAAAAAAAATAAAATAAAGAAAGCATGCAAAATTGCACCAAAAAAAAAATCCCCGAAACAGTGAGGCCGCGAAAGGTGAACTGCGTTATAGCGAGGGACCACTGTAAATACAAAGTAGCTTACTTAAACCATTTCTTCTTGCTGTCTGCCTTCAATGTTGGATTCTTTGCTTGGCATCTTAAACATTTATTTTTAAAACATGCAGGTTACATGTTATCACTGTTCCTTTATGGTATCATTTGACACATTTTCCCGTCAGCTGAGGGGGTTGCTACACGTACCTCTATCTTTTGTCCTCATATGCTTTCTTCACAGTATCATTACAGCAATCAGTATCCTTATCAAGAAATGTCACGCTACGTGTTAGTATTACAGTATATCAGCACTTTTATCTATCGTAATGAGGTTTCTCGCAGCTGCTTCCTCCTGCTTGTGGTCTAAAAATTCAACAGTCTGTCTTGTCAACATGATCTTGTAATTTCCTCCTTCGATGTCTTCTTTTTCAACATGTCTGGGTTATTTTGTTTCAAAAACTGAAATAAGAAGCCTGGTAAATGGTTGCCGAATATTGACAACAGCTTCGACTTTGCTTTTCTCGTCTTCCAGGTTGCTCGTCCCAAAAAAAGAGGAGAGACGGTGAAGTTCAGCCAACACGCTGTCGTGTCGAATCATGAAGGGCGGCCATGCCTCATGATTCGAGTGGCCAACATGCGTAAAAGCCTGCTGTTAGGATGCCAGGTAAAGCATCAGCACCTACAAACTGATTATTGCTGCTTAAATTCTCTTTTGTAATATATGAAGGCCGCCTTCCTGTAACTGTTTGGAGTTACTATTTATCTTTAGTTCCTGGAAAGGGTTTTCATTATGAGTCGCTTCCTGTCTATAAAACGTTTTCCTGTTATTTGAGTATTTGCTTTGCTGTGGAAAAGCTTGCTGGTGACAAATAAAGCGAATGATATGCATCAGTGCCTTGCTCAAGGACATGGAGATTATGGCCAGTGCAGGTATTAAACCTGGGGCCTTCTGGTTACAGGATGCCTTCTCCAACCTCATGGCTACATTTACTCACTGCATCTTGGCTCCCAGGTGACGGGGAAGTTGCTTCAGACGTCCCTGACAAAGGAGGGGGAGACGGTGCGGCTGGACCAGAGAAACGTGCCTTTCCAGGTGGACACGTCCAGCGAAAGCCCCTTCCTCATCATCCCTCTCACTTTCTACCACATCATTGATGACAGCAGCCCCCTCAGAGCCTGGGCAGCAAAAGGTAAATCCCAGCTCAAGTCAGAATGATGTGGAAGGATGTGATGAATAAGTCAACAGATAATTGTCGTTTTTCAGTTTACAGCTATGATTCCTTTACACATCATATGACCACTGTATATTAAATAGGGATCCATGTACTGTAAATACTAATCAATGTGGGCACCATGACCTCATCAATTAGTTTATGGTTGACTGTTTAAAATCTTCAGTTTGGCTCTTAGTCATCACCGTAGCTCACAAAGCCATGGCTTACTTAGAAAGATACTTTTATTATTCAGTGTGACAATAAGCGGAAGGTACTTTTCTCGGTTAGTGAAAAAAAAACTTTAACAAAAACTTATTACTTATTTAGATGATTAAGGTGAAAAACCCCGCTTTTCCAAGTGTCTTTTGTTAAAACCGAAAATTAACCAAGCATGGAGCTGATCCGACTGACTACTGGGAAACACCTGGGTAAATCACAGATAGTCATTGCTTAAGAAACACCCAGTTTGAGATAAGAAACACCCTACATGGGATCAAAATTTACTAAATTAACACCATTATTGTATTAATATAATTTTAAACTAGAGACTGACAATAAATAAATAAATTGAGCAGTTGTTTTATTTTCCGAAGACTTCTATGCAGCTGGACTTTTGTAAAAATGCAGGTTTAAGGCATTTTCCCACTGGCACCATTTTTCAGATCCTGAGGCTTTTTATATGGTGGACACGTCTTTCATTAGGGTCTAATAAAAGCTTAGGGGGAATCTGCTTGATGCTGTACTGTATGAAATTAATAGCATGTTGAATAGTGCAGTGAAAATCTGATGAACTATAACATGTTACATGTAAACAGAAAAAAACATGAGTACCATGCAAAAGATGTGGATGTGATGTTCGTACTGGGTAAACACAGATTTTGATTTATTTTGTAATTTTTTTGCAGATGGCCTTTGCTTGCCAAAAATATATTTTATAGGGGCATTAGCAGACAATCAGAAGCATATGAGTCTTCTGCATTAAGAAATTTGTTTCTTTCAATTCGTGGAGAAAGGAAACTGAAATATGCATCGGAATATTTTCAATTCAAAACACACATCTGTTAATCCTGCTGTCTAAAATGTTTCTCTCAATATTAACATTAAGTGATGACAAGTCTTAGAATGTGACAACCGTTGTGTTATTTCTCATTTCTCAGTCTTATTCTAAACCTCCAAATCAGCAACCACTTAATAAAGATATCATATTGTATGAAATGGGTTCTTTATTCACATGTGCTTTGAATGAAATGTATATCTCTTGACAGAAGTTTTACTGTATGCACACTGAGTATGTATGTGCATGTAGGTGTGTTGGTATTTACGGTCATGTGCTGCGTGCTTGGCTGCCTCTCGGTGTCCAGAGTTGGGCTTGTTTGGCTCTATGAGAGAGGATTTCTCTGGCTGGAATGTGTGTGAGAGAGACTGCCAGAGACACCCCTCATTAGAGCACAATACTGTACAGTGTGGAGTGCTGACACGAAGCCTGCACAGATCCATTTACAGGAACTCAGGCCTGATGGAATCGTACTAAAAATGACTGTATACATATACAATATATATGGTTTTTGTTTCTATAATGGTTAATCCACCTGTTGGTGCAATCTCTTTAATTAAAATCATATTTTAATGCTAAAATTATTATTGTTATCTATGAATTTTCAAATTGATTGTTCTACAAAAAAGCAGAAAGAGTAAAGTAGTAAAGCACATGACTATTTTTGATTAAGAAACCCAGTTACAGTTATTTACTTCCATTCCTGAACAGAAAAATTGGTTCTAGTTGGTGAATATTATGCTCGACTAATTTCCTGACTTCTCAGAAGTGTGCCGGCTCAATTGTGGGTATTGAAAATGCGAACTCACTTTGTTATTTGTTTGTGCTCCATAAGGTTTAGTTTTAAACAAGCTTTTGACAGGTTTTTTAAATATTTCGGTTGTAATTATGTTTCATTTTCACTTCCTCTAAACTAAACAGTAATTTGCATTTGCAAGAAAAACGTATTAAAGCAAGCTTTCATGATTACGAAGCCTACAGCAGTACAAGCACTAAATCCATCTTAAAGATTGCAGATCTGTATGATTGTGTGTCATATCATCTACACACTGATGTAACCTCCTGCATGAGTAATAAAACACCCTGAAAACACTTTATCTTTCAGTTCAATATTTAACTTGTTTTTAGTTTTTCTTAGTAATGGAAAAACTGTCATATTTCATGTCGCTGATCTGTTTTTCAGTTGTTAACCTTTTACATACTGACGTACAGAAAGTATACGACTGCTTCTAACGATTGCGAATGCATGCATGAATGTCTCTCATGCAAACTTCAGGGACACGGAACACAGCACTAAGGGATCTATGGGAATTTGGCTTCCAGTGCAAAAAAAGAAAAAAGTGTGACTCTTTTGGCTTTATGTGTCTCCACAGTTGGAGCAGCAGAGCAGAATACTCTAGCTGTCCAACTGCTGAGACAGAGGAGAAGCACACGTTAACCACATCATCACTGAAAACTCCATGCACAGAAACTAAAAACCAAAAGGCTTGCACTGAATCGTGTAGTGAAAGTCTTTGCTTACGATAATCTTGGGGATTGTGAAACTTTAAAGTGCTCGTCAGCTGCGAAAGACATGCTTTTATAAGAAACTGGTTACACCACAAAATTACAGCTACTAAAAAAAGTAATCTGTTATATTACAGCATTACATAATGAGAAAAGTAACTCCGTAGAGTGTCAGTTTTAGAAATGGTCATGGGGGGCATACATGTTTGTACTTCAAACTGTTCATTCTGATAAAGACCTCCCCACAGTCACTCATACTACACTGAAGCAGTTAAGTAATAGATGGACATTTAAATGACAAAAAGTTTCAGTTTCTCTACTATTAAATTTCAGAAGAAAAAAAAAAGAAAGAAACTTTGTTTTATACTGTGAAGTACCAGAAAGTTTTCTATTATTTTACACATTTATCATGTAAATAAAAAACAAGATGTGCTTTTGAAATTTCACTTTTTATCTTACATGAATACATTTTAGGGATCAAATGTGTAGTTAAATGTCTTTACACTGACAGAAAGTGGAGTGGCCCACTTAAGATCAAAGTGTGCTGTATGTGGGCCTCCATGTACAATTAGTTTGATATCCCTGGGTGTGTAGCCTACAGCAAATTTACCCCTAAATGCATAAATGTCATTGCAAATCGAGTTGATATTGGCAGCACCGCCTCCATCCTTTAATCAGAAGAAGCTTCTTGGTTTTGCTCACAGTGAGACGCTAGCTAAAAGCTAACAGTGGGGGCTACAGAAATGTAGCACTACATCATTCTTCTCCTCCACAGCTCTCATCATCAGTGCTAAGCAGAAGTACAGGTGCTTCATAATGTTGAGTTCTCAGGTAAATAATGAAATACTTGCACAATGTGACTGCCATCCTCTCGGCTGTGTTCCTAGTCCACCTCACTGACACAATTATTTAACTATGCAGCTAAAAGTCAGAAGGACTTTCAAATTTCTTTTTCTGTCTTTTATCATTTGAAAACTAACAAATTATTTTTACTCAGCCCATTAGTCAACATAGAAAACAAATAAACTAACAAAAAAAATCATGCACAAGGATTTCAAAACATCAAATTTCTGAGAGGGAACTGTACTCAAAAACACAAATACATATCTTGTGGTGAGCCGGCCTCTCAGCTGAAATACAAACAATGCAGATCTCTAGAGGCGTGCTTGGAAGATCACTACATGCAGATGAGGCCTTTGCTCCGCCTGTAAAAAGGCCAACAGAGAGAATCCCAGAGCAACATTTGTGGCGCGGTGTGTATCAGTGGTTGCAAAATGTGTTTTTGCCGTGGTGGGAGTGATTGTGGGTCTGGGTGAGGGGAAGACATGTTTACACAGATGAGCGAGTCTGTATTCTGAGTGAGGCCTGTTGATGCAGGTGTTTGCTTGTTTGGGTGCTGAGGTCTTCCAGCATGTCCTTTGCGTTACAGAGGTCGTGCACTGATGATGAGTAAAAAGTATATTCTGTGTGTGCTTCTAAAGTATGTTCCACCTGTCTGTGACAATGCAGCAGCGCTTACTCTGCAGGCTACTGACATTTCCGAAATGAGTTATTTAATTATTTGTGTGCGTGTGTGTGTGTGTGAGACTGTGCTGAGTGTTTTTGACAATGGCAAGTCATAAGTGGTGACTGGTTGTGAAAAGGTGCTAAAAGCTTTTGCTGATCTGTGATAATTTTTCCTTAAGTTCTGTATATTTAAGTCTGTGAAGCAGTTGTGTGCATGTTTGTTTGTGTGTGTGTGTGTTTGTAACACTCATTTTGCACCGCAAGAGGCTGCAGCATCGCCCTTTGTTCTAAGTAGTGCTAAAGGCACTTCCGAGTGAGTGTTAAGTTCTTCAAGCACTCTCAACAGAAGGCGTTTGCATTGTGTGTTAGCAAGTTCAAGCATATAAGACACAATCTGCAGTGTTTGTGCTGAGGTTACAAATGTATTGTACTTTGCTGGGCGTAGATGAGTTGAGTTTTTTCCACTTCCAGGGCCCAAGACTGCATGTCTGTGGACATGAGTTTAAATAAACTGTGCTCTGACGTTAACAGTGGATAGTGTTTAGTGTTTCTGCTTTTCACACCAACTCACAAGATTCTACAGTGGATTTTATTGTAGTTTACATTTCCTCACATGGAGGAAGGCCTGTTGCCTCATGATGGAGGTAGATTACATTTCTCCCTCTTAGGTGTAAGAAAAGCCAGAATAGTTTTATTTTTTAATTTATGAGGCGGGGTTGCACCACACTTTGTGTGGCTACATGAAGGTAACAAAGACTCTGGAAAGGAAAAGTTTTTTTTTAACCTGTTTTCATAGATAGACACATAAATAAACTCAAAATGCAACAACAACAATAACCAACCTACATTTGAATGCAAATTATTCAAGCAAACCTTATTACCCACTTTGACATGTGAGAGAAACTGGTCTAGACCACATTTGACACTTATATCTCAACAATTGTTTTCTCTCTTGCCTCTTCCTTTCATACTTATGTGATTTGTAATCAGTGCTGCACCATATAAAAACTTTTATCAATTAACAGAATAATTATGTGTTTATGTGTCACATTGTATGGTTTTTATTAAAGGGCTAAAGCATCAGAAACCAGTCACCTCGATACTCTTCTGGTTCTAGGTGGTGGCTGGACAGACCCAGAACTGGCTGACTTTGAGCTGTTGGTGATCATGAGCGCCACGATTGAGCCTACCTCCGCCACATGCCAGGTTCGAACATCCTACCTTCCCGACGAGATCCTCTGGGGCTACGAGTTCCCCCCTGTTGTCTCCCTGTCCCCGTCAGGAAAATACGTGGCTGATTTTGCCTTTTTTGACAAAGTGGCAAAAACCAAAACTCCACCCCTTTTCAATCAGACCCTGCCACCAGACGTGCAGTCGCAGGGGTCCCGTCAACGTAAGGGCAAGGAAGACGGAGCGGACTTGGAAAAGATGAGACTGGAGGAGAGCTACAGGGGGGAGGAGAAGGGCCGCCAGAGAGGGCGTATTCGGGACAGCAGCCCACTGAGTGTTCGAATTAGTAATGTGTGAAAGGGAGTGAAGAAGAGGTTCTGAAAGTTGATGTGAAACCGAGATCAGGCAAAGATAGGAACAAAGAAGAAGCGACCACATTCTCATGAAAAGCCTAAACTGCCAATGCATGAGTTATTCTAAAGTACGTGGCAGGAAACTCAACACCTGGGTGTTAAGACTGCGCATGAAAACCAGACACACACACTTTAACCACAAGGCTGTATACCAGAACAAACAAAGAAGACGTTTACAGCCTTTCAGAGTTAGAATATCAAGTTACAAACCTGACTTATACAAATCGACAGCATGCTAAAAGATTTTGGAAAGGATTTTCTAAAGTCGTCACAGAGTAGTCTTATCATTTTCATATTATTTCTGTCAACGAGTTCGTGTCTACACCATATTTTTTAAGAGAAAATTGAAAGAGATGAGCCCCGAACTTCAAAGCAAGTTCAATATACTCTGAGCATCTTTCCATTGTCTACACTCACTTACCCTAGTCAAGTGGTCACATGAAGCTGGTTATCAATTTGCTAAATTAACCCAGGGTTTCTCCTACATGTCCATTTGAAAGGCAACAATAATACAGGCTGAATGTAACGCAGCTGCTGCAGAGAAATCAGCAGTGTCAGTGTGTGTGTGTGTGTGTGTGTGTGTGTGTTGGGGGTGGGGGTGGGAGGGTGCTGAACAGTGGTTTAGTATTAAAATGCATGTATGTATGTATGAATGCATGTGAGTGCTTTGGTCAGTAAGACTGGAAAAGAGATGAAGAGATGATATATTAATAAATTTTAGCCTATTTGAATCCAGGAAAGAAAGCCAGCAGAAAAGGCCAACTGTGTAAATTAAAAGACTTATCAATATGAAAGCTCTGTCATTGAGACACGGGAGAATCTGATGCTCATCAGGAAAAAAGAGACTTTAGACAGTATTAAAAAAAAAACTTTAGATCCTCCTACTCCTACTGAGCAGACGTCTGCAGAATCTTCCAGGAATGGTGACGCTATTTTCTGGAGAACTGATTGGTCAGCAAATTAGGTTTGCAGCACCAGAAACTAAAAAGAAGTCACGCATTACTCATTACTTTTCTTAAAACTAATGCAGTACATTACTTAATTGCCAAACCCAATATCACAGTAAAGCGTGCGATAGACACGCTGGTCAAAGTGTCAATTTCATACTTTACCTCTCCAAAGCACTAAATGGACCTGAATGCAAAGGTTGCATTACCAGCAGAGGGAGATAATAATTTGCTGGCAAAGCTTTGTGATATCAGGTTGAAAGTTATTCATTATACTGCTTAGATTACTTTCTCGTTACTCCATGAAATGACCTGAAAAGCTGTTTCCCATAATTACCATTTAACAATATAAACCTGAGGCTATAGTCCCACACATCAACACAAATCAATATCCTAATGAGGGCACACACACACACACACACACACACACATACACATACACACACGATCATTTATTTAGTTTTTACGTATGAAAACAAAGCAGATGAAAGATGAAAACCAGAGACTTCAGTGATCGCCACAGTGATTCTACTTTAGAAAAATGAACAGGTAGAAACCGAGGCTGCAGTCTGACTGCTCAGCAGTTTGTTACCTGTTGAAGTTCAGGGTCTGGCTGCTGGGCTGAGGTCGGCTTCACTCAGCTTCATCATCAGTCTTGGCTAGCTTAGTGTTAGCATGCTGCCCGTGCAGATGGTTGTAAAGAGCTGAAGCTGTGTTAGTAACATGTGTTAGTAAGCTATAGACTGCTCCACCGTTTTCTTCCTCCAGCACACAAACTGAAATCAGCTGACTGTAGCACATGTGTGCAAGAAGAAGACAAAACTTTTATTCCATGTTTTTTTTCCTTTGGGTCCACCTCCCTTACTTTTGCAATGAAAGCAACAACATAAATATACATACAACAAATTTGAACTCTAATGCATTTACCTAATTTATTACAGTAATGCATTAAATTACTGCGTTACTGAAAAATCTAACAGCACTGGATACAGCCCTGTAACAAATGAACCACCTGCATCGTACAGAAAACCCAAGATTACGCTGGATAAGACGAAATCTTACTTTGTAGCACAGTCCTCAGGGCAGCAGATAAAAATCAATCCGTAATTAAAAATCATCAAAGTTAAGGATTATTTAAGATTTTTTTAAACATTTTGTCTAAGAAGAAAAATGCTGAGGCAATTCTGGCTTGAGAGTAGTTTTGCAGTGAAGCTGAAGGTTGGATGTGTTGATTCACAGTACTGTTTTTGCATTTTTATAAAAAAAACAAAACAAAACCTGCAACAGGTAACGAGAACTGGAATTGTAGTATTTTTAATGAGGGATTTTAAAGGGCATGTACCAACATTACTACGTGAAAAATGAGCTCTTTCATCCGGACGTCTCGTCGTGTTCGTTGGAGTACATATATGTTTAGTAATGTTACTAAAAGCACTTTAACTTAAGCAAAAAGTGGCATTTTATACAGACAGAGTAACTGAACTAACTCTAATACTTAATGCACTGTATTAATATGATTTGAACTGTGTGGAGTTTTTCAGTGCAAGTGGGTTTTTTACACCTTCAAACTGTTATCGAGTGAGTGTGATAATACTTTCTGTATGCGGATGTTGAATGCGGATGTTAAATGCGAACGGTTTCAAATATTCTGTACAGTTTGCTTTGTGTAGTCTCACAGAAGTCTTGAATCGCTGTGCTTTTAAAATAATCTTTTAATGCTGTTACGTCATGATAACAAGTTAGCCTGAGATAACAAAGGTTGTTTTCTTGTGGTAACGACTATTTTTTTATGGCAAGAAATAAAAGGTTGTTTACTCTTTGTTTATTAGACAACATGAGCTTCAAGCAAACTGCAGGAGGACATTTTGTTTTGGCTGCCTTGAATATGCTTATTAAAATATGGAGGAGTGTAAATTGTTGATAATGTGGTATTTATTTCTGTAAAATGTTTTTTTCTTCTTGGTTTTCTATCAGGAATCATGACGCCACTTTTCATGTATTGTTAATGCATAACGGCGACTAATAATAAAATAAATTGAATAAAGACACATGAATGGGTTTATTCTGTCAAGCTTAGTTTTCCGTCTCATCAAAACAGAAAGTAAAATTGTGTGTTTTTATCCTTGCACTCAGATAAGCAGAGGTGTTATTTTCACCCCTATGGTGAATCATGTTTGCGGCTTTGTGGTGCAATGGGAACATCAGACAACAGCGGCTTGTGTTTTTCCACTCTTTTATCATTACTCATATTCCTGTTGGTGGAAATTATTCTTTATAAGTGGTAAATAAGCTTTACGATCGGTTTACAAATGTTGTAGTGAGTCTTTCTGATACAGACAAGTGAATAAAAGTGAGCAGCCGTGTAAATTGTTGATGGGATAATTTACAAGTTATTCTAAAATAACAGCATTAAAAACTTCACCATCACAGCCTTTCTTGGCTTCTGTAGACTCATGTACAGTATGTATAAATATTTTATCTATATCCGTTGTTCCTGTGTGTCTTTGACATCTTGTGTAAAGCTTTGTGTTACTGTGCCACATTAACAGAGTTATGATAAAAGTTTACGGGGACTCACTGACTTTGACACAATACGTTCAAATATTTCATTTATATTTTAAGGGACCCAGTTTTATAAAGAATACATGCAAAAAGATAGTTATAGCAAAAAAATTCTTTATTTTGTATTTGTCCCCCACATTAAATGACCAACAGAGTACAGATAAAATACTAATATGGATTCCTTCACTGGTAAAGAACAGAATAAGTAAAAACACTTCAGTACGAGTCTGATTAAAGGCTTCCTGTATAAACTGTATATGTATATGGTTCACTTGTAATTCTGGAAGCTCATTGGTCTAACTGCTAATACACTTTCAAGTGTCTCTTTTAATAATAAATGTTTTATTTGCAACATCCACAAGTCTCTGAGTGTGTGTGACAAAGTATTTGTCTTTGAAACATCTACAGATACCATCTGAATTATGAAAGGGCCAAAACAAACACTTAAAAAATAATCTAATGACTTCAATCATACTTGGTGCTTTTACAACAAGCTATGATGAATATTCAGCCTCCAACCATCCTGATCACACCACAAATAAAGTTCTGCAATCTGAATTAGCTTAAAGCACCAATAGCTCATGCTCCATTAATGAATGATAGGGCCATTACTGCTGTGCACAAAACACGTATAAATCTGGACCAAATTGACATTGCACAAAAGTATCCAAAACTGCAAAACTAATGATAATCATGATGCTAAAAATGCATCTTAGGCTTAAGAGTAAACTGCTTCACCACAAATACAATATTACTGCTAAATTTAGCTGATCGGTCAATTCAAATATTCACTTGATCTTTGCTAACAATCAGCTTTTGCTAGACTTTGACTTCCATCTTAAAATGCTAAAAATATCTAAAGTGCTTTTGGTTGTTTTGCACAGATTACCTACATAGTAACACAAACTGTGACTAACATTTCACTTGTGCAGCCCTTGCTAAAATAAGTCATTTATTTTAATGACTGAATAATTCATCTGAGTTCATTATATGTTTAAATTAATTCCGTCAGCGTTAATCTCGTTAAAATTACGTTAACACTAGAAGTCCCAGAGAAGAGCCATTTGGCTTTTCTACCTATAAAACCCACCGTCGAGCCAAATGGCTGGTAGGCTTTTAGCTAATATCCTTAATCACCTGTGAACAGCTGCTTTTGTTATGTAAATAAGGTGGGGCCATGCTGAACCACTTGGAGTGGTTAGTTTCCTGAGCCACAAGGAAACTTGTGTTTCAGTTTGCCTTAGGGAGAAATCAACACACATGGGTGTATTTCCTTTGTTGCTGAGATTTATTGATAAAACAGTACAAAAAAACAAAAATAAAAAACAACCATTTGTACACATATTTACAAATAACAATAAAAAGTGAGTGAGTACATTTCAACATTTTCAGCAATCACTCACAATCCTGGCACTGCTATGGTATCTGTAGTCTGCATTTACCACATGTGTATCTGTAGCAGTGAACACATCGCACAGTGGCATGATTGTTCTTGCATTTGTGTTTGATCTGACACGTGGCTCTTTTTCCAGGGCTAGGTGTGGAGGGTTGTGTCCGAAGCAACTGTTCTTTTCTTGCCTTCTTCCCAGCCATATGAGAGTTAGCCAACTCTCTTGCAAACTCCACCAGGAAGTCCACCCGTCTTTCCTGCGTCCTGTTGCATGCTTGATACAGCACATGTGCATTCAGTGCTGCCATGTCAATCATGTTATAGAACACGGCAACTGGCCAGCGCCGTGTTCCTCTGCGGACCGTGTACTCCCGCACCATCTGGTCCATCACATCCACGCCACACTTTGTGGTGTTGTAAAGGGTGACAGTGTTTGGCTTCCTTTTGGTGGTGTTATCAGTTTGAACCACGCTGTGCATGCTGCTAAGAATATAGACTGTCTTCTTCCGTTTGGCCGCATACGCCGTCAGCGTGGCAGCAGTGGTTGAAAACACCTAAGAAATAAGATAAATTGTTATTTCCATAGCACTTTTACACACTATGAAACACATAAACATAGAACCACAAAAGACCTGCAGCCTACCTGAGTGGTGAATTCATTGCGATTTGTGTATCTAGCGGATTGAGGAATTTCCCGGCGAATCTTGTTGACTGTGCCGAGGATGGTGGTTTTCCGTCTAAGAAGTTTTTGCGCAAGTGAAAGCGATGTGAAGAAATTGTCCGTGGTAACATTTCTGCCCTTGTCTAGGAATAGTTCCATCAGCCTCATCACTACATTTTCAGACAGTCTCTCCCCACTGGGACGATTGGGGTCCTTGCCAAGATATGTGAGGACATTGCAAATGTACTTGGATTTTAGGTCGCAGGCCACCCAAAACTTGATCCCAAACCTGTCAGGTTTACTTGCAATATACTGCAGGAAACAGCACCGAGTCTTTGATGGGAAGAGCTGTTCATCAACGGTGATATGTAGACCAGGGTTGTAGCACATGATGCAGTTGGTGACAAATGATCCCCACACACTGGAAACTGCAGCGAACTTATCAGTCTTTGCTCGATCACTGCGGGTGGACCTGTCATCAAAGCGTAGGTGTTGCATGATGTCTTGGAAGCGGTTACGCGGCATAGTTCCAATGATCTGCGGGTTTCCCAGGTTTGCTGACCAGCAGTCACGTAGTGATGGAACCCTAGTAACCCCCCGCAAGATCAAGATCTTTGATCAAGATCAAGATCAAAGACTCGGTGCTGTTTCCTGCAGTATATTGCAAGTAAACCTGACAAGTTTGGGATCAAGTTTTGGGTGGCCTGCGACCTAAAACCCAAGTACATTTGCAATGTCCTCACATATCTTGGCAAGGACCCCAATCGTCCCAGTGGGGAGAGACTGTCTGAAAATGTAGTGATGAGGCTGATGGAACCATTCCTAGACAAGGGCAGAAATGTTACCACGGACAATTTCTTCACATCACTTTCACTTGCGCAAAAACTTCTTAGACGGAAAACCACCATCCTCGGCACAGTCAACAAGATTCGCCGGGAAATTCCTCAATCCGCTAGATACACAAATCGCAATGAATTCACCACTCAGGTAGGCTGCAGGTCTTTTGTGGTTCTATGTTTATGTGTTTCATTGTGTGTAAAAGTGCTATGGAAATAACAATTTATCTTATTTCTTAGGTGTTTTCAACCTCTGCTGCCACGCTGACGGCGTATGCGGCCAAACGGAAGAAGACAGTCTATATTCTTAGCAGCATGCACAGCGTGGTTCAGACTGATAACACCACCAAAAGGAAGCCAAACACTGTCGCCCTTTACAACACCACAAAGTGTGGCGTGGATGTGATGGACCAGATGGTGCGGGAGTACACGGTCCTATAACATGATTGACATGGCAGCACTGAATGCACATGTGCTGTATCAAGCATGCACCGGGACGCAGGAAAGACGGGTGGACTTCCTGGTGGAGTTTGCAAGAGAGTTGGCTAACTCTCATATAGCTGGGACGAAGGCAAGAAAAGAACAGTTGCTTCAGACACAACCCTCCACACCTAGCCCTGGAAAAAGAGCCACGTGTCAGGTCAAACACAAATGCAAGAACAATCATGCCACTGTGCGATGCGTTCACTGCTACAGATACACATGTGGTAAATGCAGACTACAGATACCATGGCAGTGCCAGGATTGTGAGTGATTGAAATGTACTCACTCACTTTTTATTATTATCTGTAAATATGTGTACAAATGGTTGTTTTTGTAGAAATATTTTTTGGTTTTTTTGTACTGTTTTTATCAATAAATCTTTTGGAGATTTATTTTCCTGGATGATTGAGAATGCATCAAGACGAACACAAAATGAAGTTCACAGCTTTTAGCAGTTCCCCCTCCCCACACACAAACAAAGAGGCAGTTTGCAGTTAGAAATCCGCAATCATTCACACACCCCCACTCCCCTCCACAATTCTCAGGTAACGACCCAATTTACATATGAATTGATGCTAACAGACTAGCCAAGTTAGCTTCCACTTGGCTGACAGAGGGTTAGAAAAGCCTGGGACTTCTAGTGTTAATGCCATAACCGCACTAAGGCGGCAAATCTCCATTAGCGAGTTAGTGTGGATCGCACCGTGCGTGGGGCTGCACTGCGTCAACGCGTTAGCACGGTTAGCTCGTTAACGTGTTAGCGCGGTTAGCTCATTAACGCGTTAGCTCGTTAACGCTTTAGCACGGTTAGCTCGTTAACACGTGCAGCCCCATGCATGGGGCGAGCCGCGCTAACTTGCTAATGGCGATTTGCCGCGTCAATGCGGTTATGGTGTTAACGTCATTTTAACGAGATTAACGCTGACAGCACTAGTTTAAATTAAAAAATGCACTTTAATGGTTAAAATACAAATGAAACGATTTGAAATGTGTTAAAAATATTTTAAGTTATCAGTTGCATTATTAACGCTTTAAGTGGAAGAGTTTGGAATCCATACAAATGTGTGTAATGTCTGTAATTTGTGTTGCTTAGACTTACAGCCTTCTTATTTACATTTTAAAGTGTCCTTTATTATTTTCTTTACTTTAATTGGTATGTACTAAAGCTCTCGTGGTGCCTGCTAATCCGGTGAGACTTTCAGGTAGAAGAGTGGGATTTGGAGGAGAGACGAGCTACTGCTATCTGTTGTGGAGCTGTTTTAACCTACCAAGAGGTAATTAGGAGTCTGAGAGGGTTTTCCAAAATGACTGTTAACATTTAAAACATGCTGATATTGCTAGCCGCGATTAGCTGCTAGAATTTAGCCTAGCATTGTTCTGCTTGGCTCATACTCTGTACTGTATGGATGTATTCAGCTAATGCTAGCTATTTCTGAGACGGCAAATGAGTTGGTATTCAGGTGGTTCATTTAATTCAATAGGAGAAGACGGGACATCTTGCCAGTGTGATAGAGGCAAAGCTCGCGTGGTCCCTTCTGCTGGTGGCCATGACCCCTTTCCTTCCACCTGTCCTTTTGAGCTATCACGAGCCATGAGTACTGATATTTGCACGTACTTTTATTTTATGGCTTGTTTACAAGTGAAGCGACCATTTAGTTTTAGGCCACAATGCACCCCAGTTAAGACTCAGGCCTGCAACGAGGGTTTTATTTTCAGAATGTTTTTGTGTGTGTGGACCCACCAGTGTTTAATTATCCTGTTTCATTTGGTATTCGTAACCATAGTAAATGAAACATCATTTTATCAGTGCTACATATTAATTTACCACTAAATCCAAGTGATTTTTCTTTATTTTACTGGAAATCACTAACTAAAGTGAAACTGTTGCATTTCAAATTGTATGCTTGTCTTTAGGTTTATTTATACATTTTATATTTTGGGTTATAAGCATAAATAAGGGAATATCAAAAGTAAACTACACTGTAGAGACCCAGGCCCTGCTCACAGGTACATGAGACGTGTGTTACACTTGCTAATTTTAAAGAGGTCCAGTGGCCAGTTCGTAAACGTGGACTCAAGCACAGACCAAACACAGAGACAGCAGATGGATTTCTCACAAGCTTTACTACAAAACAATAAAGCTAACTTGGAACACGAGGGGTTCAGACGTGGTGTAACTGTAAACAAAGAAGAATGTAGTTAGAAGGGAAGTGAGAGGCTGAATCAGAGGAAAATGGTGATTACAGGGTTTGAGCGGCTTACTTGGGCAGGTCGAACGTGTGAGGCTCTGAGGGGAGGGGTGATACTTTTTCTTAATGCAATTCCTTGAGTGTCCAGAGAGACGTTGGCTGGAGGGCAGGCAGGTGTGTGTGGTGGAGAGATCATTCCTGGGTGGTGGAGCGGTGAGTGGAGGCAGCGTGAATCCTATTGTAGAGACCAGCGTCAAGAGAATGTGTGCGGCTGAGGAGTTGAGTGATAACTTGACACTATGGCCTAAAGAGAACAAGGTAAGCAAACAAGCTTAACCGAGAACATAAACATAGAGGGGGCTGTTACCAATGTGAGTTAGCTAATAAACGGAGCAAGAAGAAACAGGGAGACTGGTCTTAAATACCGTCTCGCTGATTGCCGAGGACCAGGTGAGCTAAGCAGATGAGGAGATGAAAACTACTAGCAGCTCACCCAGACCATGAAACTAATAAGTTTGACAACTTACTGTGAACAACAAAAACTCATGGTAACTGAATATAAACTCAACATGTGTCTCAACATAAATGTCCACTAGCCTTCTGACACAAACCGAAAAAAACTGACACACTGTGAGTCAGAGTTCGGGTAAATACAAATCCTGCTATTATTAAAAGTGCTCATTCCTAATACAGTCCTTTGTAATGTGAATGTCCTTATTCTACTGCATAATATCTGTTGCAGATAACAAACCGTAACACCTGTACAGAGTTTTTTGTGGCTTGATATTGCTACATACTTGTGCTGCTAAAATTGGATTTCCTGGTTAATGCGTGGTGCAAACTGCAGCTCTTTGTATCTGTTGGTTTTCAATCTAACAGTTTTGTCCTGTGGTTACCAGCAAGAAAGGCTGAGTTTTGTCTCCTGGGTCCATATCTGGCCTGCCATGGAGAGAATACATGGCTTCTTTTAAGAGCGTGATTCAAGTCAATTCAATATCAATCATATTTGCACAAAGCTTAACAAAAACATATAGAAAACAGGGCAGGAGCAAAATAAATAGTAAACAGACGAAAGACCAAAGTAAAACTGAAAGCACCAGATGACAGACTGGCAGATACTGTAGTCATCTTCTTCTTTCATCTGCTCCCTTTAGGGCTTGTGACAGCAGATCATGTGACTCCACCTCATGTTAACTGCATGTCCTCCTTCACTACATCTTGTCCAGTATATCCTCTATCCCGACCCCGTCCAAATTAATGGACAGACAGACTTGTATTCTGTCTTGCTTCTAATGACTTTCATTCCTTTTCTCTCCAGGGCATACCTCCACCTCTCCAGGCTCTCTTCCACCTGCTCTCTACTCTCACTACAGATGCCTCATACAATGTTCTGCACCACCCTCACATATTTTACTGCCCCCCTTACTTCCTCATGCAGTACCACTTTGCACCCTAACATATGCTTTCTCAATTCCAAGACTCTCCTTATCACCTTACTTAAATCCTTTAACACTCTCAAAGCAAACATCGTAGTGCTTTTTCTCATCTTGCTCATCGCCTTAATCCATATCTTTATGGTATGACATCATCAATTTTATCCCTTTGTAGTTACTACAGCTCTGCACATCATCCTTGTTCTTAAAAATCTGTACTAGTACACTTCCTCTCCATTCCTCAGGCCTCCTCTCAGTCTAAATGATTATGCTGAAAAAAATGGCTATAAAATCCCCGCCCTCCATCATGAACATTTTCATACTTCTTTATCTTATAAGCGCGATAATAATAACTTACCATAGTGTTGACAGTATTTACCACAATAATTAGGTACTACAGTAGTGAAGACATTTTTGTCCCTCATCTTATATTAGCCTGGTTCTCCTTTGTGTACAGTGCACTTTAGTAGGAACGATGAGTTTGTAAAATGTGTATTTAATATAAACTTTAAAATGCTTAAAATCACAAGTTTCAGATGCCAAGTAAATGTTACCAGCATCTGATAAGAGACCAGTTCCTTCATTGTGAAAAGCTGCTGCTTCCTGAACTAACCATAACGTGAAATGTTTCTGTGCTAGCGTGCTAACAACCACACACGGCATACAAAAACCACACATGTATGCATCTGTTTCCTTCACCATTGCTCTCATTTAATATCCGTACCCTGATCTCTTCTTGTTTAACCTTAAATTTCAGGATTTATTTGCAACTGGCTAAAGTCTTTACAGCACCACACACACACACACACACACACACACAAAAACACACAGACAGAGACACACACGTCTACCCTAATATCTTCGTCAGCTCTTGTATTTTAATCATAACATTTGTGAATGAACAGAAAAAAAACAGATGATCATTAATTAATTGAAGTGTAGTTTAGCTGCATTTGGGAGCTTTTTTTTCATTCTCTGATCCAGCAGATGATGCATGCTTCCTGGGCTTTGAAGCGTTTCTTTTTCTCTCTGCCATCTGCCATATTTGGAGCATTTGTAGCTGGCTACAGCAGAGAAACCATGCACAGCAGATTTCCTGTTTATGAATTCCACTTTTCTTATGTTCAGATAAATTTTTGTGGATTAAAAATGATTCTGCTTCTGAGTTTTTGGATTGTTACAGGTAAGCTGAATGCCAAACTTAATCTAATATTTATTATTTATGAAATCTATTTTTTTAAAGATATGTATCAGAGCTTTCATTAGGAATATGACTGTCATTGTGATGAATGAAGTGAAGTTTAATAACTGAAATTAAATTGATTTTTTTCTTTGGCAGTTTGAGTAAAAATAATTGTTCTCAGCCTAATGTGACATTAAAGAACCCCTGAAATATATCAAAGTGTTTTCCTTTATCATACAGTGTTCACTTACTTCAATATATGTATGTATTCATGGTGTGATTTTAAGGTGTAATAATGTATTTTAAGACTCTTTCGCGGCACTGTTTCCTCTTAGGTCTCACAGCAGCGGACCCAACAGCGACATATTATCGGCTGAAAAACAGCTCAGTGTGTCTGAATGTCAGGAAACCGCCACCATATAGACGTGGTGAATGGAAATTTAACACGATAATTATTGCTGATGATACAGTAATCAATCCAATATACAAAGACAGAGTGACTTATAGTGCTGGGAACCTCTCCTTGTGTATTAATAACCTGGCTGATACAGACGCTGGGATATATGACGTCTCAATCAGCCAAAACTTTACTTCAGCATCAGAGAAACATCAAGTCATTGTTCAAGGTAAGTTATAAGCAGAACTTTGTCTTTAGCCATGAATCTACTTTACATATTATATTTTTTCTGGATTTAGTAGCATTTTTCTTACAGTCTTACATCTCCTTGTGACTGAAAGAAAGACTGGTGACTGGTTAAAGAATCTGTCATTGTCTTTAACCACAACATCATATAGCCTACAAATTTTGAATCATCCAGGTCATTGTCAGTTCTCCTTTTTGTATTAAGTCTTAATTTATCTGTTTGGCTCGATGTTACAGATGTGGTTCCCACACCTGTCATTATAATGTCAAAGCTTGGCTCCAACCAGTCTGCTGGACTCTGCAGTATCACAGTAAACTGCTCCATCCAGGATTATTGGCTTTGGTCTGTTTGTGATGAAGACGGCTGCAGACCATCCCAGAAATCATTCAGTGAGGTCAACATCACCACCTTCACTGAGAACAGTACCGTGGTCTGCAGAGGCAACAACCATGTTAGCACAAATCAAGCTTCTGAAAGCTCAACACTGTGTAAGTATTAGATATTAATTATAAATAACAGGCTGTTGATTTCATTCGACATGAAATAAAAAGCAATATTTTCTTCCACCTTTCTTGATATTTCCCCTTTTATTTATATATGTACATTGTTTGTTGTTATCATAAAATTATTTTATTTTTCATGTCTGAAAAGAAACTTTTTTAAATTGCTCATTAAAATTGTGTTTTTGTGTCCGCAGGTTTCAATAACACTAATCCTGATGATAGGGGGAAAGCACAACACCCTCCATCAACGAGAACACTTGCATTTATTATTGTTTGTGTTTTACTCGCCTTCATCTTTTTAGCAGTTTCTTTCTTTTTAGTTAAAAGATTATTTTCAACAAAATGGAAATCCTACCAGGTAAGCTGCATTCACTAACAGAGATTTATATCTGTTTATACTTTATATTATATAACTTGTGCAGTGCCACAGTTATGTGGTGTCATAATGTGACTGAATATTTGACTTTATTATTTACAGGCTCCAACAAATACTATCCGCTCAATACAAAGCCAGCCCATTAATACTCTGCCATCATCTCAGTCGAGAGCCTCTACTGCGTCTTCGTCAAGTGATGCTGACCCTGCTTATGAGAACGCAGACGTCCTTCAGTACAGCCAGAGCAGCAGCCCAAGACAGGAAAGCCATCCAGTAGATACCATCTACACTCTTCCAGGAGTGAAAAGCTCTTCTGCTGGCAACAACATACAAAATACTGCAGAGACTGCCACAGTAGAAGAGGCACAACAACGGCCCACGCAGATCGACACAGTTTACAGCGTGTTGCAGAAGCCAAAAAAATTGAATGTATAGCACCACCCAGAGGTCAAACGGGAGTTTTGAACAGTGGGAAACAAAAGAAAACGAGAACAAAAACAGTACAAGAAAATGAACATTGTAAATACCAGACAAATATTCCAAACATGATTAAAGCTCAATGTTCAGCATAGACAATAAAATAAATGTTGGATCAATTCATAGAACTAATATAAAATTAATCACAGGACTTATGATTACTTTTATATAAAAATGAAATTTCCTCTGCTGAATAAATTGGGTGCATGCTAACATGCTGAGATGAAAGACCAAATGCTGATCTTCGTTTGGCAGCTTATTCACTTATATTTATTTGTTATAATAGTACTTTATTTATATTAGCAATGAAATTTTCTATCCACCAAATCATTTTATTTGTTTTTTCTTTAAATGTACAGAAAATGTATGAATTGTGCCCCATTAAATGACATGCTGATTGGGCAACTATTGATGGATATTTGCTTATGTTTGATTAAACATGATTAAGCTGATAAATTTAGCATTTACTCTAGTGCAGGGGTCGGCAACCTTTAACACCCAACGAGCCATTTGGACACTGGACAATACTTTTTGACATCTAAAATGAAAATAACACTGTATATATTGTTTTTTTTACCTTTATGCTTTGTATAAACAACTATAGTGTGTTGCTTATGAAATCCATGAAGTTCTACAGAGAAAATAAATTTTTTATTTATGTAATGAACACATTGTGAACATTGTGAACTCTTAACCCTCTGCAGGGGAGGCGGACACACCTGAGCAACATCCGCAATCACGCCTTGCCTTAAAGTCCTTGTCTCTCTGCTGTTCTTTTGGTAGCTGGAAAGCTACAGCTGGCTGTATGCGTACAGCAACCGTGTGTGAAAAGTTGTCAATAAAGAGATGCTGAAAAGCATGTTCATGCAAACATTGTCAGGTTTGCCGCGGTATGTTTACAATAGGACTTCTGGTCCTGAACCTCTGCGCAGAGCGTCTGCAAATCGGGGCTGTACGAAGTCACTGTCATCTTTACGACTGTAAGTTGTCGTCTGTGAGGCTTGTTTGTTTCATGTTTGTTTTCTTACATTACTCCAAACTTGGCCTACCTGGGGCTGAAAGTCTTGATAAATGCACAGCGTTTTGGCGGGTATATACCGGCTTCGGCGAGTGTGACGCTTATTTTGAGTGATGAAAAATAATAAAATTGTCACGGTTGTGGGTCATTTTGACCCAGCTTTTTCTGTTTCTTATGTTATCTTATTTCTTCTTATTTTATTTATGTTATCTTTTTCTTATGTTCTTTTTATGTTGTCTTATGTTGTTTCTTATATTGGTGTTTTTCTAGATTATGACTTATGTTCTGATTAGTTAGTGATACTGTCTAGTCCGTGTCTTAGTTTCCTGTTTTTACTTTGAAGGATCATGGTCATGTGTGATGTCGGTGTGTTCAGTTTTACACTTCCTTGTCTCGTTAGCCTAATTTCTCCCAGCTGTCTCCCTCCTGTTTCTCATTCCCTGATTACTCCCCTGTGTATATAAGGCCTGTGTTTTCCTGTGCTCTCTGTCGTGTTGTACCCTCATACCTCCCTGTGTGTTCGGTTTGCCTGTCGGCCAGGTTAGTTGCTTTCCAGTTTAGTTAGTTCTTTGTTCTATCTGTAACCTCACAATAAAGCCAAGGGTTTTTGAGTTCACCTGTGCCTCTGCGAGTCCTGCTCTTGGGTCCACCTTTTCCTGCCAGCCTTCACACAGCCATGACAAAAATATAATGTTATTTTAATATAATACACTTCAACTAAATACTTTATAATTTATTTTCCCAAGCCATGGGGAGCCACAGTATGGATAAAAGAGCCACATGCGGCTCCGGAGCCACAGATTGCTGACCCCTACTCTAGTGGATTTTAGCAAGGAGAACTATCACACTTTACAGTACAACATAGATTCCCTGCAGGGTTCAGGACAGGTGAGTTGGCTGGCCAAACACAGTAATAATATGATCAGCAAACCATTTGTTAGTAGGTCTGGCACTGTGTGCAGGTGCTAAGTACAACTGGAAAAGGAAATTAGCATAGCCATAAAACCAGTAGATGGTAGACAAGTCAGGTGCATTGACTCTGGACTTAATAAAAGACAGTGGGACAATGACAAGCAGATGGTATGGCACCCCAAATCAACACATGCATAAGTGTCACACTGGATTTCAATCATCACAGATTTTGTGGGTCTCCAGTCATCCTGCTAAAGTCGCCCTCCATACTCTAGGGTCTTAATATCTTAACTTATGCAACCAAGGCTCAAGGCTGGTTGGAGAAGCAGCAGGGCATCACTCATCCCTGTTACTTGTGCACATTTTCTTTTTACAATTTTATCTTCCAGTCAACATTTTATGAATTGGTACAGTGCTCTGAACACTCAGCCTTTTCAGGAATAACCTTATATGGCAAGCCCTGGTAAGTTTTATGTCAGGAAGGGCGTTCAATGGAAAATCTTTGCCAAATCAAACCTGCAGATCATCAAGAATGAGATTTCCTGGACTTGCTGTTAATAACGACCACCTTCGGTGCAGTTGGCCAACAGGGTTTTGGTGATAACTGTCCTACTGTTAGGGAAAGAGAAAGGAAAAAAGGAGAATGTGTTTGGAGGCAGTGAGGCTTTCTTATATTTGATCACAAGGTGTTAATCCTGTGCCAACAACACCCAGCACATTAGTCGCTGGTTCTGAATGTACAGCCGGTCAAAAAAACAAGACAAACTGGATGGAACTGAATAGTTCAGTATTACAGTGACTTTTGCCTCCACTGGACAAACCTGTCCAAAACCAACCTGCTTACCCAGATATGTAACTATTGCTTTACCAATCTCACATTTGGCATAATTAAGGGTTAACAAGGCCTGAGTTAGCAACTGAAACACTGATTCTAGGATGACTATGCGATCCGCCCACGCATCTGTCTATATCACCACATCATCAGATACACATACCAGATGCATCAAATGCTGAAATGTGGCAGGACAGTTTTTCATTCCAAATGCTATCACAGTGTACTGCATAAAATTATCAGGAGTGACAAATGCAGAAATGTTACAGGCTCCGGGGGTCAAGGTAACCTGCCAGTAATCTCTAGCGGATCCAACTTAGTGATAAATTTGGCAGGACCCATGCTGTCAATGCAGTCCTCTATACGAGGGAGTGGGAATGAGTCAGAGACAGTTACAGAAATGACTTTACTAGCTAATGATAAGACTTTTTTTTTATGAAGACTAACAAGTGCCTCACCAGTACCAGGAGGTACTTTAGATTCAGCATCTGGCTCAACAATGCTTGGGAGCTGATCTAAAACACCTGTCTTGATGCGTGCTTAATCATCCAGGTAAGTAAATCCCAAAAGATTGATTCTGTTCTTCTGGACCTCACAGCCCACTGAATGAACAATGGGCTGTGAGGTCAGTTCCTTGATCATTAATATGCAAATTGTCAAGACCATTGATCAACAACCACTGATCAAAGGGAATGTCTGCAATCACAGCATTGTAAGATGGCGAAGATGGCAATCCCCAACTTTTTGTGAATGGCCATTGAGCAGTTGTTGATCAGTGGTCACTGATCTTACAGCCCATTGTTCACTTAGTGGGCTGGTTTTAGTTATTGTGCAAATGTACTGTTTATAAGGTTGGGGAAACCTGCAGTCAGCTGAGACTGCAAAAGTCACCTGGATGAGTGAGGCACTGAGGCTAACTGTTTTTGTTTATATGCCTCACAATCTGCTATTAAACAAACAACATATTTTCTGTCTGTCCTAGCATTGGACACCGGAAACCCTCCCTTTTGGGTATGTGCAGCTAGCACTGCACTAGCTTTCCCTGCAGAGTCACATTGGTCATGCTTAATAAAATAGGCCTTTTGGCTCAAAGGTGAACTCAACAGGCAATGTGGCACCCTGCTGTAGTAAGCAAACCTTTCTTCTCATTAAGGTACACCACAATGTGCTCTGGTAAGCAATTTGTAAAATCTTTGACAGGCACCAACTCACGCACTGAAGTAAGATCAGTAGCTTTACACACCATACACCGTCGATCAAAAATGGTACTCTTCTCCCTTGCAAAATCAAAATATGGTTGGGCCTACTCCAACTGTTTTCAACTGAATCTCCTGTTCCTTTTCATGCGCCTCCCTGGAGGTATGCCAGATGAGGTTTCGGGCTAGGGTCCTGCTTAGAACCAAATGAGGACTCCAACGACAGCGGATCAAAGCAAGGCAGCGTGATTGGCCTGTGCGACAGGTGTTGACACTAACAGTGTTCCAGTCTGATCTGGCAATAGCAGAGGTGAGCTAGAAGACTCTGGCAGGGTATTGATCCCCCTCTACACTAGACCAGATACTAGAGTGGACCTTGGATTTTTCTCCAAGCGTCCAGCTGGACGAGCCATAGCACCTATAATAAATGTAGCCATTTCAAGCAGACAAAAAAAAAAAAAAATCCCTAGCAAAATAACACGCAACCAAGCGCTGGTTCCCTACAGGTGCTTGTTCAATAGCCAGATATCTAGCTAAACTACTAAAGTAAGGATATACCTAACATGCAAAAAAGACAGAAACAAATTGACAACTGATAACACAATAACACTTAGGCTACGTCCTCACTAGCCTGGATAGATTTGAAAATGGCGTCTTCGTCTGAAAACACTGCGTCCACACTAGCGTTTTCAGTCGTTTTCACAGAGTTGTGCGTCCACATTGAAACGGCCAAAAACGCTTATGTTCCAGTACTGCGCATGCGTGAAATGCAAGACTATTCGACCTGCCTCATTTCTGTCTGCCATCTATTTACTTTCCGGCTCTTTGAAACGTCGCGGCAAAATGTCGAGGAAAAGCACTGAGTTTTTTAAATGGACTAACAATGAGGTGGAATTGTTGCTGCGAGTAACACAAAAGTACAAAGTTGCAAAAGCAATTGAGAATGAAAGAATTTGAAGAAAAGCTATCTGGAGCATGTACAAACTGATATTAAGCTTTAAGGGACTGTCAAAATTGAGCACAAACAACGCCACTGCTGTATAATGCCCTCTGCTATCTTGGTTTAATTGGTCACATGACTGCATTACAGGACTAACATGCGCCATTGTTTTCAAAAGTCTGCGTTTTTGCTATCCACACTGCGACGCGAAAGCTCCGTTTTCAAATGTATGCGTTTCAAAATGCTGCGTTTTCCTTGAGCGAAAGCGCTGTCTCAGTGTGGACTTGAGGCCAAAATGGAGAGAAAACGATGCGCTTTCAAACGAAAATGCATTAGTGTGGACATAGCCTAAAACTCTCACCAGTCTGACCTAACACATCTAGCCTACTTAGCTTCTCAAGTGTTGTCTTTAAAGGCAAACCCCTCATAAGCCTGAAGCCTCAAAAGCCTACCCCCACCAAGGATTACTCCAAAAACAACAAAGGCAAAATAAAAAATAGTGTGTCTGAAGGGAAAGATAAAGCCGAGCTAGGCATTCCCCTGTGCTACTCACTGCTGTGAATCAGTTCTCTGATTTTATGTTTTGTAAATTGTGTAGCACCTGCTGTCTGCCTATACTGTAAATACACTGGAGCTATCATAGTAATATGGTGATGTTTGATTTTTGAGGCACAAGTGTATCATGCCAAACTCTGAAAAACAGTAATACTCAAACAGAATACAACAAAAGTGATAATTTAGAGTCTAATAATTTGCTACTATAGTTCCTTGCAGCTACAAAGTGTCATGGTCTGTGTGAGCAGCTGGGTGTTGTGGCCTGTTTGGATCCTTGTTTCCTGTATCTGCCTTTGGGCAGGGCTGGCCATCCTCTCACCTGAGCCGCTCACCTGGATTGAATTCAATCACAGGAGGTTATTTATGGCCAACCTCACCGCTATCTCACCGCCAGTTCGTCTACTCATTCAAGTCGGTAATAGGCTCCCACTCTTGCTTGCATTCTAAATTCTTGTCTACTTACCTGGTCTTCCATGTCCTCTAGCTTCGTTGGCTCGCCCTGACACCACATCAACAACTGACTCATCTCTTGGACTCACATCTCTCTCTCACCAGTGCGACCCAGCAACCTCCACACCACCAGTCTCCCCTTGTGTAACACTCCTTATGACATCATGTTTCGGTTCATGCCAAATATTATGTTGTATGTTTAGCCACACCAAGTTTCTAGCTTTGTCCCCCACTTCAAGTATAGTGTTGTGTGTTAGTGCCACGCCTAGTTTCTAAGTTTCGTTCACCACATTAACTACAACCTCATGCTGTTGTTAAATAAAGCTCTGCTTTGAGAACTCTGAGCCACCTCTGCACGACTGTCTCGCACTTGAGTTCAATTTTGTACAGGTTCCCGGGCCCTCTTGACAGAAAGTCCTCATCAGACCATCAGGTTACAGTTCTCTAATGAGGCACAGTATGGAGGGCCAAATATTTGATATTTAGGCAGGCAATGCAGTTCCAGTGAAGGGTAGGCCCGTGAGAAAAACGGACTGTGGTGTTTGCCACAACATACATGCAACATGCAAGCTGACACCGTGGATGCAAAGGTACTGGACATACTGAACAATGTGAAAATAACCACAAAGTATGATGTGATATGATTCATTTTTATTTTTGGGGACAGACTGAGACAGACAATATGTCTGCAGCGAACAGGAAATGAGACCATGACACAGTTACTGTGGTCAAAGGTAAGTGTTTCTGTCTGACCTTAGTGGCAATAGCAAGGAAGCACAGAGAGGTTATATTAAGAAGACGTGTGAGAAAACTGCAGATTTTATAATCAGAAACACATTTTAAGATTCGTCATGCAGCAGGACTGGATGTGAGGATGGGGCATTCTTTGCTGTACGTGCTCGAGTTATTATGTAAGTACCTTATAGTCTGTCTCTGAATTATAAGGATAAAAGTGAGTCAATGCTTTAAGCTATTTATGTTGAATAGAGGAGGCTAGAGATTTTTAAAAAAAATCTATGTTTATGTTGTCTGATAGCTTAACTGTTAAATAAACAAACAAAATATCTGTTAACTTTACAGTAAAATAAGATGAATAAGATAATATGGTAGGCTTTTTTCTGTTTCTGTTACGCTTTCTTTCTAGTAAACCTCCATAAAGAAATTTGCTTTAAACATCTTGTGTTTATGGTAAAAAACAAAAACAAACTTGCAGCTGTGGTTGCTAGAAATCTTATTTATGTTTTTGGCTTTTTTTCTGGCATTACCGGATAGGTAAAGTGAAGACTGACAGGAAAGCAGATGGTAAGAAAGAAAGGCATGTGGCAAAAGGCCGGGGTGCAGACTCAAACCTGGGCCAGCCGTTCTTAGCCATGCGGCATATAGTCGCTCAACACGTTCTCACTACCAAAGCGTAACATACAGCGCTATGTGCCAGATCGTCAGTATGTTACGGTTTCAACCACCCAACACGTCTCTATGTTACACGTTCGGAAACAGGACAAAACATGAGAACCGTTTGGACTGAATCTATACATGTACGTTTATTTTACTTTCTCATCATGAATCGCTTTGGAAAACACACAGGTTATGGTTAAGATTAGGATTAAGGGTAGGGTTAGGGCTGGAATACACTGCTGGAACGTGGGTTACCGCCGGCAGCATCATTCTATTGCAGAGGTCGGCAACCCTGGGCACAGCTGGCACGCGAAGGGTTAACTGTGGCACGACCATAGCTGGACTGGCCATCGGGCATACCGGTGATTTTTCGTTTTTCTGGGCCGATGGGTTTTTTTTTGTAACGGTATAAACAATGAAAGGTGGTGGATTGGCCAGATGCTGGCCGATGTATAAAAATAACTCAGTTGCTTGGTAGTGGCTGTGGCCAAGCTTTCACAGAGGGCAGCAGGTGGATAAGGAGGAAAGACCCGAGGCAGCCGCCAGTCCGAGTGTCAGGTGAACTGAACTTCAGGTAGGAGTTATGACCTGCAGTCTATCTGGGTCAGATATAAACCAAGTTTAGGTGGAGTTTATTTTCGTTGTGCTGACTTTTTACAGTCAGTTACAATAACTCGTACTGCGTGCTAGCTAGCATGACGGAGTTTCTATACAGGTGGGTGGGTGCTATGATGTTATTGATGTTGAACTTT